>NC_053389.1:610380895-611038976 GCF_905171765.1 Bufo bufo | reverse complement strand
TGGTATATTCACATGATGGATTTTTGATGAATATCTAACAAAAGTGTTCCTTTGATTTAAATAGGAATTCATGTTGTAGTCCATATGGCGTTAAAGAAAAAAATAAAATAAAAGATTGTTCATTTCCACGTGGAAATTGCAGATGATAGCCAAATATAGATTAACCCTATTAAATCGCAGGGAAACCCATGGAAAAAAGTAATATGTGAACACATGATAAGGGCTCATTCACATAACCGTGGTTTAGTTCCGCATCTGAGCTGCATTTTTATGCGGGTGCAGACCCATTCACTTCAATGGGGCCGCAAAAGATGCGGACATCACTCCGTGTGCTGTCCGCATCCGTTGCGCCGTTCCGTGGCCCCGCAAAAATTATGAGTCATGTCCTATTCTTGTTAGTTTTGCGGAAAATAATAGGCATTTCTATAAAGGGCCGTCCGTTCCGTTCTGCAAATTGCGGAAGGCACTCGGACAGCATCCATGTTTTGCGGATCTGCAATTTGCGGACCGCAAAATACGGCACATTTGTGTGAACAAGCCCTAAATCAGTGGCACAGAACTTGCTATCCTCTAAGGCTACGTTCCCAGTAGCATTATCAGTTCACTGTACCCGGCATAGCCACAAAGCGATGGGACCCGACGGATCCCCATTGACTGTGAACGCTTTCTAGCATAAATGCCAGCTTTCAGCCGGAGAAATACCGCTGCATGCAGCTGTTTTTTTCCCTTCTGCCAGCCGACATTTATGTGAACCTAGAATAATCTGAACCTACCATAACTCACACCACAAAGTCTCAGTGTATCCTATGTGATGAAGCTTCAGCCTGTCTCCCGTCTCCTGCTTGTGATAGGTTCATCACAGTCAGGTCTTACAAGCAGGACACAGGATAGAGCAATGTGAGGCTGTATCACATAGAAATACACTGGAGATGCTACACACAGCACTCACAGATAGTGACTATATCACTACACTGCTGGTCCCTCAGATAAACCAGAAATTACATCTTCAGCTGTAGTCTATGCATGGGGCAGACAGAGGAACAAGGAGAGCAGAGAAGGGTTCTGTCAGGAGAGATTGGATAGATGTTAAGGTAAAGGTGTGGGAAGTCACAGGAAGTCAGCCACACGGGGAATATTGACACCCTGTCTACAGAATGGTAATTTACAAGTTACACTTCTAGAATACTGCTGCTGGCTTAGCATTATAAACACAAATACATTTTTGCTTGAGTGTTTCATGAGTTAAAGAGGTTATTCTATCGTTGATGTAAAAAAATGAAAATCATATAGTACATGACAGTCTCTATCTGAAAAAAAGCTAGAACCAGCCTGTACCTTACATGGATCTAGAGATTTCCCGATACATTGCTCTATGTTTATCAAGCTGACAGCTCAAGGGGCGTGTCCTTGTATGCTATAAAATAGCATACATCGCCCATTGACAGAAAAAAAAAAGTATACTGCGTGGCATATATTTTATGTGGGATCCACCGTATTAAAGTTTTTTTTAATATTGATGACCTATCCTCCGCATCGGTCATCAATATGAGACTAGCAGGGGACCGACACCGGGGACCCCTTATGATCAGCTGTTTGAGGAGGCCTCCTTGCAGCTTACCAAGCACAGTACCATATATTATATAGCAGCTGTGTGTGGGGGGCTGAGCTGTGCCTAGGTCATGTGACCAATATACAGTGACGTCACATGGCCTAGGAAGAGGCTTTAGCACTTACTGGAGCTCTGCGGTCTATTCAAACAGCTGATCGGCAGGGGTGCCGGAGTCAGACTCCCACGATCAGGCATTGATGGCCTATCCTGAAGATAATAAATTTTATATAACGCCACCATATTCCATAGCGCTTTACACAGGGTATATGTATAAAAATCAAAATAGACATAATAGAATTAAAGGCTAATATACAATTGAAACACTAAGGCCTCTTTCACACGGGCGTCGCGTGTGAGGGCCGGACAAGAGGCGGGTGCGTTGCAGGAAAATTTAGGATTTTCCTGCGCAAGTGCAAAGCGTTTTAATGCGTTTTGCACGCGTGTGAGAAAAATCTAAATGTTTGGTACCCAGACCCGAACCTGGACTTCTTCACAGAAGTTCAGGTTTGGGATCGGTGTTGTGTAGATTTTATTATTTTCCCTTATAACATGGTTATAAGGGAAAATAATAGCAATCCTAATACAGAATGCTTAGTAAAATGTCCATTGAGGGGTTAAAAATAATAAACAAATTTAACTCATCCACTTGATCGCGTTGCGGATTTCTTCTTCTTTCTTCAGGACCTGGCTAAAGGACCTTTGATGACATCACTGCGCTTGTCACATGGTCCATCACCTGTCACGGCTGAGGATGGGGGAAATCCTCAGCCGTGCGTGCCAGGTGATGTTATGGCTGCTCAGCCAGGAGAACAGGATAGGGAGCAG
This sequence comes from Bufo bufo, assembly GCF_905171765.1. Taxonomy (NCBI): domain Eukaryota; kingdom Metazoa; phylum Chordata; class Amphibia; order Anura; family Bufonidae; genus Bufo; species Bufo bufo. The sequence goes on along the minus strand of NC_053389.1, from coordinate 611,036,542 downwards.
GTCACCTCCTAACAGCGTCCCTACCCTGACCCTAACTCCTAACTGCATGGGCCGACCTTAAAGGTAGGAGGACCCATGCGCAGGAACCTCGGATCCCTAACTCACCCTCCGTCCGGTCCCTGCGCTAGGAGTCAGGGTAAGACGACCTACTCCTCCTAGGCACGGAGGAGCAGGAGTCTCACTGGCCAAGCTGTTGGGAAAAGGGGAACAAATGCAAGCCTATGTATATGGCAGGTGCTGCACTAGTTCCAGCCACCTGCCACAGCCCTGCTGACTGGATCCGTGTGCAGGAAAGCTGAAGTCCACAAATAGCAAACAGAAGTCAGCACAAACTCATCCACACACCGGAACCCAGATACATGGCAGCACTGAATAATACAGGAAAACATAAACCGAACATCACACAGACTTAGCTAAACTTAAACTTATGACCACAGTGGTGGCTCTCACAGGCGGATAGAAAAGACAGGAGGCTGCTCCAGCTAGCAAGACTGAAACAACCTACTGAGCTCTGCTAAAGAGAGGGTCTATATAGGCCCAAGTGGCCACACCCAAGGGTTGGACACACCCAGTGACATCACACACACACACACACACTGGGAAGGAAGTTAACCCTTCCAGTACCACAGAAGGGAAAGACGCATAAAGGGGAAGTGCACACAATACAAAATACACCATGCACACAACACACACACCTAACATAAAGAAAGTCAGGTGAGACCGCATGCCAGGGCAGCAAGCTGCCTAGCGACGCTCAGGCTGCTCTGCTGCTAAATACAACACTAGTTGCTCGCAGCAACCACAAGTGAGGCCACAAACAAGCGGCCCTCACCCGTGGTTGAACACCCATACAAAACCGCAGGCAACTGCATGCGGTAAAGAAGTCACGGTCATGGGCATAGCCGTGACACTCCCACCCCTCAAAGCCCCCCCACCAAAAAAAAAAGAAACTGGTGAGGAACTCACACAAGGGGATGGGAGAAGGAGACGTCCACTCTCAGGACATGGTTCCCAGGAGGTCACTGTCAGCTGCATCCTCTCCCAGCTCACACTAGCCAGTCCGACGAGGCCTGCAGCCCGCACCAGCGACAAGGGAATGGAACCACAGAGAGTAGACGAGGGGACTCTCCACTCACGTCCCCACTCTAGTCGCTGCGAGCAGACCCTCCAAACCAGCACGCAGCCGGACCACTTACGGAGTGCTGCCAGCAAACGACCAGAGATGGGAACATGGAGAGGGACGAGGGATCACCAACACGGACGGTAAGGTGGCGGGGAATAAGCCACCAACCGTGCCGTAAACGGAGATCCCCCAGGAACGCTCTCCCTCCGGAGAACGCGCATGCAGGCCACAAGCAGATGGCACTGCATGCTGCACCCTCTTTCGAAGGTGTGCACCCGCACACCAAACAAACACCACTGTGCAATATAAAATTAGGGGGACGCCAAACGAGGCAACGGTGAAGGGATGGCGGGGAACGCCACTCACCGCGCAGTCAGAGGCGAAACCCCCCAGAACGCTCTCACTCCGAAGAGCGCGCATGTACCCCTTCCGCAGACGGCGGTACATGCTTCACCCTCTTTCGAGGGAAGCATACTCCCACCCCTCAAAGCCCCTCCCAACAACAAAAGGGGAAAGTTGGTGAGGCATAAGAAACAATGGGAGGGGGGGAGGGGAAAGACAAACAAAAGGGGACACCAACACGGACAACGGTGAGCAAGGAATGGCGGGGAATGCCACTCACCGCGCCGTAAATGGTGAAAGCCCCATAACGCTCTCCCTCCGGAGAACGCGCATGCACCCCATCCGCAGATAGCGGTGCATGCTTTACCCTCATTCGAGGGAGCGCCACGCGAGAAGCCTCTGTGGTCATACTGTCACGGCTGAGGATGGGGGAAATCCTCAGCCGTGCGTGCCGGGTGATGTTATGGCTGCTCAGCCAGGAGAACAGGATAGGGAGCAGGTCACCTCCTAACAGCGTCCCTACCCTGACTCCTAACTGCATGCGCCGACCTTAAAGGTAGGAGGACCCATGCGCAGGAACCTCGGATCCCTAACTCACCCTCCGTCCGGTCCCTGCGCTAGGAGTCAGGGTAAGACGACCTACTCCTCCTAGGCACGGAGGAGCAGGAGTCTCACTGGCCAAGCTGTTGGGAAAAGGGGAACAAATGCAAGCCTATGTATATGGCAGGTGCTGCACTAGTTCCAGCCACCTGCCACAGCCCTGCTGACTGGATCCGTGTGCAGGAAAGCTGAAGTCCACAAACAGCAAACAGAAGTCAGCACAAACTCATCCACACACCGGAACCCAGATACATGGCAGCACTGAATAATACAGGAAAACATAAACCGAACATCACACAGACTTAGCTAAACTTAAACTTATGACCACAGTGGTGGCTCTCACAGGCGGATAGAAAAGACAGGCGGCTGCTCCAGCTAGCAAGACTGAAACAACCTACTGAGCTCTGCTAAAGAGAGGGTCTATATAGGCCCAAGTGGCCACACCCAAGGGTTGGACACACCCAGTGACATCACACACACACACTGGGAAGGAAGTTAACCCTTCCAGTACCACAGAAGGGAAAGACACATAAAGGGGAAGTGCACACAATACATAATACACCGTGCACACAACACACACACCTAACATAAAGAAAGTCAGGTGAGACCGCATGCCAGGGCAGCAAGCTGCCTAGCGACGCTCAGGCTGCTCTGCTGCTAAATACAACACTAGTTGCCCGCGGCAACCACAAGTGAGGCCACAAACAAGCGGCCCTCACCCGTGGTTGAACACCCATACAAAACCGCAGGCAACTGCATGCGGTAAAGAAGTCACGGTCATGGGCATGGCCGTGACACTACCGCAGTGACGTCACCACAGGTCCTTTTCATCAAAAAAGAAAGAAGACATGCCAGGCTGATCGTTCAAGTGGATTAAGATGAGTTTATTAATTGTTTTTTAATTTTTAGCCCCTCCATCCCTAATTTACTATGCATTCTGTATTAAGACTGCTATTATTTTCCCTTATAACCATGTTATAAGGGAAAATAATAAAGATCGGGTCCCCATCCCGATCGTCTCCTAGCAACCATGCGTGAAAATCGCACCGCATCCGCACTTGCTTGCGGATGCTTGCGATTTTCACGCAGCCCCATTCACTTCTATGGGGCCTGCGTTGCGTCAAAAACGCACAATATAGAGCATGCTGCGAATTTCACACAACGCACAAGTGATGCGTGAAAATCACCGCTCATGTGCACAGCCCCATTGAAGTGAATGGGTCCGGATTCAGTGCGGGTGCAATGCGTTCACCTCACTCATTGCACCCGCGCGGAATTCTCTCCCGTGTGAAAGGGGCCTAAGAGTAAAGCTTTGCTCACAAGAGCTTACAATCTGTGAGGAAATGGGGGTGACACAAAAGGTAAGAGAAAAGACCATCAATATGAAAGTCTCAGAAAATCCCTTTAAAAAGTATGGTCAAGTATGCTTTTCAATACGATGAAGAAAAAGGTATATTAAAGATGCATTATTATGTTACATGGTGTGGTGTGAACATAGCCTACCTGTAATGGAAAAAATATTTTAATTTTTTTTTTTCACCACACTAAAAAGTGTTTTCTGAGAGAACCAATGCAAAATGACCAAATAACAATATACAAAGTGGCACATTTATTAATACTGTTGTAAACTTAGACCAGATACAGGTGAGTGACAACCTCCCTCCGACAGTTGATTGACAGAGTTCTTCTCATATGCAGGGTCATTTACTATATGACCCTCTACGCCAGACATGCTCAACCTGTGGTCCTCCAGCTGTTGTAAAACTACAACTCCCACAATGCCCTGCTGTAAGCTGATGGCTGTAGGCTGTTCAGGCATGCTGGGAGTTGTAGTTTTGCAACAGCTGGAGGGCTGCAGGTTGAGCATGCCTGCTCTACGCTAAACACTGGCGTTAAAGAGTCGCAAACCAGAGGTGGTGTCTCTATGCCACCCTCGCCATTTTCTGAAAGGGGGGCATGGTGAGGGCGGAGTGTTGGCGGGTCTATGCACCTGGGCTCATTTTTCATAATTTATGCCAGTTTTATGGCATACATTGTATATTTAAGACAAGCACTCTACAGCTAAAACCGTCCAGGGAATATATCCTTAAATGAATATTTAATATTGTACATCCACATAAATAATAGATAAAATTCACATCTACATTCACAATTGATGAAAACCTATTCGAGAACATAATTAAAAATAATAAGCAAGAATAAATAAAAATAAAAAATGTGTATCATACGGTGGTGATATTGTACTGGGAGCGGTATGTATGGGAGATCTGCTGGCAGCGTTATAGTTGATAGTATTAATAGCTATCATCCACACAGCCTACAGAAAATCACCACAGTAAGTACCACAATTGGTATTGGATTATAGATAGTAACACATTTACATATGCTAATATATAGTTAAAACTATTGACACATTTTGTTAAATCCACTGAAATTCTGTCTCCTTACAGAGATAATGTCTCCTTTAGGGATAATTCACTCTTAGGCCTCATGCACACGACCGTTGTGTGCACCCGTGGCCGTTGTGCCGTTTTCCGTTTTTTTTCGCGGACCCATTGACTTTCAATGGGTCCGTGGAAAAATCGGAAAATGCACCGTTTTGCAGCCGCATCTGTGATCCGTGTTTCCTGGCCGTGAAAAAAATATGACCTGTCCTATTTTTTTCACGGCCAACGGTTCACGGACCCATTCAAGTCAATGGGTCCGTGAAAGAACACGGATGCACACAAGATTGGCATCCGTGTCCGTGATCCGTGGCCGTAGGTTAGTTTTTATACAGACGGATCCGAAGATCCGTCTGCATAAAAGCTTTTTCAAAGCTGAGTTTTCACTTCGTGAAAACTCAGAAACGACAGTATATTCTAACACAGAAGCGTTCCCATGGTGATGGGGACGCTTCTAGTTAGAATACACTACAAACTGTGTACAAGACTGCCCCCTGCTGCCTGGCAGCACCCGATCTCTTACAGGGGGCCGTGATCAGCACAATTAACCCCTTCAGGTGCGGCACCTGAAGGGGTTAATTTTGCTGATCACGGCCCCCTGTAAGAGATCAGGGCTGCCAGGCAGCAGGGGGCAGACCCTCCCCCCCCTCCCCAGTTTGAATATCATTGGTGGCCAGTGCGGCCCCCCTCCTTTATTGTAATAATAGGTTGGTGGCCAGTGCGGCCCCCCCCCCTCCCTCTATTGTAATAATTCGTTGGTGGCACAGTGTGCGCCCCCCCTCCCTCTATTGTAATAATTCGTTGGTGGCACAGTTTGCGCCCCCCCCCTCCCTCTATTGTGATAATTCGTTGGTGGCACAGTGTGCGCCCCCCCCTCCCTCCCTCTATTGTAATAATTCGTTGGTGGCACAGTGTGCGCCCCCCATCGGCCCCCCCTCCCTCTATAGCATTAACAACATTGGTGGCCAGTGTGCGGCCTCCCATCTCCCCCCCCCCATCATTGGTGGCAGCGGAGTTCCGATCGGAGTCCCAGTTTAATCGCTGGGGCTCCGATCGGTAACCATGGCAACCAGGACGCTACTACAGTCCTGGTTGCCATGGTTACTTAGCAATAGTACAATAGTAGAAGATTCATACTTACCGGCTGCTGCGATGTTCGTGTCCGGCCAGGAGCTCCACCTACTTGTAAGTGACAGGTCTGTGTGGCGCATTGCTAAATGAACTGTCACTTACCAGTAGGAGGAGCTCCCGGCCGGACGCAGAGATCGCAGCTCCCAGGTAAGTATGAATCTTTTACTATTGTACTATTGCTAGTAACTCGCTGCCACCAATGATCGGGGGGGGGGGGGGGTAGATGGGAGGCCGCACACTGGCCACCAATGTTGTTAATGCTATAGAGGGAGGGGGGGCCGATTTATTACAATAGAGGGAGGAAGGGGGGGGGCGCACACTGTGCCACCAACAAATTATTACAATAGAGGGAGGAAGGGGGGGGGGCCGCACTGGCCACCAATGATATTCAAACTGGGGAGGGGGGGGGCCGCCCCCTGCTGCCTGGCAGCCCTGATCTCTTACAGGGGGCCGTGATCAGAAAAATTAACCCCTTCAGGTGCCGCACCTGAAGGGGTTAATTGTGCTGATCACGGCCCCCTGTAAGAGATCGGGTGCTGCCAGGCAGCAGGGGGCAGTCATGTACACAGTTTGTAGTATATTCTAACTAGAAGCGTCCCCATCACCATGGGAACGCCTCTGTGTTAGAATATACTGTCGGAAATTAGGTTTCACGATCTAACTCATATCCGACAGTATATTCTAACATAGAGGCGTTCCCATGGTGATGGGGACGCTTCAAGTTAAAATATACAATCGGATTGGAGAAAACTCCGATCCGATGGTATAAAAGGGACTCCAGACTTTACATTGAAAGTCAATGGGGACGGATCCGTTTGAAATGGCACCATATCATGTCCGTGGATCCTCCAAAAATCAAGGAAGACCCACGGACGAAAAAACGGTCACGGATCACGGGAAAACGGAACCCCGTTTTGCGGACCGCAAAAAAATACGGTCGTGTGCATGAGGCCTTAGTAGTGTTTGTCAGTCTATTGGTTAGTTCGCCAGATACACAAATGGTACATTTGGATGTTCATATTGTATCCATTGTATGATTATGTCTGCATTTTGCAACACTCAGACATATTAATAGAGGTGCTTTCCCCCAGTGATCAGTGTTAGCCCGGGTTCACACGAACGTGTGTGACCCGTGCCTGTGAAGCGGCCCGCAAATAGCGGGCCGCAATGCTTGTTCGCCGGCCGTAGGTCAGCCGCATCGGATCGCGGACCCATTCACTTTAATGGGTCCGCGATCCGGCCGTTCCGCGAAAAGATAGGACTTGTTCTATCTTTTTGCGGAACGGAACAACGGGACGTAACCCCAGGAGGCACTCCGTAGTGCTTCCGAGGGGTCCCGTCCCGTGCGGCCGTTCCGCGATTCCGGATTAGCGGACCCATTGAAGTGAATGGGTCCGCATCCGTGATGCGGAATTCACACGGAACTGTAGCCGTGTATTGCGGCTCGCGATTTGCGGGCCGCAATACGGCCACGGGTCACACACGTTCGTGTGAACTTAGCCTAAGGCCGGGTTCACACGAACGTGTGTGACCCGTGCCTGTGAAGCGGCCCGCAAATAGCGGGCCGCAATGCTTGTTCGCCGGCCGTAGGTCAGCCGCATCGGATCGCGGACCCATTCACTTTAATGGGTCCGCGATCCGGCCGTTCCGCGAAAAGATAGGACTTGTTCTATCTTTTAGCGGAACGGAACAACGGGACGTAACCCCAGGAGGCACTCCGTAGTGCTTCCGAGGGGTCCCGTCCCGTGCGGCCGTTCCGCGATTCCGGATTAGCGGACCCATTGAAGTGAATGGGTCCGCATCCGTGATGCGGAATTCACACGGAACTGTGGCCGTGTATTGCGGCCCGCGATTTGCGGGCCGCAATACGGCCACGGGTCACGCACGTTCGTGTGAACTTAGCCTTAGGCCTAGTTCACACGAACGTTTTTTTTGCGAGTGTACGGGCCGTTTTTTTGTGTTCCGTATACGGTCCGTATACGGATCCATTCATTTCAATGGTTCCGCAAAAAAAAAAGGAATGTGTTCCGTATGCATTCCGTTTCCGTATTTCCGTTTTTCCGTTCCGTGGAAAGATAGAGCTTGTCCTATATTTGGCCGTAAATCACGGGTCGTGGCTCCATTCAAGTCAATGGGTCCGCAAAAAAAACGGAAATGCATCCGTATGTCTTCCGTTTCCGTTCCGTTTCCGTTCCGTTTTTTCTGAACCATCTATTGAAAATGTTATTGCCAGCCCAATTTTTTCTATGTAATTACTGTATACTGTACATGGCATACGGAAAAACGGAACGGAAAAACGGAAAGGAAACGGAAACACAACGGAACTCAAGAACGGAACAACGGATCCGTGAAAAACAGACCGCAAAAAACAATAAAAGCCATACGGTCGTGTGAACTAGGCCTTAGGGTACTTTCACACAAGCCTTATTCTTTTCCGCCATTGAGTTCCATCCTAGGGGCTCAATACCGGAAAAGAGCTGATCAGTTTTATCCTAATGCATTCTGAATGGAGAGCAATCCGTTCAGGATGCATCAGGATGTCTTCAGTTCAGTCTTTTTTTACTTTTCAGGATGGAGATAATACCGCAGCATGCTGCGGTTTTATCTCCGTCCAAAATTCCGGAACACTTGCTGGAATGCCGGAACCGGCATTTTTTCCCATTGACATGCATTAATGCCGGATCTGGCCCTGAGTGTTCCGGCAAAACAGATCCGGGATTGCGGTCTGCACAATTTTTCCAGATGACACCGGAGAGACGGATCCGGCATTTCAATGCATTTGTCATACGGATCCTGATCCGTCTGACATATGCCATCAGTTTGCATCCGTTTTGACGGAGGATCCGGCAGGCAGTTCCGGCGACAGAACTGCCTGCTGGAATCCTTTGCCGCAAGTGTGAAAATACCCTTAGATACTAGCTGCCCGTCTATAGCTTATGCCAACCTTGGCATCCCATGTGGCAATCAGTACACTGACCTCTGTTTCCTCCTTCTTATAGCTGGTTCAGTTATTGTTACCTCTACTCCTGGCTGCGTTCTCTGCAATCCCTGAAGTCGGTACCTGGCGTCCCACGTGACGCAGTATGCTGATGCTCAGCGTCCCACGTCTCTCAGTGCACCAGTTTCAAACTTCTCAACCTCTTGGCGAAATGGAGGATTCTGGGAGGAGGATTGTATTGTCCGTGAAGCGCTTCACATTATACAATAGTAGAGAGATATTTTTCATACATCCATGGATTTTAGGCAGTGGCTCTCAGGGTTTGCATGTGGGTCTATGCTCGCCAGACGCGTTTCAAAACCCTGACCGACTCCTTCCTCAGTGGCTACCTACACCTGGATACCCTGCCCACTTATATAGCCTCCATATGTCTTCCGTATCCGTTCCGTTTTTGCGGAACCATCTATTGGAAATGTTATGCCCAGCCCAATTTTTTCTATGCAATTACTGTATACTGTATATGCCATACGGAAAAACAGAACGGAATAGGAAGCACTACTGAAACAAAAAACGGAAAAACGGATCCGTTAAAAACAGCCCGCAAAACACTGAAAAAGCCATACGGTCGTGTGCATGAGCCCTAAGGGTTTATGTATAGAATGTTCTCTCCTCTTGTTTAGTTTAATAGATGGAGCGACGTTCAACCCTAAATTCGGGGCCTTTGTATAAATTATCTCAGGAGTAGTGGTGACTAAAGGGCCTATAAGTTTATCTTTCAGAATTACATCTTACATTCTGAATGTGAAAAATGCAGTAATTGTAAAAGTGTTGTATTTCTGAAAAAGTCTGAATTTTAGCTCCACCAACGTTATTTACATTATTCAATGTCCTTGTCGAAAATAATATCAGAACACATAACAAATATAAAAAATGGTTATTAAAAACACTCCCTATCAAAACATTTCAGACAATTTCACAACCAAGATCCAACAGACCTAACCTTTGTAGCCTTTGCGAAGGTGGAGAAACACTGGCGAGGGGGAGACCACATCACTAGAATGTCACGCCTACAGTCTAGAAGGATTTTTAATTTTAACACACTCTTAGGCCTCATGCACACGACAGTTGTTTTTTGCATCCGCAAAAAAACGGATGCGGCATCCGTTTTTTTTGGAGGATCCGTTTTTTTTCACAGATCCCTATTAATAAATGCCTATCCTTGTCCGCAAATGTGCAAAAAGTAGGACATGCATTATTTTTTTTGCTGAAGGGAAACACGGACAACGGACGCGGAACGGATGAACTATCAGCATTTTTTTGCTAACCCATTGAAATGAATGGGTCCCCATTCTATCCGAAAAAAAAAAAAAAAGGAACGGAGGCCGAGAAAAACAACTGTCGTGTGCATGAGGCCTTAGGCTGGGTTCACACGGGTGAGTTTTCCGTGCGGGTGCAATGCGTGAGGTGAACGCTTTGCACCTGCACTGAATCCGGACCCATTCACTTCAATGGGGCTGTGCACATGAGCGGTGATTTTCATGCATCAGTTGTGCGTTGCATGAAAATCGCAGGATGCTCTATATTGTGCGTTTTTCACGCAACGCAGGCCCCATAGAAGTGAATGGGGCTGTGTGAAAACCGCAAGCAAGTGCGGATGCGGTGCGATTTTCACGCATGGTTGCTAGGATGAAAGTCTATTCACTGTATTATTTTCCCTTATAACATGGTTATAATGGAAAATAATAGCATTCTTTAATACAGATGCTTAGTAGAAGGTCAAATGAAGGTTAAAAAATAAAAATAATAATTAACTCACCTCCTCCAATTGATCGCGTAGCTGACGGTCTCCTGTTCATTCTTCAGGACCTGTCAAAGGACCTGTGGTGACATCACTGTGCTCATCACATGATCCATCACATGATCCATCACCATGGTGATGGACCATGTGATGATCTCAGTGACATCACCACAGGTCCTTTGACAGGTCCTGAAGAAAGAACAGGAGACTGGCAGCTACACGATCAATTGGAGGAGGTGAGTTAATTTAATTTTTTATTTTTTAACTCTCAATTGACCTTATACTAAGCATTCTGTATTAAAGAACTTCTGTGAAGAAGTCCGGGTTCGGGTCTGGGTACTAAACATGCCGATTTTTCTTACGTGCGTGCAAAACACATTAAAACGCTTTGCACTCACGGAGAAGAAAAATCGCGCATGTTCCCTCAACGCACACGCATCTTTTCCCGCAACGCCCGTGTGAACTCAGCCTTACCTGGAGGCCTTAATGCTGAATTGGAATTGTTCGGCTTTTTGTAGAATTAAGGGTGGGGTGCCCCTCGCTGACGGGAAATCGGAGTCAGGCTGTGTTACCAGCACTCCGATCTCCCCTTGGCGGAAGGCCCCCATCCTATGCATCCAGTGCTTACAATTTTCAAGGCTCAGGAAGAAAAGAAACCTAGAAGAGAAAGGGCGAGGGGAAAAAACAGAAGTAAAAATAAAATGTATAAGAGTATAATCTATAAAGAGAGAAAAATAAATAAGCAGAAAAATAGAAATAATTATATATCCCTGAACAATTATAGCAAGAGGGATAGTTTTTTTTAGATTATATTACAGTAAGATGGATATTTTTATTTTTATATGTTTGTATATGTTTTTTATATATTTTTGGTGCTATGCAAACTTATAACTAAAGAATAATTATGAGTAATCATAATTGAGGACAAAAAGCAACTGTATACAAAAAACGCATTGAAAATTCAGCACAAACGCAATGCATTTTTTGGAGGTGGTACAATAATATTTTAATAAAGAAGAAGAAAATCTGGATGAGTAAAAACTAAATATGATTGATTTGGAAAACATGGAGCAATGAAGAAGTCCAAAAAAGGGAGGAGAGCAAGAAATCCAGTTTGGGTTTTATGATGACTGAATAGAGGGCTATAAAAGTGGGCAGGGTATCCAGGTGTAGGTAGCCACTGAGGAAGGAGTCGGTCAGGACTTCGAAACGCGTCTGGCGAACAAAGACCCACCTGCAAACCCTGAGAGCTACTGCCTAAAATCCATGGATGTATGAAAAATATCTCTCTACTATTGTTTAATGTGAAGCGCTTCACGGACGATACAATCCTCCTCCCAGAATCCCCCATTTCGCCAAGAGGTTGAGAAGTTTGAAACTGGTGCACTGAGACACGTGGGACGCTGAGCATCAGCATACTGAGTCACGTGGGACGCCAGGTACCGACTTCGGGGATTGCAGAGAACGCAGCCAGGAGTAGAGGTAACAATAACTGAACCAGCTATAAGAAGGAGGAAACAGAGGTCAGTGTACTGATTGCCACGTGGGACGCCACAAGTGACAGATGCTATAGATGGGCAGCTAGTATCTAACACTGATCACTGGGGGAAAGCACCTCTATTAATATGGCTGAGTGTTGCAAAATGCAGACATAATCATACAATGGATACAATATGAACATCCAAATGTACCATTTGTGTATCTAATCTGGCGAACTAACCAATAGACTGACAATCACTACTAAGAGTGAATTATCCCTAAAGGAGACATTATCTCTGTAAGGAGACATAATTCCAGTGGATTTAACAAAATGTGGCAATAGTTTTAACTATATATTAGCATATGTAAATGTGTTACTATCTATAATCCAATACCAATTGTGGTACTTACTGTGGTGATTTTCTGTAGGCTGTGTGGATGATAGCTATTAATACTATCAACTATAACGCTGCCAGCAGATCTCCCATACATACCGCTCCCAGTACAATATCACCACCGTATGATACACATTATTTATTTTTATTTATTCTTGCTTATTATTTTTAATTATGTTCTCGAATAGGTTTTCATCAATTGTGAAGGTAGATGTGAATTTTATCTATTTGGATGTACAATATTAAATATTCATTTAAGGATATATTCTCTGGACGGTTTTAGCTGTAGAGTGCTTGTCTTAAATATACAATTTATTTCTATTAGGGCTCATGCACACGAAGGTATTTTCTTTCTGCTTCTTTTTGTGGCCCGTATACGGAACCATTCACTTCAATGAGTCCGCAAAAACAACGGAAAGTTCTCCGTGTGCATTCCGTTTCCGTATTTCCGTTCCGCAAAAAAGTAGTGCATGTCCTATTATTGTCCACAAATCACGGTCTGAGGCCCCATTCAAGTCAATGGGTCCGCAAAAAATACGGAACGCACACGGAACACATCTGTATATCATCCGTATTTCATCCGTATTTTGCGGATCCATACTGTAGAAATGCTATGCCCAGCCCATATTGCTCATGTGTTTGGTGATTAATAAGTTACTGTTTCTGTTTCCGATCCTCAAAAAAAGTATTGCATACGAAAACCATACGTATATGTTTTATGTAATAACGGAACGGAAGAAAACTTAAATCAGAGAAAAAAAACCTCAGATACGGATCCGTGAAAAACGGACCGCAAAACAACAACGGTCGTGTATATGAGCCCTTACATTGATAGGGTGAGTCAAATCGACAAGAGCACCATATCCATAGTAGCAAGAGGGTGAGCCCCTATACTTTTTTCATTCTAGTTATTTATGGCATACATGATGACCGACCGAAATCTCCGCCAGATAGAGATGGCATAGATTCCAATCTAGACACACTGAGTGCCGGAGGATGCACTTAAAGGGGTTGTCCCACGAAAAATATTCTACAGTTTTCAATCCAGCACCAGGATCTGAACACTTTTGTAATTGCATGTAATTAAAAATGTTGTATAGCTACTAAGTTATTCAATGATATATATCTGTATAGTGCCACTTAATTTCTTATTTCTTTGACCTGCTCACTGAGATGGCCGCACATGCTCAGTTTCATCCATTATCTGCCTCCTGAGCTGTGATAGGGAGAGCATGGACACGCCCCCTTAGCTGCAGCAGAGAAGACACTCCCCTTGAGCTGTCAGCTTGATATAAATGTAGCAGAGCAATGAATGGGGAGATCTCTGGATCCAGGGGCGGGCTGGGCCTAAAAAAAACGGCCGCTGGGCCGTCTTTAACAAATATATATATATTTTTTTTATTCCTCAGGGACGCACCGCCGATCACCACAGGCGGCACGGCCCTGGATGTAATTGCGTTGGCGGTGGTGGCGGCGGGCAGTAGGAGATGAGCGCTTCCACTGTGGAAGCACTCATCTCCATATTCATCTTTATCGCCGTCCTCAGGACAGCGATACAGATAGCTGTGGGGCAGGGGAGGGAGAGGCGTGTCCCTCCCCTGTTCTTCTGATAGGCCGCAGGCACTAATGCCTGCAGCCTATCAGAGGCCGGCTCAGGCAGCGCGATGACGTCATTATCATCGCGCCACCTGAGCCGGGCAGCACACAGTAGGGACACAGGCCGGAAGAGGCCTGCATAGCATTGCTGCTGATGGAGGTAAGTATTAGTGTTTTTTTTTCTCTTTCTTTGCAGGGGGAGCTGTCACTATGGGGGGGAGCTGTCACTATGGCTATGGGGGGGGAGCTGGCACTATGGGGGGGCTGCCACAATAGGGGGGGCTGGCACTACGGGGGAGCTGGCACTATGGGGGGGAGAACTGGCACTATGGGGAAGCTGGCACTATGGGGGGGAGAACTGGCACTATGGGGGAGCTGGCACTATTGGGGGGGCTGGCACTATTGGGGGGCTGGCACTATTGGGGGGGGGCTGTCACTATGGGGGGGAGCTGTCACTATGGCTATGGGGGGAGCTGGCACTATGGGGGGGCTGCCACAATAGGGGGGGCTGGCACTATGGGGGAGCTGGCACTATGGAGGGGAGAACTGGCACTATGGGGGAGCTGGCACTATTGGGGGGGCTGGCACTATGGGGGGGGGGAGCTGGCACTATGGGGGGGAGCTGGCACTATGGCTATGGGGGGGAGCTGGCACTATGGGGGGGGGCTGCCACAATAGGGGGGCTGGCACTATGCACTATGGGGGAGCTGGCACTATGGGGGGGAGAACTGGCACTATGGGGGAGCTGGCACTATGGGGGGGGAGAACTGGCACTATTGGGGGAGCTGGCACTATTGGGGGGGCTGGCACTATGGGGGGGAGCTGGCACTATGGGGGAAGCTGGAACTATGGGGGAAGCTGGCACTATGGGGGGGAGCTGGCACTATGGGGGGGAGCTGGCACTATGGGGGGGCTGGCACTATGGGGGAAGCTGGCACTATGGGAGGAGCTGGCATTATGGGGGCATTTCTTACTGGCACATTATGGGGGGCACCATGGGGGAGAGGAGCACTATGGGGGTATCTAGGGGCTCTAAGGGGGCTTTTTGTAATTATTGGCACATTATGGGGGGCACTATAGGGGAGAGTGGCACTATGGGGCATCTGGTGTCACTATAGGGCATTATTTGGGGGCACTATGGGGAAGTGGGGGCTCTAAAGGGGCCTTTTTTATTGGCACATTATGGGGGGCACTATGGCATTTGGTGGCACTAAGGGGTCATTTTTTACTGGCACATTATGGGAGGCACTATAGGGGAGAGCGGCACTATGGGGCATTATTTGGGGGCACTATGGGGGAGTGGAGCACTATTGGGGCATATGGTGGCACAAAGAAGGGGCATTTTTTACTGGCACATTGTGGGGGAGAGGAGCACTATAGGGGCATCTGCTGGGGGCACTAAGAAGGGGCATTTTTTTACTGGCATATTATGGGGGACACTATGGGGAAGGGGTTGAGGAGCACTTACTGGGGCACTATATAGGGGTATTTTATACTGGCATACATTATGGCAGTGCTTCTCAATTATTTTCTGTCATGCCCCCCTTAGGAAGAAGAAAACATTTCGCGCCCCCGCGCGACTGTAAATAGTATCATTTGTCTATGAAATTGTTATAAGTACACCTCTGCATAACACTGTATCCTTATTAACGTATAAGAGAATAAAAAAAGAAAGAAATGTGGATCGGACACACACTTATGGGGGGATCTGTGGATGACGGACACTTATGGGGGGATCTGTGGATGACGGACACTTATGGGGGGATCTGTGGATGACGGACACTTATGGTGGGATCTGTGGATGACGGACACTTATGGGGGGGATCTGTTATATATGTGCCATCCACAGACCCCCCACCCCATAACAGTGCCATCCACAGTGCCCCCCCCAGCCCATAACAGTGCCATCCACAGACCCCCACCCCTTAACTGTGCCATCCACAGATTCCGTGTGCCCGCCGCCGCCGTTTAAAGTTATTAAACATGCCCCCCTCACTCCTAATAGTACCGTATATCCGAATTTCTTCTGTATAATGCCGGCAGGCGGGCCGGCGCGTCCCTCAGTGACGTCACTTGTCTGCGCCGCCTGCTTCATTCATAAAGCAGGCGGCGCAGGCACGTGACATCACTGAGGGACGCGCCGGCCGCCCGGCCTGCCTGCCGGCATTATACAGAAGAAATTCGGATATACGGTACTATTAGGAGTGAGGGGGGCATGTTTAATAACTTTAAACGGCGGCGGCGGGCACACGGAATCTGTGGATGGCACAGTTAAGGGGTGGGGGTCTGTGGATGGCACTGTTATGGGCTGGGGGGGGCACTGTGGATGCCGCATATTACACTGCGAGCTATCGGCCGCCCCGCGCCCCTGTTGCTATGGCGCCCTGTGCGGCCGCACAGCCCGCACACCCCAAAGGCCGGCCCTGAACGAGCCCCCCTTTACGGAGCCTGGCACTGCATTATGGGGACATTAGCTTAACTGCGGGCACTAAGCGGGGGTATTTCATGTACTGTCATATTATAGGGAGAATTAGTACTACTAGGGGGTATTATGGGGAGCTTTACTACTACTGGGGGGCTATGAGGAACATGATTACTAGTATGGGCGCTATAGGGGCATTATTACTACTAAGTGTGCTCTGGCAGAGAATTATTTCTATTGGTGGGATTTTGGGGAGCACTGTTACTTTGGGGGCACCCTGGCATAGTATCAGCTTAACACAATTATTTTTGGGGGACATTATCTTTATACTATTAGTGTCTGGGCGCAGTTATTTTTTAGAGCACTGTGTGCCAATAATTGTTGAAGGGGGCACTATCTGTGTGGTAGTAGCATTTCCAGGGGGACTGTATCTGCAGTATAGTATTGGGGGCACAGCGGGCACAGTATTGGGGGCACGATCTGTGTGGTAGTAGCATTTCCAGGGGGACTGTTTCTGCAGTATAGTATTGGGGGTGGCAGGAAAGGGTGTTCAGAAGATGTGAAGATGATGGAAATGTGGGAAACTAATGTCTGTTTCTCAATCTCTGCAGAGACGGGAGATGGCAGAAAAATCATCATGGCGGTCTGGTCTGAATGGAGAAGATGAGGAAAAAGAACGTCTACAACAAAGGTGACATCACTGGATGTAAGAGGTATGTGGTGCTATGTAGGAGAGGAGATGCTCCGTCTCCTCCTCCTGCCATTTGCAGAAGGAGGATTCAGAGCTGGGTGAGGACGGCAAAGGGGGACAGTAGGCCACGGGCGGGTGGCAGATGGTGGGGGGAACCACAGGCAATGAGCAGGATCTGGGGAGGGAGGAGAGCGGAGGAGCTTCCTGGCTGTAGCCTGCTGTTTATTGTATAATGTGAAGCAGACAGTGCAGCCAGGACAGACCCCCTCTCCGTATGATGTAGAGACAGGCCGCAACTATAGAAGGTCAGCTGTACAGTGTTTGTTGGGAGTGGCCTATTATATGTAGGAGGGGATTTTAATAATGGGCGGGGCTAAAATGGGCCACTTGACTGGATTTGCCCCCCAGGACTAAGGCTGCCAGCCCTCCCCTGTCTGGATCCATGTGAGGTACAGGGCTGGTTCTAGCTTTGTTAGAAAGAGGTTGTCATGAACTATATGAAGTCTGATTTAAATTTTTTAAAAGTTTTAATTAGTCATGGGATAACCCCTTTAATTTATGAGGAGGCGTGCGCCTCGTTGTAAGTCAAGCACATCCTCCAGGGGTGTAGGGAGATATCAAGACCAGCATACCAGTCTTAATACATAACCTCCACTGTGTAGGGAGAAAGCTTCTAATCAGCGGTGGGGAGGGCTGGGACCTCATGAATATTGGGCCTCCTAAAGCCTCATGCAGACGCCCGTGGAACGCGGTCCGTGAGATACCGGACTGGCATTGCAGGAGCTTACGGCGTCATTGGTTGCTATGACGCCGTGTGCTCCTGCAATGCCAGTCTGGTATCTCACGGACCGTGTTCCACAGACGTCTGCATGAGGCTTAAGTTTCTGCACGGCATTGAGTAGTCTCCAGGGTACGGCTCACGATGGAGCTGCTCAGTACTGATTTTAGCAAAGTGACTGGGTCAGACCCAGCATTTTATTCAGGGTCATTGTCACCAGTTTATGCTGCCTTCAGATAAAACTGGCGATAGATTCCCTTTAATAAAATAAAAATAAATCATGCAAATACAATATTTAATTAGTATTAAATAGAATACATTTTATCAAACAGTTACAAAATGACTAATATACACATATTGGATATCACCATAACTACCCATCATCTATTTTTGTCAAAATATAATTTATTAAATATTACTAACTTATATGAAAACAAGACTCAATATACAAGTATGTCATCTGTAATGCCGTGGGCTCCTATGACCAGTTTTAACCCCATAAGGACCGGCGGCGTACTGGGTTGGGTGGGTGCAGGAGCTGCGTCCACCCGATCAGTCGCAGGGGCCCGGCAGTCACTGACCGCAGCACGTGCCGGATCCTGCCAGGTGTGGGGTGGCCACCGGGTCCCCGCGCTGCTGTGATAGGGACCCGATGGCAGGGAAGGCAGCCTGATTCCTTCCTTAGGCATCGTGGCTGCCTTCTGTGACAGCCTGTGAGATCCAGCCCCCTGGATCTCACAGGCAGGAAGCTGTAAGTGTATTACAGTGTGTAATACACTTACAGCATTACAATACAGAAGTATTGTAATACATTGTAAAGGGGATCAGACCCCCAAAAGTTGGAAGTCCCAGAGTGGGACAAAAAATTAAGTGAAAAAAAATATTAAGTTTTACAAAAAATTTCAAGTTTCAAGTAAAAAAACAAAAAGCGTCCTTCTCCCACAATAAAGTAAAAAAAAAAATTGTAAAAAGATAGGGAAAGAAAGAAAAGTAGACATATTAGGTATAGCCACGTCCGTATCAACTGGCTCTATAAATATATCACATGATCTAACCCCTTAGGTGAACACCGTCAAAAAAATAAAATCATTTTTTTGTCACCTTACATCACTAAAAGTGTAACACTAAGCGATCAAAAAGGCATATGCCCCCAAAATAGTACCAATCTAACCATCATCTCATCCCCCAAAAAATGAGCCCCTATATAAGACAGTCGTCCAAAAAAAAAAAAAATAATGGTTTTCAGAATATGGAGACACTAAAAAATCATAAAAAAAAATGCTTTATTATGTAAAACTGAAACAAACAACCAAAAAGAGTAGTCATATTTGGTATTGTCACATCCGTAACAACCTGCTCTATAAAAATACCACATGATCTAACCTGTCAGATGAACACTGTAAATAACAAAAATAAAAACGGTGCCAAAACAGCTATTTATCCTGTAGTTTCCAAAATGTGGTCTTTTTTTGGAGTTTCTAATCTAGGGGTGTATCAGGGGGTCTTCAAATGTGACATGGCAACTTAAAATTATCCCAGTGAAATCTGCCCTCCAAAAACCATATGGCGCTCCTTTCCTTCTGCGCCCTGCCGTGTGCATGTACAGCAGTTTACGATCACATATGGGGTGTTTCTGTAATCTACAGAATCAGGGTAATAAAATTGAGTTTTGTTTGGCTGTTACTGGAAAAAAAATTGATTAAAATGGAAAATCTGCCAAAAAAGTGAAATTCTGAAATTTCATCTACATTTTCCTTTAATTCTTGTGGAACACCTAAAGAGTTAAGAAAGTTTGTAAAATCAGTTTTGAATACCTCGAGGGGTGTAGTTTCTAAAATGGGGCCATTTATGAGTGGTTTCTATTATGTAAAAGCCTCACAAAGTGACTTCAGACCTGAACTGGTCCTTAAAAAGTGGGTTTTGGAAATTTTAAGAAAAATTTCAAGATTTGCTTCTAAACTTCTAAGTCTTCTAACGTCCCAAAAAAATAAAAAGTAATTTACAAAATGATCCAAATATGAAGTAGACATAAAGGGAATGTAAAGTAATAACTATTTTAAGAGGTATCACTATCTGTTTTAAAAGCAGAGAAATTGAAATTTTGAAAATTGCTAATTTTTCAAAATTTTGGGTAAATTTGGTATTTTTTTAATAAATAAAAATGAAATATTTTGGCTCAAATTTACCACTGTCATGAAGTATAATATGTGACGAGAAAACAATCTCAGAATGGCTTGGATAATTAAAAGCGTTTTAAAGTTGTCACCACATAAATTGTAACCTCCAATAACCTCTCAGGCTATGAGCTGAGCGCTGCGATTGGCCAGTGCTACAGCCTGGGAGAAGGAGACGCCGGCAGGCTCCACCCAGTTGAGCCGAACATATGAAGATACTGGAGCCTATCCAGGGAAAACGGAGCGGGGCCCAGGGATAATAGTAAGTGCAGGGAGATCCCTGGGCGCCGCTCTCCATGTCTGTATGCTTAGTTTAGATTTTTTATTTTAGTGAAAGGTCCTCTTTAAGGTGAAAAATGGCAGGGTCCTGAAGGGGTTAAAGACAGACAGGGACACAACAAAGTCACTTCAATACAGTTTATTGCTTGTTTCAGCCACTTACAGTCCAGTATAGCCGGATCACAGCCGGGACAAGTAATCAGTTCATATAATCTACAATAAGTGGATCGTGGGGAGTAAGCACCCACCCAGCTCTTTGCTTACTCCCAGTAAAAGCCAGGCCCGGATTAGCTGATACCAGCTATACTAGGTAACAACAGTGTCCACTATCCATCTTAGTGGACACTCTAACTTCTGTCTTCCACTCCACCAAGGCCGAGTACCTTGGTGGCACGTTTCAGGTGCACCACAGCAAATTACGATATGCATCTCCTTAATAGGTTTCCTGCGCCATTCTGGGAGATACATACCTTCCTTCATATATGAGGCCTGTCACTGCCTCGCACATCCTAAAATAAAAAAATACGACTGCCAGAAAAAAATGTGGCCCCTTATAGGAACCTGTCGCTAAGTCTGTGGCCAATAAACGGAGGATGCATGTGTAAGTGAAGCGCGGTGCACTGTCCTCCAGTAATAGATGAGTTATTCTATTACATAATGCCGAAACGGCGAGTTGTGACAGGGGCACCTTTAGGGCTCATGCAAAAGCGGGTGCTGTCAATCTTTAAAACAGACAGCACTTGCATTGAAAACTGACCCATTAAAAGGGTTTTCCAAGATTTTGATATTGATGACCTACCTTAAGCATAGGTCATCAATATCAAATCCACTGGCGTCCGACTCCCAGCACCCCTGCCGATCAGCTGTTTGAAGAGGCTGCGGTGCTTCAGTGAGCACAGCCGCCACTTCCTAGGCCAGTGATGTCACATTCATCGGGTACATGGGTCTAAACGCAGCTCAGTCCCATTCAAGTGAATGTGTTTCAGCTGCAATGTCAATGATATCAATGGAAGGTGCTGTGCTTGGTGAGCTGCAAGGAGGCCGTAGCGCTTACAGCAGAGCAGTAGCTTCCTCAAACAGCTAATTGGCAGGGTTTATGGGAATCGGACCCCCACTGATCTGATATTGATTACCTATCCTGAGGATAGGTCATCGATATCAGAATCTCTGAAAACCCTGTCAATGGCTTTAGGCACATGGGCATCTTCTCCCATGCAAGTTTGCCCTGCGTGATGTTCTATTTGCTTTTTTTCACGAAAGAAGGACCTCATAGAAATGAATGAATCTGTGTGAGAATCACAACCAAACACACGGCGTACATTGCGTTTTTTCACGCAAGCCCATTCAAGCCAGTGAAAAAACAAAGCCACACCGACGGACGGTCCATTTTTCAGTGATAGTTGCTGCTAGGACATGCTGTGTGTTATTCTTCAGTTTTTGTTTTTGACGCATGTGAGAAAGGCATAAAACTAATGATGTCTGCACAAAAAACAATAAGGCTGGGTTCACACGGACGTTGCGGGAAAAGATACGGGTGCGTTGCGGGAAAAATGCGCGATTTTTCTAGGAGAGTACAAAGCGTTTTAATGCGTTTTGCACGCGCGTGAGAAAAATCGGCATGTTTGGTACCCAGACCCGGACTTCTTCACAGAAGTTCAGGTTTGCGATCGGTGTTGTGCAGATTGTATTATTTTCCCTTATAACATGGTTATAAGGGAAAATAATAGCATTCTTAAAGGGATTCTGTCACCAGGTTTCACCCCTGTCAACTAAACATATGCTGATGTTCAGGGCGTCTTCACGATTCCTAATGTGGGCTCATAAATGTCATCTGTGGGCTTATTTAGCTAAAAAACAGCTATTACTAACCTGTCAGCCAAACAAATAAGGTGCCCAAAGGGATGTTAATGGATGCAAGGTGCCGGCCGCACCCGCCGCCGTTCGTGCCCAGCGCCGCCTTTCCGGACTTCTGCGCCGCCTCCTAATCCTCTGTGCCGCCTCTCGCTCTCCCTCCCTCCCCCCTCCTCCTGCTGTAAGATCTCGTGCGTGCGCACAGGCCTCTGCCTGATGCACCCGTGCAGACTTCTCCATTTGGCTTCTTCCAGCGAAGTGCGCATGCGCTGGCACTTTGCTCAACCCCTGTATGCGCGAGATCTTACAGCAGGAGAAGGGGGGAGGGAGGGAGAGCGAGAGGCGGCACAGAGGATTAGGAGGCGGCGCAGAAGTCTGGAAAGGCGGCAGGTGCGGCCGGCCCCATGCATCCATTAACATCCCCTTGGGCACCTTATTTGTTTGGCTGACAGGTTAGTAATAGCTGTTTTTTAGCTAAATAAGCCCACAGATGACATTTATAAGCCCACATTAGGATTCGTGAAGACGCCCTGAACATCAGCATATGTTTAGCTGACAGGGTTGAAAACTGGTGACAGAATCCCTTTAATACAGAATGCTTAGTAAAATGTCCATTGAGGGGTTAAAAATAATAAACAAATTTAACTCACCTCATCCACTTGGTCGCGTAGCGGATCTCCTCTTCTTTCTACTTTCTTCAGGACCTGACTAAAGGACCTTTGATGATGTCACTGCGCTCATCACATGGTCCATCACGTGATCTATCACCGTGGTGATGGACCATGTGATGAGCGCAGTGACATCATCAAAGGTCCTTTTCATCAAAAAAGAAAGAAGACATGCCAGGCTGAGGGTTCAAGTGGATTAAAGGAAACCTGTCACCAGGATTTTGTGCATAGAGCTGGGGACATGGGCTGCTAGATGGCCGCTAGCACATCTGCAATACCCAGTCCCCACAGCTCTCTGCGCTTTTATTGTGTTAAAAAACCTTTTTGATCAATATGCAAATGACCTGATATGAGTCCTGTGTCCGGAGATGAGTCAAGCGGAAAGGAGCCCAGCACCGCCCCGCGTCCTCCGAATCTCCTCCTTGCTGGCTGACGTCACAGAGCTGGAGCGCTGAAATCTCGCGATGCGCGAGCTAGCGCATGCGTAGTTCGTTCCCTGTGCTGATGCCAGCACAGGGAATGAACATGATGCCGACACTGCGCATGCGCTAGCTCGCGTAGCTTGCTGTGACGTCAGCCAGCAAGGAGGAGATTCGGAGGAAGCGGGGCGGTGCTGGGCTCCTTTCCGCTTGACTCATCTCCGGACACAGGACTCATATCAGGTCATTTGCATATTGATCAAAAAGATTTTTAACACAATAAAAGCGCAGAGAGCTGTGGGGACTGGGTATTGCAGATGTGCTAGCGGCGATCTAGCAGCCCATGTCCCCAGCTCTATGCACAAAATCCTGGTGACAGGTTTCCTTTAATCCACTTGAACCCTCAGCCTGGCATGTCTTCTTTCTTTTTTGATGAAAAGGACCTTTGATGATGTCACTGCGCTCATCACATGGTCCATCACCACGGTGATAGATCACGTGTTGGACCATGTGATGAGCGCAGTGACATCATCAAAGGTCCTTTAGTCAGGTCCTGAAGATCTAGCAGCCCATGTCCCCAGCTCTATGCACAAAATCCTGGTGACAGGTTCCCTTTAAGGTGAGTTTATAAATAGTTTTTTTATTTTTTAACTAAACATTCTGTATTAGGAATGCTATTATTTTCCCTTATAACCATGTTATAAGGGAAAATAATAAAGATCGGGTCTCCATCCCGATCGTCACCTAGCAACCATGTGTGAAAATCGCACCGCATCCGCACTTGCTTGCAGATGCTTGCGATTTTCACGCAGCCCCATTCACTTCTATGGGGCCTGCGTTGCGTGAAAAACGCACAATATAGAGCATGCTGCGATTTTCACGCAACGCACAGGGGCCTAACTGCTAGTGATGTGCCATTGTAGCAAATATGACCTCTGAGGCCGGTGACTGGCCACAGCAGTCATGGGATCAACCCACAGGGTTCGACAGGGACCAGAAACGGCCGACAGGTGAGATGCCACAGGTTAAGACTAGGGATGAGCCAACCCAACATTTTCAGGTTCGGCATTCAGGCGGTGGAGGAATTCCGTTAGCACGGAATATAACGGAATTCTATGACGGAATGCAAAACGGAAGCCTTTAGGAGGCGTTCCGTCATAATAGAAGTCTATGGGATTCATCTGGTTTCCGTTATGCAGGATGGAAAACAAAGTCCTCTCCTGCATAACGGAAACCAGAAGGATCTGTTATGCTGCCTATTGACTTCTATTATGGGCTTATGCACACGACCGTATGTATTTTGCGGTCCACAAAAAAACGGATCCGCAAAAAATATGGATGATGTCCGTGTGCACTCTGTGT
The DNA here is from genome assembly GCF_905171765.1 of Bufo bufo. Taxonomy (NCBI): domain Eukaryota; kingdom Metazoa; phylum Chordata; class Amphibia; order Anura; family Bufonidae; genus Bufo; species Bufo bufo. The sequence continues at coordinate 611,012,052 of NC_053389.1, read as the reverse complement.
TTTGCTGGATGGAACAGCTGGCCCCTAATAGAACAGTACCTTGTCCATTATGCGGACAATAATAGGATGTTTTTTTTCCCGGAACGGACATACGGAAACAGAATGCACACGGAGTAACTTCCTTTTTTTGTGGACCCATTGAAATGAATGGTTCCACATAAGGCCTGCAAAAAAAACTGAACGGACACGTAAAGAAAATACGTTTGTGTGCATGAGGCCTATGATGGATCAAAACGGAATGCCTCTTAAAAGCTTCCATTTGCATTCTGTCACAGAATTCCATGCTAACTAATTCCTCCACCACCAGAACGCCAAACCTGAAAATGTGGGGTTCGCTCATCCCTAGTTGTTGGCTTTTAGGCTGAACGACCCCTTTAACAGAATTGCAAAAATCCTTGAAGCAAACGTGAGAGAAAAACGCTAGTTTTTCACGGACAACACTTGCGCTAGCGTAATATTGCTGGTGTGTAAGAGGCCTTAGAAAGCTAAATGCCAGCTGTATGGTTTAGAGACTCCAAACCTAGTGAGACATTCCCTTTAAGGCCATGTCTTAAAGGGGTTAATTAATATGGCACCTTTAAGGGCTTGTTCACACCTGCGTTGGAGGCACCGTTTCCTGGCTTCATCTCAAGATTGCACCGAAAAGAGTGGACAAAAAAGTGCGTTTTCGACTGAAAAAGTGGGCCCCCAAACTTATACTGAATGGACTCCATTGTAGTCTATGGCGTCTGTCTGGCTCCATTTGTCTCAGTAATGAGACAAATTCTTTTTGTTGTAGCTAATACCTTCATTTTACTATTTTTCGGACCCATTTTCTGTCACAATTCTGGGGCACTTTACATGGGGACTCTATAATGACACAATTGCAGCTAAAGTGTGAACGGTTCCCAGCATTAACAGATAGTGACTTCTGGTTCTGGGCACATGTGATAGAATATAACGCAGCTAGTAAGACGCCGTGCCAGCCACAAGATGGCGCACGTTGCTATACCAACAAGACCCCCCAGTGCCCGCCAATCATACAGCGGCGTGATGTGACCACCTTGCTCTTTCTCCCCCCACCTCCAGATCGTGCGCGCATGCGCAGGCTATGATCAAGGGGGGGTGTCGGGCAGCGCATCGGGCGGAGAGACGGCAGGGGATGGAGAGGGAGTGACCCGGGGTCCGGCAGGGATTACGGCCGGGTAAGTGCTTGCTATGTGGGGCAGTGGCGGAGCGGAGCCTGCTGGGTTGTGCAGGAAGGTGGGTGATCCCGAGAAGCCATAGGATGTGTAGTCCCCGGCGCTGAGCTTGTCACATGTGCGGTATGTATGTCCAGGAATGTCCAGCTGCGGGGAGGGAGTGGATGATGGGGGTCATCTCTCCATTGACATGTCTGCAGAGCCGGCCCATGTGCTGCCCCCATGTGCAGATATGGTCTATGTGATGGGGCATCCTGGGCTCCACCAAATCCCAGTGGCCCCTGGCCCATAGGATGAAACTTTATCTGTCTCTGCATCAACTTGGGTGTGTGTGCTTTTATTTAAAGCTTTTCCCATGGTGATTCCTAATTTAGTAGTTTTTCCAGACTCTAAGGAATCAGTCTTGCATGGAGTGCCCACATAGCTTCAGTTGCTGTGCCAGCCCGCGACACTGCCAGGTTCTGGGTGCTGTCCCTCACGTACAGACCCCCAGCATTACCTGGTTTTAAAGGGGTGTGCCCATCTGCAGGACGTCAGTCCCTTGCCCGTCTCCAGAATGGGCTCTGTAAAGTGCCATGGGATGTGCTATACATGTCTAAGATGGGCATACCCCTTTAAGTTGGCTTCATTGATGACCTCAGAAGATGAGTTTCATTCATAGCGATGATGGTTGACGTGGACATTGTATCAGTAGCTTTCTAGAAGGATATTCTATTGTTACACGGTTTTTGGATGTTTTATTTGAACCCATTGACCACATTTCAGACTTGTCTCATGGTGGGGATAGGACAATCCATTACACTAACGCTGCCCATAGACATTCGAGGTCACAGCTCCTATCAGACCCAAATGATTTATTTACCGGACATCTGTGGGTGAGCAAGATATTAAAAACCTGAAAGTCCGTCCAACTTATTCCCCCATGACGGATATCGGGGAGCTTTAGATATAACTTTTTGGGTGGTATCCATCAACAAAGATCTAGGGAAGGGATGGCCAACCTGTGGCTCTCCAGCTGTTGCAAAACTACAACTCCCAGCATCCCCACACTGCCTACAGCAGGGCATGGTGGAAGTTGTAGTTTTACAACAGCTGGAGAGCCGCAGGTTGTCGGTCCTGACATTTATCACGCCAAAAGTGGCATAAAGATGTTGCAAGTCTTGGCGCATGGCTTGTGTGTGGCAAAACTTGGGACTTTTCCCTGCTCACGCCACTCTTCTAAAGTGGCGAGGGAAGCTGGCAGGTCCGGCAATATTATCATGTTACATGTGGGTTTTTGGCTTGGAAAATGGCTTACTAAGGCCCCTTTCACACGAGCGAGTTTCCCGCGCAATGCGTGACGTGAACGCATAGCACCCGCACTGAATGAGCGCTTTTTTTTTTCATGCATCAGTTCTGCGTTGCGTGAAAATCGCAGCATGTTCTATATTCTGCGTTTTTCACGCAGCCCTGGCCCCATAGAAGTGAATGGGGCTTCAGCGAAAAACGCATTGCATCCGGAAGCAAGTGCGGAATCGGATACAATGCGTTTTTCACTGATGGTTGCTAAGAGATGTTGTTTGTAAATCTTCAGTTTTTTTTATCACGCGTGTGAAATATGCATCAAAACGCATTGCACCCGCATAGAGAAAACTGAACGCCATCGCAGACAAAACTGACTGAACTTGCTTGCAAAATGGTGCGAGTTTCGCTGAACGCATCTGGAGCCAATTTGTTTGTGTGAAAGGGGCCTAAATCTAGGAGAGCTGATTTAGAGTTAAAGGGGTTGTCCCTCGAAAAATATTTTACAGGTTTCAAACCAGCACCTGGATCTGAACACTTTAGTAATTGCATGTAGTTAAAAATTTAGCAGAGCCACTGAGTTATTCTGTAAAAGGTATCTGTATAGCGCCACCTGCTGTTTGGTATTTTCCTTATTTCTTTGACCTGCTCACTGAGAAGGCCGCACATGCTCAGTTTCATCCTTCAGCTGCCTCCTGAGCTGTGATAGGGAGAGCATGGACACGCCTCCTGAGCTCTGATAGGTAGAGCATGGACACGCCCCCTGAGCTGAAGCACAAAAGACACACCCCTTGAGCTGCCAGCCTGATATAAATAAATGTAGCAGAGCCATGAATGAGGAGATCTCTGGATCCATGTGAGGTACAGGGCTGGTTCTAGTTTTGTTAGAAAGAGGTTGTTATGTTCTATATAATGATTTTCATTTTTTACATTAGTCATGGGACAATCCCTTTTAGGTCTGTCCCATAGCCTACCAGATGAAGCGCCACTACATAACTTTGGTGCAGAGGGACTTGAGACCGTTGTGGGGGCAAAAGACAGTCTTAATAAATACCCTCGCCCCTAATGTCTGTAGGTCAGCTTAAAGGAGTTCCTGGGGTTTTTCAGAATTGTAGACTGCCATTACCACTCTTCTGTCCAGCCAGTTGTGCTCTCCCAGCCAGAGTCTGCCCGATCTGCTCATAGTACAACACAGGCATGACGAGGGTTTGTAAGGATCATGATATGTCAGTATAGCATTGATGACAAATTAGTAGATGGCACAATTCCAAAGATGACGCAGTCTGGGAGTAGTCCTGTTGAGAAGATTTTTGGAGAAGCGGGTGATTTAGCCTGCATGTAATGTGCGGCCACAAGGTCACAAGGTCAGGTCTTTTGGTGCGGGGTGCAGTTTTGGAAGCCAAAATCAGGAGTGAATTAAAAAAAGAGAAGTCGTATATGTCCTTTATACTTGTATACTTATCCACTCTTGATTTTTGGCTTCCAAAACTGCATCAGGAAGCCTGACAGTGTGACCGTACCCTGAGACTGCCCGGTGATCTTGGCTGTGGCATCGGTTGCACGACTAAGGGTCCATTCACACGTCCGCACCCGTTCCGCAATTTTGCGGAACGGGTGCGGACCCATTCATTCTCTTGGGCCCGGACGTGATGCGGAGACCACACTATGTGCATAGGTCATCAATATCAAATCCACTGGCGTCCGACTCCCAGCACCCCTGCCGATCAGCTGTTTGAAGAGGCTGCGGTGCTTCAGTGAGCACAGCCGCCACTTCCTAGGCCAGTGATGTCACATTCATCGGGTACATGGGTCTAAACGCAGCTCAGTCCCATTCAAGTGAATGTGTTTCAGCTGCAATGTCAATATCATCAATGGAAGGTGCTGTGCTTGGTGAGCTGCAAGGAGGCCGTAGCGCTTACAGCAGAGCAGTAGCTTCCTCAAACAGCTAATTGGCAGGGTTTATGGGAATCGGACCCCCACTGATCTGATATTGATTACCTACCTCCGGGTCCATTTTCACACGTCCGCAAAAGGGTCCGCACCCGTTCCCCAATTTTGCGGAATGGGTGCGGACCCATTCATTCTCTATGGGCCCGGACGTGATGTGGAGAGCACACTATGTGCTCTCCGCTTCCGCATTTGCGGAGCGCGGCCCTGAACTTCCAGGTTTCGGCCCCGAACTTCCGGTCCGCAGCTCCGCAAAATATAGAACATGTCCTATTCTTGTCCGCAGCTGCAGACAAGAATAGACATTTCTATAGGGGGTGCCGGCCGGTTGTGTTGCCGATCCGCAACACACCACGGACGTGTGAATGGACCCTAAGGGTTCTTCTATGGCTGCTCAGAATGGGGTCACATAGAACAACACAGTTACTAATACTCCAAAGTCTCAAAAAAAATCCAACCCTGCTGGATTTTATTATTATTATTTTTTTTTATTCTGGGGTCGCAGCAACTTGTGAATCACACTGGAAGTGCTATTTGCAGTAATTGGAGGGATTTGTCAGTGATGTGCCAAAATATGCACCATTTTCTGTCTTTATTATTAATAAGTGTTTAAAACTTACAGTGAACTCCTCTGCTGGTAAACCTACCTTTTTAAGATTTGGCGAGCATTGTGACTGAAAAAAACTGGATGAAATGTTATAAAATGAAAAAGCAAACATTACTTCATCACACTAATTTTTAATTTTTCTTGTTTTTTTCCCCTGTTACATCCACTTGACCTCTGCAGCCAATCAGCTTTTTTTGCTCGACCTCCTCTCTGCATATTTGCCGTGCTGCGGGCGCCACCACTCCCCATTATAGTGGATGGGGCTGGGCGGACTTCCGTCAGCACAAGTGTGCAAACGGTAGTACGGATCTGGCTGTACCCTTGCCGGAAAAGCTTAACGACAATGTGGAACTGGCCTAAATGGTAGGAAGGGGTTAAAAAAAGCTTTTCTTACTGTTTCCAACTAGCATTGGTCCTCCTGGCCAGACTTTGTTTACAAAGCTGCAACGGTGATGTGACCGCTGCAGCCAATCACTTGGCTTCAGAGGTATTGTACTGTATACTACAACAAGAAGAAATAAATAGGGCGGCACTCGCCACTGTGAATCCAGTTAAAAGTACTTCTTTATTGGTGCAACATAGACTTCCCGTATAGCAGACCAGGGCAGCACGCATACTTCCCACACATCGCAGCAGCGACGGCAGTTTTGCGCTAAGGGTACTTTCACACAAGCGTTTTTCTTTTCCGGCATAGAGTTCCATCCTAGGGGCTCTATACCGGGAAAGAACTGATCAGTTTTATCCCCATGCATTCTGAATGGAGAGTAATCCGTTCAGGATGCATCAGGATGTCTTCAGTTCAGTCTTTTTGACTGTTCAGGACAGAGATAATACCGCAGCATGCTACGGTTTTATCTCCGGCCAAAGAAACTGAACACTTGCCTGAATGCCGGCATTTTTTTACCATAGGAATGTATTAGTTAGGGATCGACCGATATTGATTTTTTTAGGGCCGATACCGATAATTTGTGAACTTTCAGGCCGATAGCCGATAATTTATACCGATATTCTGGGAATTTTCATTTTTGAGAAAAAAAAAAATTCCTACACAAATCTGCTGAAAATTGTTTATTGTTAATGTGTATTTTTTTGGTTTATTGTTAATGTGTATTTTTTTTTATAAATCTTTTTCATTTATACTTAATATTTTTGTGTTTTTTTTTTTTTTTTTTTTTTTTACTAACTTTTAGCCCCCTTAGGGACTAGAACCCTTGTCCTATTCCCCCTGATAGATCTCCATCAGGGTGAATAGGATCTCACACTGTCCCTGCTGCCCTGTGCTCTGTGCACACAGCAGCATGGAGCTGACTATGGCAGCCAGGGCTTCAATAGCGTCCTGGCTGCCATGGTAACCGATCGGAGCCCCAGGATTACACAGCTGGGGCTCCGATCAGAGGAGCAGGGGAGAGGGGATCCTGTGGCCACTGCCACCAATGAGTAATACTGGGTGGGGGGCGCACTGCGCCACCAATGTTTTTAATACGGGGGTGGGGGGGTGCACTGCGCCACCAATGATTAATACTGGGGGGCTTGGGGGGGCGCACTGCGCCACCAATGAAGATAAGTCTCTCATTCATATAGAGGAGGTGGGAGCTGGCTGCAGAATCACATAGCCGGCTCCCGACCTCTATGAGCGGTAGCTGCGATCCGCGGCACCTGAGGAGTTAACTACCGCAGATCGCAGCTACCGCTCATAGAGGTCGGGAGCCGGCTATGTGATTCTGCAGCCAGCTCCCACCTCCTGTATATGAATGAATGAAAGGCTTATTTTCATTGGTGGCGCAGCGGCCACAGCCCCTCCCCTCCTCTTATGTTCTCTCCTCTCATTGGCGGCAGCGGCAGCAGCAGCACAGGGGGAGGGAGACACTGCTTCCTTCTCCCCTGTGCTGCGGAGGGAACACAGAGAGCGCTGAGAGCAGCGCGTTCTGTGTTCCCAATATGTTTTCGGTATATCGGCAAAATAGATGCCGATACCGATAACGTTCAAAATCCTCAATATCGGCCAAACCGATAATCGGTTGATCCCTAGTATTAGTGCTGGATCCGGCATTCAAATTGCCGCATTGAAAACGAATCCGGTATTGCAATGCATTTTTTAGACTGATCAGGATCCTGATAAGGGTCCATTCACACATCCGTGTGTGTTTTGCGGATTCGCAAAACACGGGCAGCGGCAATGTGCGCTCTGCATTTTGCGGACCGCACATTGCCGGCGCTAAGAGAATATGCCTATTCTTGTCCGCTATTGTGGACAAGAATAGGACATGTTCTATTTTTTTTAGGATTCGAATTACGGACCCGGAAGTGCGGGTCCGCAATTCCGAAATGTAAAATGGGTCCGCAATTCTGCACATAGTGTGCTTTCCGCATCTCTTCCGGCCCCATAGAGAATAAATGGGTCCGCACCCGTTCCCGATATTGCGGAACGGATGCGGACCCATAAGCGGACGTGTGAATGGACCCTATTGTGGATTTCTTTGTGATAACAATCTGATGGGGATGCACCGTGCCCTATGCTGGTCCAGCCGTCCTCTCATGGTTTTGGTGCAAGTAATAGAAATGCACTGTTGGGTATTAGAAAGCAGTCACTGATTTGTCTGACTTTGGCCGCTTTCAGACGAGCTATTCACATGGGCGATTAATTTCCGTCAGTATTTGAAATCCGCAGCATGTCCGGGTTTTGTGCGGATTTGTTTCCAAAAAAACGCACATTACAGTCCATGGGAGCGCATCAATACTGCAGGGAGGAAGGAATACGCACGGAAATCCTGACGCAATACTAATAATATATCATCAGGACCCTGAGCCACAATACTGACGGATTTCAAATAGCCGCCTTTCAGCTTCTCCCTTCTAGTATTACAGACAAATTGATTACATTGTTGTAATATATTGTTTTGTGGCGGTCTGCCAAAGTATGTCTTATGTATGCATTTATAAACGGACATAAACTGTAGTAAGCTGTATACACTACGTATAAAATATTTACTGCTCAGTGTAAAGCCGGGATGGATAAATAAAAATGCAGAGTTCAGGAGACACCTTTTTACTGCACCAGCTAGGTTTTCCAATAATTATATTTCATTTGCTCTGACTGTATCCGTATTTACTGTGAATTGTAAAATTGATGTCATTTACCAGCATAATAACAATCATAACCAAGTCCACACAACGGCACTTCTGCTCTACAGGAATCCTCCATAGCCGACAGCTGTCTCTCCCGCTCCTCCCGTCCATATGCGTCCTCGCCACATGTAGTGGGTACAGAGGGGAAAGCTGCTGCCGTAGTTTATTTTCCGTAGAATCTGTCGGGGAGGCGCCATACCCATTAGATGGCTGTTAGGAACCAGATGTAATGTGTATGGCCAGCTTTAGGCCTCATGCAAATCTCAGAACCCTGTTGCCGAAACCCATATGGCTCCTTATAAAAGAGCCATACATCCTTATTGTACTGCCATAGAAGCTCTGGACTCTGCGTGCATGGAGTTCTCTTCTAGAAGCCATCTTTTCTAAAAGTATACAATCTGACGGAGCATGCCCAAATGCCGTGCATGAAATTGGAGGCACACGGAGGGTCAGTATTAATGGACCGCTATAGCTGCTGTGGTATGTCTTTGTACAAAACGGAGTCCCATGCTGCCCTATGTATGAACGTGAATATTTAAAGAACGACGCACCGCAAACATAGGGGCGCATTTAATAAGACTGGCGTTTTAGATGCCGTCTTAATAAGCCCTTTACCTAGTGGTGGATTTGCCGAAGTTATGAAAAGGCGCCGGACTCTACTTAACTTGGGCAGATCCGCCGCCACATCTAAATGTAAGACAGATTCCTTGCTATCTTACATTTAGACCATTTTCTATGCCTAAAACAGGCGTAGAAAATGGCAAATGAGACGGTTCTGATGCGCCCCACCCACTTTTTTAGACCTGGTGTGAGCGGGGAGAAGTCGCAGATTGCAGCGCAAAAAGGACCTTTGCGCAGCAATCTACGCCAAAAATGCCCATTTCTGTTTATTAAATGACCCCCCCCCCCCTTCCCCATAGCTCTGCCTATGATCAGCAACCAGCACAGTGTCCTGATGCGTCTACATCTAAAATAAATCCGTGAAGCTATCCTTTTTATTCCAGACACTGGTCAAAAGTCCACTATTTTTACATGCTGTTTAAGGACGATTGGAGGCAGTGGCCCAATAAGAAGTTTCTTAGGTCAGTTTCATACGAGTGTGTGGTCCAGGAAATATGATCTTTGTGACGACCTTATTTCCCAGACTGACAGCTCTCTGTACCATTGTGATCTACGATACTGGGAGTTGTAGCCTGACTGTGGGTCTTCTGTCCCCTACAGCTGTGGTCCCCAACCTTTTTTGCACCAAGGACCAGTTTCATGCAAGACAATTTTCCCAGGGATCGGGTGGAGGGGATAGGGGGGGAAGGGTTAGTGGGTTCTGGGGCAGGGCTTAGGGGGTGGGCGGGGCTGACTGATTCACGCGCATAACAAAACACAAGGTGCATATTAAAATATATAACGACTATATAAACGGACTATGGTCTCTGCTGCACTGGTCTCTGCTGCCCTGTACCGTATTTTTTGCCCTATAAGATGCACCTAGGTTTTAGAGGAGGACAATAAGAAAAAAATATTTTTCATTACACCTCAGGTCAGACCAGTAATCAGACCCCCAATGTTAATCAGACCTCAGATCAGACCCCCAATGGCTCAGATAAACCCCCAAACCTTTAGCCATCTATAAGCCCCCCCAGTGTCAGCCATAAGCCCCCCCAGTGTCAGCCATAAGCCCCCCCCAATGTCAGCCATAAGCCTGCCCCTCATGTCGGCCATATGTCCCCCAGGTCAGCCATCAGCCCCTAGTGCAAATAAAAAAAAAAACACTTACCTCTCCTGCTCCTGGTCACCATCGCGATCCTCTTCATTCTGCTGTCGGCTGGCTGTTTATAGCGGCGCACAGTGTGAGGTGACAGAGCGACCTCACGCTGTGCGCAGCCATGCACAGCCGATAGCCGAGGACCAGGAAGAGGTGAGTACAGATCCTTCACCGCTTCCTGGTCCTTCTGTACTAACGAAGCGCTTCCATAATGGAAGCGCTTCATTAGTACAGAGTTAAAGACTGTCCTGATCGCCAGGGCCCGGTCCTGGGCCGCGGCCCGGCATGTGGAGATGGGTGAGAACTAATAGCACTGTAGGGCACTATGATACAGTGGGTTGGTATTGTCAGGCTGCAGTCGACACGTGGACCACAACATTGGCTACATAGCACCTGGAGAGTGTCCAGCCCTGGTGTGATGTACTTACACTAGGAGTCTGCAGAGGATCGTGTGATGTAAAATCTGTAACATAACTGCATTTTGATGCTTGTGCTGTTTCCAGTTTTCCTGTTCCTGCCCTAAATAACCGTAGCACCAGTGTGATACATTATAGTAATAGAGTTATCAGATAGCGGGGGTTGAGAAGAGCGGATGTGTTTGATTTAGACATTTAGGGGGGAATTTATTAAGACTGATGTTTTATTTGCCAGTCTTAATCAGCAGTGCGCCGGAGCAAGATCTGTCACATTTATTAAGAGGGACAGGCCTGTTAAAAAAAATTTGATGCATCCTCTGGCAGCCCGAGTGCCAGAAAAGCAAATCCATAATAGCTGTGAGCCAGTTTCTGGTGTATGTACAGTAAACGTGTTTGTCCACTTATTTTATAAATGGGGAGAATGGAGTAAAATTGAAAGTCACAATTTCTTTTTGGCATGCAGCAAAATGTGGGACTTACTATTGCTGTATCTATCACATGGACCAATGCTTTAGGCAATTATCGGGACCGAACCATTCATTCATGATAATTGCTCCTTCCCCAACTGCTTTATGTTCTCCGAAACTCTCCGGGCTGGATAGAGGATAAATTCTTTAAACTGATAGAGAAGATGATTAATGATTTGCTATGGGGGAGAAAGCGAGTAAGGCCTCATGCACACGACCGTTGTGTGCATCCGTGGCCGTTGTGCCGTTTTCCGTTTTTTTTCGCAGACCCATTGACTTTCAATGGGTCTGTGGAAAAATCGGAAAATGCACCGTTTTGCAGCCGAGACCGTGATCTGTGTATCCTGATCCTGTGTATCCGTCTGCATAAAAGCTTTTTCAGAGCTGAGTTTTCACTTCGTGAAAACTCAGATCCGACAGTATATTCTAACACAGAGGCGTTCCCATGGTGATGGGGACGCTTCAGGCTAGAATATACTAAAAGAACTGTGTACATGACTGCCCCCTGCTGCCTGGCAGGTGCTGCCAGGCAGCAAGGGGCCGCCCCCCCCCCCCTCCCTCCCCTGTAGTTAACTCATTGGTGGCCAGTGGGCCCCCCTCCCTCCCCTGTAGTTAACTCGTTGGTGGCCAGTGCGGCGGCCCCCTCCCTCCCCTGTAGTTAACTCGGTGGCCCGTGGGCCCTCTCCCCTCCCTCCCCCTCCTCCTCCTAATTAAAATCTCCCCCCCCTATCATTGGTGGCAGCGGAGAGTACCGATCGGAGTCCCAGTTTAATCGCTGGGGCTCCGATCGGTAACCATGGCAACCAGGACGCTACTGCTGTCCCGGTTGCCATGGTTACTTAGCAATTTGTAGAAGCATTATACTTACCTGCGAGCTGCGATGTCTGCGTCCGGCCGGGAGCTCCTCCTACTGGTAAGTGACAGGTCTGTGCGGCGCATTGCTTAATGACCTGTCACTTACCAGTAGGAGGAGCTCCCGGCCGGACGCAGACATCGCAGCTCGCAGGTAAGTATAATGCTTCTACAAATTGCTAAGTAACAATGGCAACCGGGACTGCAGTAGCGTCCTGGTTGCCATGGTTACCGATCGGAGCCCCAGCGATTAAACTGGGACTCCGATCGGTACTCTCCGCTGCCACCAATGATAGGGGGGGAGATTTTAATTAGGAGGGGAGAGGGCCCACTGGCCACCAACGAGTTAACTACAGGGAAGGGAGGGGGGCTGGCCGCACTGGCCACCAACGAGGTAACTACAGGGAAGGGAGGGGGGCCGGCCGCACTGGCCACCAACGAGGTAACTACAGGGGAGGGAGGGGGGCCGGCCGCACTGGCCACCAATGTGTTAACTACAGGGGGGGGGGGCTGCCCCCTGCTGCCTGGCAGCACCTGCTAGGCAGCAGGGGGCAGTCATGTACACAGTTATTTTAGTATATTCTAACCTGAAGCGTCCCCATCACCATGGGGACGCCTCTGTGTTAGAATATACTGTCAGATTTGAGTTTCACGATGTAACTCAAATCCGACGGTATATTCTAACATAGAGGCGTTCCCATGGTGATGGGGACGCTTCAAGTTAAAATATACCATCGGATTGGAGAAAACTCAGATCCTATGGTATATTAACTCCTGACTTTACATTGAAAGTCAATGGGGGACGGATCCGTTTGCAATTGCACCATATTGTGTGAACGTCAAACGGATCCGTCCCCATTGACTTGCATTGTAATTCAGGACGGATCCGTTTGGCTCCGCACGGCCATGTCCGTGGATCCTCCAAAAATCAAGGAAGACCCACGGACGAAAAAACGGTTGCAGACTGCAAAAAAATACGGTCGTGTGCATGAGGCCTAAGGCTGAAACTGGATTACTTTTTAATGCCGCTGGAACGAGGGGGTTTGAACCTCCCCAGCTTCAGGGGATATTTTATTGCGTCTCAGCTATGCCTTTTTCATGAGTGGGAAACCAGCCCCCTATGTAAAAAATTAGTGGAACAATTTGGCTTTCATGACTTTTTTTTTTTAACTTTATTAGAGTCAGGATGTCTACTGAGTCTGAGGCAGGAGTTTGGAAGTTTCGCTAAGCTGGTTACCGAGGCCTGGACATTGATCAGGAGCTGGCTTTCTATTACATCCTCACTGGTCTGCACCCCACTATGGCAAAATGAAAGACTTCCAATGCTTGGGGACCTTGATTGTCAGCAGTATTGGAGGGCTAAGAATATTCACTATATAGCACAAGTAGTTGGTGATGGTCGGATCCTCGCCTCTGAGGAGATTGTGCAGAAGGAAAACACAGGTGATATCATTAGTGTGTTGGAGCCCCCTGAAATTAAAGTGCTCATCGAGCCCTTAAAGCAAACGACTTGGTACTTGATGGAGCAGCTGAAGGGTACGCTAGGTAAATTAGAGCAGTAAGATTCTGACTGGCACTACCATTGAGCCGTTCGTTAGAGGACCTTAGGGAATCAGGAGAGCGCTGGCGATTGATATTATTTGATTTTCTTTAAGCTAGGGGGGCATGTTTAGTTACCATGACAGTTAGGTAATATATTTGGATTGTCCCTGTGATGTGACAGGTTTCAAGTGATGCTTTATTGTAACATTTGTCAATGTATTTATGAATTTCGCTATTGTGATCATTGAATAAATGTATTTTGTATCATTTCCTGAGGAGAGACAAACTAAATAAATAAAATTTGGTTTAAAAAAAAAAAAAAACACAGGTGAAATAGTTTGGTTTAGATATTTTCAGTTACGATTGGCACTCTGTAGTACTGTGGATAGAACTTTATTAAGTATAGACACGTCTAGTTTTTTGCACAGTCTAATAAAGAAAAAGAACCACGTAAAGGTTAAGATAGCTTACTGTTATAAACACTTAATTAGGGCACGCTTCTTGGATTGTCTCTTGCCTGGACAAAAGTCCTGGAGACTCACTTACCCTAACTTATCTTCTGAGGCTTGGGAAAGTGTATTGAAGAATATGGGTTTAGTTTCTTTTAGTTTTAACCACAGAGTTGTTCAGTTTAATATTATGCACAAGATATATGTAACGCCGGTGTGGCTTCAGAGGCGAGGATTACGAGATAACTCCAACTGCACACGTTGTGGGAGCCTGAATGCAGACTATCTTCATCTGCTTTGGGATTGCCCCCTTCTAGATGGATATTGGGGAGCAATACAAGAATTTCTTGCTCAACAATTCCAGATGGAGCTCCCTCGCCAGCCTGAGCTGTGGATCCTTGGGGATCTGTCGGCTTTAAACTGCCAGAAGCCAAAACGGTGCTTTTTGATTAGGGTGTTGTTTTTGGCCCGTCTCCTGATCTCCAGGTCTTGGTTTGCAGTTACCCCTCCTCACTTCAACCAGTGGCTCAAACTAGTCAATAAAATTAAAGAATATGAGGCCATCTTGTATAGGCAGAGAGGCTCATACGATAAATGGCTTAGGGTTAGGGCAGTATGGAATGGGTGAAGGCATAATTGGAAAAGATCTTAAGGCCCCTTTCACACGGGCGAGATTTCCACACGGGTGCAATGCGGGAGGTGAACACATTGCACCCGCACTGAATCTGGACCCATTAATTTCTATGGGGCTGTGCAGATGAGCGGGGATTTTCACGCATCACTTATGCGTTGCGTGAAAATCGCAGCATGTTCTATATTGTGCGTTTTTCACGTAACGCAGGCCCCATAGAAGTGAATGGGGCTGAGTGAAAATCGCAAGCATCCGCAAGTAAGTGCAGATGCGGTGCGATTTTCACGCATGGTTGCTAAGATGACAGTCTATTCACTGTATTATTTTCCCTTATAACATGGTTATAAGGGAAAATAATAGCATTCTTTAATACAGAATGCTTAGTAGGTGGTCAATTGAGGGTTAAAAAATAAAAAATAATTAACTCACCTTCTCCACTTGATCGCGTAGCTGCCGGTCTCTTCTTACTTCTTTAATCATGAGCTGCCGGCTAAAGGACCTGTGGTGACGTCATATCACATGATCCATCACCATGGGGGGAGGGAGGTGGATGGGTGGGTGGGAATGTATGCATTTTGTCTTTACTATTTTTGTAAGTGTCTCTTGATATGAATAAAGAGAATTTTTCAATAGAAAAAAAAACAACTTATTAACACATTCAGTACCAAGCCACTTTTCACCTTAAATCCCAGGCCGATTTTTGCAAATCTGATATGTCAATTTAGGCTACTTTCACACTAGCGTTCGGGGCTCCGCTTGTGAGTTCCGTTTGAAGGCTCTCGCAAGCGGCCCCGAACGGATCCGTCCAGCCCTAATGCATTCTGAGTGGATGCGGATCCGCTCAGAATGCATCAGTTTGGCTCCGTTTGTCCTCCGCTCCGCTCAGCAAGCGGACACCTGAACGCAGCTTGTAGCGTTCGGGTGTCCGCCTGGCCGTGCGGAGGCAAACGCATCCGTCCAGACTTACAATGTAAGTCAATGGGGACGGATCCGTTTGAATTTGACACAGTATGGCTCAATTTTCAAACGGATCCGTCCCCCTTTGACTTTCAATGTAAAGTCAAAACGGATCCGTTTGCATTATCATGAAAACCAAAAAAAAAAAAAAAAAATTTCTTTTTTTTTTTTTTTTTTTTTTTTGTTCATGGTAATGTGAACGGATCTAAGCGTTTGCATTATAGGTGCGGATCCGTCTGTGCAGATACCAGACGGATCCGCACCTAATGCAGGTGTGAAAGTAGCCTTATGTGTTAATAACTTTGGAACACTTTTACTTATCCAAGCCATTATGAGCTTGTTTTCTCATGACACATTGTATTTCATGACAGTGGTAAATTTGAGTCGATATATTTCACCTTTATTTATAAAATAATCCAAAATTCACAATTTTCTAAATTTGAATTTCTCTACTTTTGAGACAGATAGTAATACATCATAAAATAGTTATCAATTAACATTCCCCATATGTCATCTTTATGTTGGCGTAATTTTGTAAATGTCATTTTATTTTTTTTAGGACGTTAGAAGGCTTTGAATTTTAGAAGCAATTTTTCAAATTTTCAACAAAACTTCCAAAAATAATTTTTTAAGCACTGATTCAGTTATAAAGTGATTTTAAGAGGCTTACATAATGAAAGAACCATTAGTTCTGAGCTTACATTCATTTTATTGGTGTGCTAGTTTTCTTCATGTAAGCCCTCGCAGGCAGGGTCCTCTCTCCTTCTGTACCAGTTTGTAACTTGTCTTGTTTATGATTAGTGCAATTGTCTGTATTATCTATGTGCACCCCTTATCATATGTACAGCGCCATGGAATGAATGGAGCTTAATTAATAATTGTTCTTGTAGTCCAGTTTTCTGTTGCAACACTAACGAAACATTAATTTTACTTTGTTTTCTTTCTATAAATGTCACTGTTAGGCCTCACGCATCTGATGCACATTTTTGCAGATCTGCAAAAGATGCGAATAGCATACCACATGCTCTCCACATCAGTTTGTCCTTTCCGGCAGCCCAAAAAAGCTAGAACATGTCCTGTTCTTGTTCGTTTTGTGGAGAAGGATAGGACATTTCTACAATAGTTAAAGGGGTTGTCTGGGTTCAGAGCTGAACCGGACATACACACATTTTTACCCAGGCAGCCCCCACTGATATGAGCATCGGAGCATTTCATGCCCCGATGCTCTACTTTGCCCTGCGCTGCATCGCGCAGGGCAAAGGCTTTTTATGGAGATTCAGTGACGAACCGGGCTCTCCAAAAGGACTGCTAGGCGGAGGCTTCCGCCCAGCAGTAAGCCCGGTGACATCACTGGCACTAATGGGCGGGCTTTAGTGCTGGCCTAACATGTAAAACTAATAGGGCAGCGCTAAAGCCTGCCCATTAGAGCCGGTGATGTCACCAGGAAGCCTCCGCTCAGCAGTGAGTTATTATAAAGAAAAAAGCCCTTGCCCTATACCTTAAACGGATGGGAAAAACATGATGTGAACCCAGCCTTAAAAAAATTAAAATAAAATAAATGGCAGCATTCACGCATCCCGGATCTATGCTTTGCGGATCCATGATTTGTGAACCGCAAAACACATACGGTCATGTAATTGAGGCCTTTGGCCAGGGCTGCCTTGACTTTATGACACAAAATAAATCGCTCTGAAATCACTGTCCATAGAAATGCATTTAGTAGCTTGAAAGTATCTCCACTGGTATTTTTCTTTTGAAGCTGCTAAGATTGCTTCACGCCATCTCCAAACATTGATTATCCGGGATGACACAGGAATAATTCGGCATTGCACTTCCACCGGTCGATTGATTCTGCTCGATTACCTTTTTAATAAATAGAAAGGTAACACACAGTGCAATAATGTCTCAGGCCTTCATATGTCTTCCAGCAGTGCCTTTTATTATACTCGCAGACGTAAGAGAGCTCACAGCATATTCGTATTAGAACCACATGGAAATCCATAAAACCACCCAACTCGAGTTTCGCCTCCTTTCTGCTTCTGGGGCATGTAGTCTAACATCACAAAGGGGTTTATATCCATATTAATATAACAAATATCGCTACTATCAGCATTAAAATATTGCTACAGTTCAAACGACTCTGCCATGTCAATCTTTTATGTACATATAAGGTCTCATGCACACGACTGTTCCGTTTTTTGCGGTCCGTAAAAAACGAAAGCCGCCCGTGTGCCTTCCGAAATTTACGGAACGGGCGGCCTATTGTAGAAATGCCTATTCTTGTCCGCAAAACAGACAAGAATAGGACATGCTATATTTAGTTTTATTTTTTTAAGGGCCAAGGAACGGAGCAAAGGATGCGGACAGCACACGGAGTGCTGTCCGCATCTTTTGCGGCCCCATTGAAGTGAATAGGTCCGCTCCCAAGCAGCTAAAAATGCGGCTCGGATGCGGATCCGAACTACGGTCGTGTGCATGAGGCCTAAAACACACATAGCAAACTATACCTATTAATTAAAAATTACATGAAAGATCTATTCACTTTGGTAAAAATGTACCAAATATATGCATTCATTTTACAGTTATTCAAACAAATTGCTATCCAATAGTGCATTTTTATTAAATATATGGTATATCAAGGGAGATCGATATTTTAACTGTATCAAGAATCCTCTAAAATATAAAACTTTTTTCCTTAGAAACATGTATTACCATTTTATCAATTCCCATAGAACAGTGATTGCAAACCTTTTAGAGACCAAGTGCCCAAACTACAACCCAAAACCACTTTTTTTATGTGGGGGCGTGGCGTAACCCAGGCCACAGTTAAGATTGCCCCCACTGGCAACCCCTAGTATTAAAAATGTCCCATTAGTGGTCCCCAGTGTTAATAATGCCTCAGTAGTGGCCCCAAGTATTAATAATGCCCCCGTTAGTGGCACCCATTAGTAACCCTCCAGTATTAACGTGGCTCCCATTAATGGCCACCTAGTAGTATTTGTCCTCCATTGGTGGCTCCTAGTATTAATAATGCCCCCATTAGAGGCCACAGTATTAATGCCCCCTTCCCCACTCTTCTTGTGCAAAAAAAATTAAATAAATAAATCCATTTGATCGCGCCACCATGAACACTTGCTGGTCACTGGATGTGCAGGACAAGACCTTCGCCCCAGCGTGATGACGTTTCACAGGTCCTGCTGCTTCCAGTCAATGCTGCAAGCTGGACCGCTCCTGCACATCCAGTGACCAGCAAGTGTTCCCCGCCGCGCAATCAAATGGATGAGGTGAGTTTTATGTTTTTATTTTTTAACACAAGCAGAAGTAATAATGCACAGGTGGCAACCCTACGCACAGCCAAAACACAGGCCCATGTGCCCACAGAGAGGGCTCTGAGTGCCCCTCTGGCACGCGTGCCATAGGATGTCTGAAGTTTTCTGCATTTGCAGTACAGTACACCCCAGATCCTCCAATTCTGTTTGCTATCTGTTTTTAAAAATGTTAACACACTGACCTCTCTGGTGGATTTGCCCGTGCCGATAGTTGGGCAGATGGGGTGAACGTTCCTGCGAACGCTCGTTCTCTACAATCTGCCCGTCTGAAGGTGCAGTCGATCACCCAATGAATGAGTGACACACTTGTTCGTTGGGTGAGACTGTCGTTCATGCTGGCAGGTAAATGATTGTTTCTGGGCAGCCGATCGTGCTCTGTAAACACAATGCAGCTGTATGAGGGGGTGATCGCTGTATGTAAATGCTGTGCCTCATCCCCACTGAACGAGCAGCCAGTTGTGGGGAAGGAACGCTTCCTTTCTGATAATCGGCTGACCCTCAGCCTGTGTAAACCCACCATAAGTCAATGAGGCTATTCACACATCCATCTGTGTGATTGATGCAAGAATGTAACCGCAGGTCCTTTTGTCTATTTTTGCAGATGAGAAAAGCTATTTCAGTAATAAAAAAAAAATATATAGAAAAGCAGCACAGTCACAAAAGGAGTCTAGGATTCAAGTCCTCTGGGATCCCAGGCAGGTCCACTAGAAAATCCGATGAGGCAGTACTCCAAAAATGGTGAAAGGGCGATGTAACCGCTTTATTCCCCATGCCGCTTTTCTGCCCAGTACTTTACATTGTGCTGGGTTGAAACGTTGTGTGGGAAATAAAGTGGGTCCATCACCTTTTTAGGGGTGCTGCCTCTTTTTTTATTTTTTTTTATTTTTTAAATTTTAAATTTTTATTTCAGTAAGCTAAGAGAGGGGAAAAAAGGATTTCACATGGAACTGGTATGCTTTTTGTGAACTGAAAATCAGATCTAGCCGTGTGTATGAGCCCTAAATGTGACACTGGCGTTACTGTAGAATATGTTCACTTCATATTTTACATTTGCATCCTTTTGGCATACGTAGGGCCGCTATGCATCGGTATACCCTTTTTTCCTGTTATTCCATGCAGAGAAATATGTTAAAAATATGTTGTGCTGTGTATGTGTGTTTTTGTTTTTGTACGGCTCATATATGGCACTGAATGCCTATACGGTGGCATAGATAGGATCCTTTTGTGGTATACTTTGGGGGAGTACTCAAATGCTGTGTGAACATAGCTTTGTGTTGAAGGTAAGTGCTTCACAAAGTTGCACTAGATAAGTAGTGTGCTTCTAAATAATATATATTTACTTTGGGGATTCGCTCTTGTAGACAGGATGTGCGGATGCAGTACAGAGGCAAATTACCAGTTCTTAAATCAAACTTCTGTGTTTATTCACACATAAAGCAAAAACAAAACGTCACTTTGCAGTCTTGGTGTTAGTTCACACACAATGGAAAGTCCACATAGCAAAAATCACCTTGTTGGCAGTTCTGCCTCCAGCAGTCCATAGCAGGTTTTTAGGGGGCCCGTTTCCCTTACAGACGGGTCTCAGCCCTACAGCACGGCACAAGCCTCAGATCCCAGCGTACACACCTCCTGAACTCAACTGTCAGACTGAGGTAATCCACCTCACCTGGCAGTGCTGGCTGGTTTTTAGGCCTGGCAAAACCCGGCCTGGAACATGGGGAGTAGTCACCCACCCAGCACTTTGACAACTCCCAGTAAGAGCCGTCCCGGATCAGCTATACAGCCATACTAAGGCCTCTTTCACACTTGCGTTGTTGGGATCCGGCATCACTTCCGTTGCCGGAGGTGCCCGCCGGATCCGGAAAAACGCAAGTGTACTGAAAGCATTTGAAGACGGAACCGTCTTCCAAATGCTTTCAGTGTTACTATGGCACCCAGGACGCTATTAAAGTCCTGGTTGCCATAGTAGGAGCGGGGAGCGGTATACTTACAGTCCATGCGGCTCCCCGGGCGCTCCAGAATGACGTCAGAGCGCCCCATGCGCATGGATGACATGATCCATGCGATCACGTGATCCATGCGCTTGGGGCGCCCTGACGTCACTCTGGAGCGCCCGGGGAGCCGCACGGACGGTAAGTACACTGCTCCCCCGATCCCCACTACACTTATCATGGCTGCCAGGACTTTAGCGTCCCGGCAGCCATGGTAACCATTCAGAAAAAGCTAAATGTCGGCTCCGGCAATGCGCCGAAACGACGTTTAGCTTAAGGCCGGATCCGGATCAATGCCTTCCAATAGGCATTAATTCCGGATCCGGCCTTGCGGCAAGTGTTCCGGATTTTTGGCCGGAGCAAAAAGCGCAGCATGCTGCAGTATTTTCTCCGGCCAAAAAACGTTCCGTTCCGGAACTGAAGACATCCTGATGCATCCTGAACGGATTTCTCTCCATTCAGAATGCATTAGGATAATCCTGATCAGGATTCTTCCGGCATAGAGCCCCGACGACGGAACTCTATGCCGGAAGACAATAACGCAGGTGTGAAAGAGCCCTTAGTATTAAGGTGTCAAACAGCAACTGCTGCTGACACACAAATACCGGCTCTTTCTCGTACCTATCATCCACGATGATTCCTTGTACCTTCACACACAAAAAAAATAATACAAAAAAAATATATATATAATATATATATATATATATATATATATATATATATATATATATATATAATGGCAGCACTCTCACAAACAAATGAGTGGAAAGAAAAATACTTTATTCACCTATGTGGTCGCAACATTGCCCTTTGCTCTATGGATGAGCTGAAATGTTGCAACCATATGGGTGAAATATATATATATCAGGGATGGTCAACCTGCTGTTGCAAAACTACAACTCCCAGCATGCCCAGACTGCCTACAGCTATCAGAGCATGGTGGGAATTGTAGTTTTACAACTGCTGGAGAGCCGCAGATTGGCCATCCCTGATATATATCCTATATGCTGTCAGAAATCCAGTCTACGTACTGCCAACTCTGACTAAGGCCTCTTGCACAAGGCCGTAGTGCTCCCGTGGCCGTATTGCGGGCCGCATACGGTGGTTCCGCAATACACGTGGGTGTGGTGCGGAACGGAACCCCACGTAAGCACTACAGAGTGCTTCCATGGTGTTCCGTGCTTCCATTGCGCAAAAAAATAGAACTTGTTCTATCTTTTTGCGGAACGGACGGATCACGGGCCCCATTCAAGTGAATGGGTCCGCAATCCGCATGCGGCTGCCCCGCGGTCGGTGCCCATACATTGCGGACCGCAACTTGTGGTCTGCAGCATGGGCACTGAGCCCTTATGTTCGTGGGCAAGAGGCTTAACTGAGTCCTAGTTTAATAAAGAATAACCGTATTTGGGAGTGGGCCTTTTTCACAAGCAGTACCTCTGGAAAATACTGACCTCTTAATACAGTAGATAAGTGAGATCCTCAGTGTCCAGCGAGTGTAGCGTGAAAGGTGAGAGGAAGAAATATTTTACTCCTGAGTGGAAGTCTATTTTTGTATTACTGGATTGTCCCGTGTTCTGTGCTTTAAAGGGACCAGTCTGTTTGGCACCCACAGAGATTATTTAGGGATCTGTACCTTGTTCTCTTTTACTGGAAGCTGTGAGAAGGGCAATGTTATGTTTAATTTTTTGTTAAATTATATCGTAGGCCATTAACTCATTTACTACTGTGATTTGTGCACATGTACTTTGTCATTCATTAAGAGCCCTGCACAGAAGACAAGCTGAACGAATGTTGAAGCTAGTCAATAAATTGAAGCACTTAAGGGGTTTTCCAAGATTATCTTCATAATAGGTCATCAGTATCTGATTGACGGTGGTCTGACTCCCGGCACCCTTGCCAGTCAGCTGTTTAAGGAGACCGTGGTGCTCTGGTGAGCTCTGCACCCTCTTCCTAGGCCAGTGATATCCATTACATGGCCTAAGTATAGGTCATCAATATTGAAAACACAGAAAAAACGTTTAACTTTACAATCTGATTACTCCACCAGAAAAGTAGGAGTCAAGGCTCCCTATAACAGGTCAGCATTCTCCTATGGTGAACTACTACAATAACACAGCTTCACAAGGCACAAAGATTCAATATACTCATAAGATATTCAGTATGCAAAAGTATATCACATAAAACTTCAGCAAGGCGGTCTGAGCCTACACATGTCTGGCCCCACTCAAGTTTCTCCCTTGTGGCTTCTTGCAGGCCTTGACCTCGGCATCATTACTCATAGTTTACACACACAAAAAGTGTCAAAGCCAACACCACAATAAGAACAATAATGTAATAATAATCCTTTCCTGTACAACAGAATATAAAAAGTAAAAACTGCAGATATATTCAAAGAACATTCACAACGTCAAATGTTTTGTCTTGTGCAACATCCTTTATGAGTAAATGAACACTGCTTTATATCTAATAAGAATAAAAACCTTAAACAGGAAGCCCATTCCCATAAAGCCGAAAATAGCCCATCTCCGTCAGTCCCATAGTCTTAGAATGGAGCTGCAGTGCTCGTGGCCACTGCTCCATTCAGTCAGACCCCCAGCACCCAGGGACTAGCAATTTTTGTCCTTTGTACCTGGGCATACGGCTTTTAACCACTTCCCATCTGGGCCCTTTGCCCCCTTCCTGGCCAGGCCAAATTTTGCAAAACGGACATATCTCACTTTATGTGGTAATAACTTTGGAACGCCTTTATTTATCCAAGTCATTCAGAGATTGTTTTCTCGTGACACATTGTACTTCATGATAGTCATAAATTTGAGTCAAAATATTTCACCTTTATTTATGAAAAAATCCCAAATTTACCCAAAAATTTAAAAAAAATCGCAATTTTCTAAATTTTAATTTCTCTGCTTTTAAAACAGAAAGTGATACCTCATAAAATATTTATTATTTAACATTCCCCATATGTCTACTTTATGTTGGCATCATTTTGGAAATGTCATTTTATTTTTTTAGGACGTTAGAAGGCTTAGAAGTTTAGAAGCAATTCTTCAAATTTTTAAGAAAATTGCCAAAACCCACTTTATACGGACCAGTTCAGGTCTGAAGTCACTTTGTGGGGCCTACATAGTGGATACCCCCATAAATGACCCCATTGTAGAAACTACACCCCTCAAGGTATTCAAAACCGATTTTACAAACTTTGTTAACCCTTTAGGCGTTCCACAAGAATTAAAGGAAAATGGAGATCAAATTTTTAAATTTCACTTTTTTGGCAGATTTTCCATTTTAATCAATTTTTTTCTCTAACACATCGATGGTTAACAGCCAAACAAAACTCAATATTTATTACCCAGATTCTGCGGTTTACAGAAACACCCCACATGTGGTCGTAAACTGCTGTATGGGCACACGGCAGGGCGCAGAAGGAAAGGAACTCCACATGGTTTTTAGATGCCATGTCCCATTTGAAGCCCCCTGATGCACCCTTACAGTAGAAACTCCCAAGAAGTGACCCCATTTTGGAAACTAGGGGATAAGGTGCCAGTTTTATTAGTACTATTTTTGGGTACATATGATTTTTTGATCATTCAATATAACACTTTATGGGGCAAGGTGACCAAAAAATTGGTTGTTTTAGCACAGTTTCTATTTATTTATTTTTACAGCGTTCACCTTAGGGGTTCAGTCAAGTGACATTTTTATAGAGCAGATTGTTACGGACGTGGCGATACCTAATATGTATACTTTTTCTCATTTATTAAAGTTTTACACAATAATAGCATTTTTGAAACCAAAAAATTATGTTTTAATGTGTCCATGTTCTGAGAGCTATAGTTTTTTTATTTTTTGAGAGATTTTCTTATGTAGGGGCTCATTTTTTGCGGGATGAGGTGACGGTTTTATTGGTACCATTTTGTGGGACATACGCGTTTTTGATCACTTGGTGTTGCACCTTTTGTGATGCAACGTGACAAAAATTGCTTGTTTTGACACAGTTTTTTTTTTTTTTTTTTACGGTGTTCACCCGACGGGTTAGGTCATGTGATATTTTTATAGAGCTGGTTTTTACGGACGCGGCAATACTAAATATGTCTATTTTACTTTATTTTTTTCTATTTTAATTTTTTTTTTTTTATTCCTAACTTGGGAACTTTTTTTTTTTTTTACATGTGAAACTTTATTTTATTTTATTTTTTCAACCCTTTATTTTTTTTATTTTTTTTTACACTTTTCGTCCCCCATAAGGTCATACAAGACCTCTGGGGGACATTTGCTTCACTTTTTCTTTTTTTTTTCACAGTTGATTTCTCCTGTAACTGGGGCTGAGATAGTAGCCCCAGTTACAGGACAAATACACCCCTAGAGAGGCTGTACAGCAGCAATCCTGCGCTGTACAGCCTCACAGCAGGGCTGATCGAGGTCTCTGAGAGACCTCACACAGCCCCTGCACTCTCCGGTCACGGCGGTCACATGACCGCCGGGCCGGAACAGGAAGCGCACAGCGCTTCCTTCTCTGCAGACACAGCGCTCGGTGAGCGCTGTGTCTGCAGCGATCGTGAAGGCAGGGACACCTGGGAACTGTCCCTGCCTTGTCTTAGGGTTGCCCTGCTGTCACTGACAGCGGGCAACCCGATCAGCAGCTGCACGATTAGCGTGCAGCTGCTATTTCTGACAGGACGTTTTAAAACGTGCTGTCAGAAATAGACGTCCACCCATAGGACGTTTATATCCTATGGGCGGACGTGAGGCGGTTAAAGGGCATCTGTCAGCAGGTTTGTACCTATGAAACTGACTGACTTGTTACCTGTGCACTTGGCAGCTGAAGACATCTGTGTTGGGGCCCATTCACACGACCGTATTTTTCTGTCCTCATCCGTTCCGCAATTTTGCGGATGTGATGCGGTCCCATTCATTTCAGTGGGGTTGCTGTTCGCATCCCCACTTTCGTTCTGCGGCCCAGCAAAAAAGATAGAGCATGTCCTATTCTTGTCCGTTTTGCGGACAAGCATAGGCATATCCATCATAGACAGGAGGTTCCAATCTGCAAAATGCGGAATGCACGTGGCTGGTATCTGTGTTTTGTGGATCTGCAATTTCCCCGGTTGCTCCTAGAGGCTCATCTGCATATAGTAAAACTTCATCTTTCTCAGCAGTGCGGGCACATATGAACATGGGACCAACACAGATGTCTCCAGCTGCCAAGTGCACATGTAACAGGTCAGCCGGTGTCATAGGTACAAACCTGCTGACAGATGCCCTTCACCCGTCAGCAATCACCGAACAACCAATTTGAAATCCATGCCAGACCTGTATGTTGCTGCCCCTCCGTACTGTGGCACCGTGCAATCTGAAACTCATCTATGTAGCGGCTGCAAAGAATTGGACATCACACAGATGGCTTCTGTGTCCTGCCCAATTTTTCTTGCGCATCCATTCACTTGAATGGGCGAGCGTTGCGTGTAAATTGGACCTAAATGATACATGTTGTGATTTACCAATTATCTTTGCAGAAAATCGCACATGTGAATTGGCCCACTGACTAGTATGGGTGTTCAATTCATGTGCTCTACACTCAAACAGCATGCTGGTATGGATGTGCCGTTAGGCCAAGGCTACAGGACTGGGTGAGATGGGCCAGTCGTTGGCTGAGGAACCAGAAAGTAGACACCAATGGAAAACGGAGGAGTGTTGGAATGGGCGCGGCAGGGATTTGGTGAGGCGAGTATCACTTTTCTTTTTTTAGCTTACTGGCCAGTATACCCTTTTAAAACGCAATTATTTAGCAGTTTTTTTCGTCAGTGTGGTTAAGGAATTTTACTCATTCTGCACTTTGCAGGCTGTTTGTGTGGTAGAGGGTTAGCTGTATCATGGTGATTATTGGTAAGCGGGACGAGGTCAACATGTGATGCTCTGGTTGGGTTCCATTTCTCAGAAAGCTTCTAATTGCAGTAAGGGCGCCGTGCCCGCTATTCTGTAGCATTGCTCATTAATAATTCACCGATGCAGCACTTAGAGCTGTTAACTGATTGGCAGACAGTTTGAAGGATCTGGAGGTCCAGAGTACCGTAATTGTGTTCTGATGGATAATGCTTTTTCTCATGTAATATTTAGTGGGGGAAAACAATGAACTTGAAACATTTTGACAGAACGTGATGTGAATTAGGCCCTCAGAGGACGGGATTGCAACAAAGGGAAACGCCGCTGTCACCTTTTAGGATACCTGCACACATTGTGGATCACGCACGGTTTTTCTGCACGGAAAAACCGCATTGTAATACAGTACCAGCAAAGTGTATGAGATTGTACACTTCGGTTTTTCATTCCGTGGGTAAATTGACCTGCCGTGCAATCTGCAGTATGTCCATTCTTTGTGCGGTTGCTTTATGCCGATTTCACCCTTTTCAATGGAAGGGTGAGAAATGCTGCATAAACGCATCAAATCCACAGCAAGAACCATAAGTTAACACACATGATATTTGGAGCAGAAATGCACATGGAAATTTGTGCAGAATTTCTGCAAGACGTCCTGCAGGTAGCCCTAGATTGGATTGCTCTGGATTACTTGAGCATTGTCTTGGCTGCAGTCTGGACCCTCTGGACGGTTCTGTGGTAGGCTGGTCCGACCCAGATCTCGCCCCTGAGGCAATGGACCGTCTGAGCACATCACGCAGTGTGCCCAGAACACCGAAGGAATACAATTGAGTAGGTTGCCTTGTGATTTAGTGTTCTCGTGCAGATGCCTGCTGAAGATCTCCAGAACTGCTGGTGCAGAAGCTCACTTAAGATATCTTCACCCATAATCTTGTAAACAACATAAACTAATAAATGGCCACATGGGGTAAAATTTCTGCTCTGAATTATGCTGCGATCTTGATGCAAAATCCATGTGGTATACCTGTATTTGTCATGGATTTTTGCTATGGATTTGCCCCAATTTTAGCCTATATATTGCAGTGAGATCATGGAAGACCTATGCAGTATGAATTGACAATGTGGTTTAGAGTTGCATCGGGTATGAAATTATCGATACCCAATCAATACTTTTACACCCAGATCGATTCGATACCGGGTTTTACTATTTTCCGATACTAGGCTAGTATCGGTTAGAGAACATGGAGCGCGCCGCCCTTAGCTCGCGCCATGTTCTCCTCAGCAGCACAGTGGAGAAGGAGAGAGTCCTTCCCCACTGTGACACGGCCGCCACTGCCACCAATGAGAATAGCAGCGAGGAGGAGGGGAGTGTGGGGATTCGCTCTGGTAGTTAGGAGCTGATGCAGTATAGAGGCAAAGTACACAGTTCTTGAATCAAACAGCGGTGTTTATTCACACATTGATGTATAACAAAATGCAGATAAGCTGTATCACAAAACGCAGGTGGCTTGGTGTTTGTTCACACACAAGGAAAGTCTATAAACAAGAAGTCACCTTTTCTCCTGGGTGTTAATTCACACCCTGTTAGCAGTTCAGCCTCATCAAGTCCATAGGCGGCCTGTTCACCTTTAGAGGGGCCTGAGTCCTCCAGCCCGGCTCATACCTCAAATACCAGCACAGCCCTCAGTTCCCAGCAAACAGACTCCTGAGCTCTCACTGTCGGAGGGAGGTAAATCCACACCACCTGGCAGTGCTGGCTGGTTTTTATGCCTGGCAAAACCCGGCCTGGAACATGGGGAGTAGTCACCCACCCAGCACTTTGACTACTCCCTGAAGCCTTGGCTGCCATGGTAAGCTCCCTGCTGCCGTGTGCACAAAGCACATGGCAGCAGGGAGAGTGTAAAGTGCTATTCACTATAATAGAGCTCTATTAGGGTTATTAGGACAAGGGTTCTAGCCCCATAAGGTGCCTAAAGTAAAAAACAAACAAAAAAAACCACTAAATATTAAATGTTTAAATCGCCCCCTCTCCCAATTTTACATATAAAAATATAAACACAATACAAAAATATATAGTGTATATGTATTAAGGCATTTGCCTGGATTTGTGGGAGGGGCTGAGGTCCGCCTCCAGCCTATTTAGGGCACCCCCCTTACCTGGCTCCTGCACCGTCTGAGGTCTGAGCTTTGTGAGAGGAAGTCGCTTGTTGGAGTTCTGAGGAATTTACCTACGAGCCGCTGATTTTCTGAGAGCCTTTTTTCGTCGCCGTCTGGTTCTGGTTTTGGAGCATTGCTGTTCTTTTCCCAGCTTCACTCGGTTCACTGTGGGTCGCGTTTGCCCGTCAAACTGTGAGTTATTTCGTACGGGTCAGCAGGGCCTCACGGTTGCCCCAGTACCGGTTCATCTCATTTCATCAAGGCGCACTAATGTCATGGTTCATACAAGTCACCATCATTCATTTCTGTCACACCTGTTCATACGTTCTCATCCACGATTTGCACCATCATTCTGGTCACACTCTGGCAGCATGCGGCAATGGTTCCTGGTTTAAAACCCCCTCTTTTTTCTGATGTTCTTTCACACGCTGCATTCATGTCACGGCTGCCCAGTCACCAGCAGCTCATTTCTCAGGCCCTCTGTCATCTCCCCACAGGACCGTTACGCCGGCCAGCAACCTGCTAATCTCAGCCCACTACCCGGTCTGGTTCACCCCAAACGAACATTCATCATGTACATCACAAGGGCAGCTGCGGTGCACCCCCCCCCCCATTCACTTCACTTTCTCTAGCGATCGTCTCCTCCCCGTCGCCTCCTGCCTGTTGCCGCTCCGCCTGCCGCGCGGCCGATGGCGCCCGACCGCGTCCTGGGGCCTGGTCTGCGCATGCGCGGCCGGGGTTCTGCGCATGCGCGGCGATTTCGTCGGCGCATGCGCAGTGTCCCGACGACTCCGGACACATATGTTCAAATACATGGATTTTTCCCTGGCTCCATGTCACCCCCCCCCCGGTCAATCACGGGCGCAGTCGCGGGGGCCAGAGGCGGTGATACCGCACACCCCCACCCCCCCCCCCCTCTCCTCCCATTTATTTACCATGCACTGGGCTCACCGCGGCCGATACATCCCCTCACCACCTCCTGGCTGGTACCGCTCCCCCTGCCGGCCGCATCCTTGGTGCATGGTCTGCGCGTGCGCGGCCGGGGTTCTGCGCATGCGCGGCTATTCCGTCGGCGCATGCGCGGTGTCCCGGCGGCCGTGCGCGCGGCACTTGTGTTCGGGGGGCCGCCGTCGGGCAGCACTGATTCTTCCCAGCCCCCACATGTCACTCCTCAGTCACACCCCCCCCCGGTCATTCATGTGCGCAGTCGTGGGGGCCAGCAGCAGTGCAACCACACAATCTCCCCCCCCCCCCCCCCCTCTTCCATTCATTACCTGCACTGGGCTCACCATGGCCGTAACGTCCCCTCACCACCTGCTGCCTGGTTGCCGCTCCCCCTGCCGCGCGGCCGGCCGCGTCCTGGGGCCTGTTCTGCGCGTGCGCGGCCGGGGTTCTGCGCATGCGCGACGGTATGTCGGCGCATGCGCGGTGTCCCGGCGGCCGTGCGCGCGGCATCTGTGTCCGGGGGGGCCGCCGCCGGGCGGCAGGGGAGGCCACAACATGCCCCCCTTGTTACACATTCCCCAGGAGCCCCAATAAAGACAGGGAAACACATCACACCCATGAAATAACAAACAGGGAATCATGAGCAGGCCCCTCTTGGCCAAAATCGTACATGATCTCACCATGCTGATCGCCGGAGGGGCATAGACTTCCCATCCGCATTCAGCTACAAGTGACTGTCTCCAACGGGGTCGTCACCTTTTTCACAACCATGTTCAAAAAAAAATAAAAAAAAAAAAAAAATAATAATATATATTTTGCTTCATATTCAATAAACATGTGGGAATTGCGGGGGCACGGTCCAGAATGTTCCAAAAAAAAAAAAAAAAGAGAAAAATATTTTGCAGGCGCACACTTTCCGCCAGCCCATGGCCACGGCATGCACTGGTCTCGTTCACATCAGGCGCAAGCTATCATTTCATGTGTAACCGCCATGATCCTCCCGGTCATACATATGTACCACATGCATTTACGCTTTTCATCACGCTATGTCATGTTTACCCTCCCCCTTATTTTTTAGGCGGTCAACCTATACTGTTTTACACTACCGTGTATCCGGAGAATTTTTCTTGGTACCAGGTACGTTCACCTGCTCATTTACCAAAATCTTCCTTACATTTCGGATGGTCCCGTTAGGGTCAGCGTGCTGGCTAGGGGCACGATCATCCCACTAGGTAACCCCCCCCCCCCTTTCTTGGCTTCGCCGACAGTTAGTGGTCCCGCGAGGCCGACACCCCGCCTCAAACGTACGGAGGCACCTGCCCAACGCGCCACCTCGTTAGTAAGCCGCCTCGCATGTTGCATAGAGAGGGCCTCACCTGTCACTCCCTTCCCCTAGTCCTGTCTTACAGTCACCGAGAGGCCAACGCTCCTGCCACTACCACGAGTGGCCTCATTACCCCCTCGCGCCAAATCATAGGTAGAGCCTCTCAAAGCCGCTTGGCAATTAGCAGGGCCTCATCTGTCACCATGCAAGTGTAATTTTTTCGCCATTTGGCCTAGCTAGCCAGCACGATCCTGCATGGCCTCAAATTAATCAACTTTTTTTTATTGTAGTATGTCGCTGGATGGGTTGGGAAACTTCTCCCTACCTGGCACCCCTGCTAGATCTGTCACTGCCACTTCGGGAGACGATCTAGCCAGTCCAGCGTCCATCCGGTCCTGGACAATTCCTCGCATCACGGCGGAGTTGAGGAAACGGCATGTTCCCTTCCCCGCCACGGCTAGGAAAGCGGAGCTGTTCCGGCTGTTACGCGCTTCAACCGATACTAGCGATGCGGGGCAAGGACCCAGCCAGTCCGGCACCGGGGACATCCATGCCATGCTGGCCTCTCTGATGACATCCATGTCAACAATCAACGCCAGGCTGGAGAGGCTGGAAACGGTCACCACGACCCTCTCCGTGGCGGGTCCGCCACCGGCGGCATCACCGGCACCGGTCGGTTTGCCGGTGGTCACACCATCCACTAACGTGGAGGACCGGGAAGTCAACCCGGCGCATATGATTCCTGAGCACTTGAAACGGGATATCCTGGAAGGTAAGGATATAAACCTGGCCTCCCTTCTGATTGCCTCCCAGGACGTGGTCGAAAACACGACGTACGCCTATGACGAGGTGTCAGTTGTGGTCAAGTCCAGGGATGCCCGGCTCAACAGGAAATTGACCATTCCCGAATTCGTGCTGGCCTTCGGAATCTACAGAGAGGTCATCTGTGCGGTCTACCCCAACAGAAGGGAGGAATTCGACCTCTACTTACACAAACTGGTGGATTTGGGCAACAAATACGGAGGGTCAGCGTTTTATGACTATCACAGGTCTTTTTCGGCAAAGGTGGCAGGGGCTTTCTCCCAGTACGGAGTCCGCTCCAACTGGGCGAGGATCGACACTGTCATTTTTTGTCGCCACTTCGCAGGCCTTAGGACCCCAGCCTGTGCGCACTGCTCCTCCACGGCCCACACCACCAATTTCTGCCCGAACACGTCGGTCAGACAGGGCCCCTCCCAGGCAGCTGGTCCCTCCGGGGTCCCGGAGAAACTGGCCCGGGACAAACTGGGTCGGCCGATCAAATTTCTAGGCAAATCGATGATTTGCAATAATTTCAATGAGGGGTCCTGTAATTATAACGGATGTAAATTGTTACACATATGCACCAAATGTTTCCGGGCACATGCCAAGTCCATGTGTCCAAATAAAATGTTTACCAAACCGTATCTAACGACCATCAACATGCCAGTTTTTACCGCGCTCATGTCGCAACACCCCTCCAGGCATCTGTCAGATTTCCTCGTTTCAGGATTGACAGAAGGATTTCACACGGGCATCCTGTATATGCCAACAGGCACCCTGGAATGTCCCAATCTTTTATCCGCTCTACACAACCCCACCGCCATTGACGCCCTCATAGCCCAAGAGGTAACAGAGGGTTTTGTGCTAGGTCCTTTCAAAACTCCCCCATTCGCCACATGGCGCACCAACCCCATTGGCGTCGTCACTGGGAAATCTTCCCAGAAACAGAGGCTCATCATTGACCTATCGGCACCTCACGGGACGGGCAACCCCAGTCTCAACTCCCTCATTCCCTCGGAGGAATTCTCTCTGCAGTATACCACCATAGATCACGCCATCACGGCCATCAGTCAAGCAGGGGTGGGGGCATGGCTCAGCAAAACCGACATCGCCAACGCCTTCAAATTACTTCCGATTCACCCTACACTGTGGCACCTGCATGGCATCAAGTGGTCTGGGGATTATTATTTTTTCTCCCGATTGACCTTCGGGTCCAAAAGCAGCCCGGCCATCTTCGACGTGTTTGCGGAAGCATTATGCTGGTTGCTATTGAATATAGCAAGGTGCCCGCTGGTTTTGCATTACCTTGATGACTTCCTATTGGTGGAAGAAAACACTTCCCCTCCTTCCAGCCTCAGAGCCACCATCAAGCTGTTCAAGGAACTGGGGGTCCCCCTCTCCACCAAGAAGACAGAGGGGCCGGACACGATCATCACCTTCCTGGGTAT
Organism: Bufo bufo; assembly: GCF_905171765.1. Taxonomy (NCBI): domain Eukaryota; kingdom Metazoa; phylum Chordata; class Amphibia; order Anura; family Bufonidae; genus Bufo; species Bufo bufo. The sequence continues at coordinate 610,978,971 of NC_053389.1, read as the reverse complement.
CCAGTTGGATTCAGCTTCGATGCAAGCCAGTTTGCCGTCCGGGAAGATCCAGGACATCCTCACCCACATAGACGGCTATCTTCAACTCGGCACCTGCAACCGCAGAGAACTACAGTCCCTGCTGGGCTCCCTGAACTTTGCCATGCGCATCATACCCCAGGGTCGCTCGTTTATTTCACGGCTTCTGCACCTCTTCCCCTTGTTCCTACACGACTCGCACAGATTGTCCCTGGATGCCCACGCTGCGGCGGATCTGGGTATGTGGAGGAGATTTCTGTCCACCTGGAATGGTAGGAGCTTGTTTCTCCCTCAGCTGTCGGACTCTTCCCCCTCTATCTGGTCAGATGCGGCATCTACCACAGGCTTTGCGGCCATATTTGGGGACGATTGGCTGTGGGGCAGCTGGCCTCCTGAGGTCCAGGGTCTGGAAGGATTCTCCACTACCTCAGCGCTTTTTGAGATCTATCCCATCGTAGCGGCTGCCGTGGCGTGGGGTCATTTATGGGCAAATCTGGCGGTCCGCTGCTACTCGGACAACCAAGCAACCTGCCAGATTATAAATAAAGGTCGTTCCAAATCCCTCACAATCATGAGGTTCATGCGAAGACTTACTTGGCTGGCCGCCTGCAACAATTTTTTCCTGCATTGTTTCCATGTCCCAGGGGTGTGCAATTCGGCTGCTGACAATTTATCTCGCTTCAAATTTCAGGCTTTTCATCAGGATCTCCCATCAGCATCACCCACTGCCTCCAGCACCCCGTCATTTCAGCAACTCATTCTGGACTAGAGGCCATCATGCGGCATAGCCAGTCTTTGTCCCACTTTTCACTATCAGTCAATACACATAGAGCATACAACAGAGCATTCACGCTGTTCAACAGATTCCTGGTAGAACACAACATCACGCACCCTTTCATCATGACGTCTGTTTTGGGATTTGCTTCCTTTTGCCACCTCAAACTAAAAATGTCATACAACACCATCAAACTGTATCTTACTGGCATTCAACATCATATGCTAATCTTGCACCCTAACTACACCAGCTTCATGGCCTCCCACCAAATCAAAACAATACTCAGAGGCATTCAGAAGACGGAACCCGCACGTCCAGCCCAAAGGCTGCCCATCAACAGTCATGTTTTCAAGGCATTATCCGACCTGCTGGACGCCACGCCTTTTGATACAAATACCAACGCGGTCATCAAAGCTGCTATTTACTTGGCCTTCTGCGGGTTCCTGAGGCCCGGGGAATTCACTACCACCTCCGCATCCCAAACCTCATCTTGTCTTCTTGTCTCCCACTTATCTAAACACCTGGATCACTACGTCCTGACCTTACCTCACTCCAAGAGTAGTCAGCGTTCACCTGTCAACATCTCATATTACCCCACGCACAACAAATGGTGTCCGGTGAGGGTGCTGGACACATACAGTCAGCTTCACAGGTTCCTACCCTCTCAACCGCTACTTCAACTTCATGGATCGGTGCTCACCACGACCACCTTCATGATCCATGTCAGATCATTTCTCACCCAACTGGGCCTGGACGCGGCCAACTACTCGGGGCACTCCTTTCGCATCGGAGCTGCATCCACGGCCTCCAGTGCCAACATCCCTGCCCATGTTATCAAGAAATTGGGACGCTGGAAGTCGTCCGCTTACGCACGATACATTCCCAATCCAGCGCAAGAGTTAAGGGTGGCTTTCCAAAGCATGTCGGGTTGAGCTGTTTACATGTTTTATTGGTTACAAATAAACTGGTTTATTTCCATTTTTGCCCTCTTCTTTCTTAGGCCTACCTCGTCCTCGGTTTCGGCACACCACAACCGACTGCATTTCTTTCCCTGCTTCCCAGGGCTCTTCTCTGTACTACCGTAAGCACCTAACACAAGTATTAAGGCATTTGCCTGGATTTGTGGGAGGGGCTGAGGTCCGCCTCCAGCCTATTTAGGGCACCCCCCTTACCTGGCTCCTGCACCGTCTGAGGTCTGAGCTTTGTCCCTCCCACCACTCCACTCATTTTCAACTCATTTCTTTTATGTCTTTTCCTTGGGTGGGCCCTCTTCTTTCTTAGGCCTACCTCGTCCTCGGTTTCGGCACACCACAACCGACTGCATTTCTTTCCCTGCTTCCCAGGGCTCTTCTCTGTACTACCGTAAGCACCTAACACAAATATATATATATATTATGTATCGCCACGTCCGAAAGTCAATTATTAAAATATTTAAACGTGAAGTGCATAATGTGAGGGGAAAATGAATTAAACCAGAAAAGGAGGCAATATGGATAATCACAATACATTAGTAAGTGCCTTGTATCAACTTTGTCTACTTGATAAATGCCAAGTGACACAACCCCTTTAAGGCCTCATGCACACGACCATATTTTCCGTCTGCATCTGATCCACATTTTTTGATGAATACTTACCCATTCATTTGTTTGGGGCTGCAAAAAATATGGGCAGCACTCCGATGTCATCTGTGTTCTGGTTCGCATCCGTGTGACCTAGCTGCAAATTATAGAATATGTCCTATTTTTGTTGATTTTGCGGACAAGAATAGGCATATTTACATTAGAGCCCGAGAAAAGTGCGGACGGATGAACACGGACGGCAAAACGGATACGGTCGTGTGCAGGAGGTCTGAAGCTGTATGTGTAAACATGGAAAGCAAATGGTGGTGTTTTACTGAATGAATAAATCCCGCATATTCTCTGCAGGTTATAGAGTGGTTTCCTGAATGTCGAAAATCAGTTCTTTTCTCTGATTAAAGTGTAACCACTTGGTGACCACCGCGGAGAGCAGGAAGAATGTGTGTTCTTGAGGTTAACCCGGAGGACGGTGTGAAGTGGTTATAGCATTATTACTACTACACGCTTCCTCAGAGCTCACGTTAACTGCTGAACGCCCGTCTTCTGACCGCACACAGACGTGTAAGGAGCTTCCCATGAGCAGCACCTAGGCTAGGACTACATGACGACATTTGTCGCAGTAGTGTCACGCAACATTTTGTTGTAATGAGAGTCTATGGTGTCTCACTGCGACATGCTGCGACACGACAGCCGCACAAAAATCCATCCCAGTCATGACGACACCACATAGACTATCCTTACAAAAATTGTTGCGGGACCATACTATGACATAAATGTTGCCCCACATGTCGCAGTGTATTTGTACCCTTAAGTGTCTGATGGGTGGGACATCTGTCCGCCAAGACCCCCAGCAATCATGAGTCTTGTGTTCCCCTGTTTAATTTCTTTGAAATTCTGAAGCTCCCTGGAAATCCTGGTATGCAGTGCTTTCTGAGTAGTGATCTGCAGTGATGGCCAGTTTGCAGTGTTCGCCGACGAACACATGCGATCTGCCATCTTTATTCCCAAGTCCGGCGATACAGAGGTAAGTCCTCCCCTGTGCCTGCACAGCGAGCTGCTCTGAAACACATGCGGCGTTCATCGGGCTGTTCTCGGAACTGCCTGCTCCCGGTGACCGCATGTGTTTCAGAGCGGCTCGCGGCGCAGGCACAGGTAAGGACTTACCTCTGCATCGCTGGGCTTGGGAATAAAGATGGCAGATCGCATGTGTTCGTCGGCGAACACTGCAAACTGGCCATCACTGGTGATCTGTTCTGTAGAAGGGATTACCTGCATGGCGTCCTATGAGATGTCCATAGCAGTTAGCTTCACACAGTTTTTTAATTTTATTTTTTTATTCTTCTTTTCCGGTATATATGTATTTTTTGTGTCTAATATCAACATTAGCTTTGTAAAAGTTCTTTGATATGTGCTTTGTGTTTATTTTTTTTTATTTTGTTTATTGCTGTTAGATGAAGATTTGTCATTCCCCCCACTTCTATATTTATTTGATAAATAGAAAAGACTAGAATAGCCCTTTAAAAAACGATCCTTCATATTGTTTACTCACTTAAAGGGGTTCTCTGGGAACCCACCAGTATAAGGTTACGTTCACATCTGGGTTTTTGCTGGTTGTATTATCTCTAAAATAGCTGTGACGGATCCGTCACGAAGGCTACTTTCACACTAGCGTTTTGGCTGTCAGTATGTGAGATCCGTTCAGGGCTCTCGCAAGCGGTCCAAAACGGATCAGTTTTGCCCTAATGCATTCTGAATGGATCCACTCAGAATGCATCAGTTTGCCTCCGATCAGTCTACATTCCGCTCTGGAGGCGGACACCAAAACGCTGCCTGCAGCGTTTTGCTGTCCGCCTGACGAAGCGGAGCCAAACGTTTTCTCTGGCACAATGGAAAACGGATCCGTCATGGCTATAGAAGACATAATACAACTGGATCCGTTCATGATAGATGCATGCAGTTGTATTGTAACGGAAACTTTTTTTTTTTTTTTTTTGATCCATGACGGATCTGCAAAAAACGCTAGTGTGAAAGAAGCCTAAGGCCCCTTTCAGACGAGCGAGTGTCCCACTCCGGACTGGCAGCACAGCACCCGTCCTCAACTTCCAGCACTGACTGGGTCGCAGAGCATTATATTGATGTAACCCTTAGAGGTCTGGAATCTATTGTATAACACTGACCTAATGCTGTCAGTGTTATCCAATACATTCCAGAACTGTAGGGGTTAGGGTACTTTCACACTTGTGTTGTTGGATTCCGGCAGGCAGTTCCTGTATCTGTATGCAAACGGATACCATTTGTAGACTGATCCGGATGCGGATCCGTCTCACAAATGCATTGCAATACCGGATCCGTCTCTCCGGTTGTCATCCGGAAAAACGGATCCGGTATTTATCTTTTTCACATTTTTAAAGGTCTTCGCATGCGCAGACCGCAAAACTGAATACGTTTTTCTGGAACTTGGGGCCAGATCCGGCATTCCGGCAAGTGTTCCGAAATTTTGGATGGAGAAATTACTGCAACATGCTGCGGTATTTTCTCCGTCCAAAAACCGTACAGTGACTGAACTGAAGACATCCTGATGCACACCGAACGGATTTCTCTCCATTCAGAATGCATTAGGATAAAACTGATCAGTTCTTTTCCGGTATTGAGCCCCTAGGACGGTACTCAATACCGGAAAAGTTTAACGCAAGTGTGAAAGTACCCTTACATAGCAGTGCTGGAAGTTCAGGACAGGTGCTGCGCTGCCAGTCCGCAGCGTGACACCCGCTAGTCTGAAAGGGGCCTAAAACCGATCCGGCACCATTAACTTACATTGTGTGTCATGCTGGATCCCTCTTGCTCCGCATCCTATGTCGGACAGAAAAACGCTACTTGCAGCGGTTTTCTGTCCGTTATGGGAATGCAACCAAATGGAATGGAATGCATTCTGGTGCACTCGGTTCCGTTTCAGTCTTGTCCCCACTGACAATGAATGGGGACAAAACGGAAGCATTTTCCTCTGCTATGGAGATCCTATGGCTGTTCAGAACAGATACTTGTGTTGGGGCGCTGCAGTTTTTTTTGCTATCATGTATCAACCTGTAGTCCCAGTTCTTTAGATCCTACAGCATTGCTTAGACTGATGTTAGCACCTGCCAAGGGGTGGAATATATTGGGTAGCAAGTCAACAGTCGGTGCTTGAAGATGATGTAGAAGCAGGAAAAACATGGGCAAGTGTAAGGATTTGAGGGACTTTGAAATGGACCAAATTGTGATCACATGGTGACTGGATCAGCGCATCTCCAAAATGTCAGCTCTCTTTAGCAGTTCTCATTGATTTGTCTATACATATTGTTGGAAAGGTTAAAACCGATAAAAAGGTGTCAGACAAGTGTAAGGGGAAGTCAGAAGGAATAGCGACAACAGCTGTTGAAGATGTGTGTGTATGGGCACGTTGAGGGTGTGAAATCTGCCACTAATTCTGCAGGCTGAATTCACATTCAAAACTCCAGCAACTTTTTTCCTATTGACTTTACAGGGAGTGCAGAATTATTAGGCAAATGAGTATTTTGACCACATCATCCTCTTTATGCATGTTGTCTTACTCCAAGCTGTATAGGCTCGAAAGCCTACTACCAATTAAGCATATTAGGTGATGTGCATCTCTGTAATGAGAAGGGGTGTGGTCTAATGACATCAACACCCTATATTAGGTGTGCATAATTATTAGGCAACTTCCTTTCCTTTGGCAAAATGGGTCAAAAGAAGGACTTGACAGGCTCAGAAAAGTCAAAAATAGTGAGATATCTTGCAGAGGGATGCAGCACTCTTAAAATTGCAAAGCTTCTGAAGCGTGATCATCGAACAATCAAGCGTTTCATTCAAAATAGTCAACAGGGTCGCAAGAAGCGTGTGGAAAAACCAAGGCGCAAAATAACTACCCATGAACTGAGAAAAGTCAAGCGTGCAGCTGCCAAGATGCCACTTGCCACCAGTTTGGCCATATTTCAGAGCTGCAACATCACTGGAGTGCCCAAAAGCACAAGGTGTGCAATACTCGGAGACATGGCCAAGGTAAGAAAGGCTGAAAGACGACCACCACTGAACAAGACACACAAGCTGAAACGTCAAGACTGGGCCAAGAAATATCTCAAGACTGATTTCTCTAAGGTTTTATGGACTGATGAAATGAGAGTGAGTCTTGATGGGCCAGATGGATGGGCCCGTGGCTGGATTGGTAAAGGGCAGAGAGCTCCAGTCCGACTCAGACGCCAGCAAGGTGGAGGTGGAGTACTGGTTTGGGCTGGTATCATCAAAGATGAGCTTGTGGGGCCTTTTTGGGTTGAGGATGGAGTCAAGCTCAACTCCCAGTCCTACTGCCAGTTTCTGGAAGACACCTTCTTCAAGCAGTGGTACAGGAAGAAGTCTGCATCCTTCAAGAAAAACATGATTTTCATGCAGGACAATGCTCCATCACACGCGTCCAAGTACTCCACAGCGTGGCTGGCAAGAAAGGGTATAAAAGAAGAAAATCTAATGACATGGCCTCCTTGTTCACCTGATCTGAACCCCATTGAGAACCTGTGGTCCATCATCAAATGTGAGATTTACAAGGAGGGAAAACAGTACACCTCTCTGAACAGTGTCTGGGAGGCTGTGGTTGCTGCTGCACGCAATGTTGATGGTGAACAGATCAAAACACTGACAGAATCCATGGATGGCAGGCTTTTGAGTGTCCTTGCAAAGAAAGGTGGCTATATTGGTCACTGATTTGTTTTTGTTTTGTTTTTGAATGTCAGAAATGTATATTTGTGAATGTTGAGATGTTATATTGGTTTCACTGGTAAAAATAAATAATTGAAATGGGTATATATTTGTTTTTTGTTAAGTTGCCTAATAATTATGCACAGTAATAGTCACCTGCACACACAGATATCCCCCTAAAATAGCTAAAACTAAAAACAAACTAAAAACTACTTCCAAAAATATTCAGCTTTGATATTAATGAGTTTTTTGGGTTCATTGAGAACATGGTTGTTCAATAATAAAATTAATCCTCAAAAATACAACTTGCCTAATAATTCTGCACTCCCTGTAATGTCAAAAACTCCACCTTGTGCACAGTGTAAAATGGTAGAGGATCTTTCAGTAGCTGATTTGAGAAGCGACATGTTACTGCTTGGTAGCAGATTTGATTGTGGATTTCATAGTCCATGGGGAATACTCTTCTAATGCTCCTCTAAAACCACCTCCAAATAAAGGCCCCTTTACACTGCCTGAGCATCGGCCAGATAATCGTTAACAAGTGTTCCTAGGAACGCTCATTAGCGATCATCTGCCGGTGTAATGGAGAACAGATTTATTAGACTTTTTTTTTTTTTAAACAATTATTTTGTCAGAACAAGGAAAGGAGATCATTTATCTTAACTTCAGTTATGATCGTAACATTTCTGGAAATGTCATTATTCTCCTCTTACCTGCTGGGAGGCATTTCTGGAGACTTTATACCTGTAAATAATACATTGAACAAAATAGTAGATGCTTGTTAACATGAGGGAATATCCACAGCAGATGTGTGGTAAAAAAAAGAATCTGTAATTGTCCTATTCATCTTAACAGGGTTTGTAGAAATCTATGGGGGAATTTATGAGGAGGGTAATATTTTAAAGGAAATCTGTTTTTATTTTCTCATTTGTAGATTTTTTTATTTATTCTATTGCATGAACATGATTATGGGGGTGGCCATCTTGTCTGAGCTGTTGTTAACAGCATTTAGAAAGCATTAAAAATGTCTTTACGGCAGCCCCATGGGCCATAGACACAATGGTCAGGAGGGGACCTCATTGACTTCTATGGGAGAGTTATCTAGACATGTTCTGTGATCAGTGCAGAGGTCAGAAGAAGAGATAAATTGTCGATGGTGTATCTTGTCTTATCTGTACACAGAGCTGATATCATTACAGGCAGGATTAGAATGCCAGATAAGCAGGTAACTGCAGTAAAGTGATCTGTACAGACCAAGAAGTGGCGTCTGTTATTAGGCTTAGTGATCAGTGTGAAAACCTGTAGGATTTTATGGTTTTTGTTGAAATATAGATATTGACATGGAAAATTAAGTTATTTAAAAACACGTTAAAACATAAAAATGTGATTTAAGCAAAAGGCCGTTTTCTGATGACACCTTTCCTTTCACAGCTTTGCAGCATGCAGCGAGCGGTTTGTGTCCGGTGATTCACCACTTGTCTGCTAGAACAGCGTACGGATCTCCACCGGACCCCATTATATTTAATGGGGGTGGCGGTAATTCCGTTTGTATCCGGCAACGTCGGATCCAGAGGAGTCTGACAGGCTGTTCTCTGACGGAATTCACAAAGGATGTGAAAGTAGCCGAAGGCTGACTGTATTTTTAACCAGAGCCCCGCATAGGGTTTGACCCTAATGACCCGGAGCATGAATAAGGATGCGTGCTGGCCTTTCACATATGGCAGAAGTCCTATTTGTTTATGTGAGGGTGTCCTTTGTAGAATCTGTAGACAGGGCTCATAGATTCGACTTCTTAGAATGAGTTTTCATTGAGGGCAGCACATGGTTTAACTTGAGACCCACCACACCTTGTTACTGCTTCTAGAGAAACCTAGAAAATCTATAGGTCACTAGAGAATTAAGTAGGTCTACAGCAAATCTAGAATTTAAATCTAAATCTGATAAAATAAGCGGAAACCTGATATGAGGGCAGATGTACGATTGACATGTTTCTATACTCGGGGTATGTTCACACAGGGTTTTTTGCCATGGATTAGTGTTAGGGCTGTATTACATACATCTATACAGGAGGGAAGCTTTCAATATTGATATCATTATTGATTACCCGGTGCCAGCATACCGCAGCTGAGCTACAGTACCCCGACACAGCCACTACACAGTGGATGAAGCCTTATGTTTCCGGCTCTGTCCACTGTGTAGGGCAGGGGTAGGCAACCTCCGGCTCCCAGCTGTTGTGAAACTACAATTCCCAGCATGCTCCATTCATTTCTATGAGAGTTCTTAGAAGAGCAGAGCAAGTATGCATGCTGGGAGTTGTAGTTTCACAACAGCTGGGAGCCGGAGGTTGTCTACCCCTGGTGTAGGGGTTTGCACAGGTGGCTTCCCCAAACAGCTTAAAGTGGGGTGGGGTGGGGGTCGGATCCCCACAGATCTGATAGACAATGGATGGAATGGCAACACAAGGAGGGGGATTTATCAGCTCCCTGCGCTAGTGAAGTGACCTTAGAAAGTCGCAAACGTGTTTTTGTGACTTTTAAAAAAATAGTTGCAAGTGCCTTTTTTTAAGCCACTCTTGCTACTTTTCCAAAAAAGACCATGGCAAGGATGGGAAGGGCCGTGGCCAGTCGCAGAGCCAAATTTATCTTCATTTACTCCAGTTTTCTGACTCAAATGAAACCGGAAATCTATGGCAGATTTCTGTTAAGTCTCATGGAGCATGCGCCTAATTTATAATATAGTCTTAAATTAGGTGTATCTTCTGGCAGCGCAGGGGATATAAAAACCAGCACAAACGGGCCATGCCAGGATATTGCAGTTCAACTCCCATTTACAGTGCCTGACCGAAGCAGCCGGGTGTTGGTGACCTGGTCTTTAATATGGAAAATCCCTTTAAGGCTACTTTCACACTAGCATTTCTATTTTCCGCTATAGAGATCCGGCAGTTGGCAATGGGGACATAACCTAACTGAACAGAACAGAATGCTCCAAAATGCATTCCATTCCGTTTGGTTGCGTTCTCATACCGGAGAGCAAACCGCAGCATGTTGTGGTTTTCTTTCAGTCATGGGATGCGGATCAAAACAGATCCGTCATGACCCACAAGGCAAGTCAATGGGGACACAATCTGACACAATAGAAGATGGATCCGTCTTGGGTATGTTAAAGATAATACAACCGGATCCGTTCATAATGGATGCAGATGGTTGTATTATCACTCAGTAACGGAAACGTTTTTGCTGATCCCTGTTGGATCAGACAAAAACGCCAGTGTGAGGGTACTTTCACACTAGCGTTTTTTTTTTCTGGCATTGGGTTCAGTCACCGTTCCGTGATCAGTTTTTTCCTAATGCATTCTGAATGGAGAGCAATCCGTTCAGGATGCATCAGTTCAGTCCCTCTTACGTTTTTTTTTTTTACTATCTAAACTATCTATTTACTATTTTTTTTTTTTTACGCTACATTTTACTATCTAATTAAAAGAAAAATATACGGGCAGGCCACGGGATTCAGATGCATAACGGTACAGTAATGTTGTAACATGTGGAGTATTTTGTCAGGGCAGAGCTTTCTGATTGCCTCCAATCTTTATGAGGCTGATACAGATGTGACCGCCAGGCCCCATTATAAGAACCACATGTCCGACATGAGGAAGCATTGTAAACATGATGGGAAGCAGATAGGAATGTGGTGGGATATTTCTGCAGCCTATCCCTGTCCTGTAGGGAACGTGGTTGATAAAACTGTGATGTCGTGGGTTCTAACTGCACATGGAGTACAATGGCCGCAGATGTGGGACTCGCTGAAATATCTGCTTTGCTCTTGACATAGTTTCTCGTGACTTGTGGCTCGGACAGCGCGTGGTGGAATATCATTCATTGTCTGGGAGCTTGTTACCTATAAATGTAGATAGTAAAATCTATAGACCCAGGGCTCCTCCCTACAGCCCAAATGTTCCTCTTTCTTTTATCTCCAAAAATACACATACTAAGAAATCAAAATATATGGCAGTGTCCTGATTTATAATAGTTCAAGATGCCATGTAGCTCCCATGATGTTTTCAGTAATGGTGAGACTGCATTTATAAGGGGTAATTCATATACACCCGTCTTCATGTATGTGCACTGGCTTTGTATATTTTTGGTGCATCTCTGGATATTCTTGTGCCAGAAGATGAAATCTGTGCCAACTGGGTGCTGGTGTAGCTTCCAGGTGTCATTTACACCAGTTTTCTGGTATAAGTAATGTTAAATCAGTCTGGTAACGTAGGTCCCGTCCTCTTTCCCCCTGCATTATTTTTTTATTTTTAAAAGTGACAAGCATATTGTAAATGGCCAAAAAAAGTCTAAATGTTTTGTATAAAGTGAGGCTCACTACATTCCCCTTATGATGTGCACAAAGTAGAATTTGTCTCAGGGCATACCTATATTTCAGAGGGCTCTGGCGGGTCCATACATTTCTTGGATTGCCAGTCATTGGAATCGCTGCATGTAGTGCTACATTTCCCATGCAGAAGCTGCTTGGTGAGGCAAACTCCTTTTAAGGGTACTTTCACACTAGCGTTATTCTTTTCCGGCATAGAGTTCCGTCCTAGGGGCTCAATACCGGAAAAGAACTGATCCGTCATATCCCCATGCATTCTGAATGGAGAGCAATCCGTTCAGGATGTCTTCAGTTCAGTCTTTTTGACTTTTCAGGACGGAGATAATACCGCAGCATTTTGTTCCATTGGAATGTATTAGTGCCGTATCCGGCATTCAAAATACCGCAAAGCCGAATCCGTCAGACCGAAAAAAATGTGAGAAAAATAAATGCCGGATCCGTTTTTTTCCATTTGGAAGACGGCTCAGAATCCTGATCAGTTTTAAAATGCCATCAGTTGGCATACGTTTTGACAGATCCGGCAGGCAGTTTCGGCGACGGAACTGCCTGCCAGATTCCTCTGCCGCAAGTGTGAAAGTAGCCTAAGAAGCTCCTTTTGGAAGAGATTTTCTAAGAGCATGATATGATCTCAAGCTGCTTATTTTCTCTTCTGCAGTAAAAGGTGAAATGGTTGTATTGAAGGGGATGACCCATGAAAAATTATTCAGCGTGTTAAACAAGAACCTGGTTCTCAACACTTTTGTAATTGCTTGTAATTAAAAATATAGTATAGCCACTGAGTTAATCAATAAAATGTATCTGTATAGCGCCACCTGCTGTATGTTCTATTTCTTATTTCTCTGTCAACCTCAGTAACGTCGCTGAGGTGGTCGCATACGCTCAGTTCCATTCTTCAGCGGCCACCAGCCCCATCTACCGTGAGTCGCTGTGACTCTTAGGCCCCTTTCACACGGGTGAGTTTTCCGCATGGGTGCAATGCGTGAGGTGAACGCATTGCACCCGCACTGAATCTGGACCCATTCATTTCTATGGGGCTGTTCACATGAGCGGTGATTTTCACGCATCACTTGTGCGTTGCGTGAAAATTGCAGCAAGCTCTATATTCTGTGTTTTTCACCCAACGCAGGCCCCATGTTGCTATTATTTTCCCTTATAACCATGTTATAAGGGGAAATAATAATGATCGGGTCCCCATCCCGATAGTCTCCTAGCAACCGTGCGTGAAAATCGCACCGCATCCGCACTTGCTTGCGGATGCTTGCGATTTTCACGCAGCCCTATTCACTTCTGTGAAGAAGTTCGGGTCTGGGTACCACAGTCATTTTTTTATCACGCGCGTGCAAAACGCATTGCACCCGCGCGATAAAAACTGAACAACAGAACGCAATCGCAGTCAAAACTGACTGCAATTGCGTACCTACTCGCGCGGGTTTTCCGCAACGCATCCGGACCTTATCCGGACACGCTCGTGTGAAAGAAGCCTTAGGCCACCATATTGTTGAGCTGCATTTAATCCGCATCCGTATGTTTGTTCTGCAGTACTGCAAATAAGATAGAATATGTCCTATTCTTGTCCAAGAAAAGAAAATGGTGCAAAACAGATGTCACGTAGACGTCATCTGTATTTTTTGAGGATCTGCGTTGTGCAGATGGTAGTGTGAATGCATCCTTACAGCGAGAGCGCTGCAGCAGCAGAAAGGACACACACGCTGAACTGCGATGGCTAGAGAGCTGCAGCAGGATGGGCACACCTCCTGAGAAAGGGCTCAGTATGGCTGATGCGTCGCATACCCGCATTTAATAAGGTCCCCAGGAGTGGACATACCATTGATTCGGCATGTACACCTGCATAAAGGCCCTTCACAATAAAAAGGGTACTACGTTTGCCTTGCTTACTATTACTGTTGAATGATTGACTGAAGAGTCCTAGTAATGAGCTCAATGACGAGTCCCTTATGCTTCATAAATTAGCTTTACAACATGTAAAGGGACCTCAGACTATTTTTGTCCAGGGGTGCTCTACAATCTGTGTCTGGCCCACAGGTCTGCATGAATGAAATTCTAAATGAAAGGGGTTGTTCCATTACAAGAACATATGCCCTGTCCACAGGACTGAGGATAAGTGGCTGATTGACGGGGCCCATGTTCCTCTGTTTGAACGGAGCAGTAGACACACCTGCTCCTGTGGATGGTGTATTAGTGATTGTGAGGGCACAACCCCTTTAATTATAGAGAACATATCACCATGAAAGTTCTTTAGAGAAACTGCTGCAGATGGATTAATTTGGGAAAAAGACATTCTTTAACATGGGCCTCCCAAAGTTATGGAAAACGTTTTCATCTAGAAATCCTGAAGTTCCAAGCATTCCTAAAGTGGTGTCTTCTCGGAGTGTAGAAAGGTGATTGTGTGATATATTAGCGTAGAAGCCTACGGTTTAGATTCAGTGTAATGTGTGCAGATGGCATAGCAGACGTCTACAGTCGTGGCCAAAAGTTTTGAGAATTACATAAATATTGGAAATTGGAAAAGTTGCTGCTTAACTTTTTATAATAGCAATTTGCATATACTCCAGAATGTTATGACGAGTGATCAGATGAATTGCATAGTCCTTCTTTGCCATGAAAATTAACTTAATCCCAAAAAAACCTTTCCACTGCATTTCATTGCTGTCATTAAAGGACCTGCTGAGATCATTTCAGTAATCGTCTTGTTAACTCAGGTGAGAATGTTGACGAGCACAAGGCTGGAGATCATTATGTCAGGCTGATTGGGTTAAAATGGCAGACTTGACATGTTAAAAGGAGGGTGATGCTTGAAATCATTGTTCTTCCATTGTTAACCATGGTGACCTGCAAAGAAACGCGTGCAGCCATCATTGCGTTGCATAAAAATGGCTTCACAGGCAAGGATATTGTGGCTACTAAGACTGCACCTCAATCAACAATTTATAGTATCATCAAGAACTTCAAGGAAAGAGGTTCAATTCTTGTTAAGAAGGCTTCAGGGCGTCCAAGAAAGTCCAACAAGCGCCAGGATCGTCTCCTAAAAATGCATTTTCCAGCACGATGGAGCACCGTGCCATAAGGTAAAAGTGATAACTAAGTGGCTCGGGGACCAAAACGTTGACATTTTGGGTCCATGGCCTGGAAACTCCCCAGATCTTAATCCCATTGAGAACTTGTGGTCAATCCTGAAGAGGCGGGTGGACAAACAGAAACCCACAAATTCTGACAAACTCCAAGAAGTGATTATGAAAGAATGGGTTGCTATCAGTCAGGGACTGGCCCAGAAGTTGATTGAGAGCATGCTTAGGCCTCTTTCACACTTGCGTTGTCCGGATCCGGCATGTACTCCACTTGCCGGAATTGCACTCCGGATCCGGAAAAACGCAAGTGTACTGAAAGCATTTGAAGACGGAACCGTCTTCCAAATGCGTTCAGTGTTACTATGGCACCCAGGACGCTATTAAAGTCCTGGTTGCCATAGTAGGAGCGGGGAGCGGGGGAGCAGTATACTTACAGTCCGTGCGGCTCCCGGGGCGCTCCAGAGTGACGTCAGAGCGCCCCATGCGCATGGATGACGTGATCCATGTGATCACGTGATCCATGCGCTTGGGGCGCCCTGACGTCACTCTGGAGCGCCCGGGGAGCCGCACGGACGGTAAGTACACTGCTCCCCGCTCCCCACTACACTTTACCATGGCTGCCAGGACTTTAGCGTCCCGGCAGCCATGGTAACCACTCTGAAAAAGCTAAATGTCGGATGCGGCAATGCGCCGAAACGACGTTTAGCTTAAGGCCGGATCCGGATTGATGCCTTTCAATGGGCATTAATTCCGGATCCGGCCTTGCGGCAAGTGTTCCGGATTTTTGGCCGGAGCAAAAAGCGCAGCATGCTGCGGTATTTTCTCCGGCCAAAAAACGTTCCGTTCCGGAACTGAAGACATCCTGATGCATCCTGAACGGATTTCTCTCCATTCAGAATGCATTAGGATAATCCTGATCAGGATTCTTCCGGCATAGAGCCCCGACGACGGAACTCTATGCCGGAAGACAACAACGCAGGTGTGAAAGAGCCCTTAGTCGAATTGCAGAGGTCCTGAAAAAGAAGGGCCAACACTGCAAATACTGACTCTTTGCATAAATGTCATGTAATTGTCGATAAAAGCCTTTGAAACGTATGAAGTGCGTGTAATTATATTTCACTACATCACAGAAACAACTGAAACAAAGATCTAAAAAGCAGTTTAGCAGCAAACTTTGTGAAAACTAATATTTGTGTCATTCTCAAAACTTTTGGCCACGACTGTACATTATATAAATGTAGTTCTTGTACACACTTCCAGCGATTCTGAAAGAAGAGGGACCCCAGACTTTAGCCTCAACCTTTCTGAAAAACGCCAAATATACCTGCCTGTAATTGGCTGAGTGGGCATCTTCTGCGATTACCTGTGTTTTTAGCCCAGACCTGTGGGGACCTGGTAAGTGTCAGAATGGACAGCCGCAGGGTGCAGCACTGTAGTACCATTAATGGCCACTACCCAGTGTATGGCACTATTCCTGTGCCTGTTCTGGAGGGCAGCAATATGTTCAAATAGCTGATTGGTGAGTGTGCCAGGAATGGGACCCCCAACAATCTAATATTAAACCCCTTCAAGGGAAGTTTGCAACAATATGGTACTATTATAATTTGGCAAAGAGAGATTGGAATGCTGCCTTTTGTTGACGAGAGCCGCAAAGTATTTGATTTGGAAATCAAAAGGTAAAAGCATGCATAACCTACCCATGAAACTACAAATGTATCTAATCAGTGGATACAGGTAACTAGTGGTGCATGCGTGATATTTACTTAGTCTTTCCCTCCTACTTGTGGTAATTATCACTGTGGTTTTATGTATAGTGTTAGAACAATGGAGTCTTCTGAATGATTTCAGTGCCGCCATACTGTCAGTGTCAGGACATGACTGCTATCTGCTGTGTAAACACCGTGAATAATATGTAGATAAACACGTCTCTGTGCTATGTGTGTGTCTTCCAGTGAGCTTTGCTTTAAGGGCATTCCTTTGGTTTTTGGGTAATCACTAGGTGTTTTTCCTCCCTGGGCAAGTTGTCTGTGTTACTATTGTTCACAATCACATTAGTTTTCTGGGGGCTAGATTTTTTTTTTATTTTTTTTTTATATAAAACAAAAAGTGTCTTACCGTTAGACTAGATTTATCCCTAATTCATATAATTCATTACCTGAAGAAATATTTTACTACAGTTGGAACAGGTAACATGATCCTAGCAAAAATATGGCCCTTCTGCCTGAAGATGAATATGGACAAGAGATAAGATGCAGATTTAAAAAAAAATCCAGGATAGATAATCAAACCTGGTGAATACATTTAGTAAAACCCATTTAAATACATTTTTAGCAAGCTCTAGTTCCGACATTTATATACTGTATGTCCAGAAATATGTGGATACCCGTTCATGACGCCTATCTGGGCTTGTTGGACATCCTATTTAATAATGGAATAGTTGGTGTTGGGGTTCATGCACATAAACGTATTTTTTTTGTCCGTGTCTGTTCCGTTTGTTGTGTGCATGAGCCCTTAAAGGCGGGTTTCCGTGGTTACTATGGTTATGCTCATGTAGTTGCTGGCCTAATGTATATCTCTCCCGTGCTTTTTCTTCTTTATTTGGACTCTCCTGACCCATTTTCACCATGTAATCACATCATCCTGGTTTACTTCCATTCCTTAAGTAACACTTCCTATTGTATCCAACCAAAACCTTCTCGCTTCTTTGCCACTGCTCCAGCACTGGCCCTAACTGGAAAACCCTTTTAATATTGAGTTGGAACTTAATTTTTCTGAGAAGGAACTCTTCTGAGAAGGCTTTCCACAAGACTTTGGAGAGTGTGGGAATTGGCCAAAACAACATTTATGAGGTGGGTCATTGGTGTTTCTCAATCAACATTGCAGTTTATTTCAAAGGTATCCCGATGGGGTAGAGGTCTGGGCTCTGTGCAGGTCAAATGAGTTCTTCCACCAAACTTATTAAGTTGGCCATGTACTTTTGATAGCTATCAGGTATTCCTAACGAAAACCCTATACATCTGCACGTGTGCTTGGACCAAGCGCGTATGTGTTCTCAGTAGGGTGGGAGAGTAAGCCGTTGCCGACACCTCACCTCTGGGGGTGGTTCTTCTCCCTTCAGAATACAGGATCGGTCATGTTGAAGTTTAACATGCCCAATCTGTTCTTCCCCCGACATATTATCAATGAACATCATCCTGAACATTTCATACACATTACATGGGTAGACCCAAAAACGAGTTGTGCTGACACAAGTCTAATGTATGTGGACATCTTCACGGAGAAGCTTAAAATTACTTAGTATGCTTCACTGGAGAAAAGGGTAGAAATGCTGGAAAACAGCACCAGATCATTAGCTCTTCTCCAGCAAATGTTATGGTAGACAGGCATTTCTGTAGATAGTCCTCTCCATGCCTGAGATTGCATGGCGGTGTGCTTGATTTTATGCACAAGTTTGCAATGGCTATAGCTGAAACATCTGAAATCAATAGTTAGGAGACTGACTGTGTTAACAAATTTCAGCCATGAGTACATAAAACTGCCGAATTAAATGGTGAGATTATGCTTTTTACCTGTCAGATTAGTTTCCTCTTACATGGAGCTCCCTTGAGTCCCAGACTGCAAAAACCAGTCTCCTGGAAACATGTATTCCTAGAAAACAGTCATGCTATATTATCGGAATTAAAAGAAATTGAATCCTCTATTTGTTTTTCTTCATTTTTCTGCCAAAAGTTAGTGAGGATGGCTTAAAGGGATTCTGTCATCAGAAATGAGCCCTATAAGCTAAACATATAGCGATGTCCCTTGTAAAACACTGAATCCTAAAGTGACTTTATCAAATGCCCCTGTGGCTCTATATTCATAAAAAAGAGATTTATATCACCTGTCAATCACTTCAAAATGTGTCCAAGGGGACGTCTCGTGGTGAAAGGTGCCCGGCTGCAGCCATCTCGTTTAGGTGCCCAGCGCCGCCTTCTGAGCTGAAATCGCCGCCCTCCCTTTCATTCGATCCGCCTACCTCAGGTGACTAACCTTCCTTGTGCCTAGCCACGTCCGCCTGTGAAGGAGCCCAGCACCGCCTATGTCTCCTCCTTTCATCAACTATAGATAGCCGTAATCTCGTGATGTGCGAGATCGCGCATGCGCAGTTCTTTCCCTGAGGCGGATGCCAGCACAGGGAAGGAACACTATGCCAGCACTGCGTATGCGTGATCTCGCGCATCGCGAGATTACGGCTATCTATCGTTGATGAAAGGAGGAGACATAGGCGGTGCTGGGCTCCTTCACAGGCGGGCGTGGCTGGGCACGGCTGGGCACAAGGAAGGTTAGTCAACCCAGGTAGGCGGATCGAATGAAAGGGAGGGCGGCGATTTCAGCTCGGAAGGCGGCGCTGGGCACCTAAACGAGATTGCTGCAGCCGGGCACCTTTCACCATGAGACGTCCCCTTGGACACATTTTGAAGTGATTGACAGGTGATATTAACCTCTTTTTTATGAATATAGAGCCACAGGGGCATTTGATAAACTCACTTTAGGATTCAGTGTTTTACAAGGGACATCGCCATATGTTTAGCTTATAGGGCTCATTTCTGATGACAGAATCCTTTTAAAGGGAACCTGTCACCGGGATTTGGGGTATAAAGCTGAGGACATGGGTTGCTAGATGGCCGCTAGCACATCAGCAATACCCAGTCCCCATAGCTCTGTGTGCTTTTATTGTGTAAAAAAACCGATTTTGATACATATGCAAATTTAACCTCAGATGAGTCAGAGCTTGGAAATATGACTCTTCTCTGGTCACACAAGTAAGATATGACTCGTTTATGTTAATTTGCAGGAAGTTCAGAAATGCATAATATTTATTGAATTCGTCTGCATATGAAATTAAAAGTGTAATTTATATGTTTAGGGTAACACAATGAACATTTAGAAACGCTCAGTGAGGGTAGCATAGTAGAGGTAACAGGTTCCTTTTAAAAAATGCCGTCTGAGCATGCCGGTGTTGCCTGCTGTAATGGATTCTGTGCCATTTTTAGTAGTTTATGGTTTTTAGACTATGTGACAGTCTAAAAATGCACCAGATTTATTACAGTGGATGATACATTTGGTGCCTCTTTACACTGAAAAAAACGGAAATTACTCCGTGTGCATTCCATATCCATATGTCCGCAAGTCCGTTCTGAAAAAAATAAATAGGGAACATGTCCTATTCTTGTCCATTTTTCGGACAAGGTCAGGCATCGTTACAATAGATCCGCAAAAAAATAAAAAATAACACTGATATCTGTGTCAAATTTTTGCTGCACATACCCACATCTTAAGCCCCCCCCCCCCCCCCTTCTGACAGCCAACGTTCCTTTCCGGCTAAGGGTACTTTCACACTAGCGTTTTTCTTTTCCGGCATAGAGTTCCGTCACAGGGGCTCAATACCGGAAAAGAACTGATCAGGCATATCCCCATGCATTCTGAATGGAGAGTAATCCGTTCAGGATGCATCAGGATGTCTTCAGTTTTTATCTCTGGCGAAAAAAAACTGAAGACTTGCCGGAATGCCGGATCCGGCATTTTTCCCCATAGGAGTGTATTAGTGCTGGTTCCGGCATTCAAAATACCGGAATGCCAGATCCGTCCTTCCGGTCTGCGGATGCACAGTCCGGAAAAATGTGAAAAAAGATACAAGACGGATCCGTCTGTCCCCATGACAAGCGGAGAGACGGATCTGTTCTTGCAATGCATTTGTGAGACGGATCCGCATCCGGATGCGTATCACAAATTCTTTCAGTTACATCTAGATTGGCGGATCCGGCGGGCAGTTCCGGCAATGGAACTGCCCGCCGGATCACACTGCTGCAAGTGTGAAAATAGCCCAAGTGACCTCATGTTGTAGACAGGTCCATATTTACAATTGGCAATACCATAGTGTAGCGCAAAATACTTTCCCCTCAAAACCAAGTACCACAGTACAGCACAAAATACTGCCTGAGCTGAACCAGATGCCACCGTGCAGCACAAAATACTGCCCCAGCAGCACAAAATTCCTCCTCGGGAGCTACCATACTGTGGTGACCAGCACCAGCTTTGCTATTTTCCCCCCTTTCCGGTTGTCTCTTATTAAGATATGGAGAAGGAGGCTTAGTAGGTCACTTGTGAGCAACAGCACCAAGCCAGCCCTACCTTCAGCATGCTGTTTGGTCTTTCAGCTCTAGCAAACCTACAAAAGGAAAAAGCACTACATAGCTGTTACATCCATGGACATCTCCTGAATTATACATTTTCCCTTTCCTCATCATTAACATTCATCCCTCTCCACCATGATGACAACTTTCAACTTGACAACAAGATTCCCCATCATGGTGCCACAGCAGTGTCCTCTTGCTTCCACTCCTTATATTTTGCCTGTTGTGCTCCCTACCAAATAATGCCTTTTATAGTGGTCTCAGTAGTAATTTGCTCCCCCAGTAGGGCCTCAGTGGAAATAAATCCACTTGTAGTGCCCCCAGTAGAAATTAAGCTTCCTATAGTGCCCCTAGTAGTAATAAGGCCCTCTATAATGCCCCAGTAGAAATAATGCCCCTTTATCGTGGCCTCCATAGTAATAATGCTTCCTATAATGCTCACCTGAGTCCTGTTCCATGCCACCATCTGCGTTGCATGCCACAGGCCTCTTTTGGCTTGAGACCTCTGTCCTGGCACAGGCAGTAGTGATTATTTCATGGCACTATCTATGACTCTGCCTATGCGGTCGTTATGATGTCATCTCTTCGCGACCGCCTATGCAATTTGTACACTACCTCATAGGCCACAGGCTACATGAGGGCGAATGGCGGTACAGGGAGCCATCAGCTCCAAAGCTCCACCGCTGTATTCAGTATTATCGGCTCCTAGGCATTGACCCACTGGGAAGCGTCTAGGTAGGGTCCACCTGTCGGTCTGGTGATCCTTGCTCTCATTTGTTTACTATGCTGCAGCAGTGACTAGCTCTTCTACCCACTTGACCACTGCAGTCAGCCATTCGTAGCTGGGCATGTTATCACTGCAGTGTGAATAAAGAGGTGCAGGGACATTGTAACAGTGTGAATTTATCAAGTAAGTAATCTGTCTTTTATAAATGTTTGGTATACCCTCCAAAAATTCCCTTGCCATATTTTTTGGAAAACCCTTTTACCAATGTGCATTAAGACTGCTCATCCACAGTAGGCTGCCTACATGTTAGTCGCTGAAGTAGTTGCGGCATACAACTAGGGGTCCCATATGTTACCATAATATGTTCTGAATACTTCTAGCCTCGTGTTTAGCGGGCTTTCAGTTTACCTCCATATATAAAGCTATGATTTTGGCATAGAACATTCAACGACGTCAACTTACCTGTGCTGTATAATATGGACTGGTGTATTATAATGGATGTTATTTGCATCACATCCTAACAGGGCGGTGTATCGGCTTTTTCGTACTCGTGAATATTATTTAATATTGGTATTTTTAGAAATGACAAGGAAATCATGTTCACACAGCAAGCCATTTGTAAACACTTGGGATTTCCTTTGTTGGTGCTGAGGAGGAGGGCGAACCTGTCTTTTTGTTTTTCCTTGCATCACTTGGGTCCTGTCCCATTGACAATAAGCTCCTGACATGGGCACGGTAAAGAGCCGAGGACGTGTCCACCATGTAGTGAAACTACATTGCTTAATTAGAGGCTGCTATAATTAGTTCTACTGACGACTTCTGTAAACAATCAGAATTCCTGAAGCACTGAAGGCAGCATTATATTTCCCACTGTAGTAGTATGGCCCGCCATGTCGCTGGAAATTCTAATATTACTGGACTTTTATTTATTTACATCTGAACTTTTGTGTTGGTATCTTGCAGGTACCCCATTTCACCACAAATAATGCTCATCGGTTAATTAGCTTCTGATAAAAAATAAAATATTGTACTAAATATATTGGTGTAGTTAATGGAAATTAAAACCCAGTTTTCATCAAATACACATTTTAATAAGGAAGTATTCTGTGTTCGGGACACATTAATGGAGTGTGCTCGAGGCGCGGAAAGTTTAAAAAACAAAACGACAAAAAAAAGATAGTGGGAAGGCCATCTTTGACTACTAGATGAAGATGGGGCATCACTGAAAACACTTGGAAAGCAGGGTGCTGTGGAGGCCCCTACAGTATAGGGGAGGGGCTCTGTTATGACCACGAGAAGAAAGGGGAGTGGCATTGTTGTGACGACTGGGAAAAGGGGACAGGTCACGGTTGTCAGCTCAGGGGTTAAGGAACGTTACTACTATGACCACTGGGGAAAAAGTACAGACTACTGCTATGAACACTGGGGGAGGACGGGACAGGGAGCACTGGGGAAAAGTGACATGGGACTGCTGGTGTGTGGGGGCGGGGCATGGCAGTGCGGGGACAGCTGAGGGAACAGGAATGAGGCACTGCTTGGGGACCACTGGAAGATATAGTGCAGGGCAGTGCAGTTACTGTTGTGAATTAAGTTATTGCTACACTATTCAGAGAAAGTTAGGAATATTTGGCTTGTGGGTGAAATTTCAGGATGACCCTAAAATACACTGTAACCTTTACCGGTCAACTTAATGTGCACTACTTGCTGTTGTCTAACAAGGAGCTTAATGGCAAAATTCACAACAGGTGTTTGATCCATGAGTCGCCCAATAAATTTCCTGTTTCAATTAGAATTGGTATTTAAACAGTCCTCCTCATCATGCTGTTCACATTTTGACATCATGAGACTAAGACGACGCCTAACAATTGATCAACAGTACCTCGCCATTGCGAGGCTTCAAGCTGGATGTTCTCAGACGAAAGCGGCCACTGAGCTGTCACAGATTGTCATCAGCAGGTTGCAACAAAGATATAGAGAGACTGGAAGAGTTACAGAAAGGCAATAATGGTGGATGTCCAATGGCCACATCCCACACTGACTGCTTAATTGTGAACAATGCCCTGTGGAACTGGATAATGAATGCCACACAACTGCAGGCACATTTAAGGTAGGTGAGATGCATCCAAGTGTCATGTCATCAGCGTGGTCTGCGTGGTAGACGACCTACAAGGGTACCTGACTACACCACCAGGCACAGGCATCATCATCTTGCATGGGCCAGGGAGCATCTACACAGGACGAGGGACCAGTGGGCCTCAAACTATGTTGGAGACGTCAAGGAGAGCGCTATGCATCAGCCACTGTTGTCACCAGAGAAGCCTTTGGTGGTGGTGGTGGTGGTGTTACAGTGTGGGCAGGTGTGTCTAGTCAAAACAGAACTGCCCTACACTTTGCGACTGGTCCAGTGACAAGCCCTTACTACTTGAATAGCATCATTAATCCAGTCATTGTGCCTCTGCATGAACAACACAGGCCTAATTTCATCTTCATGGATGATAATGCACCAGCTCATCGAGGTCGCCTCATTAGGGAATGGCTGCTGGAGACTGGGGTACCTCAAATGGAGTGGCCTGCACTTTCTCCAGACCTGAATCCCATTGAAAACCTATGGGATCAGCTGAGTCGCTGTGAAGAGGCTCGTAACTCTGTACCCCAAAACCTCAATGACCTGAGGACTGCCCTTCAAGAAGAGTGGGACGCCATGCCTCAGCAGCAGACAATAATTCAACTTGTGAACAGCAAGTCGTGGTCAAACTGTAATTGATGCTCAAGGCCACATGACAAGTTATTGAGACATTGACATTTTTTGTGGGGGTATACCCACCACTGTTGTTGGCTTTTGTTTCAATGAATAGTTTGAGAGGAGGAAATCACCATTACATGCTTCTGCTTAAATGCCCTACTTTTATAATATATTATTGATATAATATCACTGTAGCGTGAACTTTTTTACGTTTTCCATAAATTTCACTATATATATATATATATATATATTAGGGATCGACCGATTATCGGTTTGGCCGATATTATCGGCCGATATTGAGGATTTTGAACGTTATCGGTATCGGCATCTATTTTGCCGATATACCGATAACGTATTGGGAACACAGAACGCGCTGCTCTCAGCGCGTTCTGTGTTCCCTCCGCAGCACAGGGGAGAAGGAAGCAGTGTCTCCTCCCCCTGTGATGCTGCTGCCGCTGCCGCCAATAGCAGGAGAGGAGACAAGAGGAGGGGAGGGGATGTGGCCGCTGCGCCACCAATGAAGATAAGCCTTCATTAATTCATATACAGGAGGCGGGAGCTGGCTGCAGAATCACATAGCCGGCTCCCGACCTCTATGAACGGCAGCTGCGGTCCGCGGTAGTTAACCTCTTAGGTGCCGCGGATCGCAGCTACCGCTCATAGAGGCCGGGAGCCGGCTATGTGATTCTGCAGCCAGCTCCCGCCTCCTGTATGTGAAAGAGAGGTATCTTCATTGGTGGCGCAGTGCGCCCCCCCCCCCCCCCTCAAGCCCAATAGTAAAAACATTGGTGGCGCAGTGCGCCCCCCACCCCCATCCCAATAGTAAAAACATTGGTGGCGCAGTGCGCCCCCCCCAGTTCTAATCATTGGTGGCAGTGGCCACAGGATCCCCTCTCCCCTGCTCCTCCGATCGGAGCCCCAGCAGTGTAAGCCTGGGGCTCCGATCGGTTACCATGGCAGCCAGGACGCTATTGAAGCCCTGGCTGCCATAGTCAGCTCCATGCTGCTGTGTGCACAGAGCACAGGGCAGCAGGGAGAGTGCGAGATCCTATTCACTCTGATAGAGATCTATCAGGGTGAATGGGACAAGGGTTCTAGTCCCTAAGGGGGCTAAAAGTTAGTAAAAAAAAAAAAAAACACAAAAATATTAAGTATAAATGAAAAAGATTTACAAAAAAAATAAAATAATAATACACGTTAACAATAAACATTAATTTTCAGCAGATTTGTGTAGGAAATTTTTTTTTTTTTCCTCAAAAATAAAAATACCCAGAATATCGGTATAAATTATCGGCTATCGGCCTGAAAGTTGACAAATTATCGGTATCGGTATCGGCCCTAAAAAATCAATATCGGTCGATCCCTAATATATATATATATATATATATATATATATATATTAATGTGGGAGACCTGCTGTGATTTTTATGGAAAAGGGGTACAATGCTGTTATCACTAAAGGAAAAAAAGAGGTACCTCTTCCGTAATTTTTGTAAAATATTAAGGAGAAGATTGGGCAGAACTGTACACCGATGAAAAATAGAACTGCTGGTAACAAGAACCTGTTGCGTACAAACATCAACCAAGGTAATCCAAAAATCCCAGATATTCACTTTACAGGTAATAGTAATTTTAATTGTATTTTCACAAATGCCAGAAGTCTAGCTAGCAAAATGGGGGAGCTGGAGGCTATGGTACTAAAAGAACACATAAATGTAGTTGGTGTGGCTGAGACATGGTTGGATTCTTCGCATGACTGGGCTCGAAATATTGAGTGTTTTACACTATTTAGGAAAGGTGGTGTGCCTGTATGTGAGGGGTGATCTGAAGACAAGTGTGAAAGAGGCAATTGTGAGTGGAAGTTTCAAGGGATATAAACGCTGAAAAAAATGATTCTTGGTGTAATCTATAGACCCCCTAACATCACAGAGGAGATAGAAATGCAACTGTATAACAAAATAGAGTGGGCTGCACAGGCTTGTACAGTGGTCATAATGGGAGATTTTAACTTCCCAGACATTGACTGGGGTCATAATTCTGCCGCAAAGGGGAGAAAATTCCTCAACTTGCTGCAGGACCACTTTATGGGCCAGTTTGTAGAAGCTCCCACTAGGGGCAATGCTCTGTTGGATCTGGTAATATCTGATGGAAGGTGGGGGATGTCTGGTGAAGATGGGGGGGTGAGACTAAAAACGGTAATTAAAATGACACAGGGTGATCAGAGGGGGGAGGGGGATCATTTAAAATGACACAGGGGGATCAGAGGGGGGAATCAAAATGACACAGGAGGATCAGAAGAAGGTACTAAAATGCTATAGTAATCCCCCCCCCCCTCTGATTCTCCTGTACCATTTAGATTCCCCCTTCTGATCCCCCTGTGTCATTTTAAGTGATCCCCCTCCCCACCCTGATTTCCTTTTTTTTTGTACCGTATTTTTCTTCATGGAAAAATAAGACATCCCCTGAAAATAAGACCTAGCACATCTTTTGGAGAAAAAATTAATATAAGACACTGTCTTATTTTCGGGGAAACAGGGTAGACTGGAAGCAGCTACTGTCGCATAATAATACTGAGGATAAATGGGAGAGCTTTAAATCCACATTGAGTAATTGCACTAAAAAAACATTCCTTTTAGGTAACAAGTATAAACGGCTAAATTTAAACCCCCCATGGCTTACAGCTACTGTAAAAAGTGCAATAAAAGACAAAGGGCATTTAAAAAATACAAATCTGAGGGGTCAGCTGTAGCATTTGAAGATTACAAAGGGCTTAATAAAATCTGTAAAAAAGGAGATAAAATTAGCAAAAATACAAAACAGCAGGTGGCAAAAGAGAGCAAAACAAATCCCCAAAAATTCTTTAAATATATAAATGCTAAAAAACCAAGGTCCGAGCAGGTAGGTCCACTAAATAATGGTAAAGTGGGGGTAGTCACTGAAGATGAGGAAAAGGAAGAGTTACTAAATGTTTTTTTTAGCTCTGTATATACAAAAGAAGAGAAAGGAGCTGATATCTGTGGTGCTGGGGCTGTTAGTGCATCCAGTAATATACTCAATTGGCTAACTGTAGATATGGTCCAAGAGAAGTTAAATAGGGTAAATATGAACAAGGCTCCGGGTCCAGATGGATTACACCCAAGAGTGCTTAAAGAGGACCTTTCACCAGAATAAAACATCTAAACTAACTATACAGACATGTAGAGCGCGCCCAGGGATCCCCCTGCACTTACTGTTGATACGGTTGAAAAAAGACATGAGTATGGCCTAACAAGCCTGCTATACTGTACCTAGATGACCTATTGCTAATCTGGGATGGCCCGTGGGATACTGTAAAAGATCTTGTTTGTCATCTGAATACTAATGATTGGGGTCTCTTTTGTGAATAAAGTCATTCCCAATAGACCACAGATTGCCTATCTGAGACTACAAATGCATAAATATATGGACTGCAGTAGGTAGGCAGGACGGATGACAGAATCCCTCAGGGAGAGGGTTAGTAAAGCACAGGTCGAATGTAACCCTGGTTTACTGGAAATGTAGCGGGAGAGATTTATCAAAACTGGTGGAAATAAAAACTGGCCTAGTTGCCCATGGCAACCAATCAGATTCCATCTTTTCAGAACTTTTTGGGAAAATGAAAGGCTCAATCTGATTGGTTGCTAGGGACAGGTGAGCCAGTTTTTCTTTGCAGCAGTCTTGATAAATCTCCCCCAGTGTCTGTAGACATGCACTTCATGTGCGTGATAGTGATTTCCCCCCCCCCCCCCCCTATTTTCCGTAACAGCGGTAGAAAGTATTTCTGCATAGTCTTTTGTGTAAAAAAGAAATGTTTTGGATATTTTAGCTGCAGAGTATATGAATGCCTTGAAAGTAGTTTCTAATTAAACCTTTTTTAATTTTTATCTAATTATCTGTATTTATTATCCATTTATGTTACCAACGTTACCATCATCGTATATTTATTTCCTTTTTATTGATTTTTTTATTTATTTTTTATATACACCTAAGGTCCTACTCTCTGGGGGACATTTATCCATTGCCGGGCGGCGTACCAATAGTCCGTGCACCTCATCTGAAATTAGGGGCTGACGTAGATTTCAGTGTTCTTCTCCAGAAAACTGGCATAGAATATGATAAATGTGGTGGCGCCACCGGCCCCATCCCCTCCCTGTCCTCACCACTCCCACTTTTGGGAAAGTGACTAGGCGGCTAGAGAAATGCAAAACATTTTCATGCAAGTTGCATTGAAAAAGTCACAAACGTGCACTTTGCGACTTTTTCACGCCACAAATGTGGTGTAGCCTCATGATGAATCTACCCTTTTGTCCCTATTTGTTCACTTATTGAACATTAATTTCATTTACACCCATTTTTATTTTATCTTTTTATATTTCATATTTGACCCAATACATTATATGCATTTTTTTTTTATACTAGCACCCTTGGTTTCATAATTATAAAGTTCACTCCCTATATGTTTTGCTTCTGCCCACCTACCCTTTCTCAGCCAATCAGGTTTATTGATTTCATTTTCCTACCCCTCAATTCCTTCCACATCACACACATAAGGATCGTACTAATTATGCTTCCACACACCAGCTCCACAGATCTTGGCACAAATTCTTTTATGTTCATTTCATTAGTTTGTTAGGTCCTAACAGGCTCCCGTCTGGTTGCCTTGATGCAAGCGCCCACCGGTTACCTAGCATCTCCCATGGTTTCCATCCCCTATCCCCGCCCCCTTCTAGCCCTGGGATTGACATATGCCCACAATAACCATTTTGTTCCCTTTAATGGGTTAGTTTGTTTGATGTATCTATTTATTGCTATAATCTATTGTCTATTTTTTAATTCTGCTATATCGTCATCATTTACATTGACTACTCACGTTTATTGAATTTCACCTGCCCCTCCCAAATAAGGGGTGTGTACTCATCATTTTTGGCGCCAATTTGTTTTTAAATGTCTGTATCATGCTATTTTGATCACTTTCTTGTCTGTTGTAACTTGAAACAGGGGCCCTGGAGCTCCGAAACGCATTTTTATTAGACTATAATAAACTCTTATGATGCTTTCAGCAGTTGGATTGCTTCCATCACTGATCTGCGCCATCCGGTGTCCTTCAGTACAGTGGTGACCACAGCGTCCTCTCCGAGTGGATTCTTTGCTCAGCCTGGACGTGACCTGAAATCTGTTTCCAGGGCGGTGTTGACACTGCAGCAACCACTACACCATATAAGCCTAGATTAGTGTTGTGCCTAATTTTGTCAGCCAAATAAAGTGAGCCTTCATCATTACAGTCCCATACCCAGTGCACTAAATTATTTTCTTTATGAGCGCCTTTTTGCTGTTTTTTTTTTTCTATGCTATACCTATAGGCTTCTGACACTTAAAGGGAACCTGTCACCGGGATTTTGGGTATAGAGCTGAGGACATGGGTTGCTAGATGGCCGCTTACACATCCGCAATATCCAGTCCCCATAGCTCTATGTGCTTTTGAGTTTTTAAAAAAGACGATTTGATACATATGCAAATTAACCTGAGATGAGTCCTGTACGTGAGATGAGTCAGGGACAGGACTCATCTCAGGTTAATTTGCATATGTATCAAATCAGTTTTTTTACACAATATAAGCACACAGAGCTATGGGAACTGGGTATTGCGGATGTGCTAGCGGCCATCTAGCAACCCATGTCCTCAGCTCTATACACAAAATCCCGGTGACAGGTTCCCTTTAAATCCAATACAGCTCACAGGTGGCTAGTGCAGTATTCTCACTGTAAAATACTAAGGTCTTAAAGTAATGAGTAATCTGAATAGTGGCCGATCTTTGCCACTGTTATCACATTCTACCTTTTGCTACTCTTCATTCATTATTGCTATTCTCTGTTTTCTGTGTCTTTAAAGCTGGCATTTATTGGCAACATTATCCATACTTCATGGCTGGAGAGTTCCCAAGAACCAGTCAACCACTCTGCCTGGAAAGAAAAGCTGCTGGCACCCAACCCATGGGAGTGATTTTGAATGTCAGTGGATGCAAATGGTGTACCTAAAAAGATGCTACTGACTACTAGATTTCTTTTGAAAGGCTCCTTAATCCTCCATTAGTTATTCCACCCATGCCTGGGGTAATAACATACTAACTACAGAAAGTCTAAATGCGCTCTAGTTAAACAGCCATTTAGGTTTTGGTGTAGTGTGGGTTATCAAGCTTTACTAAAGGGCCTTTTACCCGGGCCGAAGATCGTACGAACGCTCCTACAAACATTAATTCCCAATTGTTGCCCCATTTAAACGTGCCCAGCGATCAGCCGCTTGTTTGTTATGTGGGGACAAAAATGATCATTTGTTGGCAGCTTTCGCACACGGTGAGCCATGGCCACCTGTGACCAGTTCATCTGTTGTCTTTTCTTGTGCCATTTTGGTAGGTACTAACCACTGTGTACCAGGAACACCTCAGAAGACCTACAAAGTTGTAAATTCTCTGACCCTGCTGTAAGGGGATCAATGTATGGTCCATCTGGCATCTCCATATGCCCTTATAAGGCAAAATGAAAATAATCTATTTTCAAATTTTCCTTTTATTGTAATCCATTGGCATTTATATATAGCTGTATAATTGGTGTATGGCTTTTGTGTGTAATATTTTTAGATCTACTTTCATCTGATTTCTACAACTTTTAAGGTGGTTTACAAGGAACGTTCAGGTTCAGCTGTGACTTGTGAATATTTCAGCCTATTAATGTTGCTGGGAATCTACATGCCAGAACTCATAGCATGGTAGATCTCTAGAATGCTTTGAGTTCGGGTCAGTAGACCTGTGGCTGGGACACTTGTCCATAATAGAAGCACATAAATGTTCTCATCCAAGATTCCGACGAGCGCATTATAAGTGCGTGCAAGTGGGCAGCATGGAGGCTCAGTGGTTAGCGCTGTTGCCTTGCAGTGCTGGGGTCCTAGGTTCCAATCCGACCAATGACCTCATCATCTTGGAGTTTGTATGTTCTCCCTGTGTTTTTGTAGGGGTTTCCTCCCACACTTCAAAGACCTAGTAATAGGGAACTTAGATTGTGCTCTCCACTGGAGACAGCAAGCAATGATAATGTCTGTAAAGCATGCGGAATATGTCAGCGCTACATACCGTAAGTGAGTAAAATAAATGCATGAGAAAGTGTTCTGCCAAGGATTTTAAATCTTTGCAAAAAATTTTCACAGATGTACAACACAAGGAGCATGCCCTAAAATAAGACAGAATTTTTGAAAATCCCTTGTTTGGTTTGAATATGTACTTAAAGAGGACTTTTCATCAGAAAATAGTGTGTTAAATTCTTATACGACCTTCTGGGGCTGCTCTCACTGATGTCCGGACACTTTTTTTTTTTTTTTAAATGGACCCCGGCGCTCTCCATTAGTTTTGTTGCTTCATATGCAAATGAGGCAACAAAGTTATAGTAGGCGTTGTTCTGGTGGGAGCGGTTATGCTCTCCCTGGCCGCGAGCGCATCCAATCGCAGCGTCCGGCTCTTAGCCAGGGAGAAGGAGCTCAAGTTCTCACAAGATTCGCGAGAACTTGAGCTTCTAGACATTCGGACCGAGCGCCATCTTGGAGTCCCCAGCGCAGAGCATCGCAATTTGCCTTGTTTGGACATGGCGCAAAAAAATTAAATAAAAAAATAGGTTTTTTTTTATCTCTTCTGTGTTTGGAGGCACTAAAGTTCAAGCTTCAATTCTGGTTAAATCAGCCTCCTGAAATTGTATCTGCTTTACTATCCTGTAGTATATACTGATTGTGTTTAGTGCACCTCCGAGTGCTACCGATAAGACACTAATCGCCATTCAGCTTGTGACCTCTCCCTTCACCCCTCCATAATGAAGATGGAGAACAATCAGCTCTCTTCCAGCTCCTCCTCATGGATGGTGAGCTCAGACACTTTCCAGTGCATTTCCAAAGTCTAAAATACAGCGGAGATACTGGGAGGAACAAGTGAGCCTGATGTGCCATTCCACTGTGTAATCTCTATCTGGCAGGCTCTCCTCTATGAGGTCATATGCCCCATTTCCACCCAAATTCCTGTCATAAAGCTTCAGATCCTTTTTTTTTTTTTTTTTTTTCCTTCTTCAAAGTAATGTAACCTGAATGAGCTCGCCTCCCCCGTAGAATACCACTGCATCATTATTTATAGCCATGATGTTTAGCTCTAGCTTTTTTGGGGACTTTTTCGTTATTTTTCAGATCTGGATGATGGATTTGGTCAAGTGGTTCAATCTATTATCAGAAAATATTGACTGTACCAGGAAAGATATGGCCATTGTATGGACATTTTTGACTTCCAGCAGGGAGGATTTATCATTAGGGGAATTTTGAAAATCTGTTTTACTTGAGTCTGCTTTTTGTAAATTGTGCTAAACTTGTTGCACGTTATTTGATAATTTTTTGCGCGTTTTTTATCAAAAGGACTTGTCTGGAGATGTTACTTCATTTTGTATGTTACTGGATTGAAATTGTGGCCTTTTTTATTTATTTTTTTTAAGCGTTTTTTCAGGAGTTTGATGGGTCAATCAATGGATCAGTGGAGGTCCAGCTGTTTGAAGAGCTCACGGAAATGCTGCAGCCTTCTTGCGCTTGACTAAGCACAGCGCCATAAATTGTATAGTGGCTGTTCTTGGTATTTGAGTTCAGGCCCATTCACTTTAGTAAATTTGGTGGGCCATAGGAGCCACACATGCCGACCCTCCATTCACTGCTATGGGACTTCAGAAAATAGGCAAGTCCCTTAGCAGTGCATGCGCGGCTTGCTTTCCTTTTAACCTTGGGACCCTGTTCATGAATTAGGCATGGGACCTACCTACGCCTGTCAGACATTTGCGGCATATCCTGTCTATATGCCATAAATGTCCAGATGAGGATTTCCCTTAATGTCTAGCTGTTCAGATGTTACTCCTGCTTCTACAC
Source organism: Bufo bufo (assembly GCF_905171765.1). Lineage (NCBI taxonomy): Eukaryota > Metazoa > Chordata > Amphibia > Anura > Bufonidae > Bufo > Bufo bufo. Next base: position 610,945,794 of record NC_053389.1, on the reverse strand, counting down.
TGTCTTTACCAGAGTAAGGGTACTTTCACACTAGCGTTATTCTTTTCCGGCATAGAGTTCCGTCAAAAGGGGCTCTATGCCGGAAAAGAACTGATCAGGCATATCCCAATGCATTCTGAATGGATAGAAATCCGTTCAGTTTGCATCAGTATGCCTTCCGTTCAGTCACTGTCAGGCCTCATGCACACGACCGTTGTTGTGTTCCGTTCCGCAAAATGGGGTTCCGTTGTTCCGTGATCCGTTTCCGTTTTTGTTTCCGTGTGTCTTCCTTTATTTTTGGAGGATAACCAGACATGAACGAAAGTAAAAAAAAAGTTTAAGTCAAGTTTGCCATGCAAATGATAGGAAAAAAACGGACACGGATGACAATTTTGTGTGCCTCCGCGTTTTTTCACGGTCCAATTGACTTGAATGGGTCCGCGAACTGTTTTCCGTAAAAAAGATAGGACAGGTTATATTTTTTTGACAGACTGTAACCACGGATCACTGACTTGGATGACAAACGGTGCATTAGCCGAGTTTTCAACGAACCCATTGAAAGTCAATGGGTCCGCAGAAAATCACGAAAAACTGAACAACGGACACGGAATAAAACAACGGTCGTGTGCATGAGGCCTCAGGCGTTTTGGCCAGACATAATACCGCAGCATGCTGCGGTATTATGTCCGTCCAAAATGCCTGATCAGTCGCCGGAATGCCGGCATTAATTCCCGTTGACTTGCATTAGTGCTGGATACGGCATTGCAAAACAACTGAAAACTGTGAAAAAGACTGCAAGACGGACCCGTCCATCCGCATGACAAGTGGAGAGACTGATCAGTTCTTGCAATGCATTTGTAGACGGATCCGTCTACAAATGCTGTCAGTTGTCACACTGATCGGCGGATCCGGCAGGCAGCTCCGACGACAGAACTGCCTGCCGCATCACACGAACGCTAGCGTGAAAGTACCCTAAGGCTGAGACTATTTTTGTGACTTTTTTTTTAAAAGTGTCTCAGTAGATAAATCTAGATTGAAACTAATTAACCTAGGGATCCATGTTCACTTTGCAGTGAGTGGTGTAAAAATGAAAAATGTTGCAAAAGTTTTGTGCAAATAAGCCCAAAAATTGACAAATCGCTACTTTTGGACGCCAGAGCTTGTCTTTTTAAATGCAGTTTTTTGGGTACTAGCTGGTATAGACTGTGTGGAATTCCAGAGGGAGAATAGATGTCTTCTGCTGTATAGCTGGCAATACTGGATGCCATGTTCGCTGTTATCCATACAAACTGCAAACGTCTGTAGTGACACACAATACACAAATGTTACCCAGGAGACCTCTGCAGTGGAATGCAGAGATTTTGTTTTCCTTAAGGAGACCCTGGTCCAACTCTCCCATCATTCATAGTCCTGTCTCCTGAGAAAAATCCTTGACATATTTTACCAACTGAACTCCGCTCATGTGTAGAAACGAAGAGCTGAGTGTGGGGGACAAGCATTGGGCTCTGTGTATTTCTTCATCAGATTAATATCCGGTTTAAGCAGAGCCAAGTGCTATTTCAAATGCTGCCTGTGTTCACTGCTATCTCGTCAGCCGTGGCAAGCTCAGATTGCAGCTCTTTTTTTGGCTTTGTGTCCCTTAAGGCCAGCGCTTTACTTTCAGCGCATACTTGCATGCCCTGCCAAATGTATTAAGACTATATAAAAGGTGCTAAAACTGCTGGTTGATGAGGCTGTTCTCTCTGTTGGTTCGCCTTATGTGCTGTGAAGGATTGAGAAAGAAATGGCACTTGACGTGTAATCAAGAACCAATGTCTCTAACATATTGACTGTCCTTCCTCAGGCTTTTTGCACATAATGACATGTGGGTACAGAAGTAACAGGCCTCTTATATACACTGTTCGCCTGGAGCTTAATAGTTGGCATCACTATAATGATTTAAAGGAGGGTTTCCTGGCTTAAATATTGATGACCTATCCTAAGGATAAGTCACCAATATCCGATTTGTGGGGGTCCGACAACTGGCACCCCATTGATCAGCTGTTTCAAAGGGCCACAGCGCTCAGGTAAGAACTGTGGCCTTTTCAGTGTATATCAGTTGATTGGCGAGGGTGCCAGAAGTTGGACCCAAATAATCTGAAACTGATGACCTATCCTAAGGATCGGTATTTAAAGGGGTCTTCTGATTGTGACATGTTTTCCCCTACCCACAGAATAGGGGATAACTATTAGATTAATAGAGGACTCTCATAATCACGAGAACGAAGACCCTCTTCTCCTTGGGCCCCCCAAAATGAACTGAGTGGCAGGTCGAGCTTCGGCACTTCTGCTTTATTGAACACTGCGTGAGTTCTGCAGGTAGCAGAGTACGGAGCCATTTCCGGAACTCCCATAGAGATTAATAGAGTGACCGTGCGCATGCCCAACCTCCTGCTTCATTAATTTCATGGGTCTCCAAGGGGTGCAGTACCTCTGTTCTTATGATCCGTGGGGATCCCAGCAGTAGGACCCCCACCAATCTAAAAGTTTTCACCTGTCCTATGGATAAGGGATAACTTGTTTCAACTGGAATATCCTTTTAAGTCCTGGACCTCTATAAAAAGAAGTCTGTCAGCAGTTTTATCGATACCAAACTGCTGATAGTCATAGGTAGAGGCCAGGGATACATACCTTGGTCTTAGTGGCCATGGTTCCTAAAAAAGCACAACTGGCGCTGCTGCTGCAAGTGCGCAGGCTTCAGTGCTTCCAAATCAGTGTATGAGTTGCTCCGCAACGCCCCCCCCCCCTCTGCTGTGTGTGACAGCTGGAGCATTAAACCAGGAGACTGGTATTGCCGTCACATAAGGAAGGAGGGTCTGTGATACAGCTCATACAGTGGGCTTGAAGCACTGAAGCCTGCGTCCTGCCTACTGATGTACTTGCCAGAGCAATGCCTACAGAAGTCTAATGCCCCGGTGAACGTTTCCGTCAGGCTGTTCCAGCAGAGAACAGCCTGTCGGGATTCACCGACTCTGGCATCGCCACAGTCAGTATATCCCTGCCGGATCCCTGTTGACTATAACTGGATCTGGTGGTGATCCAGCCTCTTTCCGGCATAAATGCTGGGTTTTGGACAGACAAATACTGCTGCATACAGCAGTTCTTGTCCGCCCAATAGTCGGCATTTATGCTGGATCAGGCTGCCGAATCTTCTCTAAAGGAGATGTGAACATAGCCTGAGTTGACTACACCCTCTAAAACCAAGGACAAGGAGTTATCACCTCCCCCTCTACCCATGTCTTTCAGCAGCTTTCTAGCAGAAAAAACAAACAAACTGCTTACAGCCTCCCTTTAAAGGCTATAGACATCTGTTGGAGACCTTTTTAATTATTAATTTTCATGTATAATTGGCTAAAACAACATTTTATTAATAGGTTTCAATTAAAAATGTTCTTAGTTTGGATTCTGCAGCTTCAGTGTTTTCCACTAAGTAACCAGCTGCAGAAAGAAAGCTGTTCTGTGATAAATCCATCAGGCTGACTGCCTGACGACTCATCTCGTAACCCATGTAAATCAATAATAAAAAGGGTCCAAAGGGGTCTATAGCCTTTACAGGTTGCAAATAAACAGATGGGCCCATTTTCATCTCTTGATATGGGTGTAATGTCTAAGCACACTATACGTAAATGACTTCTCTTAAAGTGGATTTAGAGGGGACAATTCTGCAGCCGATTGTCAGGAAGGAAATGTTCCTTCCCGACAGTCGGCCGCTCGCTCAATGAAGGAGACGTCCGCATTTAGATAAGTAGTAAGAGATGTCCTGCACCGAGATAAATGAAAATCTTCAGTCTTTATTTCATAAATTTAGAAGAATGCAGTTTCTTCACATAGATGATGGTGATGCCACCAACACGTTTCGATCTATACGCTCTTAATCATTATTGAGATTGTATAGATCAAAACGCGTTGGTAGTGTCATTGTCACTACCAGAGCTTTGGGACGTTCTCACAGCTCTGTTTCTCCACCCCTGTGATGATGTCACTACTAGAGCTGGGAGGAGTTCTCACTACTCTGTTTACTTTTGGTTTCTTTCACCACAGCTGTCCTTCATGTGTTTGATTTTCCTCTCTTTATATCACCCCTCCTCCTATGATAGGATGTGGATTATAGTTCTCACTTCAGTTGTAGCTCTGGCTTTAGTTTCTTCACTTGTAGCTATCAGTTCACTGGACCTGTGTTCTGCTGCTGCTAGCACTCCGGATATTGCCAGCCTGTCCTTGGATCCGTCTTCTCTGCGGCTGCAACACCGTCAGCTAAGTGTGCAGACATTGTTGTGTTCCTGTTTATTTTCTGACTGGATCTGAGGTGGCCACGGTTCCCTCCATATACTGAGTAGGGCACTGGTGGCCGTGCCCCTTCCACTATTGTAGGGGTTACAGTGGTCATTAGTCTTAGGCACGTGGGCATGCCTCTTTCCGCCATTTGGATCCGGGCATGTGCTTTAGCAGAATAGGGAGAGCGTTGAGGGTCGGACAGGGGTCACCCGTTATCCTCCCTAGTTCTGGGTCCAGTCAGTAGCTCTGTACTGTGTATTACTATTGTTGCCCACATACAGCCGTGACATTATAATCCACCAAAACCGTCCTTTTTTGACATGGATCCGCTTTCTGGCCTGGTTGACCGCATGCAGGGTCTTTCTTTGGAAGTAGCGGATCTCCGTCAATCTATGACTCAGCTTCAAGCATTGGGCCCTGCTCCGGCTCATGGAGTCTGTTGCGAGCCAAAGGTCTCACTTCCGGAGACGTTCTCCGGGGGCAGTGAGAATTTTGTTCGTTTCAGAGAGGCATGCAAACTCCATTTTTGCTTGTGTCCTCACTCTTCTGGTAATCAAGAGCAGAGGGTGAGGATTGTCATCTCCCTGCTCAGGGGTAATGCTCAGACTTGGGCTTTTTCGCTGCCATCAGGGGATCCCTCCCTTCGATCCGTGGAGGGATTTTTTGTGGCCCTGGGGCAGATTTATGATGACCCGGATCGTGTTGCTCTGGCCGAATCTAACCTACGTGTTTTATGCCAGAACAAACGGTCTGCGGAGCTTTATTGTTCTGAATTTCGGAGATGGGCAGCTGATTCGGGTTGGAATGATGCTGCACTCCGGAGTCAGTTCTGTCATGGTCTCTCGGAGAGATTAAAAGATGCGTTTGCTTTCCATGAGAGACCAACGTCCTTAGAGTCTGCCATGTCATTGGCGGTACGCCTTGACAGGCGTCTAAGAGAAAGAAACGAGACCTCTCTGTCCAGCCATTGTCAGTCTAGGGGAAGTGGTGCGGACTCATTCAGTGTGCAGGGGCCTCATCCTGTCTCGCTCCCCTCTGAGGAGGAGCCCATGCAGCTAGCTCGACTTGCCCCTGATAAAAGAGGATTTAGTCCTCAGAGTATGGTCTGTTTTTGTTGTGGGGGCATAGGTCATTTGGCAAATGTTTGTCCATCTAGGAGATTCTTGAACCGTACTAAGAGCGATAATAAGAGAAAAATCTCAAAAGGTAAATCATCAAGTTCTGCTTCATCTGCTACTTTGGGCAAAGTTGATGTAGGATTTGATGCTTTTCCTCTGACCTGCAGTTCCCGTTTTCTCCTGTCTGCCAGGGTGGCGCTAGAGAGCAAAGTCATTTCTTGTGAGATTTTTGTCGATAGTGGAGCGGCCGTCAATCTTATTTACACTCAATTTGTAGCCATGCATGGTTTTCAGGTTTGCACATTAGATAAAGATATACCTGTTTTTGCTATTGACTCTGCTCCACTCTCACAGAGATCTCTGAAAGGCATTGTTCACAATATCCGGCTAGCTGTAGGTGACACTCATGTGGAGGATATATCTTGTTTTGTCCTTAACGGATTGCCGTCTCCTCTAGTTTTGGGGTTACCCTGGCTCACTAGACATAACCCCACTATTGATTGGCAAGGAAGGCAAATAAATGAGTGGAGTGACTTTTGTAGAGAGAATTGTCTCACAGCGACTTTTGCAGAGGTGTCTACTAAAACGGTGCCATCATTTCTCTCTGATTTCTCGGACGTGTTTTCCGAGAGCGGTGTTCAGGAGCTACCTCCTCACCGGGAGTTTGACTGTCCCATTAACCTCATTCCCGGCGCCAAGGTGCCAAAAGCACGCCTCTACAATCTCTCACAACCGGAAAGAATCGCTATGCGAACTTACATCTCCGAGAGTCTCGAAAAGGGGCATATTCGTCCCTCAAAGTCACCTGTTGCCGCGGGTTTTTTTTTTGTTAAAAAGAAAGATGGCTCTCTGAGACCTTGCCTAGATTTTAGGGAGCTGAACCGTATCACGATTCGTGATCCCTATCCCCTTCCTCTGATCCCGGACCTCTTCAATCAAATTGTTGGGGCCAAGGTGTTTTCCAAATTGGATTTGAGAGGCGCGTACAACCTGGTCAGGGTCAGAGAGGGGGATGAATGGAAAACGGCCTTTAATACCCCTGACGGGCATTTCGAGAATCTCGTTATGCCTTTCGGCCTGATGAATGCTCCGGCCGTCTTTCAGCATTTTGTTAATAGTATTTTCTATCATTTAATGGGGAAATTTGTATTGGTGTATCTTGATGATATTTTGATTTTTTCCCCTGATGTTCAGACCCATCAGGATCATCTTTTTCAGGTTCTGCAGATTCTGCGGGAAAATAAATTGTACGCCAAGCTGGAGAAATGTCTTTTTATGGTATCGGAGATTCAATTTCTGGGTTTTCTCCTCTCTGCTTCTGGTTTTCGCATGGATCCCGAGAAGGTCCGTGCTGTACTTGAGTGGGAGCTTCCTGAGAATCAGAAGGCATTGATGCGCTTTCTGGGTTTTGCGAACTATTACAGAAAGTTCATTTTGAATTATTCCTCTGTTGTCAAACCCCTCACTGACATGACAAAAAAGGGGGCGGATTTTTCCTCTTGGTCGGAGGAGGCGCTTGCAGCCTTTTCTAAGATTAAAGAGAATTTTGCGTCTGCTCCCGTCTTGGTGCATCCCGATGTTTCCTTACCTTTTATTGTTGAGGTGGATGCTTCCGAGGTGGGTGTGGGTGCGGTTTTGTCCCAGGGCCCTTCCCCTGCCAAGTGGCGACCCTGTGCCTTTTTCTCTAAAAAACTCTCCCCGGCAGAGAGAAACTATGATGTGGGCGATAGGGAGTTGTTGGCCATCAAGTTGGCTTTCGAGGAATGGCGCCATTGGTTGGAGGGGGCCAGGCACCCTATCACCGTTTTTACCGACCATAAGAATCTGGCATACTTGGAGTCGGCCAGGCGTATGAATCCGAGACAGGCCAGATGGTCTCTGTTCTTCTCCAGATTTAATTTTGTTGTTACATTCCGACCTGGGATAAAAAATGTGAAGGCTGATGCTCTCTCTCGCTGTTTTCCGGGAGGAGGAAACTCTGAGGACCCGGGTCCCATTTTGGCGGAGGGGGTAGTTGTTTCTGCTCTATATTCTGATTTGGAGGCCGAGGTCCAGGCTGCCCAGACTGAGACACCTGCCCGTTGTCCTTCTGGGAAGTTGTTCGTGCCTCCTGAGCTACGTCACAAACTCTTTAAGGAGCATCATGATACGGTTCTTGCTGGTCACCCCGGGAGTAGAGCCACGGTGGATCTCATTGCTCGGAGATTTTGGTGGCCGGCTCTTCGTAAGTCGGTGGAGGGTTTTGTGGCTGCTTGTGAGACGTGCGCTCGCGCTAAGGTCCCTCGTTCACGGCCTTCAGGTTCCCTTCTCCCGTTACCCATTCCTTCCCGTCCTTGGACACACCTGTCCATGGACTTTATCACGGATCTTCCTCGTTCCTCGGGGAAGTCGGTGATCCTGGTGGTGGTGGACCGTTTTAGCAAGATGGCTCATTTCGTACCTTTCCCTGGTTTACCTAATGCTAAAACGTTGGCGCAAGCTTTTGTCGACCATATTGTTAAATTGCACGGCATTCCCTCTGATATTGTTTCCGATAGAGGCACGCAGTTTGTGTCCAGGTTCTGGAAGGCTTTCTGTTCTCGCCTGGGGGTTCGGCTGTCCTTCTCTTCTGCTTTTCATCCGCAATCGAATGGTCAGACTGAGCGCCTCAATCAGAATCTGGAGACATATTTGCGCTGTTTTGTTTCAGAGAACCAGGAGGATTGGTGTTCATTTCTCCCTCTTGCCGAGTTTGCTCTGAACAACCGTCGTCAGGAATCTTCTGATAAGTCACCATTCTTTGGTGCATATGGGTTCCATCCACAGTTTGGGACATTCTCGGGAGGGGCTCTTTCTGGTTTACCGGAGGAGGAGAGATTTTCCTCGTCTTTGTCTACCATTTGGCAAAAGATTCAGGGTAATCTTAAAAAGATGAGTGAGAGGTATAAGCGTGTGGCTGATAAGAGACGTGTGCCTGGTCCGGACCTGAATGTGGGTGATCTGGTGTGGTTGTCTACTAGAAACATTAAGTTGAAGGTTCCCTCCTGGAAATTGGGTCCCAAGTTTATTGGGCCTTATAAAATCTTGTCAGTCATCAATCCTGTTGCCTTCCGTCTTGATCTTCCACGGGTTTGGAAGATACATAATGTATTTCACAGATCTCTCTTAAAACCATATGTCCAGCCCACGGTACCCTCCTCTTTGCCTCCTCCTCCGATTTTGGTTGATGGCAATCTGGAGTTTGAGGTTTCCAGAATTGTGGACTCTCGCATGGTCCGCGGTTCTCTTCAGTACCTCGTTCATTGGAAGGGTTATGGTCCTGAGGAGAGGATGTGGGTTCCGGTGTCGGACATTAAAGCCACTCGCCTCATCAGGGCATTTCATAGGGCTCATCCTGAGAAGGTGGGTCCTGGGTGTCCGGAGTCCACCCGTAGAGGGGGGGGTACTGTCACTACCAGAGCTTTGGGACGTTCTCACAGCTCTGTTTCTCCACCCCTGTGATGATGTCACTACTAGAGCTGGGAGGAGTTCTCACTACTCTGTTTACTTTTGGTTTCTTTCACCACAGCTGTCCTTCATGTGTTTGATTTTCCTCTCTTTATATCACCCCTCCTCCTATGATAGGATGTGGATTATAGTTCTCACTTCAGTTGTAGCTCTGGCTTTAGTTTCTTCACTTGTAGCTATCAGTTCACTGGACCTGTGTTCTGCTGCTGCTAGCACTCCGGATATTGCCAGCCTGTCCTTGGATCCGTCTTCTCTGCGGCTGCAACACCGTCAGCTAAGTGTGCAGACATTGTTGTGTTCCTGTTTATTTTCTGACTGGATCTGAGGTGGCCACGGTTCCCTCCATATACTGAGTAGGGCACTGGTGGCCGTGCCCCTTACACTATTGTAGGGGTTACAGTGGTCATTAGTCTTAGGCACGTGGGCATGCCTCTTTCCGCCATTTGGATCCGGGCATGTGCTTTAGCAGAATAGGGAGAGCGTTGAGGGTCGGACAGGGGTCACCCGTTATCCTCCCTAGTTCTGGGTCCAGTCAGTAGCTCTGTACTGTGTATTACTATTGTTGCCCACATACAGCCGTGACAGTCATCTATGTGAAGAAACTGCACTCTTTTATGAAATAAAGACTGAAGATTTTCATTTATCTCTGTGCTGGACATCTCTTGCTACTTTTCTGGATCTGTATGGACTGGACCGGGTCCTTGCATGAGAAACCATATGTGGAGGTGCTGGCTTACTCTTCTAATTGTTATGAGACTTCTGCATCTACATGTAGAGATCCCCTTCACTGTATGAGGACGAGGGATGGCTATTGTGAATGACAGGATCAGCGGCAGTTGGAGAATGACCGTTAGCAGGAACGGTCATTACCGATAATCTGCCCAATTCCTGGGCCATCTAAATGCACCTTTAGTCTGATTTAGGGCTCATGAAAACGACCGTATGTATTTTGGGGTCTGCAAAACACAGATCTGCAAAAAACACGGCTGACATCCGTGTGACATCCACGTTACGTAATTTTTTATTTTTTTTTGCAGATCCATTGTAACAATGCCTGTCCTTGTTAAAACGGACAAGAATAGGATATGTTCTATTTTTTTGTAGAACGGACTTGCGGACATACAGATACGGAATACACATAGTAATTTCCAATTATTTGCGGCCCCATTGAAATGAATGGTTCCGCATACGGGCCGCACAAGAAACAGAACAGACACGGACAAAAAATAATTTTGTGTGCATGAGCACTTAGCCCTGTCTAGCAGTCAGAGAGAAGTTGTAAATGAAGCTGTGAGTTTTTAGTAAGAGGCAGGATATGTCAATTACAGAAAGCAGGAGTTAACTTTTACGCCAATTACCGTAGGTAGTTTTTGAAGCTAAACCTAGGAGTCGATTTATAAAATAGAGCCTTAGAATCATTATTAATTTTCCTTAATTTACAATCCTCCCCCTGACATTGGCTTTAAAAACTGCACCATTAGAACAGCATGACAGAGAACATATATTGAGTTAAAGTGCATAATTAGCTCATCTTCTCCTACGTTGATATTGTTGTCCTTGCTACAGATAACAAAACTATTCTAAAATTGTTCATTTTTTTTATTTTATTCCATAGGTCTGTTAATTGGACAGACTCCACTTCTTAAAGGTATGTAACATTTTGCATTCTTGACTGATTGGTGAAATAGCATCTGTCAGCATGATCAACTTTATTAAACCAGGTATATTGCCTTTTAGGGTTGATCATGCTGATTAAAATGATATATTTTTTATATATTTATGCAAATGATCTTTTTTAAGCACCAGGGGGCTGGCCAGAGTGCTTAGAGCACCTCAAGTGCAACGCACCTGTGCTCTGTACTCCTATGACGGATCTCAATACCGGAAAATATTAACGCTAGTGTGAAAGTAGCCTAAGGAGCAATCATTAGGAGAAATAAAATGGTCGCCATCCTATTAGTACACATAAAAACTGTCCTAATCACACAGCAGGACAAGTTACTTCACAACACTAAGGTAAAGAGCCGCCTCATCCTCCTCTGCTCTACCTGTCAGATATTACGGACCTGAATACAGCTGATAAGATCTTCAGCTGAATCTCTGTAGGAATGGAGTTCATGAGGAGACATGAAGTAACAGCACATGAATGCAGTCTCCATTACCACAGCCCCACATTCTGTCCTATACCTCATGTCTCCTCATGAGCTCCATACCTACAGAGATTTAGCTGAAGATCTTATCAGCTGTATTCAGGACGATAATCCCTGACAAGCAGAGCAGAGAGGAGGATGAGGCAGCTTTTTACCTCAGTGTTGTGAAGTAAGGCTACTTTCACACTCGTGTTTTGGGCGGATCCGTCATGGAGCTGAAAAAACGGATCCGTTACAATAATACAACTGCATGCATCCGTCATGAACGGATCCGTTTGTATTATCTGTAACATAGCCAAGACGGATCCTTCATGAACTCCATTGAAAGTCCATGGGAGACGGATCCGTTTTCTATTGTGCCAGATTTTGTCCCTATTGACTTACATTGTGTACCAGGACGGATCCGTTTGGCTCAGTTTCGTCAAGCGGACAGCAAAACGCTGCAGGCAGCGTTTTGGTGTCCGCCTCGAGCGGAATGGAGACTGATCGGAGGCAAACTGATTCAGAATGCATTAGGGCAAAACTGATCCGTTTTGTACCTCTTGTGAGAGCCCTGAACGGATCTCACAAACGGAAAGCTAAAACGCTAGTGTGAAAGTAGCCTAACTTGTACTTCTGTGTGATTAGGACAGGTTTTGTGTGTACTGATAGGATGGCGGCCATTTTATTTCCCCTGATGATTGCTCCCCAGACAAAACAACTAGAGATGAGCGAATTTCATATTTTGAAATTCGTTCACGCTTCATTTACTGGTAAAAGGTGAATTGCGTTATGGATTCCGTTACCACGGACCATAACGCAATTCTATGACGGAATGCATAACGGAACGCCTTTAGAGGCATTCCGTCATAATAAGTCTATGGGCTGCAAAACGGATCCGTTCCATTTCTGTTTTGCAGGGGAGTCAAATTTCATAACCTGAAATTCGCTCATCTCTAAAAACAACCATTATAACTAATGAAAGGTATTTTGGTATATATTTATAATAAAGTAATATTTGAGTATTTTCAGTTTCTTAATTCCTGGCGACACAAATATGATTTGATTCCATCAATGAAAATAGTGAATATAGGTAATTTACCGGTGGTCTAAATATCATTATGTGGAAAGCCAGCCTTCCACTCTTCATATGCAGGTTGTTCTTGGATTAATGCACTTATTTGCCAAGCTCTGACATCTGCCTTCATTCAGAAATGAGTTTGCCAGGCCTGGAGCTATAGAAGGAGGCCATGTGGCCTGCTTTCCTTCTGGATGTGACAGCAGATATAATGTGATTTACAATGCAGACCAGACACAGGCTCTGGACACACGTTCTGTTCTTAGTGTTGCCAGGTTGTGTTGGATTGAGCTGACTCCTCCATATTCCAGTGAATGGGGTCTATAGTGGAATCGGCTTACTGAAATGGAGATGCTTCCCCCTGTAGAGGCAGGAAATGCTGTGTAGACAGCAAAGAAAACCGCTCCTGAAGCAGATCAGGTTTCTAGGCTGGAAGAAGCATCTCGTCTCCTCTAGATGCATGTATAGCTTGTCTGCCTCACTCAGAGGTATTTTCTGTGTAGGTGTAAACTTACGTCAGATGAGATAATGCTGAATGTAGAGTGTGTGGTTAGGTAGATAGATAAGAGATAGATAAAGATATAGAGCGATATAGATAGGGTTAATGCTGAATGTAGAGTGTGTGGATAGATAGATATGAGGAAGATAGATAGATAAAGATATAGAGCGATATAGATAGACAAGGATATATATTGTAAGGGATCGTCTCTTATTCGGGGGTCATTCTCACACAATTATCTTCATAACCACTGGGTATCGGGTCCAAACATGGCAATTTATTTTACACTCTTCATACACAACATGGCATAAAACAAAAGCCTGCCCGTCTGGGCTCTCCCTAAACATAATAAACATCGTATCCCTAACTCTGCTATACGATAGCGTTCCCACATGGAACCAGGTGCGGCTTACCCCAGACATACAGTGCACCAGCCCTCAGGCTGTAACAAATGCAGTACCTTTTGGAGGGGGTTGTGGTCTAGCAGACCTCCCGACTCTGACCTTTCAATGCTTGTTCCCTGGCGTCGCTGAGTCCCCCAAAGTCCAGGCTATTGCATAGCCTCGTGGCCCCTCAGCCTTGCCTAGCTGAGACCACACTGACAGAGCCTCACCAGGCCTCTGTCTGCACCCTCTCCAGAGTGAGACCCACCCAATTCCAGAAACCAGATTAAATCGAATCCCTGGACGTGAGCATGCCCTAAGTCCCGGACTGGAGCATGGGGAACAGTCACCCACCCAATACATTGCCTGTTCCCAGTAAAAGCCCGCCCTGAAATATCTGAACCAGCTACACTATCTATATGGTGTCCCCCAACTACTTTAGTGGACACCTGGACTAGGGCTTTTACTCCACCAAGGCCGGGCCCCTTGGTGACATGCTCCTGGTGCAAACACCTCAATGTTCACATTGCCACTAGATAGATAGATAGATAGATAGATAGATATATTTAATATATGAGAGAGAGAGATTGTCTGCCTCACTGTACACTATACACTAACATCAGATGGGTTAATGCTGAATCTAGAGTGTGTAGATAGATATGAGTGAGATAGATAATGCGATACATAGAAGGATAGGAGATGGATGGATGGAGAGAGATGAAGAGAGGGATAGACAGATGGATATAGAGAAAGGTATTATAGATAGAGAAAGATAGATATCATTTTCTTTTTTGTAATTGTATAGATTGAAATTATATATAATATAATTAGGGATAAGCGAAGCGAGTTTTGGATCATAGATCCTAAGTCACTTTTGCTCAAAACTTTGTTTTAATGCTGTAAGGAGATCAGTCTCTGTACAGCATTCAAATGTATGGGCCCCAGCGAGGTGAAATGAGTTATTTGATTATGAAACTGGAAAACCATTTTAAAACTGGTATCCGAAGTCAGCTTTGGCACGGACTGGTACCTCGGTACTGAAGCCGACTTAGGAACCAAGTTTTTAAATGGTTTTCAAATTGAAAAATCAAATCCTGAAATTATTCACCGAAGTCTCGCAAGACTTCAGTGATGACTCATTTCACCTCGCCGGAGCCCATACATTTGAATGCTCTAAAAAGACGGATCCCCGTACAGCATTAAAACAAAGTTTTGAGCGAAGTGACTTTGCCTCTAGGATCCAAAGCTCACTTTGCTCATCCCTAAATATAATACGTTAATCGTTTGCTACAAAGTACCATGACTCTAGGCGATCTGTAAGCAATTAGACGACTCCATATTATACAAACTGATCTGTGACCAAGGAACGATTGTTTTTTAGCAGGATGAAAGATCACGATTGGCGAGAAACAAGCGAATCCTTGCTCGTTGTTTAATCGCTTATACTCGTTCAATTTCATTCGCATTAATGGTATTCGATATTTGCTCTTTGTAGAGCAGGCTTATGGATATACAGTACAGACCAAAAGTTTGGACACACCTTCTCATTCAAAGAGTTTTTTCTTTATTTTCATGACTATGAAAATTGTAGATTCACACTGAAGGCATCAAAACTATGAATTAACACATGTGGAATTATATACATAACAAACAAGTGTAAAACAACTGAAAATATGTCATATTCTAGGTTCTTCAAAGTAGCCACCTTTTGCTTTGATTACTGCTTTGCACACTCTTGGCATTCTCTTGATGAGCTTCAAGAGGTAGTCCCCTGAAATGGTTTTCACTTCACAGGTGCGCCCTGTCAGGTTTAATAAGTGGGATTTCTTGCCTTATAAATGGGGTTGGGACCATCAGTTGCGTTGAGGAGGAGTCAGGTGGATACACAGCTGATAGTCCTACTGAATAGACTGTTAGAATTTGTATTATGGCAAGAAAAAAGCAGCTAAGTAAAGAAAAACGAGTGGCCATCATTACTTTAAGAAATGAAAGTCAGTCAGCCGAAAAATTGGGAAAACTTTGAAAGTAAGGGCTATTTGACCATGAAGGAGAGTGATGGGGTGCTGCGCCAGATGACCTGGCCTCCACAGTCACCGGACCTGAACCCAATCGAGATGGTTTGGGGTGAGCTGGACGGCAGAGTGAAGGCAAAAGGGCCAACAAGTGCTAAGCATCTCTGGGAACTCCAAGACTGTTGGAAGACCATTTCAGGGGACTACCTCTTGAAGCTCATCAAGAGAATGCCAAGAGTGTGCAAAGCAGTAATCAAAGCGCTACTTTTGAAGAACCTAGAATATGACATATTTTCAGTTGTTTCACACTTGTTTGTTATGTATATAATTCCACATGTGTTAATTCATAGTTTTGATGCCTTCATAGTCATGAAAATAAAGAAAACTCTTTGAATATGAAGGTGTGTCCAAACTTTTGGTCTGTACTGTAGGTTTATGGAGTCAAGTGGGCAGCCTACCCTGTGGTAGTGTGTACAAAGATGGCTGTCAGCCATTGATAAGACCGCCTACATGGTTACTAAGCCCAAAATGTTAAGAGGTTAAAATACAAGTTAGGCCTCATGCACACGACTGTGGTTTGGGTCCGCATACGAGCCGTGTTTCTTGTAGGTTAGATACGGACCCATTCACTGCAATGGGCTCGTAAAAGATGCAGACGGCACTCCGTGTGCTGTCCGCATCCGCTGGTCTGTTTTGCGGCCCCGCAGAAAAAATAGAACATGTCGTATCCCAGACAAGGATAGGACTGCTCTATTGAGGGCCGGAGGAATTCACATGGCCGGCATCCGTGTTTTGCAGATTCACAAAGTCGTGTGCAGGAGGCCTTATAGTGTGAAAATTATCAAAATTGTACAAAATTATTTTCTTCATAAAACTATATAGCAGTCTGCTCCACTTCTCATGCTTCCTGCGTTTTCATGGTGACAAGTTTACTTTTAAAGGGGTTGTCTCACTTCAGCAAATGGCATTTGTCATGTAGACAAGGGACTTACTAATGTATTGTGATTGTCCATATTGTCTAATTTGCTGGCTTAATTCATTCTTCCATCACATAATACACGGCTCGTTTCCATGTTTACGACCACCCTGTAATCCGGCAGCGGTGGCCGTGCTTGCAAACGATAGGAAAAAGCGCTGCCTGGGATAGTGAGAGTGCGCAGAGGATAGTGCTTTTTCTATAGTGTGCAAGCACGACCACCACTGATGGCTTGCAGCGTGGTCTGTAACCATGGAAACAAGCAGTGTATAATGTGATAGAAAAATGAATCCAGCCAGCAAAGGAAGCAATATGGATAATAACAATATATTAGTAAGTGCCTTGTATTAACTTCCTCTATATGATAAATGCCATCTGCTGAAGTGAAACAACCCCATTAAAGTTAGGAAAATAATCAAGTAGTCCAGCTTTATCTGAAGATCATCTCCATCTATAGAAGGTGTTATTCCATTCAGACTGTGAGAAAAGCATTTCCCCCTACAGGGTTAGCTCCAAGTATTGCTATGTTTCAGCAGCCTGCCCCCAGCACTGTACGAGGCATTTCCATCCAAGGATCAGCTTCTTCCTGGCTCGTAGCAGGACATGTCCCTTCTTATCTGCTGCCAAACTTTCTACGTAATGATATTTTCCCTGCTTCACTGTAAGGTCAATGTGATAGAAAAAAGAAAACCAAAAGGACAAGCACACAACAAATTGAATGGGGTTAGCTTCCACAAATGTGACACTTGTTTTTTGCTAGGCTTGTTTCACACTTGCGTCTGACGCTGCCGGAATGCCGTCCAGCCCCTGTTAATTATAATGGGGTCTAGCGGTGATTCGGCAAATATCATGAGAAACGGCTAGATAAATATCTTCTGTGCCGGGACAGCCTGCCGGCAGTGTGAAGCAGCCCTTAGTTTTGCTCTTGTCTTGCTTTTCTGGATCTGTTTTAATAAACCTGAGGTGGGCCAAACATACTATTTTGCCAGTTAGGACACTTTTGATACTGACATTTCAGAAATTTTCTGGGAAAAAACTGCACGCTACAAGGACAAAAATGAATTGGGGTTCATGCACACGACCGTGTTTTATATCTGTGTACGATCCGCACTTATGGGTCCATTTATCAAACTGGTGTAAAGTAGAACCGGCTTAGTTGCCCATAGCAACCAATCAGATTCCACCTTTTCATTTTGGACAGCTCCTTTGGAAAATGAAAGGTGGAATCTGATTGGTTGCTATGGGCAACTAAGCCAGTTCTACTTTACACCAGTTTGATAAATGAGCCCTTTAATGCGTATTGCACACGGACCCACAAAAAGAAATGAACCGCACGCGTGTGTTCCACAAGTGATAGAACCTGTCCTATTTCTGTCTGTATTGTGGACAAGAATGGTCATTGCACACGGAAGGTATCTGTATTTTGCAGGTCCATGTTCTGCAGACTGAAATATGAATATAGTCATGTGCATGAGACCTTAACGCATAGAATTTAAAAGGTTTGTGTGACCCACATGAACATTTTAGTTATGGCCCCAGAGGTGCTCAGCCTAATGAAAAAGGCATCATACCTATTATACAGTGATCTGGGTCCAAGCTGTCCATCACCATGTGTCGCTTTGGGACACCTCAAGGTTGAGCCCAGTGATTGGCTGCAGCGGTACTTATGACGATGGAAGGAACTTCACACTTGCAGGCCACAGGGTGCTGGAAGCAGTGTGGCGCTGAGCTTTGATTCTTTAGGCTGAGCACCTTCGGGCCCATATCTAAAATTGCTGTGGGCGATGGTATAAATACAAACCATGATTTTAGGTTGCAAAAAATGATTTACATCGGTTAGAATGTAAGTAAATGTAACATCCAAAATCTTTGTGTTTGTTTTCTTGTCTTGCTAATAATTGAAACCAGTCAGCAAGCTGCTTGAGTCCATAATGATGTAGTGTCGCTGGCTCATATAGCCTCCACTATGAATACAGACACATGCATTAGATCTGCAGACTGTTTCTTTGTATTAGTGAGCGGACGTGCAGTTTTGTAAAATAGTTCAGCAGCCAAAACTAGGAAAAGTCCACCGTAAAATCAGATAACCTGCTTGTGGATGGTTTCTTACCTGGACAAACTGACAAAGTGAAAATAATTAGTTTTTTTATTCTTCGTTTTTCCATTTTGTCAATACAAATGTGTATGCGATTTTAAGCTAATTCGTCCAGACTTACAAAAGAGAGACCGTTAACCCTGCCGCTGTGTCATTGTACCCTTAGGGCTCATGTACACAACCGTATGTATTTTGCAGTCCACAAAATACGGATCTGCAAAAAAATACTTATGATGTCCATGTGACATGCGTTTTTTTTGCTGATCCATCACAATAATGCCTATTGTGTGCACAACAGACAAGAATAGGACATTTTCTATCTTTTTTGCGGGACTGCTGAACGGACATACGGGTGCGAACAGCACATGGTGTGCTGTCCGTTGTTTTTGCCGACCCATAGAAATAAATGCGTCCGTGTGCGATCCGCAAAAAATGCAGATTCGATGGGGGGCAAAAATACGGTTGTATGAATGGGACCTTAGGGCTCATGCACACGACTGTGGTTTGGGTCCGCATCCGATCTGCTTTTTTTGCGAGTCAGATGCAGACCTATTCACTTCAATGGGGCCACAAAAGATGCGGACAGCACACCGTATGCTGTGTGTCTTTTCTGTTGTATCTGCAAAAATATAGAATGTGTCCTATTCTTGGAAGGATAGGACTGTTCTCTTATGGGCCGGACTTTCCGTTCCGCAAAATGCACACGGCCGGTATCGTTTTTTTTGCGGACCGCAATACAGGCAACGGTCGTGTACATGAGGCCTTAGAGTGTGATTGGAGATTATAACCACTGTGCCAGTACTTGCAGTAACTGTGTGTACTTTCCTTTACTCACTTGTCCCATGATGCATCATCCCTCCTCTGTGTCTACTCCATTTAGAATTACTAGATTATTTTCCAGTTTATTAGGTTATGTTTGTGAATCATGGTGTGCTGCGTGGGGTCTCAGCCTCCGAGACTCATAGTCACTGCAGAGATCAGCAAATATGAAAATCCTAATCACATTACTTAGGAGTGAAATAATGGAATAAATCTTGTTTAATATGTTTTACCGTAATTTACGGTGGTTCGTGGCGTTTACGTTTCTCAGTCTGATGCACTGGAAGTGTTTTTTTATTTTTTTTTATTTTAACAATGCAATTTTATTTTCCATATTTTATTAACAGATATGCACATAAATATGTGTCAAAAACTGACAGTTACACTTTAAAGAGAACGTGTCACCAATGAAATGCAGTACAATTTATGAATGAATTACCATCTGGGTGTGTCCCTGCACAGTCTGACACTGGGAGCGCTAATTGGAGAGTGCCAAGGACACTATTCCCACACTGGTAGCACCCAGTTGCAGATTTGTTAATAATCTTTTAGTAGAATTAACCGAGGAGTGGAACAACGTAGAGTTATAAGAAAAGATGCTCCAGAATCTTCATTGCATTGGGAATAAAATTATATAGTAAAACAGACATGTCAGGAGTGATGATAGGTTTAATACACCCCATAGCGATGACTGCAGGGGGCATAATAGACAGGTTTAATACACCCCATAGGGATGACTGCAGGGGCATAATAGAGCTCTATACTAGAAAAAAGACACATTATAAAATCTTCAACCACTATAACATGTACAATAGTAAGAATTTAATCTGAACAAAATGCTGGATCTGAAAATTACAGATTAGCTGCAGTCCGCTGACAAAGGCATAGTCTTACAAAGGCTTTTGTGCACTACTATCACTGTAGTCCTTTCCTTAGATTCCCTAGAAATTATAATTGTGTGCAATTCACAGATTACTGGGATGGGCTGGAAAAGATCCAGATGTCATGGTCCATATCTGAACCAATGAGAAAGTTAGAGGTAGGTGGACCGTCCTTTAAAAATTATTTTAGGGATTTAGGTCAAAAGCTTAGGGCAAGGACCTCAAATGTAGTGTTTTCTGAATTACTGCCTGTACCACGGGCCACACAAAGGCAGCGGGAGATTAGGGAGGTTAACAAGTGGCTCAAGAACTGGTGTAGGAAGGAGGGGTTTGGGTTCCTGGAGAACTGGGCCGACCTCTCTGTCAGCTACAGGCTCTATCGTAGGGATGGGCTGCACCTCAATGGGGAAGGGGCAGCTGTGTTGGGGGAGAAGATGGCTAGAAGGTTGGAGGAATGTTTAAACTAGGGACTGGGGGGGAGGGGAAGATAGTGCAGATAGAGACCGGGGGCAAGGTAATGGAACTGGGGAGGAATGGAAGGAGGGACTAGAACAGTTCAGAAGGAAAAGTGTAGGGTAAAATATTATATATAAACATGCTAGAAGCATGACTAATAAAACTGGGGAACTGGAATTAGTAATGTCTGGAGGACTATGACATAGTGGGAATAACTGAGACATGGCTGGATGATAGCTATGACTGGGCAGTTAATGTACAAGGTTACAGTCTGTTTAGAAAGGATCGCCAAAACCGGAGAGGGGGAGGGGTCTGCCTTTATATAAAGTCCTGTCTAAACCCCATAGTCCAAGAAGATATAAGTGAGGGACATGAACATGTGGAGTCACTGTGGGTAGAAATACATGGAGGCAAAAACAATAATAAATTGCTAATAGGAGTTTTTTTATAAACCACCTAATACACCAGAGTCCAGAGAAAATCTACTAAACGAGATAGACGAGGCGGCAAATCATAATGAGGTAGTTATTATGGGGGACTTCAACTACCCAGATATAGACTGGGAAACTGAAACCTGTACATCTCAAAGGAAACAGGTTCTTGGCAATAACCAAAGACAATTACCTTTCCCAACTGGTTCAGAACCCGACTAGAGGCACGGCCATACTGGACTTAATATTAACTAATAGACCTGACAGAACAACAGACGTGCAGGTTGGGGGACACCTGAGAAATAGTGACCATAAAGTAATAACCTTCCAATTGTCATTCAAAAGAGTGTTTCTTCAGGGAGGAACAAAAATGCCAAACTTCAAAAAAGCTAAATTTAGCCAAATAAGAGAAGCCATTGGCCTAACTAACTGGGACAAAGTCCTCAAAAATAGAAATTCAGCCACAAAATAGGATATTTTTAAAACCATCCTGAAATCGAATTGTGAGAGGTACATATACGGGAATGAAAGTGTAAGGAACAAGAAAAAAACAATGTAGATAAATAGAACTGTAAAGAAAGCAATAAATGATAAAGAAAACATTTAAAACATTAAAACAGGATGGGAGCGAGGAAGCATTAAAAAACTAAGGAAAAAAATAGAATATGTAAAAGACAAATAAAAGCAGGCAAACTAGAGACAGACTAACCCTAAAATGTTCTTCAATGTTATAAATAGTAAACAGTATAAATCTGAATGTGTCTGCCCTTTACAGAGTAATGAGGGGGGAGTTACTGAGTGATGAGGAGAAAGCAAAGCTATTAAAAATAATTTCTCCACTGTATTCACTGAAGAAAATAAACTGTCGGATGAAATGCAGAATGTAAAAGTAAATTCCCCATAAAATCGTTTTTTTTGACACAATAAAAGCGCAGAAAGCTATGGGGACTGGATATTGTGGATGTGCTAGCGGCCATCTAGCAGCCCATGTTCTTAGCTCTATACACAAAATCCCGGTGACAGGACTCTAAAATGACAGGGAGTGTTCCACAGGATTGGCGCATAGCAAATGTGGTGCCAATATTCAAAAAGGGACCAAAAACAGAGCCCGGAAAGTTTAACAGCTGTCGTGGGTAAACTGTTTAAAGGTTTTCTAAGAGATGCTATCTTGGAGTACCTCAAAGAAAATAAGCAAATAACACCATATCAGCATGGCTTCATGAGGGACCGGTCATGTCAAACTAATTTAATCAGTTTCTATGAGGAGGAAAGTTCTAGACTTGACAAATCAATGGATGTCGTATATCTGGACTTCTCCAAAGCATTTTTTATTTTGTTTTAATCAAATCTTTATTTAAGATTTCACATGCGGAAAGCAATGGATAAGACATTGTGTATGTGAACATCGTAGAACATTAAAGAGGACCTTTCACTACAATAAAAAATCTAAACTAAGTATGCTGACATGGAGAGCGGCGCCCAGGGATCTCCCTGCACTTACTATTACCCCTGGGCGCCGCTCCGTTCTCCCGGTATAAGCTCCAGTATCTTCAGATTTTCGGCTCAACTGGGAGGAGCCTGCTCTTGTTCTCCTTCTCCCAGGCTGGAGTGCTGGCCAATCGCAGCACTCAGCTCATAGCCTGAGAGAAAAAAAAAAACCTCTGAGGCTATGAGCTGAGCTCTGCGATTGGCCAGCGCTACAGCGGGAGAAGGAGACGCCGGCAGGCTCAACTGGGTGGAGCCGAATATATGAAGATACCAAAGCCTATACCGGGAGAACGGAGCGGCACCCAGGGATAATAGTAAGTGCAGGGAGATCCCTGGGCGCCGCTCTCCATGTCTGTATGCTTAGTTTAGATTTTTTATTGTAGTGAAAGGTCCTCTTTAACAACATTCTTGATTTTGAGTCATAAGATACATAGCAAAGGATTGGGTATATCAACTCCGCACAGTATGTTGGTGGACATAGACAATAAAATAGTAAGTTCAACATCCCATTACTAAAGGACTACTGCAGCGCAGTTGATCTGAGATGCAACTATACAGGAGATATTGTGATTCAGAATTGAGGTTCGGTGTTTCACTAACATCAGTGACGTGTGCCAGAGCACAGTGGATCATATCCTTGTGAGTAGTGCTAGCGAAGGTGGAATTTTTTATGCCATTCAAGCCATGGATTCCATGTCAGAAGATACTTATCGTGCGACAAAGATTCCCAGCTGGACAGCTCCTCCAGCTGACATATCTCATGCATTTTACTAACCCAATCGCTAATTTGCGGCGTTTTACTGGATAACCAGAACATAGGAACTAATAGCTTTGCTGCAGAAACTAGGGAGGCTAACAGGGAATGTTTTGACATCGCAAAGCTAGCGCTAGGTAGATTAAGCAAGACCACTAATGGGGTAAGTGGCGAGGAAGAAATCTCCTGAATATGCTTGGAAATCATGTCCCAGAAGGGGGATATCAGTGGACACGACCACCATATATGAAACAATGTGCCTATAGCATCACTGCATCTCCAGCATTGAGCCGATACGTGAGGATTCCATGGCTCGAAGTTTAACAGGCGTGTTGTACCACCTAGTGACTAACTTATAAGCATTTTCCTGGATCCTAATACACCGTGAATAACCATGTGAATGGCATAGAATCCGAGTCACTGTCAAAGGAAGTATCCATGTCTTTTTCCCATTGTGTAATGTAAAGGGGTTTGGAGGAGTCATCAGTGTCTAGTAATTTATTATATATCAATGAGACTGCCCCTTTCCTACTCATTTGCTGCGTCAAGACTACATCGTACCAAGTAGGGTCATAATGACCAGGGGTACATGCGATGTATTGAGTGCATATTTTCAAAAACTGCGAATAATGCAGAGGGGTCCACGATATAGGTGGGAAGCTAGATTGGAGCCATTGAAGTGAAGGGACCTTGCGCTGTTCCATGAAGTCCCCCACTGCACCTGTTCCCAATGCTGTCCATTTTTCCTAAGTCGTCTTGGAAATCTTTAACCAATAGATACGGTAAATAGCATATAGGGGTGAACGGCGACAGGCATTGAGTGGAGTAAATGTGTGTTGACAATTTGGACCACGTGTCCAAAACGCCTTTGAGAGGGTCATGTTTGTCTGAGCCCTTATTACATTTAACTTTAGGGTCCCATAACCCTGCTAGACCCCTCAGGCCCAATAGCTTTCTGGCTATTTGGCACCCTAATTTGCAAACTTTTGGGTTACTAAGTTCTGAGTGCAATCTCAGTTGAACCGCTCTATAATAATTAGCCACGTCTGGAAGCCCAAAGCCACCCTTAAATCTAGGTTTACCTAAAATCTTATATGCGAGCCTAGGACTGCTGCTCCGCCATATGAAGGAAGAGAAGAGTCTATGAGTTTGGGCCAGAAAAGATTGGGGAAGGGAAATGGGAAGGGTCTGCAGAGTATATATAGAGTTTGGGTAAGATATAAGTTTTTAGTAATTTTTTTCTGCCCACCCAGGATAGGTAGGAATCTTGATGTCTGCGAGTTGTTGTCTAATACTGGACAGTAGAGGCACGTAATTCAGGGAAAACAACTGACTAGGTTCCTTTGTCACTTTAATACCTAAATAACCAATATGGGAGTCATGCCGCTGAAAAGGGAAATCCCTCTTGAATCCTTCTGTTAAAGAGCGGGCAATGTTTATGCCTGAAGCGGTGCATTTGGAGAGGTTAATTTAAAAATTGGACAGAGACCCAAATTTCTCTAATTGTTTCAGGAGGGCTGGAAGCGCTTCTTCTGGATTTGTCAGGAATAGTAACATATCGTCCGCAAACGCGGCTACAGTATGAATTTCGGTGCCCACTGCTAGTCCCTTGATCGCAGGTTCCTGCCTTAAAGCTTGAATGAAGGTCTCTAAGCAGAGTATAAACAATGTGGGTGAGAGCGGACAACCTTGCTGCGTCCTATTCGCTATATTAAAAGAGGGGGGAAAAGATGCCGTTCACTTGGACCCTTGTGGAGGGGTTAGAGTACAGAGACAGCACCACACCGACAAACTGCAAGGGAAGGCCGAATTTCAACAGGGTGGCTTTCATAAAAATCCAGTCCACCCTATCGAACGCCTTTTCAGCGTCAGTACTAAGGAACGCAAGCTTCCGCCTGTGTTTCAAGGTGTACCGCTGTGCCTGGAGGACTCGAAACGTGCTGTCTCTGCACTCCCTGGCCCCCACAAATCCAGACTGTTCCGGCGATATAATCCCTGGCAACAGAGGAGAGAGTCTGTTGGCCAAAAGTTTCGCCCACAATTTGACATCCGCATTTAACAGCGAAATCTGCCTATAACTGGAAGGAACCTCCGCGTCTTTGCCTGGCTTCGGAAACACGATAAATGTGCCTCTAGTTCCTGCTTGGTTAAAGGGGTTCCGTTCATCAATGAATTGAAAAAAGCGACAAGTTGCGGACCTAATACTGGGAAAAAACTTTGTAATAAGCCACCGTAAGGCCATCTGGGCCCGGGCTCTTACCTGATGGTGTGGATTTAAGAACCTTCTTAACTTCATCTAAAGTTATGGGGGCCGTCAAAGCTATTTTAGAAGACTCTGAAATAACAGGTAAGTCCAACCGTTGTAGGAACCTCCCAATTTCCTCCTCCCTAATAAGTACCTCATCCCCAGTCTCAACAGGCCTAAGGTTATACAATGCATGATGATAAGTACTAAATATTTTTGATATACTTTGGGACAGGTATCCGCAGTGAGGGACCCTTCCTGCGATCTCATTTGTTTAATGAAGGCCTGGTCATCTTGTTTTTTTTAATGAGCGCCGACATGATCTTACCAACCCTGTTTCCATGGACGTAATGTTTGTGTTTTACTCTCAAGTAAGCCCTGGCGGTTTTCACGTTTAGTAACCACTTAAGTTTTTGTCTAAGGGTTTTTAGTTCTTCAAAATCCCATATTGCTAGTGACTTTTTATGAGACTCTTCTAGTGTGGAAATACGGGCTAAAAGGTCTGACAGTCTCCTCATGCTGTCTTTTTTAATGTGAGAACCCAACGCAATACATTCCCCACATATCACCGCTTTATGTGCTTCCCGCATTAAGGCCCTAGACTATGTGGAATCAACATTCAGGGTAAAGTACTCTTGCAATTTCTGTGTCCACTTGTGCCTGAGAGTCGAGGAGAGTATGATTCAATCTCCACATCCACTCTTTCCCGCACAAGTCTGGAAAACAGATAACAAAGGAGACCGGCGCATGATCAGATACTGTGATTTTATGGACTACTGAGGATTGAACAGCGGGTAAGTATCTATCAGAGATGAAGAAATAGTCCAGCCTCTGATAGGACTTATGAGGATTAGAGTAGAATGTGTAATCTCGCCTATCTCCATGCACCGATCTCCAAATGTCACTGAGATGGAGGTCTCTGAGACGTGTTTGGACAGACTTGAGAGCCCGAAATGAGACAGCAGATTTGTGGGTTGAAGAATCAAACAGAGGATTCAGGGTTAGGTTGAGGTCACTCCCAATTAAAAGGACGCCCGTGGCGAAGGCATTGATCTTATTAAGCATGACCTTCAACCAGCTGGCCGTTTTAACATTCGGGGCATATATATTGCAAATAGTGACCATTAAGTGCCCTATTTCGCCTTTCAAAAGAAGGTACCGTCCTTCAGGGTCTTTCAACTCTGAGTGGAATGTAAAGGGGACACCCCGTTTAAATCCAATGCTAACTCCTCTTGCGGATGAGCTATCAGAAAGAGCATGCTACCATAGGCCGAAAGAGGAGTTACCCAGGTTGGGCACTCGAGAGCTAGAGAAATGGGTCTCTTGGAGAAGTACTATGTCAACTGTGATTCTTCTAAGGACCTGGAAAATTCTACTGCGTTTCATGGGGTTGTTGCAGCCATGAACATTAAAGGTGGAAAAACTTAGTGTTAATGGGGCCATTAGTATGGTCTATAGAACCGCGAGCGAAGGCCGTATATATGACCAAACATCAAGGATATACACAACAAAATAAACAGAACCATAGAATAAGTGAACATATCTGATGAGTAAATGCCAATATAATCTGAATATTCTACTAGGAGGGGGAGGTAAATACGCATGCAAGCAACATGTGTATCCCGACTAGCCCAGAACCCCACCAACCCAGCCTCACAATTAAATGTGATGGTGATCAGGTACCACCCTTTGTGACCCACCTATTAGGTGAAAGAGAGAGCCCATGATAAACATAGAACCAGTAAGTATAACAAACAGATACATAATAATCAGGATCGGCATGATCATTGTACAACTAGGAAATAACGGCTGTTAAAGGTATCGTAATAAGCCTAAGGACATGGTCCTAACAAACGGTCACTAGTAATATTAATATTCCGCCAGCGCCCGACCCTCCGTCTGGCGCAACCTTGGTCAAGGCCTTTTTATTCCTCCCGGATCTCTGGGGTCTTGGTTTCATCTATTTCGATACAGTGGGAAGCGGCGGTAGATCCTCTATAGTTGGGATGGGCATCCAAGAAGGGATCTGCAATGGCGACAATTGCAGTGTATCCCATACTGGGAGAAGATCCTCAGGTGCATGGACGATTATGCGACGATTTCCAGCTGTAATCCGGATCCCAAAGGGAAAGCCATCGGTAAGGAATCTTGGAAGAGCATAGAAGGTCAGTGAGCGGTTTCAAAATCCTCCGTTTTTGAAGGGTGGAAGCAGCTAAGTCCTGATATATCTGGACATTAACCCCTTGTAGCTTCACTTCTCCTCTTTTTTCCTCGCCGCCTGGAAGATCAGCTCACTGTCTCTATAGCTCAGAATGCCACATATTATATCACTAGGGTAGTCAAGGGATACCGCTTTAGGCCGCAAGGCCCGGTGTACTCTCTCAACCGTGACATGGCCTAGGAGCATATTAGAGAGTCCATAACCTGGAACAGATCCTGTTTATCTTCTGCCTCTGGTAAGCCCCGGATCCTAATGTTCCTACGTCTATTCCTGTTCTCCTTGTCCTCCATCTGCAGCAGTAGAGAATTCATCGCTCTAGTGTGAGCGTGCAAGAAGTCCTTCACTGCCGAATTGAAGGTAAGTAAAGCGTCTTGGGACTGCTCGAGGGTATCGATCCAATCTCCGATATGACGGTCGTCAGATTTAATGGACGCCAGGGCTCTTAGTAGCGTTCCCTCCAGAAACACTCTGGTGCGTTCAGACTGCTCACCTCTGTGCTGCAGGCTACATGCCCCCATGGACCATCTCTCATCGCTTGGGAGTCTGCTGCGCCGTCTGAGGCCGCGCCATGCTGTTTCGGCGCCATCTTGGATATCATCGCTGTCGGCTGAGAAGCTGGTTTACTGAGAAATTTCTCCATGTCCGACCGTGAATTAGAGTCTCCCTTATGCCCGGGGACGTCTTGCGGGCTCTCCTTCGGCTGAATCTTCATGCCGGTCACAGGGTAATGCTAAGAATAGGGCTGCGATAGGGCCTGGTGGTGACAGCTCTGCTGTATAGGCAGCCGCCATCGAGCTCGGTCAGGCCACGCCCCCCTTCTCCAAAGCATTTGACACTGTACCACATAAAACATTAGTATATAAAATGAGAATGCTTGGACTGGGAGAACATGTGTGTATGTGGGTAAGTAACTGGCTCAATGATAGAAAACAGAGGGTGGTTATTAACGGTACACACTCAGATTGGGTCACTGTCACTAGTGGAGTACCTCAGAGGTCAGTATTGGGCCCTATTCTCCAATATATTTATTAATGATCTTGTAGAAGGCTTGCACAGTAAAATATAAATGTTTGCAGATGACACTAAACTGTGTAAAGTAATTAACACTGAAGAGGACACTATAATACTACAGAGGGATCTGGATAGATTGGAGGCTTGGGCAGATAAGTGGCAGATGAGGTTTAACACTGACAAATGTAAGGTTATGCACATGGGAAGGAATAATGCAAGTCACCAGTACATAGTAAATGGTAAAACACTCGGTAATACTGACATGGAAAAGGATCTAGGAATTTTTGTGAACAGCAAATTAAGCAGTAAAAACCAGTGTCAGGCGGCTGCTGCCAAGGCCAATAAGATAATGGGTTGCATCAAAAGGGGCATGGATTCCCGTGATGAGAACATAGTCCTGTCACTTTACAAATCGCTAGTCAGACCACACATGGAGTACTGTGTACAGTTCTGGGCTCCTGTGAACCAGGCAGACATAGCAGAGCTGGAGAAGGTTCAGAGGAGGGCAACTAAAGTAATAACTGGAATGGGGGGACTACAGTACCCAGAAATATTATCGAAATTAGGGTTATTCACTTTAGAAAAAAGACGACTGAAGGGAGACCTAATAACTATGTATAAATATATCAGGGGGCAGTACAGAGATCTCTCCCATCATCTATTTATTCCCAGGACTGTGAGTGTGACGAGGGGACATCCTCTGCGTCTGGAGGAAAGAAGGTTTGTACACAAACATAGAAGAGGATTCTTTACGGTAAGAGCAGTGAGACTATGGAACTCTCTGCCTGAGGAGGTGGTGATGGTGAGTACAATAAAGGAATTCAAGAGGGGCCTGGATGTATTTCTGGAGCGTAATAATATTACAGGCTGCAGCTACTAGGGAGGGGTCGTTGATTCAGGGAGTTATTGCCTGAATGGAGTCGGGAAGGAATTTTTCCAAAAGGGGCCCCCTGCTATTAGATACTTAGGTATCACCCCGCCCTTCCCCCCCGAGCGCACAGTCTCTCCATCTCACCAGAGCTCGGTGACAGGCCAGAATTATCCACAATCCTTTTCTTTTCAATACCATTATCCACAATCGTGATGCCAAAGACCGGCATCAGGACGTTCTGTGTGGGTGGAGCTAACATATCTCCGCCCCCATCCTTTGCCTGCACTGGCTCCAGGCTGCATAGCCCAAACGTCAGACTGGGATGACTGGGCCTTCTGCTGTGTCCAACCCACAGGCTCCGACCTGAGCTGCTGGAGCTCCCAGGACCCTCCCATTAAACCTGGTAAGTCCATCTATTAAGAAGCATTTAGCAGTGTCTGTGGAGGGGGTGCAGGGCTGCTGGGGTCACACTCTCATTGAAGCAGCCCTGCGCTGCCCTCAACTACTGATGGTCACTGACCTGTGAGTTCCCACTGTCAGCTCTGCTTCCCCTGTGCCCCCTCCTGTGCGCTCCCTGTGCCTTCTGTGTGAGCTCCTTGTGCACGCAGTGTGAGCTCCTTATGACCCCTCTGTGTGCTCCTGATGTGCGCTCCCTGTGCCCCCTCTGTGTGCGATCCCTGTGCATGCTGTGTGAGCTCCCTATGCTTGCTCTGTGTGAGTTCCCTATGCTTCCTCTGTGTGCTCCCTGTGCCCGCTGTGTGTGCATCCTGTGCCCCCACTGTGTGAGCCTGCTGAGTGCGCTCCCTGTGCCTCCTCTGTGTTTAATCTCTGTGCACGCTGTGTGAGCTCCCTGTGTGTGATCCCTGTGCCCATTGTGTGTGCTTCCTGTGCCCCCTTGTGTGTGCTTCCTGTGCCCCCTTGTGTGAGCCTGCTGTGTGAGCTCCCTGTGCCCTCTGTGTGTGTGTGTGATCCCTTTGCCCGCCGTGTGTGCTTCCTGTCCCCCCCCCCCCCCCCTTGTGACCCCACTGTGTGAGCTCCCTGTGCCTCTGTGTGAGCTCCTTGTGTCCTGTGGGTTCTGTGTGACTCCAGGGCACAACCAAACGGCATGCTCGTGTGGTGCTTGTGACGTGGCCGTGCTGCGTTCAATTACCACATGGCTGTCTGGGCCATAGAGGGCTCTAGTTAAACTAATGAAGACGACATTGTTTAGGTGGTCTGCATTGTTAATGGAGGGAGGGGGGCATTGTAGTATAGATTAAGAACCTGAGTCCAAATTAGCATTTTTTATTATTTTCCCCCCAATACTTGGGGGGGAAGCAGACCAGGACTGCTAATAAAGAAATCTGAAAAGCTTTGTCACACATTGTGGCCGTATCACAGCCAGATCCCCCATACCAGTGTGGCCGTATCACAGCCAGATCCCCCATAACAGTGTGGCCGTATCACAGCCAGATCCCCCACAACAGTGTGGCCGTATCACAGCCAGATCCCCCACAACAGTGTGTCCTCCGCAGATTCCCCCACAACAGTGTGTCCTCCGCAGATTCCCCCACAACAGTGTGTCCTCCGCAGATTCCCCCACAACAGTGTGTCCTCCGCAGATTCCCCCACAACAGTGTGTCCTCCGCAGATTCCCCCACAACAGTGTGTCCTCCGCAGATTCCCCCACAACAGTGTGTCCTCCGCAGATTCCCCCACAACAGTGTGTCCTCCGCAGATTCCCCCACAACAGTGTGTCCTCCGCAGATTCCCCCACAACAGTGTGTCCTCCGCAGATTCCCCCACAACAGTGTGTCCTCCGCAGATTCCCCCACAACAGTGTGTCCTCCGCAGATTCCCCCACAACAGTGTGTCCTCCGCAGATTCCCCCACAACAGTGTGTCCTCCGCAGATTCCCCCACAACAGTGTGTCCTCCGCAGATTCCCCCACAACAGTGTGTCCTCCGCAGATTCCCCCACAACAGTGTGTCTGCACAGCATTATCTCCATTCACTTCTATGGAATTTTTAAAAATAAGAGAGCCAGTGATCAGCTATTATCAGAACACTCCTAGCATAATGGAGGATGACCATGTATGCACACTGTGCTCTCCCTTCAGTTCAGGGGCCTGGATGGGAAAGCCCCTTTTTTTTCAGCTTGTGGTTTTATAAACTGCACCATGGAAAAACAGTGTCCTGGCCATTCATAACGCCGTGTCCATGCCCAGAATTCCCATTGAAAATGGGAAGGAATAAAAAATCCACACCAAAACTGCATCAAAAAGTGTTTCATAAAATTAGTCAGAAAAAAAACACATCCAAAAAAACTGATGCGGATTCTGCATTAGTTTTTTTTTTTTTTAGCACAGAAAATACTCTGTGAACATACCCAAAGAGGCTGCAGGATCAGCAGTTTACAGTGGAAAGGCTAAAGAGAGATAATTTGGCATTCTACACTCAGCTGCTGTGGTTGCAACCGCTGTCCGTGCCTACAAAGTTCTGTTAAATTGCTAGTCCAATATTTCAGGATTTGGGGCCCCACTTTCAATTTTGCCCAGGGTCACACTTTGTCTAAAACCGGCCCTACCTGAATGGCCGCCCTACCTGCCCCTCAACTGTGACCTCTACAGCACTCCGCTCCCTTAAGTCATCCACAGCGCCCTGCCCCTTTAAAGCTGACCTACAGCAGTGAAGAAAAATGGCTGGGTTGTTATTGAAAACCTGGTGTAAAACTGTGTGTATGTGGAGACTAAGGGCCTGTAAGCTTCTATTGGCTGATAAGGGTCATGTGACCAGGCTTCTATTGGCTAATGCATTTTTGGGGAATATCTCACGCAGGGATGTCCTTTTGAACAGCTCACTCTCAGACAGCAGCGCTACAGGGAGAAAGTCACTGTCCCTCCCACCTCTGCAGCTGACAGAAATAGATTTTTACCTTCATTTTTTCAATCCCTGTCTGCTGCGGCGTGGAAGGGGTGTGTCCTAACCAGATTGGGGTGTGGCTTAGTGGGACCTGGGGGCGGGGTTTTTTAATCAGTGTTTTGAGGTTGGCCTGAATGGCCACCCTACCTGCCCCCTGAACTGTGACCCCCACAACACTCTGCTCCCTTAACAGTGTCATCCACAGCGCCCTGCCCCTTTAAAGCTGACCTGCAGCAGGGAAGAAAAATGGCTGGGTTGTTATGGTAACCTAGTGTAAAACTGTGTGTATGTGGAGACTAAGGGCCTGTGAGCTTCTATTGGCTGATAAGGGACATGTGACCGTGTGTATAGCAATTGGGATATGAAGAGATAGACCTGCAGGCTTCTATTGGCTATTGAAGGTCATGTGATGTGCCGTATTTGCATTTTTGGGAAATATCTCAGGAACGGTACGTGCTAGAGAGCTGAGACCCAGTCTAAAACCTTCCCGGACACCTGATGTACCTGTGTGCCAAATGGCGTGATTGTAAATGCTCTGGTGTGGACATGCATACACACATATACGCACATACACATACATCTCCAGAGGACAAATATCACATTATATACAGTAACACCTACAAAATCCCTGGTACATAAAATCAACACCGTACAGGGGTGGACTGGGAAGTTAAAGTGGCCCTGAAATAAAAATAAATGGGCCCCATTTTTGTAGGCAGGTCCAAATTAACAGAAGGCGAGGCAACACAAGTTGGCGGGTCAACAATACAATGGTACCAAATAACACAGTGCAGCACAATATGTTGCCCCAAAAGATTGGCCCTCTGTGGTGGCCATCAATAGCTATGATCTTCTGTCCTCCTCCTCCAGTTGTCTATGGAGCAGGGGGCTTAGGAGGTAAGATGTGGGCCACAGAAGTTGAATTCAGGAGGACCTGTGTGGTTGCTGATTCTCACAGCGTTATAGAGGACCTTTCATGCAATTTTAGTAAGGGAGATATACACTCACCTAAAGAATTATTAGGAACACCATACTAATACTGTGTTGGACCCCCTTTTGCCTTCAGAACTGCCTTAATTCTACGTGGCATTGATTCAACAAGGTGCTGATATCATTCGTTAGAAATGGTGGCCCATATTGATAGGATAGCATCTTGCAGTTGATGGAGATTTGAGGGATGCACATCCAGGGCATGAAGCTCCCGTTCCACCACATCCCAAAGATGCTCTATTGGGTTGAGATCTGGTGACTGTGGGGGCCATTTTAGTACAGTGAACTCATTGTCATGTTCAAGAAACCAATTTGAAATGATTCGAGCTTTGTGACATGGTGCATTATCCTGCTGGAAGTAGCAATCAGAGGATGGATACATGTTCTCATTCTGTTTACGCCAAATTCGGACTCTACCATTTGAATGTCTCAACAGAAATCGAGACTCATCAGACCAGGCAACATTTTTCCAGTCTTCAACAGTCCAATTTTGGTGAGCTCGTGCAAATTGTAGCCTCTTTTTCCTATTTGTAGTGGAGATGAGTGGTACCCGGTGGGGTCTTCTGCTGTTGTAGCCCATCCGCCTCAAGGTTGTGCGTGTTGTGGCTTCACAAATGCTTTGCTGCATACCTCGGTTGTAACGAGTGGTTATTTCAGCCAACATTGCTCTTCTATCAGCTTGAATCAGTCGGCCCATTCTCCTCTGACCTCTAGCATCCACAAGGCATTTTTGCCCACAGGACTGCCGCATACTGGATGTTTTTCCCTTTTCACACCATTCTTTGCAAACCCTAGAAATGGTTGTGCGTGAAAATCCCAGTAACTGAGCAGATTGTGAAAATACTCAGACGGGCCCGTCTGGCACCAACAACCATGCCACGCTCAAAATTGCTTAAATCACCTTTCTTTCCCATTCTGACATTCAGTTTGGAGTTCAGGAGATTGTCTTGACCAGGACCACCCCCCTAAATGCATTGAAGCAACTGCCATGTGATTGGTTGACTAGATACTTGCATTAATGAGAAATAGAACAGGTGTTCCTAATAATTCTTTAGGTGAGTGTATACCTGTACTTGCGGGGTACCCCCGGCTGATTCTGCCACCCTGCTTGCAGAGAAAACTTCCCTGGCTGTGACGCTCTGCGCTGCGATTGGACAGCGCTACAGCCAGGGAGAAGGAGACGCCAACGGAGAAAGACTCAGTCTCTTCCTCGTTGCTCCGATGCTCAGTATTAGCATACTGAGCGGGAGAAATCCGGCAGGGCACAGGAGGCATATTTAAAAAATCAAGCACGGTGCATGGCAGAATCAGCAGGGGGTAACCCGCAAGTATAGGTATATATCTCCCTTAATAAAATCGCATGAAAGGTCCTCTTTAATTACTGTTGAGAGCTCATTATGTACCCGGTCAGCGGCAGAGAGGAGGGCTTGAGTGGCCCCCTGAGCGTCGGCCCACCGGGAAATTTCCATTTAAGGTTATGGCCAATACGCCCTGACACCGTAGATTGCTGAATATAGAAACATTCTAACCATACTGTCAAAAATATTTAAAAAAATATAAAGCTTCCCTATAAACTGCCTTAAAAAGGAAATATTGTCCTGTATTTCATGTAATACCAGAAAACTTCATAAAGAGTTGTATGTTGCCTTTTAGTGATGAGAGAACTTGTGTTTTCAAGTTCAGCGTACAAGGTTCGGGTTATCTATGGTCCATAATGAAATTCTTAGATAACCCGAACCTTTTGATGATTTAATAAAAGGTATAAACGTCACTTTTCTCGATAGATATAGATATGCACAAATTAGACACGCATATACGAACACCCAGGATAAAGATTCTCTGATCACTAGGGGAAACTCTTTCTTTCTTTCTTAGATTATTGTTTCAAATTTAGGGATACACAACTCACCCTCACAAATATATCGTAGATTTCGGGACTGCTTAGGAGAAATAACAACATTCAAAAGCGAGGAAGGATAGGAAGCTGAATTAGGTAAAGGAAGTACTGTTGATTGGGATATAGTATACCGAAATATAAAAAAGGCATCGATATCCCCAAAATATAGATTAATCCAGTTCAGGATTGTACATCGCTTGTATTACTCCCCTGCCTTCCTCGCTAAAATATATAGGGAAAGAAGGGACACGTGTTGGAAATGTTCGGCCGAAAATGCTGGTCTAGGTCACCTGTTATGGGTGTGCCCAGAAATAGATTCTGGACTAGAATTTACGAAGATCTATACAGTAGACATAAGATTAAATTGAATCACTGTTTTACGCAGGCAATATTAGTTTTTTTTTACCCATACGGACTTAACGCCCTATGAGATTAGAATCTCTTTGGAGAGCTTCACAGTCGCAAAGGCCTTGATTCTTAAATATTGGGGCACAAAAAACAGCCCTACTTATTCCGAGTGGAAGGCTCAGATACTATTGATGCTTACAGAAGAATTGTAAGAAAAGCAGAGTAGCCCTGGAAGGGGCAGGTTTTTTTTTTTTACGCTTTTTTTCGCTCCAAAGAGCTTGGCTATTTGTGGTATTTGGGGATGACCACGAGTAGCAATAGGATATTGTCGGATCCCGCTGCAGTGAATCAAGGGGAGGGGGGTGGGTATAACTGGGTCAAGTATGTGAATTGGTGTATGATTACCTGTGTTTTTTTTTTTATTTTTTTTTATACTATATGTAATAGAATTCACATTTTGGTTCAGAAAAATAATAAAGAATTTTAAAAAATAAATAAAAAAAAAGATAACCCGAACCTTGTACGCCGAACTTGAAAACACAAGTTCGCTCAACACTACTTATATTCTAGTCTATCTAATTATCCTAATTATATATTTACATTGAGTTTTCTGTTATTGAGAATTGTATATTTTAACTTTGGACCTTGTGTAGAGATGTCAAGTCTGGATTGATTGGTATAATTAGATTAGGGACTCCTCATGTCATGGCTACATAGAGCAAGGCTTTGTGTGTAGTAATGTCTATTTTATTTAACCACCTCAGCCCCCAGTGCTTAAACACCCTGAAAGACCAGGCCACTTTTTACACTTCTGACCTACACTACTTTCACCGTTTATTGCTCGGTCATGCAACTTACCACCCAAATGAATTTTACCTCCTTTTCTTCTCACTAATAGAGCTTTCATTTGGTGGTATTTCATTGCTGCTGACATTTTTACTTTTTTTGTTATTAATCGAAATTTAACGATTTTTTTGCAAAAAAATGACATTTTTCACTTTCAGTTGTAAAATTTTGCAAAAAAAACGACATCCATATATAAATTTTGCTCTAAATTTATTGTTCTACATGTCTTTGATAAAAAAAAAATGTTTGGGTAAAAAAAAAATGGTTTGGGTAAAAGTTATAGCGTTTACAAACTATGGTACAAAAATGTGAATTTCCGCTTTTTGAAGCAGCTCTGACTTTCTGAGCACCTGTCATGTTTCCTGAGGTTCTACAATGCCCAGACAGTACAAACACCCCACAAATGACCCCATTTCGGAAAGTACACACCCTAAGGTATTCGCTGATGGGCATAGTGAGTTCATAGAACTTTTTATTTTTTGTCACAAGTTAGCGGAAAATGATGATTTTTTTCTTTTTTTTTTTTTTTCTTACAAAGTCTCATATTCCACTAACTTGTGACAAAAAATAAAAACTTCCATGAACTCACTATGCCCATCACGAAATACCTTGGGGTCTCTTCTTTCCAAAATGGGGTCACTTGTGGGGTAGTTATACTGCCCTGGCATTCTAGGGGCCCAAATGTGTGGTAAGGAGTTTGAAATCAAATTCTGTAAAAAATGACGAGTGAAATCCGAAAGGTGCTCTTTGGAATATGGGCCCCTTTGCCCACCTAGGCTGCAAAAAAGTGTCACACATCTGGTATCTCTGTACTCAGGAGAAGGTGGGGAATGTGTTTTGGGGTGTCATTTTACATATACCCATGCTGGGTGAGAGAAATATCTTGGCAAAATACAACTTTTCCCATTTTTTTATACAAAGTTGGCATTTGACCAAGATATTTATCTCACCCAGCATGGGTATATGTAAAAAGACACCCCAAAACACATTCCTCAACTTCTCCTGAATACAGAGATACCAGATGTGTGACACTTTTTTGCAGCCTAGGTGGGCAAAGGGGCCCATATTCCAAACAGCACCTTTCGGATTTCACAGGTCATTTTTTACAGAATTTGATTTCAAACTCCTTACCACACATTTGGGCCCCTAGAATGCCAGGGCAGTATAACTACCCCACAAGTGACCCCATTTTAGAAAGAAGACACCCCAAGGTATTCCGTGAGGGGCATGGCGAGTTCCTAGAATTTTTTATTTTTTGTCGCAAGTTAGTGGAAAATGCTGATTTTTTTTTTTTTTTTTTCATACAAAGTCTCATATTCCACTAACTTATGACAAAAAATAAA
Organism: Bufo bufo; assembly: GCF_905171765.1. Classification (NCBI taxonomy): domain Eukaryota; kingdom Metazoa; phylum Chordata; class Amphibia; order Anura; family Bufonidae; genus Bufo; species Bufo bufo. The sequence goes on along the minus strand of NC_053389.1, from coordinate 610,908,224 downwards.
AACTTCCATGAACTCACTATGCCCATCAGCGAATACCTTGGGGTCTCTTCTTTCCAAAATGGGGTCACTTGTGGGGTAGTTATACTGCCCTGGCATTCTAGGGGCCCAAATGTGTGGTAAGGAGTTTGAAATCAAATTCTGTAAAAAATGACGAGTGAAATCCGAAAGGTGCTCTTTGGAATGTGGGCCCCTTTGCCCACCTAGGCTGCAAAAAAGTGTCACACATCTGGTATCTCCGTATTCAGTAGAAGTTGGGGAATGTGTTTTGGGGTGTCTTTTTACATATACCCATGCTGGGTGAGATAAATATCTTGGTCAAATGCCAACTTTGTATAAAAAAAATGGGAAAAGTTGTCTTTTGCCAAGATATTTCTCTCACCCAGCATGGGTATATGTAAAATGACACCCCAAAACACATTCCCCACCTTCTCCTGAGTACGGAGATACCAGATGTGTGACACTTTTTTGCAGCCTAGGTGGGCAAAGGGGCCCATATTCCAAAGAGCACCTTTCGGATTTCACTCGTCATTTTTTACAGAATTTGATTTCAAACTCCTTACCACACATTTGGGCCCCTAGAATGCCAGGGCAGTATAACTACCCCACAAGTGACCCCATTTTGGAAAGAAGAGACCCCAAGGTATTCGCTGATGGGCATAGTGAGTTCATGGAAGTTTTTATTTTTTGTCACAAGTTAGTGGAATATGAGACTTTGTATGAAAAAAAAATAAAAAAAAATAAAAATCATCATTTTCCACTAACTTGTGACAAAAAATAAAAAATTCTAGGAACTCGCCATGCCCCTCACGGAATACCTTGGGGTGTCTTCTTTCCAAAATGGGGTCACTTGTGGGGTAGTTATACTGCCCTGGCATTTTCCAGGGGCCCTAATGTGTGGTAAGTAGGTAAATGACCAGTGAAATCCGAAAGGTGCTCTTTGGAATGTGGGCCCCTTTGCCCACCTAGGCTGCAAAAAAGTGTCACACATCTGGTATCGCCGTATTCAGGAGACGTTGGGGAATGTGTTTTGGGGTGTCTTTTTACATATACCCATGCTGGGTGAGAGAAATATCTTGGCAAAAGACAACTTTTTCCATTTTTTTATACAAAGTTGGCATTTGACCAAGATATTTATCTCACCCAGCATGGGTATATGTAAAATGACACCCCAAAACACATTGCCCAACTTCTCCTGAGTACGGCGATACCAGATGTGTGACACTTTTTTGCAGCCTAGATGCGCAAAGGGGCCCAAATTCCTTTTAGGAGGGCATTTTTAGACATTTGGATACCAGACTTCTTCTCACGCTTTGGGGCCCCTAGAATGCCAGGGCAGTATAAATACCCCACATGTGACCCCATTTTGGAAAGAAGACACCCCAAGGTATTCAATGAGGGGCATGGCGAGTTCATAGAAATTATTTTTTTTGGGCACAAGTTAGCGGAAATTGATATTTTTTATTTTTTTCTCACAAAGTCTCCCGTTCCGCTAACTTGGGACAAAAATTTCAATCTTTCATGGACTCAATATGCCCCTCACGGAATACCTGGGGGTGTCTTCTTTCCGAAATGGGGTCACATGTGGGGTATTTATACTGCCCTGGCATTCTAGGGGCCCTAAAGCGTGAGAAGAAGTCTGGAATATAAATGTCTAAAAAATTTTACGCATTTGGATTCCGTGAGGGGTATGGTGAGTTCATGTGAGATTTTATTTTTTGTCACAAGTTAGTGGAATATGTGACTTTGTAAGAAAAAAAAAAAATTCCGCTAACTTGGGCCAAAAAAAAGACTGAATGCAGCCTTACAGGGGGGATCAATGACAGGGGGGTGATCAATGACAGGGGGGTGATCAGGGAGTCTATATGGGGTGATCACCTCCGTCATTGATCACTCCCCTGTAAGGCTGCATTCAGACGTCCGTATGATTTTTACGGATCCGATCAGTCTATCAGTGGATCCGTAAAAATCATGCGGACATCTGAATGGAGCTTTACAGGGGGGTGATCAATGACAGAGGGGTAATCAATGACAGGGGGGTGATCAGGGAGTCTATATGGGGTGATCACCTCCGTCATTGATCACTCCCCTGTAAGGCTGCATTCAGACGTCCGTATGATTTTTACGGATCCGATCAGTCTATCAGTGGATCCGTAAAAATCATGCGGACATCTGAATGGAGCTTTACAGGGGGGTGATCAATGACAGAGGGGTAATCAATGACAGGGGGGTGATCAGGGAGTCTATATGGGGTGATCACCACAGTCATTGATCACTCCCCTGTAAGGCTGCATTCAGACGTCCGTATGATTTTTACGGATCCGATCAGTCTATCAGTGGATCCGTAAAAATCATGCGGACATCTGAATGGAGCTTTACAGGGGGGTGATCAATGACAGGGGGGTAATCAATGACAGGGGGGTAATCAGGGAGTCTATATGGGGTGATCAGGGGTGATCAAGGGCTAATAAGGGGTTAATAAGTGACGGGGGGGGGGGGGGGTAGTGTAGTGGTGCTTGGTGCAACATATTACTGAGCTGCCTGTGTCCTCTGGTGGTCGATCCAAACAAAGTGGACCACCAGAGGACCAGGTAGCAGGTATATTAGAGGCTGTTATCAAAACAGCGTCTAATATACCTGTTAGGGGTTAAAAAAAATCACATCTCCAGCCTGCCAGCGAACGATCGCCGCTGGCAGGCTGGAGATCCACTCTCTTACCTTCCGATCCTGTGAGCGCGCGCGCCTGTGTGCGCGCGTTCACAGGAAATCTCGCGTCTCGCGAGAGGACGCACCGGCGCGTCCACCCAGAACAACAGGACCGCCGCAAAGACGCAATCCTGCGTACGGCGGTCCTGAGGAGGTTAAAGGGGTTGTCTCGCTTCAGTAAATGACATTTATCATGTAGAGAAAGTTAAAGGTGTTCTGCACTTTGTTTTAACTGATGATCTATCCTCTGGATAGATCATCAGCATCTGATCGGCGGGGGTCCGACACCCGGGACCCCCGCCGATCAGCTGTTTGAGAAGGCAGCGGCGCTCCAGTAGTGCCGCAGCCTTCTCACTGTTTACCGCTGGCCCAGTGACGTCACGACTAGTATCAACTAGCGTGGGCGCGGCTAAGCTCCATACAAGTGAACCGAGCTTAGCCGCGCCCACGCTAGTTGATACTAGTCGTGACGTCAGCGGGCCGGCGGTAAACAGTGAGAAGGCTGCGGCGCTGCTGGAGCACCGCTGCCTTCTCAAAAAGCTGATCGGTGGGGGTCCCGGGTGTCGGACCCCCGCCGATCAGATGCTGTTGATCTATCCAGAGGATAGATCATCAGTTAAAACAAAGTGCAGAACCCCTTTAATATAAGGCACTTACTAATATATTGTGATTGTCAATATTGCTTCCTTTGCTGGCTGGATTAATTTTTCCAGGGGCTATGGCTAGGCATGAGCGAATCGAAGTCCGAAGTCTATTTGCATAAAACTTCATTAGAATACTGTACAGAGCGAGAGCTCCGTACAGTATTAGAATGTATTGGCTCTGAGCTGAAGTTATTCCTTTGCGAAGTCTTGCGAGACTTTGGGTAATAACTAGAGTTGAGCGAACACCTGGATGTTCGGGTTCGAGAAGTTCGGCCGAACTTCCCGTAAATGTTCGGGTTCGGGATCCGAACCCGAACTTCGTCCCGAACCCCATTGAAGTCAATGGGGACCCGAACTTTTGGGCACTAAAAAGGCTGTAAAACAGCCCAGGAAAGAGCTAGAGGGCTGCAAAAGGCAGCAACATGTAGGTAAATCCCCTGCAAACAAATGTGGATAGGAAATGAATTAAAATTAAAAAAAAAAAAAAAAAAAAATGAACCAATATCAATTGGACAGAGGTCCCATAGCAGAGAATCTGGCTTCATGTCAGCGCAGAGAATCAGGCTTCACGTCACCCACCACTGGAACAGGCCACTGTCACACATTTAGGCCCAGGCACCCAGGCAGAGGAGAGAGGTCCCGTAACAGAGAATCTGGCCTTATGTCAGCGCAGAATCTGTCTTCATGTCATAGCAGAGAATCAGGCTTCACGTCACCCACCACTGGAACAGGCCACTGTCACACATTTAGGCCCAGGCACCCAGGCAGAGGAGAGAGGTCCCGTAACAGAGAATCTGGCCTTATGTCAGCGCAGAATCTGTATTCATGTCATAGCAGAGAATCAGGCTTCACGTCAGCCACCACTGGAACAGGCCACTGTCACACATTTAGACCCAGGCAGAGGAGAGAGGTCCCGTAACAGAGAATCTGGCCTTATGTCAGCGCAGAATCTGTATTCATGTCATAGCAGAGAATCAGGCTTCACGTCACCCACCACTGGAACAGGCCACTGTCACACATTTAGGCCCCGGCACGCAGACAGAGGAGAGGTTCATTCAACTTTGGGTTGCCCAGCAATATAATGGTAAAATGAAATTAAAAATAGTATTGAATGAGGAAGTGCCCTGGAGTAGAATAATATATTGTTAAGGGGAGGTAGTTAATATCTAATCTGCACAAGGGATGGACAGGTCCTGTGGGATCCATGCCTGGTTCATTTTTATGAACGTCAGCTTGTCCACATTGGCTGTAGACAGGCGGCTGCGTTTGTCTGTAATGACGCCCCCTGCCGTGCTGAATACACGTTCAGACAAAACGCTGGCCGCCGGGCAGGCCAGCACCTCCAAGGCATAAAAGGCTAGCTCTGGCCACGTGGACAATTTCGAGACCCAGAAGTTGAATGGGGCCGAACCATCAGTCAGTACGTGGAGGGGTGTGCACAGGTACTGTTCCACCATGTTAGTGAAATGTTGCCTCCTGCTAACACATTCCGTATCAGGTGGTGGTGCACTTAGCTGTGGCGTGTTGACAAAACTTTTCCACATCTCTGCCATGCTAACCCTGCCCTCAGAGGAGCTGGGCGTGACACAGCTGCGTTGGCGACCTCTTGCTCCTCCTCTGCCTTCGCCTTGGGCTTCCACTGGTTCCCCTGTGACATTTGGGAATGCTCTCAGTAGCGCGTCTACCAACGTGCGCTTGTACTCGCGCTTCTTCCTATCACGCTCCAGTGTAGGAAGTAAGGTGGGCACATTGTCTTTGTACCGGGGATCCAGCAGGGTGGCAACCCAGTAGTCCGCACACGTGAAAATGTGGGCAACTCTGCTGTCGTTGCGCAGGCACTGCAGCATGTAGTCGCTCATGTGTGCCAGGCTGCCCAGAGGTAAGGACAAGCTGTCCTCTGTGGGAGGCGTATCGTCATCGTCCTGTGTTTCCCCCCAGCCACGCACCAGTGATGGGCCCGAGCTGCTTTGGGTGCCACCCCGCTGTGAACATGCTTCATCCTCATCCTCCTCCACCTCCTCCTCATCCTCGTCCTCCTCGTCCTCCAGTAGTGGGCCCTGTCTGGCCACATTTGTACCTGGCCTCTGGTGTTGCAAAAAACCTCCCTCTGAGTCACTTCGAAGAGACTGGCCTGAAAGTGCTAAAAATGACCCCTCTTCCTCCTGGGCCACCTCCTCTTCCATCATCGCCCTAAGTGTTTTCTCAAGGAGACATAGAAGTGGTATTGTAACGCTGATAACGGCGTCATCGCCACTGGCCATGTTGGTGGAGTACTCGAAACAGCGCAACAGGGCACACAGGTCTCGCATGGAGGCCCAGTAATTGGTGGTGAAGTGGGTCTGATCCGCAGTGCGACTGACCCGTGCGTGCTGCAGCTGAAACTCCACTATGGCCTGCTGCAGCTCGCACAGTCTGTCCAGCATATGCAAGGTGGAGTTCCACCTGGTGGGCACGTCGCATATGAGGCGGTGAGCGGGAAGGCCGAAGTTACGCTGTAGCGCAGACAGGCGAGCAGCAGCAGGGTGTGAACGCCGGAAGCGCGAACAGACGGCCCGCACTTTATGCAGCAGCTCTGACATGTCGGGGTAGTTGCGAATGAACTTCTGCACCACCAAATTCAGCACATGCGCCAGGCAAGGGATGTGCGTCAAACCGGCTAGTCCCAGAGCTGCAACGAGATTTCGCCCATTATCGCACACCACCAGGCCGGGCTTGAGGCTCACCGGCAGCAACCACTCGTCGGTCTGTTGTTCTATCCCCCGCCACAACTCCTGTGCGGTGTGGGGCCTGTCCCCCAAACATATGAGTTTCAGAATGGCCTGCTGACGTTTACCCCGTGCTGTGCTGAAGTTGGTGGTGAAGGTGTGTGGCTGACTGGATGAGCAGGTGGAAGAAGAGGAGGAGGAAGCTGAGTAGGAGGAGGAGGAGACAGGAGGCAAAGAATGTTGCCCTGCGATCCTTGGCGGCGGAAGGACGTGCGCCAAATAGCTCTCCGCCTGGGGCCCAGCCGCCACTACATTTACCCAGTGTGCAGTTAGGGAGATATAGCATCCCTGGCTGTGCTTACTGGTCCACGTATTTGTGGTTAGGTGGACCTTGCCACAGATGGCGTTGCGCAGTGCACACTTGATTTTATCGGACACTTGTTTGTGCAGGGAAGGCACGGCTCTCTTGGAGAAGTAGTGGCGGCTGGGAACAACATACTGTGGGACAGCAAGTGACATGAGTTGTTTGAAGCTGTGTGTGTCCACCAGCCTAAATGACAGCATTTCATAAGCCAGTAGTTTAGAAATGCTGGCATTCAGGGCCAGGGATCGAGGGTGGCTAGGTGAGAATTTACGCTTTCTCTCAAATGTTTGTGAGATGGAGAGCTGAACGCTGCCGTGTGACATGGTTGAGATGCTTGGTGACGCAGGTGGTGGTGTTGGTGGTACATCCCATGTTTGCTGGGCGGCAGGTGCCAACGTTCCTCCAGAGGCGGAGGAAGAGGCCGAGGCGGCGGCAGCAGCAGCAGAAGAGGCCGAGGCGGCAGCAGCAGAAGAGGTAGCAGGGGGAGCCTGAGTGACTTCCTTGTTTTTAAGGTGTTTACTCCACTGCAGTTCATGCTTTGCATGCAGGTGCCTGGTCATGCAGGTTGTGCTAAGGTTCAGAACGTTAATGCCTCGCTTCAGGCTCTGATGGCACAGCGTGCAAACCACTCGGGTCTTGTCGTCAGCACATTGTTTGAAGAAGTGCCATGCCAGAGAACTCCTTGAAGCTGCCTTTGGGGTGCTCTGTCCCAGATGGCGGCGGTCAGTAGCAGGCGGAGTCTCTTGGCGGCGGGTGTTCTGATTTTGCCCACTGCTCCCTCTTTTGCTACGCTGTTGGCTCGGTCTCACCACTGCCTCTTCCTCCGAACTGTGAAAGTCAGTGGCACGACCTTCATTCCATGTGGGGTCTAGGACCTCATCGTCCCCTGCATCGTCTTCCACCCAGTCTTGATCCCTGACCTCCTGTTCAGTCTGCACACTGCAGAAAGACGCAGCAGTTGGCACCTGTGTTTCGTCATCATCAGAGACGTGCTGAGGTGGTATTCCCATGTCCTCATCATCAGGAAAAATAAGTGGTTGTGCGTTAGTGCATTCTATCTCTTCCACCCCTGGGGAAGGGCTAGGTGGATGCCCTTGGGGAAACCCTGGCAGCAGAGTCTTCAAACAGCATAAGAGACTGCTGCATAACTTGAGGCTCAGACAGTTTCCCTGATATGCATGGGGGTGATGTCACAGACCGATGGGCTTGGTTTTCATGCGCCATCTGTGCGCTTTCTGCAGAAGACTGGGTGGGAGATAATGTGAACGTGCTGGATCCACTGTCGGCCACCCAATTGACTAATGCCTGTACCTGCTCAGGCCTTACCATCCTTAGAACGGCATTGGGCCCCACCAAATATCGCTGTAAATTCTGCTGGCTATTGGGACCTGAGGTAGTTGGTTCACTAGGACGTGTGGCTGTGGCAGAACGGCCACGTCCTCTCCCAGCACCAGAGGGTCCACTAACACCACCACGACCATGTCCACGTCCGCGTCCGCGTCCTTTTATTAGATGTTTTCCTCATTGTTCCCGTTCACCACAATTTTGAGAGTGGCAAATTTGGGAATGCTTTTTCAACCCAGAACAAAAAGTCTGCTTTTACGGTCACTACAAATAACTTGACCAGCTAAAACTGTGCAGATTTGGTTGAATAGAGATGAGACCTGTTTTTTTTTTTTGCGCTGTGTGACAGTTATAGGTTTAATCACAGAATGACACTTCTATCAGCACGCTAGCGTGTGTCTTAGGTTTTTCTGAATCACACTATCAATACCTTCAATGTAAGATTTTCTTTTTGGGATAGATTTCAAGTAGGCCTCAAATACCACACACTAGTTATTTTGAGAATGGCAAATTTGGGAATGCTTTTTCAACCCAGAACAAAAAGTCTGCTTTTACGGTCACTACAAATAACTTGACCAGCTAAAACTGTGCAGATTTGGTTGAATAGAAATGTCCGGTCTATTTTTTAGGCGCTGGGTGACAGGCTCAACTTGCCCCTGATGTAATATATGGCCAAAAAATAACCACACTGTTGATGGTTAAATGCACTTGGGTGACACAGGCTCAGCCTGCAGCTGATGTAGTATATGGCCAAAAAATAACCAGACTGTTGATGGTTAAATGCACTTCGGTGACACAGGCTCAGCCTGCAGCTGATGTAGGATATAGCACAAAATAACCACACTATCGATGGTTAAATACACTTGGTGATAGCTCGTGCTGGCGCACCACAAGTCACAAAATGGCCGCCGATCACCCCAGAAAAAAAGTGATCTAAAAACGCTCTGGGCAGCCTCAAAAAAGTGAGCAAGTCAATAATAGCACTTCAATGATCCACAGCTGCAGATCGATCACAGAATGAAGTCTTTTGGAGGAGTTAATCTGCCTAATCTCGCCCTAACGTCGCAGCTGCAACCTCTCCCTATACTGATCATAGCAGAGTGACGTGCGGCGCTACGTGACTCCAGCTTAAATAGAGGCTGGGTCACATGGTGCACTGGCCAATCACAGCCATGCCAATAGTAGGCATGGCTGTGATGGCCTCTTGGGCCAAGTAGTATGACGCTTGTTGATTGGCTGCTTTGCAGCCTTTCAAAAAGCGCCAAGAAAGCACCGAACACCGAACCTGGACTTTTACGAAATTGTTCGGGTCCGTGTCACGGACACCCCAAAATTCGGTACTAACTCGAACTATACAGTTCGGGTTCGCTCATCCCTAGTAATAACTTCAAAAATTAATTTCTACTGTAAAAAAAACTTTTACCGAACTTAGGTGGTACCTTGGAACCGGACCAGAGTTCGGTAAAAGTTTTTTTTACGGTAGAAATTAATTTTGAAGTTATTACCCAAAGTCTCGCGAGACTTCGCAAAGGAATAACTTCGGCTCATCGGAGCCGATACATTCTAATACTGTACAGAGCTTCCGCTCTGTACAGTATTAGAATGAAGTTTTATGCGAATCGACTTTGGATGTTTCATCCAAAGTCGATTCGCTCATCCCTAGTTTTGGCCACTGGTGCAGCGCAGATACAAGGTGGCCAGCACCAGAGAGGCCGATGCTTTTTCCTAAAGTGTGCAAGCACGACCACCACTGATGGATTGCAGGGTGGTCGTGACCCCTGGAAATGAGCAGTGTATAATGAGATGGAGACAATATGGACGATCACAATACATTAGTAAGTGCCTTGTACTAACTTTCTCTACATGATAAATGCCACTTGCTGAAGTGAGACAACCCCTTTAACTCCTTTCTGTTCTGTTCCTTGTGTGCTTGGGTTTTTTACTGTCCTCAGGTTTTGGAATATCCCTCCTAGAACTTGCAATGCCTCAGTGATTAATGACAGATGATGGCTGTATCATCATTGAGTTAATCTCCCTAATTTCCGTGGGCCAGGGCCGGTCAAAGCGGAGATCCTCTGCTTGTGATTATCTAGGGAGTGCACCAGACCTGGCCTAATCCTATTAGGACATGCAGTAAAAGGACCTCAGTCTGCACAGAGCAAACACAAAGGGGGAGATTTATCAAAACTGGTGGAAAGGAAAACTAGTCTAGTTGCCTGTAGCAGCCAATCGGATTCCACCTCTCATTTTCTAAAGTAGCTCTGAAAAATAAAAGGTGGAATCTGATTGGTTGCTATAGGCAACCAAGCCGGCTTTACTTTACACCAGTTTTCATAAATCTCCCCCAAAGTGTCTGACCTTCCTCTTCCCAGTAATCTGGGCTTGATATTTCTAAAATCCTGCATGTTAGATGAAATCAGCCTGCTAATATTCTATATACAGTATTTTTACTTGCATGGTTGCCTGTTGAGTATTACTGGGGCTACATAAAGTATTGCTAGGAGAAAGTAACATGTATCTGTGTGTGATCTTTAGATTCCTACAATCAAGTTATTCCCATCAGGACATTTATGGCATAGCCTCAGGATATTCCAGAAAATGTCTGATAGGTGCAGGTCCCGCTCCTTTCTCGAGAACGAGACCCTGTCTCTCGCCACTAGAAGCTTCATAGCTTCCAGAAGCTGATTTTGGCATTACTGTCCCTGATTTTCGGAGACGGTCTTGGGCAAAAAATGGGCGGGGCTAATGCAAACCCCTTCCATAAGGGAGTTCTTCCTCTTGGGTTTGGGGCTTTTCCAGGAGCGGGGCTTATATGCCCCAATTTTACCAACTGAAACGTGGGTAAGTCTTCATATGTGGTTTTCTTCCATTCACTGCTATTTTTGGAGCTCCCAAAGCGGAGTAAAACAGAGCCACACTTGTCCATGGGTTGTGTCTGTTGTTGATGTCAACATTGAAGTGAATGGGGTTGAGCTGCAATATCGCACACAACCGGAGGACATGTGTGTCGCTGGTTTTGGAAGAAAGCAGCCATGTTGTTGCATTTTATAAGCCCTTGTAATTTTGGGAAGCAGCAGTTGCTACATCTCATAATACAGCTTGTTAAAGAGGACCTTTCACCACTCCTGACATGCCTGTTTTATCAGCTACATGCATTCCCCATGTAATAATTCTGGAGCATCTATTCGTATCACTCTGTGATGTGCCATTCCTTTATTATTCCCGCAAGAAGTTATGAACGAATTACTAGCATAGTCCAATGAATTTCTAGGTGGATATTACCAGTTGGGGGTGTGACCCTGTACAGTGTGACACTATCCAATCAGTGCTGCCAATGGTAGACTGTGCAGAGACCCACCACCAACTGGTAACACCCATCAGGACCTTCATTGTAAACTACTAGCAATTCCTTCACAACTTCTAGCATGAATTATAAAGGAATGGCACATTATAGAGCAGGGATTAGCAACCTTCGGCACACCAGCTGCTGTGAAACTACAACTCCCAGCATGCAAACATACTCTGCTGTTCTCACAGCTCCCATAGAAGTGAATGGAGCATTCTGGGAGTTGTAGTGTCAGAACATCTAGAGTGCCGGAGGTTGCTAATCCCTGTTATAGAGTAATACAAATAGATGCTCCAGAATTGGTATTACATGGGGGATACAGGAAGTTACTACAACAGACATAACAGGAGAGGCGACAGATTCTCTTTAAGGGGTTTGTCCTGTTTGGTACAATTGTGACCATTTCTGCTGCTTCTGAGGGCCCTTGCAGTCCACTGTTATAGACAGGGTGGCTAATATACAGTTTCAGTGCTGCATAGAAAATGAAGAATGAGTTGAAGTCAGTTGCTATTGTTTTTAATGTAGTGGTGACATCCAGAACAGAGCGGTGCAGGACCATAGTCTGTGGAGCTCCACCATACATCCCACATGATGTGCTGCGTTATTATTTCTAATATGACCTGCCATTTTCTCAGCTTGATATGGTTCTTCTGTTATGTTTATTGCCACCACATGATGAAGCTTTGTACTTGTAGTGTACTCACAATGAAGATCGTGTGCGTAGTTTTTCTTGGGCAGATAATATGCTTGCTGGCCGCATGTGTCTTGCACAGTGACGTCTTTGGTATTATATCACTACATTTGCTTAAAAGGATTAGCCAGTGATTCAGCTACAGTATATAAATCACATCCCATAAATAATTCCAGTGATTTCCCCTGAGACCTAAGACCGTTCCTTAGTTCTTTTACTCAGCACTGTCTAATTATTGTGTATGGTGGAAAAAGCATATGGGGGGCTTGTGCTTTATGTGCCAGCAGTGAATGAGTTACAGCCAGTGGCAGGCTTGGCGGAGTCCCTGACTTCTGTCCAGTTGCATCAGGGGGGCGCTCCCAGAGCCCTTTAAACCTCTCATGGGTTGACACTCCCGATATTTTGTAGGCTGAGGCTGGGAGAGGCTTCTTCAGCAGATTACATTCCTCATGTAGAATTTGAAGGCAGCAGCAGCAGCTGTTTTAATTCGACCTCTCGCGGGACTGGGACACGGTCATGGTTCCGCCTTAACATCGGAATATTGTTAATGCATGATCTGGGCTCCACCAGGATACCTAGTCATTTTTTAATGTGAGGCAGCTGGGTTCTGACAGCAGCTGTTGTCAAATGACACAGACGTATTGTTCTCCAGTAGTTGTAGGTGAGGGCTGCGTACACTCATTTTCTATATACGCCAAGAAACGGCACGTAATTCTATACCAAGAGCTGTAATTGGCACGTATGCCTGAAGTACTGCTTTATAGGACTCAAATTAACATGGAAGTGAGTTAATTACAGACCTAATTTGAATAGTGAATCTGTCAGACCTGAGAGCAGAATCTTACTCTTCAATTGTGCATTTAAATGACATCATCCTGATTTTCAGAATTCTCTAGAGTTCTTTAAAATACAAAAAATGTGTGTGTGTGTATATTTATACTCACCTAAAGAATTATTAGGAACACCTGTTCTATTTCTCATTAATGCAATTATCTAGTCAACCAATCACATGGCAGTTGCTTCAATGCATTTAGGGGGGTGGTCCTGGTCAAGACAATCTCCTGAACTCCAAACTGAATGTCAGAATGGGAAAGAAAGGTGATTTAAGCAATTTTGAGCGTGGCATGGTTGTTGGTGCCAGACGGGCCGGTCTGAGTATTTCACAATCTGCTCAGTTACTGGGATTTTCATGCACAACCATTTCTAGGGTTTACAAAGAATGGTGTGAAAAGGGAAACACATCCAGTATGCGGCAGTCCTGTGGGCAAAAATGCCTTGTGGACGCTAGAGGTCAGAGGAGAATGGGCCGACTGATTCAAGCTGATAGGAGAGCAACGTTGACTGAAATAACCACTCGTTACAACCGAGGTATGCAGCAAAGCATTTGTGAAGCCACAACACGCACAACCTTGAGGCGGATGGGCTACAACAGCAGAAGACCCCACCGGGTACCACTCATCTCCACTACAAATAGGAAAAAGAGGCTACAATTTGCACGAGCTCACCAAAATTGGACTGTTGAAGACTGGAAAAATGTTGCCTGGTCTGATGAGTCTCGATTTCTGTTGAGACATTCAAATGGTAGAGTCCGAATTTGGCGTAAACAGAATGAGAACATGTATCCATCCTCTGATGGCTACTTCCAGCAGGATAATGCACTATGTCACAAAGCTCGAATCATTTCAAATTGGTTTCTTGAACATGACAATGAGTTCACTGTACTAAAATGGCCCCCACAGTCACCAGATCTCAACCCAATAGAGCATCTTTGGGATGTGGTGGAACGGGAGCTTCGTGCCCTGGATGTGCATCCCTCAAATCTCCATCAACTGCAAGATGCTATCCTATCAATATGGGCCAACATTTCTAAAGAATGCCATCAGCACCTTGTTGAATCAATGCCACGTAGAATTAAGGCAGTTCTGAAGGCAAAAGGGGGTCCAACACCCGTATTAGTATGGTGTTCCTAATAATTCTTTAGGTGAGTGTATATCTTATTTTTATTTTATTTATTTATTTATTTTTAAATGGGGATGTATTATTTTATACATAAACCGAATTGCACTGACCTGATCATTGGGGTGTAATGGGCTCCATATTGAGTCGCCTAGTTTTCCCAGGTGCAGATATACATAAGAAATGGATTAATAGACTTATTACACCAATGATATCATGAAGGCGGCTGAATGCATCAAGTGCTTAAGAGGAGGCACTAATTACAGGACATGCCATTGACACTGTGACCGTGCACAGACATTGAGATCCTACAGGAGCAGATGAGCTGGAACCGCAACTACTTTTAAAACTGCACCCATGTTCCTTTCTGTAAAACCTATTTTAATGCTGGCGTATAATATATGCAAATGCAATATTTGGAGTCACGTGGAAGGTGCAGAAACTTTGCAGAGTCATGGAGTCATCTCGTTAGCATACCTAGTCCTTGCTGATTGGCATACTCCTGACTGCACGTGTCTGAAGTGCTCTTCTGAAAGGGGTATTACAGCTCATGCTCGGCATGTTGGAGGCAAGGAGTAGGCATGCGTTCATAGATGACTCCTTGACTCTGCAAGGCTTCTGCACCTCTTACATGACTCCAGGTATCACATTTGGATATATTATGCACTGGAATTAAACTTATTTTTATGATCAAAGAGAAATCTACAGAAAGTTACAGGGGCATAGTTGTGATGATGTTTAAAGAGGTATTGCGGCAGGCTGTGTTTAAACACCGGTCCTGTACTGACACTGCCCCTGTTTTCTGATCCAGCGATGAAATGCTGACCCTTTGACATATGACCACTGCAGCCACTCACCGGCTGTTACAGGTCACCACACCAGCCAGTGAGTGGCTGCAGCAGTCACATGTCCCTGTTTCGGAGCATCTTCAGTGGACTAGGAAGCATATAGCGGCAGGGAATCTGTGAGGTGACTACTGGTATAGTTTCTTATGTTTGAACATCACCCTCAGCAGTTTAGACCATCATTTTTCTCTGCTGAAGCCCCCTTTATCGGTTCTACTCTTATCCAGTCAGGTGGATACCCTAAAGTCTGATGATAGATTTCCTTTGACTTTACAGAAAGGGAATATATACTGGTTTATATTTACTTAGAATTTCTTTTTTTTGGGGAATGCCAGGATTTTAAAGTTAAAGAGAGGCGGAAAACTCTACCTCCACCAGATGTCTTTCTTCTAGAATCCATGGTGTTGGTTCTCCTCCATCTTCTGCTGTGCACCACTTTATTATTCTAAAGGTCTTGGTTATACTGTATGAGATACGGCTTGGCAGCATGGTTTCTATGTGACGGCTGTCTCTGATACATTATACACTGCAAATCTCAGCAACGATGAAGCCTTCACAACAGCTGCATTTTCACAGGGACCCAGGCCAAGTCCAGACCTTATGGAAGAATCTAACAGCTGTACTGTGCCAACATCCATCCCTCACATCAGCTCCGGTTGGGGCTCTGTCAATGATTAGTCACACACCCCGATACAAATTACTCACTTTCTACTTTATACATAAATATCTAATACAGATACACTATATCAAGCCAGTTGCTAAAGGCATGTTCAGATATGGTGGGCTCTTTGTGTGTGATTTTGGTCTGGATTCCATACAGATTGGATGGCATTTTTAATGAGACGGGTTCACCTTAAACAGACTGTCTAGTGGCGGAAAAATTGTGTATAAACTGTGGAAATTATGAAGCAAAGGCCGGATTCGCAGCTCTGTTTAGTTTCATTTCTGTTTGAGATCGTTATTTTAGACAGGGAAAAAAAGATGCAAAATGTGCATAACTGAGCATAACGGATGCTTAAAATGCAGGATCCGTCTATTGTTTATTTTTCTGTTCTTCTGACGGATCAGGGTACTTTCACACTAGCGGTTTTCTTTTCCGGTATAGAATTCCGTCCTAGGGGCTTCATACCGGAAAAGAACTGTTCAGTTTTATCCCCATGCATTCTGATTGGAGAGCATTCTGTTCAGGATGCATCAGGATGTCTTCAGTGCAGTCTTTTTGATTGATCAGGACGGAGATAATACCGCAGCATGCTACGGTTTTATCTCTGGCCCAAAAAACTGAACATTTGCCTTAATTTTTTTTCCCATAGGAATGTATTAGTGCTGAATCCGGCATTCAAAATACTGCAATGCCTGATCCGTCCTCCCTTTCTGCGCATGCGCTGACCGCAAAAAATGTGAAAAAAATAAATGTCGGATCCGTTTTTCCAGATGACACCGGAAAGACGGATCCGGCATTTTAATGCATTTGTATCCTGATCAGTCTTACAAATGCCATCAGTTGGCATACGTTTTGACGGATCCAGCAGGCAGTTCCGGCGACTGAACTGCTTGCCGGATTCCTTTGCCGCAAGTGTGAAAGTGCCCTCAGAAGGACTGAAAACAAAACGGTTATGTGAACCCAGCCTTACTAATATACATCATCAAGTCTGCCCAGAAGACCTGTTCAGGGACCACATTTATTAGTGTCAGTATACCTAGACACTATTCTAAACTGCTCCGACATTTGGTACAATTTGGCTCAACCAGCACTTGCAGAAGGGAGCGTGACTATGCTAATACTCATACTTGGCGCCTTAATTCAGGTATAAAAAATTCAGCCAATAGTTGGTATAGTCAGAAAAAAGTGTCTGTCCCTACTCCAGATTTATCATCCAGCCTGAGCCCCTGTGATAAATCCGGTGCCGGTCTAGACAGCCGGTCCAAGCTTACACCATCTATAGGTTTAATAAATCTGCCCCGTTACCTCCATGGCTGGGCAGCTCCACATCTGCTTTTGTTCTGACACAGGTTGTGTTGGTGACTTGTTTGAAGGGTGCTGTCTATCTGTCCCATCAATAGGACAATCTGAGCAGATTTGATAAATTTGTTACCATAAACAATAAAGTGACTTTTCTGCCGCTGGACATCCCCTTTAAGCGCATACTACATAGTGTTTCAGTTGTGACCACCAATATCGGTGCACTACCGGTTGTCAATTTTGCAAAATGGTCTTGATAGAAAAGTGCAAAAAATGTCAAATACATAAAACATAGAGCAGTGGCTGAACTTTAATAACTCTTAATGTACAAAAATACTGGTGTATAATGTGTCCATTTAACATCACAAAAACCGACAATTATTGATTGAACATGCTGACAATATGGCAGTAGGCGACAACCAGCTGCACTTCCAGTTGTGTCTCTCTGGTGCCAACCCTGCTCACTTCATGATGTTCAAATGCTCTAACCCTAATGCAACGTATAACCAGGGGACGTCCTATGTAAGCTCTACCTGTAACTTTGTATTCTGGTATGGACACTAAAGCAGGCGGATGATTTTGGTAGGGTTTAGATGACCATCTAAAATGTTTGGGGCCTCGGGTCTTCTCCAGCAGCAGATGTTGGGGAGAGAAGTACTGGCCACATTGGATTTTAACTGCCCGGTTCTTTAGTTCTCAGAGAGATGCACTCCTGCCAGAGGAGCTTTGCATTGGTTTTCTCCCCTCTCCTGCTGAGCCGAGCATGCATAAGTATTGGAGAATTGGGAAAGATAGCTTTTGGCTGAAAGAGTGTTCACCCAACAGTTATCACATGTGTATGGCCGGCTTATGGTAATCAGAGCTATTACTAATTAATGGAGGAAAATGTACTGGTCAAGTACATGTCCTACTTTACAATTTGCCACTGTTATTAGTGATTAATGTAATTACTTAATAAATTAATTTTTGCAGCAATGCATATTGGGCCTTGTGCACACAACCATATTTTTCATCCATGTGCTGTCTGCATGGTTTCCATTTTTTTTGTACTGAACCATTCATTTCTATGGGACCAAGCACATATCCATATTTCTGGAGGATCCCTGTGGCTGTTCGGCAGGTTATAGAATATGTCTCATTCTTGGCCATATTGCAGAATGATATTAGTCCTTTCTACTGATGGGAGTGAGAAAAATCCAGAATGCACACAGAAGGTATCTGTATGTTACAGATCTGTTTTTTGCAGACCGATATGACACTGCTATGTGCATGAAGCCGTAAAGGGGTTTGCCATCTCAGACATTGATGGCATATCGCTAGAATATGCCATTAATGTCAGACAGGTATGGTACCACCTCTGGGACCCGCTTCTATCTTCAGTACTCTCCATTCAACGCTATGGTAGTCTCAAATACGCTCTTGGCTGTTTTCGGAGGTGTCTTAACAGTGAATTAGAGCGCACCATGCTTGCATGGCCACCTCTCCATTCACCTCTATGGGGACTGTTGAAAATGGCTGAGCCAACACTCCCAGAACGGTGAACAGAGGGTGGCCATGATTGCATGGTACACTCTCCTTAACTTTGGAGGGCCAGTTCTGGAGATAGATTGCCCCCAAAGTGCTGGGACCTGCTCCTTTCAGTCTACAACCAACTTTAAACTGATATTCACATTGGATATTGGTTTGTCTTGCACGATAATATAAAGTCTATAAGGACAGCCTGTTGAGGTTGACGAACCAGCTGAATATGCATTTTTATGGGGAAAACTGACAACATAGTTATTTGGCATCATATACAGTCAGGTGCATAAATATTGGGACACCGACACAATTCTAATATTTTTAGCTCTATACTCCACCACAATGGATTTGAAATTAAATGAACTAATGTGCTTTAACTGCAGACTGTCAGCTTTAATTTGAGGGTATTTACATCCAAATCAGGGAACGGTGTAGAAATTACAACAGTTTGCATATGTGCCTCCTACTTGTTAAGGGACCAAAAGTAATGGGACAATTGGCTTCTCAGCTGTTCCATGGCCAGGTGTGTGTTATTCCCTCATTATCCCAATTACAATGAGCAGATAAAAGGTCCAGAGTTAATTTCAAGGGAGCTATTTACATTTGGAATCTGTTGCTGTCAACTCTCAAGATGAGATCCAAAGAGCTGTCACTATCAGTGAAGCAAGCCATCATTAGGCTGAAAAAACAAAACAAACCCATCAGAGAGATTGCAAAAACATTAGGCCTGGCCAAAACAACTGTTTGGAACATTCTTAAAAAGAAGGAACGCATCGTGAGCTCCAACACAAAAAGACCTGGAAGACCACGGAAAAAACTGTGGTGGATGACCGAAGAATTCTTTCCCTGGTGAAGAAAACACCCTTCACAACAATTGGCCAGATCAAGAACACTCTCCAGGAGGTAGGTGTATGTGTGTCAAAGTCAACAATCAAGAGAAGACTTCACCAGAGTGAATACAGAGGGTTCACCACAAGATGTAAACCATTTGTGATCCTCAAAAACAGGAAGGCCAGATTAGAGTTTGCCAAACGACATCTAAAAAAAGCCTTCACAGTTCTGGAACAACATCCTATCACAGATGAGACCAAGATCAACTTGTACCAGAGTGATGGGAAGAGAAGATTATGGAGAAGGAAAGGAACTGCTCATGATCCTAAGCATACCACCTCATCAGTGAAGCATGGTGGTGGTAGTGTCATGGCGTGGGCATGTATGGCTGCCAATGGAACTGGTTCTCTTGTATTTATTGATGATTTGACTGCTGACAAAAGCAGCAGGATGAATTCTGAAGTGTTTCAGGCAATATTATCTGCTCATATTCAGCCAAATGCTTCAGAACTCATTGGACGGCGCTTCTCAGTGCAGATGGACAATGACCCAAAGCATACTGCAAAAGCAACCAAAGAGTTTTTTAAGGGCTAGAAGTGGAATGTTATGCAATGGCCAAGTCAATCACCTGACCTGAATCTGATTGAGCATGCATTTCACTTGCTGAAGACAAAACTGAAGGGAAAATGCCCCAAGAACAAGCAGGAACTGAAGACAGTTGTAGTAGATGCCTGGCAGAGCATCACCAGGGATGAAACCCAGCATCTGGTGATGTCTATGCGTTCCAGACTTCAGGCTGTAATTGACTGCAAAGGATTTGCAACCAAGTATTAAAAAGTGAAAGTTTTGATTTATGATTATTATTCTGTCCCATTACTTTTGGTCACTTAACAAGTGGGAGGCTCATATGCAAACTGTTGTAATTCCTACACTGTTCACCTGATTTGGATGTAAATACCCTCAAATTAAACCTGACAGTCTGCAGATAAAGCACATCTTGTTAGTTTCATTTCAAATCTATTGTGGTGGTGTATAGAGCCAAAAATGTTAGAATTGTGTCGATGTCCCAATATTTATGGACCTGACTGTATACCTCCTATCATATATACCTCCCAATGTTTTAATTCCTGATTTATGAAAAATATTAAGGCAGCCTCTGATCAGCCTTAGAATACTTATAAATCTTCCCAGAAGCACCCACTTTCATAAGACCACCCCCTGTTGATTCTGTTTTGTAGGAAAGAACAAAGGGATGTCTAGAAGGTAGGTGCATGTTTAAGGGAGTCTAGAGATCTTAACTAGAGCCTGTCTGGGATTACAAAAAGAGACAGAAGGATTTGAACATGCCTAGATCCACAAAAGATCTGTGTTTTTTTCCCCCAAGTTGTTTGGACCAACCTACCTGCTGAGTTTCTTGAAAAACTGTCTACAAGTGTACCTAGAAGAATTTGGGGAGTACTCTCTCCTTATCGAGAGCGCCTTAATTGGAGTGAGGAGGCTTATAGGCCATACATGCTCCTCTGGGATTCTGGGAAGAAAGGGATGCAAATGAGCTCTTAACAAGCTCTGCCTCTAATGCCACCAGATGCAAGGCAGCTATCCTATAAATCAAGGTTTGACCCTTTAAATAAGCCTTGAGACATGACTCTGATATTAGATAATCTAGCACCTCATCTGCAGACAGCTGTTTCGGGGTGATTTCCGCTCATCAGTGCAGAGCAGAGAGTACTGTCTTAACTGGGTGAAATTCTAGGCCATAGTACCACCCCCAAATCTTGGCCTCATGCACACGACCGTTGTGTGTTTTGCGGTCCGCAAAACACAGATGGTGTTCGTAATATTGCGGAATGGCACGGACAGTCATTGATATAACTGCCTATTCTTGTCCGCAAAAATTGCGGCTCGGATGCAGGCCAAAACAACGGTCGTGTGTATGAGGCCTTAGGCCTTTAACCCAATTAAGCCAGTGCTCTCTACTCTGCACTGATGAGGGGGAATCACCCCAAAACAGCTGTCTGCAGATGAGGTGCTCTCTTATTATCCAAGTCATGTCTCAAGGCCTGTTTAAAAGGTCGAACATTGACTTATAGGATAGCTGCCTTACATCTGGTGGCATTAGAGGCAGAGCTTGTTAAGAGCTCATTTACATCCCTTCTACCTAGAAGAACTCATGCTTTTCTGAAGTCAAAAGGTTGTCACACCAAATATTGATTTGATTTAGATTTATTTATTTTTATTTTTTTTGGATTTAGATTTATTTTTTTCTTCATTCAATTTAAAAATTTTTGATAAAAATAAACCATTAACACTTCTATTTTTAAAAGCATTCTTACTTTTCAGCATTTTCCACACCTGCCTAAAACGTTTGCGCATTACTGTAGGTATATATAAATCCGCCTTAGAAGTCGCGTGTATTCAGCTCACCTGATAGGATGCATGGAAGTGCAATAGAAAAGCAAAAGGCTCCTGCATCATTAAAAGAATCATGTCAGATGAAACGGACTCATAAAGGCAAAACCAAGCTTCATGTTTCAGGTTGTAGTTAACCCTTAGTCATAACCAGCCCCTCACTCTCCTTCTCGACAGGGCCAGGCAAAGTGACTGTGAAGGAGGCTGGCCCTGCCAATAAAGAAGGTGGGGGAGGGGCTGGCAGAGGAAGGAGGCGCTAGGGTGCACTCAGGGGCTTGGGCCCGCCCTCGGTGCACTCGATGCAAACTCATTTGCATATGGATTAAAGAACTAAAGCTGGCTAAGGAAAATGTGTAATTTTTTTCAGCTGAGCTAGCCGTACAAGCTGCCGCATTCCCTGGTGCCAGGCCCCCTTTAAGTGTACAACGTGTATGTAATAAGACTGTTCTCACTTATGTACCTATAAATATCTTAAGGATTTTAATGCAAGTGATTAACATATTTCTCACCCATTAAACAGGCACTTATACACGGTATGGTAACCTGAGCCATAACTTTTCCATTTCATTACTGAGCTTTGTCCGGTCCATTTAGTGCATGGTATGAGATGTCAGTGACTTGTAAGAAGGGTGCTTGCTGTCCTTTGTTGTCTCTGTGCCCGGAATAATCCTTGCACACCTGCAGGGATCCCTCATTCACCACTACGTCTCTGGAGCTCTGGCGCCCTTTAATCCTATAACCTTTTCTCTTTTGTGTCTGCCAGTGGGGTTGTCTGTAGTCAGGAGTGATATTGTTCTGTTCCCTTTCTCCACACACTTCTATTAGGGTGCGTTTTGTTTGCCTTCTCTTGTTTTATGTCTTGCTGAGTTGCTTTGGCTTGGTTTCATTCTATTCATTCTCTTATTTTACAATGATCCGTCTCCTGATTATCAAGGTATGTACAGAATGAACTTCAATCTGGCGCCTGGAATAGCAGTGTACTGTAATGAAAGTCCTACCCGTATGGTCCCCTCGCTGGCAGAACTTCCTTTATGCAGTATATCACAGATTTCCATTGACAGCAGTGCCCTGGTATATTTTTATTACCTGAATCATTCCTTTTAGGCCTCATGCACACGACCGTTGTGTGTTTTGCGGTCCGCAAAACACGGATGTCGTCCGTGTGCATTCCGCAATTTGCAGAACAGCACGGACAGCCATTGATATAACTGCCTATTCTTGTCCGCAAAACGGACAAGACTAAGACAGGTTATATTTTTTTGGGCGGACCACGGAACGGAGCAACGGATGCAGACAGCAGACAGAGTGCTGTCTGCATCTTTTGCGGCCCCATTGAAGGGAATGGGTCTGCATCCAAGCCGCAAAAACTGCAGCTCGGATGTGGACCAAAGCAACGGTCGTGTGCATGTAGCCTTATCAGTATGTTTGGGTTATGTAGAAAAACAGGCTTTGGGAATTTGATTTCTGGGCACCATTTATGATGTTTTTCCTGACTTTGAAGAAAGGAGGCGTTTTTGTAAAGACACAAAGTTAACACCTAAAGAGATAACTGACGGGTCGGTCATGTTTATCGGTCATATGGCCTAGGTGCAGCTCAGTCCCATTCAAGTGCATGAAGCTGAGCGTGATACCAAGCACAGCCGCTATACAATGTACGGTGCTGTGCTTGGTATGCTCAAACAGCTGATGGACGGGGGTCCCGGGTCGGATCCCCACTGATCGGATACTGATGACCTATCCCGAGGATAGATCATCAGTATAAAAATCTTGGAAAACCCTTTTAAAATAGCAGTAACTTAATAGAAAGGTCAGCGGTCTGTGTCCATCAGCATCTTCCCACTCCCAGTAGGCACAGCTGCAGGAATACTCACTGCTCCTGATGTTTGCCCAGTGGTCAGTGCCTGCCACTCCGCACTAGGCTTTTTCCGCTTCCCTCATGTAGCGCTCTGGCTCTTAAAGGGGCCAGCACATCATAATCAGTCTCCAACCAATGATGGCCTTCCCTGGGTAATTTGAGGCATGTTCCCCTGTGCCAGCCCTGACCTCTGCCTGTTTTATCATACTGATCCTGAGCCACCTGCCCTGACTTATTGCCTGATTACTGGATTGATTGAATTCTGCCTGCCCAGCTTAAAAAGTTATGCTTGTCCACTGACGACGATTATGTACATGCAGCAGTCTCCTCCACTAACAGGCAGTTGCCAGGAAGGAACGCTTCCCTCCTGACTATTGCCTGCTACATCACTGTATGTAATACAGCCTTAAGGCCTCTTTCACATGGGTGATACGGGTTGTGTCAGGATCCGTTCAGGAAACAACTGATAGTTTTGCTATTGCATTCAGTGTTTTTTTTATTTATTTATTTTTCATCCGGATTGCATGCGTTTTTCATGCACATGGAAAAAAAAAGCCTTTGAAGGATCATAATCTACGTCTCCCAGCTACCATAAGTAAAAAACACATTACATCCAGAGGCCTTCTGTTTTTCAAGCAAGCCCCCTTCACTTCTATGGAGCCAGAGCTGCATGTAAAAACGCAGAATATAGAACATGCTGTGAGTTTTCCTGAACGTAGGAATGATGCCTGAAAAACTCTGCTCATGTACACAGACCCATTGAAATGAATGGGTCAGGATTCAGTCCAGATTCTATGCATTTGCTTCACGCATCGTATCCAGAATAAAAACTTGCTCGTATTGTTTTTGACTTACTAAAGACCTTTGGCCAGGTCTCATATTACAAACTGAATATAAAAAAATCCCAGAGCCTCGCCATAAACATTCCAACTGACCAACTGCTACAACTTAAAACCTATTTCCCCCTAGACTGGCAGCACGAAAGCATATCCTACCTGGGTATCCAATTGACCTACCCCGTGTCAAAGACTTTCCACGCCAACTTTCCACCCCTGCTAGCAGAATTACAAAAAGATATCACCAGGATTAAATCACATCTGGTCTCTTGGGTTGGCAGAGTGGCAACATACAAAATGCTACTCCTACCCAAACTTCTTTATCTTTTCAGAACCCTCCCTATCCCAATCCCCGTGCCTTTTTTTTCAAAAAAGCCCGCAAACAATTGATGGACTTCATCTGGAACTATAAACACCCCAGAGTAGCGTACTCGATACTAAAAGGAGGACTAGGTGTTCCCAATCTGGAAAACTATCACTCAGCGTGCCTGTTGGCTCAATTGGTCCACTGGTGGAATGATTCAGCAGACAAACAATGGGTGTGAATGGAAATATCCTCGCTTAAGCTAAATACTCTTCGCTCCCCGTTGTTCGGTACAGCCTGGAAACTCGGGCCATACACATCCCCACTACTCACAGTAAAATTATCCATTAGGGCTTGGAAAACCTACTTGGAGGGACTAAGCGATGGGGGGAGACATCTCCTCTTCCACAATATTTACAATCTGTTTTATGGACCACATCCCGGGATTAGACCTCAAGTTGTGGATCACCCGGGGTATAAAGTCAGTAAAGGATATGACCGGCCCGGAGAACATACTATCCTTCGCCCACATCCATGACACATACCAAATCCCCCACAAATAATTTTACAAATTCTTTCAGATCAGATCCTTCCTGGGAAAGAGAGAAAACCTCACTACAAATCCCCACGATAGCTACAAGATATCTACAAGATAGGTTCCCCAAAAGAGGTGGTATATCCTTCTTCTATAACATCCTAACCCAAGGAAAGGAATGGACTAAACTGGCCCCTTTGATAAGATGGGAAACGGATCTCCAACAATCCTTCTCAAAAGACCAATGGCAGACTGCCTTTCGCAATGCCAATATTGCTTTCCGGTATATGACTCACCAGGAAGCGATCCTCAAAACTAGCCTTAGATGGTATTATACCCCCACCAGACTACACAGGATGTTTCCTTCCCCACCTGCTGAATGCTGGAGAGTGTGTGGGGATAGAGGATACCTTCTTCACACACTTTTGTCATGCCCTAAGATTTCCCAGCTATGGACTAACGTTCAGAACCTCATAACAGATCTTATCCACACTAGACTGGAGGAGTTA
Organism: Bufo bufo; assembly: GCF_905171765.1. Classification (NCBI taxonomy): domain Eukaryota; kingdom Metazoa; phylum Chordata; class Amphibia; order Anura; family Bufonidae; genus Bufo; species Bufo bufo. The sequence goes on along the minus strand of NC_053389.1, from coordinate 610,882,863 downwards.
GTGCTTCTATTTATAGTAATAGATATCTTGGGGCACCAGTATCGAACGATAGTTACTCATATACTAATGGCAACCAAGCTGGTTATCACCAGGCACTGGAAAAGCCCCTGTACCCCCACCATACACGAAGTGATAGACTTGGTTAACTCCACCTGCATACATGAGAAGATGTTCTATGCTCAAGAACCCTCCATGACAAGATTCCACGCACTATGGTCAGTGTGGACCTCTAGTAGATGGTATCGGACATAACCCACCCATAGATAAGACTTCAACCTATTGGCCCTCATGCCGCAAGCTTACATGCTAGTATACATATGTCTACCTCAAGAAAGCATATGTTATTCACTCGGACACCCGTTCATTCCGTGCTTATGTTTATTTTTAACTTTGTTTTTGTTTTCAGTACAATTTTTAAGAATACCCACTCTATGGGTATAAGTTCACTTACACTTTGAATTAGTTTTAGACATCCTCACTTGACTCTGTACTATTGATACATGGGTAACTTCACTATGCAGAGAAATATTGATCTACGTTGATGTAACTGGATGATGTACTTTTACAACACTGTTAAAGAATTTACAATTCTTTAACAGTGTTGTAAAAGTACATCATCCAGTTACATCAACGTAGATCAATATTTCCCTGCATAGTGCATCACTATATTTAAAACCAATAAAAAAAATTGTGATTAAAAAAAGAAAACCTCCTCTTTAAAGGAGTTCTCCTGGCTCTCATATATTGATGACCTATCCTCAGGATAGGTCATCAATATCAGATTGGCAGGAGTCCGACACCCGGCTGTAATGTAGACACTAATATGTGCCCCCATTATGGCTGTCCCAATGAGGCCTTAGGCTCTTTTTGCTGCTGTGATGTTTTACTGCAAATATTCTGGTAAGGCTCTGTTCACATCATAGGTGGCATAAGAGTGGTGTCCATCACCCATAGGGGTTCCATTGTATATAAATAAATAAGCGTACTTTTTAAACGTACATCAGAAACGCGATGTGAACATAGCCTAAGGGTCTATTCACACATCCGTATGTGTTTTGCGGATCCGCAAAACACGGACACCGGCAAAGTGCGTTCCGCATTTTGCGGACCGCACATCGCCGGCACTATAATGTAAAATGCTTAATCTTGTCCGCAATTGCTATTTTTTTCGGGAACGGAAGTGCGGATCCGCATTTCCGGATCCGGACAGCACATCGTGTGGCCCCATAGAAATGAATGGGTCCGCAATTTCGTTCTGCAAAATGTGTGAATAGAGCCTAAAATGTGTGAATTCCTCTTCATACATTGCATTAGGTTCTGCTGTAATCTTGCAGCTGTTTAAAGAGGATCTTTTATCTGTTTAGCCCTAGTCTAATTAGGGTCTTACCATATAGGGCGGCCCCCACTGATGCCATCGCACTTTTTTTTTTTCATCCGCTGTTGTCCCCCGTTGATTTCGGCGCCTTGCATTCTAATTAGCCGACTTGGTTATACTAGGCGGAGACTGGAGCGGTTCTCTTCTCCCTGGCTGTGATCGCATCCAATCATAGCCAGGGAGAAGCTCTGATTGGATGCGCTCACAGCCAGGGGGAAGATAACTGCTCCAGTCTCCGCCTAGTATAACCAAGTCGGCTAATTAGAATATAAGGCACCGAAATCAATGGGGGACAACAAAAAAAAAAGTGGGAGGACATCAGTGGGGGCCGCCCTATAAGGTAAGACCCTAATTAGACCAGGGCTAAACAGATGAAAGGTCCTCTTTAGGAGCATTTCAAATTGTTATAAGATTAAAGCCTGGAGGCGTTCTTTGGGTCATTTGTCCCATTTAAAAATGGATGATGGCCCGACTAAGTGCAAACCAGATGGAATGGCATGTTACTGTAGAGTGTTGTGCTAGCCCTTCTGGTTAAGTGTGCCTTCAGTTTTGTATATATCACTAGCAAAGCATCTGGACGCCATCACCACCCCTGCCCCGTGCTTCACGGTGGGAGACGCTCATCCAAACATCACCTGTTCACCTTCTCTGTGTCTAAAAGCACAACTGTTGCATGTTGGATTCATTTACATTGGACATTTTTTGCCACATGGTCAAAACCACATCAAGAAAACATAATAAAACTCATGATTTCAACATGCTTCACCTGTACTAGCCGTGGGGAGAAACTGTGTATCCCAAACATTTCCTCTGGTCTGATGTCCACTGTCTTTGTTTCTTGGTCCTAGCAAGTCTTTTCCTCCTTCTTTTTTTTTTTTTTGTCTCTGTAGTGGTTTTCTTGCAGAAATTGCTGTACCTTGGAGACCTGACTCGGGCAGTGTCCTCGGAGCATTTGATGTTGACATTTGTCTGCTGCTTGAACTATTTGAAGCATTCAATTGGACTCTAATCAGAAGGTTGTTAACTTATGATTTCTGAGGCTGTTGACATAATTTTTGATCTACCTTTCCTGTGTACGATCATGCCAAAATATCACGTCTCAGTTGAACCTTGGTTTCTGGGATTTAAAGTGTAACTGTCATATTTTATTTGCTAGTTTATTAGAGCTAGGCATGTATATCTGAGTTAGTCTGTCAATGATTGTCAAAAGATGTGTAATTACCTTATAATAACAGGCATGTCTCTCAGTAATCCAATCTGATTGGCCGGCAGGGAGCTGTTGGCTACAGCAAGTGTGTATGGGAAGTGAGGGAAAGCAGTTTTGGCCTCAGAGAACTGGCAGAAGAGCTATCTTGAGAAGGTCCTCATATTATAAATGTTTAAACAGCCGTAACTAAGGGGAAAACTCAAGGAAAACAGTGGTATGTGAAGAAACTAAAGATTGCTTTATGCATAATGCTGCTGCAGCAGTAACATATGCTAAAATTGATTTTTTGATGAAAACATGACAGTTAAACTTGAAAGGGGTTTTATAAGATTTAAATATCGATGACTTCTCTTTAGGTGCTTGAAGATGCTGCGGTAAAGTGGCCTAGGCAAAGTGAATAGGGCTTTTATCCAATGGACAGTGCTGTAGTTGGTAAGCTACAAGGAGGCCATGGCACTCACTACAACGCTATGGCCTCCTTATTTAGCTGATTGGTGGGCATGCTGGCTGTTGGACTCCCGCAGATCTGATATTAATGACCTATGCTGAACTACTAGTCCAGGTTGAAAGAACTTGGAATGACATACCACAAGAAGGTATCCAATATCTGTATGATTGTTACCATGCTAGAGTGGCAGACGGTATCACATCAAGGGGAGATAACATGAAGTATTAATGTGACCCTTCCTCAACATATACCCTGCTGCAGAACCCAAGGGTGCACCACCTTGGATGTGTGATCATTGACCAAGCATACTAGCAGTTTATACTTTGTCAGTCTTTGCTTAGTCGCATTAAGTTTTCCAGGTGATCTTTTTTCATTTTCCGGTAGTATATTTCCTTGTCAGGGAAAGGCTATAAGAGAGCCCCTTATGTCCAAAAAAAAGTAAAACTTCATTCCTCCATGCGCCCCGGATTGCAGAGCAGTATTTTTTGTGCCCATTCTTTCTACCCTCAATATAAAAATCAATAAATAAATTAACAGCCTAGCGGTATCAGCTTCCAGATCTCCTCTGCTTTCCGTGCAGTGTTTTTTTTTTGTTTGTTTGTGTTTAGTTTTTTTAGTAGGTATATTGTTTTTTCATGGTTTCTATACTACAAACTGTTTTGTTCTATAAAAATCTAGTCAGCAGGAACAATCCTACCAGGTAGCATACCTGGTATAATAGCATTGGCCCTGCTGACATGTGCTCTTTATTAAAAAATGGAGTAGAGCCTAAAACGTCCCTAGATTGTTTGCTTAAAGGCCAATTAGAAAGGTAAATGATGTAAACTGTAGTGAAGGTAATTTTCATACCAGTGACTGTATTTGTGAGTTATCCTCTCCCTTCTGATCCTCAGCTGTGTCATGTGATGAACACTCTGATTCTCCAACTGACACAGCATCTTGTGTGTGGACAGGAAGTCAGTTTCTCTGTGTATTCCTATGGGAGCCTCAATGTCAGTCTCATAGGAATGAATAGAGAAGTAACTGACTTCCTGTCCTGTGTCAGTTGGAGATCAGAGAGTTGGTCACATGACACAGCTGAGGATCAGAAGGGAGGTAAAAACTCACAAATACAGTCACTATTAACCACCTCCGGACCGCCTAACGCAGGATCGCGTTCCGGAGGTGGCAGCCCTGCGCACAGTCACGCATATACGCGTCATCTCGCGAGACGCGAGACTTCCTGTGAACGCGCGCACACAGGCGCGCGCGCTCACAGGAACGGAAGGTAAGAGAGTTGATCTCCAGCCTGCCAGCGGCGATCGTTCGCTGGCAGGCTGGAGATGTGTTTTTTTTAACCCCTAACAGGTATATTAGACGCTGTTTTGATAACAGCGTCTAATATACCTGCTACCTGGTCCTCTGGTGGTCCCCTTTGTTTGGATCGACCACCAGAGGACACAGGTAGCTCAGTAAAGTAGCACCAAGCACCACTACACTACACTACACCCCCCCCCGTCACTTATTAACCCCTTATTAGCCCCTGATCACCCCTAATCACCCCTGATCACCCCATATAGACTCCCTGATCACCCCCCTGTCATTGATTACCCCCCTGTCATTGATCAACCCCCTGTAAAGCTCCATTCAGACATTCAGACGTCCGCATGATTTTTACGGATCCACTGATAGATGGATCGGATCCGCAAAACGCATCCGGACGTCTGAATGAAGCCTTACAGGGGCGTGATCAATGACTGTGGTGATCACCCCATATAGACTCCCTGATCACCCCCCTGTCATTGATTACCCCCCTGTCATTGATTACCCCCCTGTAAAGCTCCATTCAGACGTCCGCATGATTTTTACGGATCCACTGATAGATGGATCGGATCCGCAAAACGCATCCGGACGTCTGAATGAAGCCTTACAGGGGCATGATCAATGACTGTGGTGATCACCCCATATAGACTCCCTGATCACCCCCCTGTAAAGCTCCATTCAGATGTCCGCATGATTTTTACGGATGCACTGATACATGGATCGGATCCGCAAAACGCATCCGGTCGTCTGAATGAAGCCTTACAGGGGCATGATCAATGACTGTGGTGATCACCCCCCTGTCATTGATTACCCCCCTGTAAAGCTCCATTCAGATGTCCGCATGATTTTTACGGATGCACTGATAGATGGATCGGATCCGCAAAACGCATCCGGACGTCTGAATGAAGCCTTACAGGGGCATGATCAATGACTGTGGTGATCACCCCATATAGACTCCCTGATCACCCCCCTGTCATTGATTACCCCCCTGTCATTGATTACCCCCCTGTAAAGCTCCATTCAGACGTCCGCATGATTTTTACGGATGCACTGATAGATGGATCGGATCCGCAAAACGCATCCGGACGTCTGAATGAAGCCTTACAGGGGCGTGATCAATGACTGTGGTGATCACCCCATATAGACTCCATGATCACCCCCCTGTCATTGATTACCCCCCTGTAAAGCTCCATTCAGACGTCCGCATGATTTTTACGGATGCACTGATAGATGGATCGGATCCGCAAAACGCATCCGGACGTCTGAATGAAGCCTTACAGGGGCATGATCAATGACTGTGGTGATCACCCCATATAGACTCCCTGATCACCCCCCTGTCATTGATTACCCCCCTGTAAAGCTCCATTCAGATGTCCGCATGATTTTTACGGATGCACTGATAGATGGATCGGATCCGCAAAACGCATCCGGACGTCTGAATGAAGCCTTACACGGGCGTGATCAATGACTGTGGTTATCACCCCATATAGACTCCCTGATCACCCTCCTGTCATTGATCACCCCCCTGTCATTGATCAACCCCCCTGTCATTGATCAACCCCCCTGTCATTGATCAACCCCCCTGTCATTGATCAACCCCCCTGTCATTGATCAACCCCCCTGTCATTGATCACCCCTCTGTAAGGCTCCATTCAGATATTTTTTTGGCCCAAGTTAGCGGAATTTTTTTTTTTTTTTCTTACAAAGTCTCATATTCCACTAACTTGTGTCAAAAAATAAAATCTCACATGAACTCACCATACCCCTCACGGAATCCAAATGCGTAAAATTTTTTAGACATTTATATTCCAGACTTCTTCTCACGCTTTAGGGCCCCTAGAATGCCAGGGCAGTATAAATACCCCACATGTGACCCCATTTCGGAAAGAAGACACCCCCAGGTATTCCGTGAGGGGCATATTGAGTCCATGAAAGATTGAAATTTTTGTCCCAAGTTAGCGGAACGGGAGACTTTGTGAGAAAAAAATAAAAAATATCAATTTCCGCTAACTTGTGCCAAAAAAAAAAAATTTCTATGAACTCGCCATGCCCCTCATTGAATACCTTGGGGTGTCTTCTTTCCAAAATGGGGTCACATGTGGGGTATTTATACTGCCCTGGCATTCTAGGGGCCCCAAAGCGTGAGAAGAAGTCTGGTATCCAAATGTCTAAAAATGCCCTCCTAAAAGGAATTTGGGCACCTTTGCGCATCTAGGCTGCAAAAAAGTGTCACACATCTGGTATCGCCGTACTCAGGAGAAGTTGGGGAATGTGTTTTGGGGTGTCATTTTACATATACCCATGCTGGGTGAGAGAAATATCTTGGTCAAATGCCAACTTTGTATAAAAAAATGGGAAAAGTTGTCTTTTGCCAAGATATTTCTCTCACCCAGCATGGGTATATGTAAAATGACACCCCAAAACACATTCCCCAACTTCTCCTGAATACGGCGATACCACATGTGTGACACTTTTTTGCAGCCTAGGTGGGCAAAGGGGCCCATATTCCAAAGAGCACCTTTAGGATTTCACAGGTCATTTACCTACTTACCACACATTTGGGCCCCTAGAATGCCAGGGCAGTATAACTACCCCACAAGTGACCCCATTTTGGAAAGAAGAGACCCCAAGGTATTCGCTGATGGGCATAGTGAGTTCATAGAACTTTTTATTTTTTGTCACAAGTTAGTGGAATATGAGACTTTGTAAGAAAAAAAAAAAAAAATCATCATTTTCCGCTAACTTGTGACAAAAAATAAAAAGTTCTATGAACTCACTATGCCCATCAGCGAATACCTTAGGGTGTGTACTTTCAGAAATGGGGTCATTTGTGGGGTGTTTGTACTGTCTGGGCATTGTAGAACCTCAGGAAACATGACAGGTGCTCAGAAAGTCAGAGCGGCTTCAAAAAGCGGAAATTCACATTTTTGTACCATAGTTTGTAAACGCTATAACTTTTACCCAAACCATTTTTTTTTTACCCAAACATTTTTTTTTTATCAAAGACATGTAGAACTATAAATTTAGTGCAAAATTTCTATATGGATGTCGTTTTTTTTGCAAAATTTTACAACTGAAAGTGAAAAATGTCATTTTTTTGCAAAAAAATCGTTAAATTTCGATTAATAACAAAAAAAGTAAAAATGTCAGCAGCAATGAAATACCACCAAATGAAAGCTCTATTAGTGAGAAGAAAAGGAGGTAAAATTCATTTGGGTGGTAAGTTGCATGACCGAGCAATAAACGGTGAAAGTAGTGTAGGTCAGAAGTGTAAAAAGTGGCCTGGTCTTTCAGGGTGTTTAAGCACTGGGGGCTGAGGTGGTTAAGAAGATTACCTTCACTACAATTTATATCATGCACCTTTCTAACAGGTCATAGAATAAAATAAAATAAAAAATAAAAAATTTTGAGTGCTTCTTTAACAATGTTTCCAGTCTTTAACAGGTTAAGTATGTCTTCATACAAAGAATGGAACGTACTTCTGTGAGGTTGGCTCTCCACATGAGATTATTTTTCTGGGCTTGTTATCACTCCTGTCACGCAGTCAGGCTGGCAATGCTGATCTCCTGAGGCTGAGCAGTGCTGTCGTCTATTAAAGTCTACGCACCTTAGCGAAAAGGATTAGAACTAATATATCATTCTAAAGATTTTAACTAATATTGAGTAAAATAAATTTTCTTATAGTTGTGTGTAATCCTTCATCTGCATGTGAGTAATAACTGGAAGACCTCACACGTTCCAAACCTTCCACACCGGGAAGTACAGCCATATTGGTCGTCACTTTCAAATTGGCTTAAAAACCGTTGATCTACTATTTAAAAAAAATTATATTTAAAAAATGTGTAAAAAGATTCACTATGGTGTGGGTTACATGACCTGTAAATTTCATATTTACATTTATTAAATCCCCAAGTAAAAAGCTTTGGACTTCCAAAATGGGTTTGAGTAGACTAGTCTCTTTTATAAATAATATAATCGCCCTTTAGCGCACATATTTCATTCACAACACCTGGATTCCCCATCATCATTAGAATCAAAAATTCCTCCATAATATGACTGGCAATGCAGCATACCACAATTTTTTTTGTAAATTCATAAGGAAAATGTAAGTACATCATGGATCTGTATTATGACTGTGCATCTATTTGTATCTCTCTGGTGTGTCTATTAAGTTCTAGTTAGGGTGTATTCAGACACCACAGTTAAAACCACATCAAAACCGATTTGGGTAAAGAACCCACATTGAACCAGTGCAAAAAATGCTAAAAAAAAATTCTCCTAGTGCATCTGAATGCACCCAAATAGGGTCATTTATCAAACTGGTGTAAAGTAGAACTGGCTTAGTTTCCCATAGCAACCCATCAGATTCCACCTTTCATTTTCCAAAGGAGCTGTCAAAAATAAAAGGTAGAATCTGATTGGTTGCTATGGGCAACTAAGCCAGTTCTACTTTACACCAGTTTGATAAGTCCCCCTAGAAATGTTCAAAAAGGGCCTGGGTGCCTTTTGTACATGTAAAACGTATTGAAAGTTATGGGTACGAGATTTCTGTAGAAAGGAAGTTGATCCACAGATTTATTGTTTGTGGGATTTGGAGTTGGGAAGTAATTTTTCTCCCTTAATGTAGGACAGTTGGAATCTGCTCAGTTTTTTTTAAATAATTTTTATTTAATTGATTTCTGGATGAACTCTTTAGGATAGTGCCTTCAGATGTGGCCTATGTTGTTGCAGGAAATTGTTTTCTGCAACAAAATCTGTTACGTGTGAAGGCACTCTTAAGCCCACCTGCACACGTTGTAGAATACATGCGGATTCCTATGTGGAAAAGCTGCAGCGTATTACAGTACCAGCAAAGTGTATGAGATTGGTCATTGCAGCTTTAAGTGTGCGGGAACGCACATAAATCTGCACAGAAATTTGTGAGGATCTTGTGTGTTCACCTGCACCTGTTTCTATTAGGAAGTCCGACATTTTACCAGACATCTGGGACAGAGACCTCTGGAGTCTTTAATGCAGATGTGAACACAGCCTAACGCTTCTTGCACATGACCTAATGCCCTCCGAGATATACGGTCCGTGAGCGGGCTATATGTCCCGGAGCGGCATTGATCGTGTGCACGGGAGCGCACAGCATCATAGATTACAATGATTCTGTGGACGTTGGGCCGCCTGCGGTGCTATTGTCCTGCACTCATAAGATCATATGAGTGCTGGACAATAGTCCCGCGGGCGACCTGACATTCACAGCATCTTTGTAACCTATGATGCTGTGTGCTCCCGTGCGCATGATCAATGCCGCTCCGGGACCTATGGCCGGCTCATGGACCGTATGTCTCGGAGGGCATGCGGTCATGTGCAAGAAGCCGAAGTCTTCATGCACAGAACTGTATATTTCATCCGTATTTCATCTGAATATTTTACGATTAGCACACTGACCGATTCTTTTCTATGAGGCCAGGCATACATCAGTATTTTTTTTGCAGATTCGTGCAGCTGTTCCACATTCTAGAACAGGGATGCCCAACCAGCGGCCCTCCAGCGGTTTCAAATTTACAACTCCCAGCATGCCCAGCCAGACTAAAGCCATCAGTCTACAGCAGGGCATGGTGGGAGTTGTAGTTTTTCAACAGCTGGAGAGCCGCAGGTTGAGCATTCCTGTTCTAGAACATGGCCTGAACACAGAAGGTATTTGTATTTTGTGGATTCGTAGTTTGTGGCCTGAAATACAGACTTGGCCTTGTTCACGAAGCCTTATGTACAGGATTACTTTTGCGCATGGAGTGCTTAGGCATTGACCTGTCTTTTTTGTTCTAAACTAAAAATGCAATGGTTGAAGTGGGACCATTGCTACAAGAAATACATTTCATGAAATGGCTCCTAAAAAAAGATGCTGACACATTTGGTGGCAGTGATGCGGCATGCACCCTTTAATGGTAATTAGGACTGCATGTGCTTGTTAAATTAATGTCTTCTTGGAAAGGTTCCCAGAGGAGTGGGTGCATTGTGATTTGCAGTTACACTCTCACAGCTCTCATAAGGTCACCGACAGATCATACTACTTGTTCCTTAGTTTCAGATGTTACCAGCTTATAGTAGTAACTACATAAAAGGGGTTGTCTGACTTATAGAAAAACTTCCCCAGCGCCTCTAAAATAAGAAAAGTAAACGTTCTCACCACTTAACGCCCCCCCCCCCCCCCCCCTCCATTTCCAGCGCTGCCACTCTGGTCTATGTTTTCAGGCTGCAGCGGTGATGTAGACATAGAACACAGGACTGCCGCACCAGTCTCTGGGCCCAGCGGTATATAGCACAGGACTGCTGAGGCCAGTGATTGACTGCAGTGGTCATGTGTTATAAATCATGGATCCGTAGAATGACTGTACATCAGACCAGATGTGAGGACCAATGTTATTTTATTAAGACACTAGCTGAAGGACCCGGCTTCGCTCGGGTATATTTAATTAATTTCATTTTAGGTTTGTGTGTGTCTTTTAAAGCTATCAACACTGTCCACTATAACAGTGACATCTACAGCACCCCGCCCCCAAAACAGTGACCTCGACAGCCCTCTGCCCTTTAACACTGCCCCTCCCCCCACAGTGCCCCATCCCTTAAAATTGGACCCCCACAGCAGCCTACCCCCTTAACTTTGACCTTTACAGCGGCCTTCTCGTTTAACAGTGACTTTCACAGCATACCACCCTCTTGACAGCGACCTCCACAGGGGCCTGCCCCCTTAACAGTGGCCTTTACTGGATCAGGGGCATGTCCTTTTGAACAGCTCACTCTAAGACAGCAGCACTGTACTGTCTGAGAGTGAGTTGCAGGGAGAAAGTCACCCTCCCACCCCTGCAGCTGACAGGAGTTGATTTTTACCTTCATTTTTTCAATCCCCGTCAGCTGAGGAGTGGAGGGGGCGTGGCCTAACCAGATCGGGGCGTGGCTTTGCGGGACCTAGAACCTGATTTTTACCTTAATTTTTTTTTTCAATCCCCGACGGCCCAGGAGTGGTAGGGGGAGTGGTTACCTAACCATATTAGGGGCGTGGCTTAGCTGGCAGGGTTTTAAGTCTTTTGAGGGTGGACACATTGTGGCAAGGGGCGTAACTTGGCTCCTTCCTGCAAGAGTGACGCCCCTCTGGGCACCTTACTCAGTTGCATACCAAATAAACTGGATTTTCAGAGGATAAAAACATCTATTGCTGGAACAAAGGCACATCTTGAAATAAGGTACTAAGTGCTATTAGGCCATGGCTTTACTTCAATAGCGATTATCCTGGTGACAGATTTCCTTAAAGCTCTCCTACAGTGAAGATAAATGGCTGGGTTGTTATGGAAACCTGGAGTAAAACTGTATGTATGTGGAGACTAAGGGCCTGCGAGCTTCTATTGGCTGATAAGGGTCATGTGACCAGGCTTCTATTGGCTAATGCATTTTTGGGGAATATCTCAGGAACGGTATGTGCTAGACAGCTGAGACTTGGTCTAAAACCTTCCTGGACACCTGATGTACCCGTGTGCCAAATTTCGTGATTGTAAATGCGACAGTTCGGATTCCTTTAGCGGACATACAGTACAGACCAAAAGTTTGGAAACACCCTTCTCATTCAAAGAGTTTTCTTTATTTTCATGACTATGAAGGCATCAAAACTATGAATTAACACATGTGGAATTATATACATAACAAACAAGTGTGAAACAACTGAAAATGTCATATTCTAGGTTCTTCAAAGTAGCCACCTTTTGCTTTTGATTACTGCTTTGCACACTCTTGGCATTCTCTTGATGAGCTTCAAGAGGTAGTCCCCTGAAATGGTCTTCCAACAGTCTTGAAGGAGTTCCCAGAGATGCTTAGCACTTGTTGGCCCTTTTGCCTTCACTCTGCGGTCCAGCTCACCCCAAACCATCTCGATTGGGTTCAGGTCCGGTGACTGTGGAGGCCAGGTCATCTGGCGCAGCACCCCATCACTCTCCTTCATGGTCAAATCGCCCTTACTGTCAAAGTTTTCCCAATTTTTCGGCTGACTGACCTTCATTTCTTAAAGTAATGATGGCCACTCGTTTTTCTTTACTTAGCTGCTTTTTTCTTGCCATAATACAAATTCTAACAGTCTATTCAGTAGGACTATCAGCTGTGTATCCACCTGACTTCTCCTCAACGCCACTGATGGTCCCAACCCCGTTTATAAGGCAAGAAATCCCACTTATTAAACCTGACAGGGCACACCTGTGAAGTGAAAACCATTTCAGGGGACTACCTCTTGAAGCTCATCAAGAGAATGCCAAGAGTGTGCAAAGCAGTAATCAAAGCAAAAGGTGGCTACTTTGAAGAACCTAGAATATGACATATTTTCAGCTGTTTCACACTTGTTTGTTAGGTATATAATTCCACATGTGTTAATTCATAGTTTTGATGCCTTCAGTGTGAATCTACAAAACTCTTTAAATGAGAAGGTGTGTCCAAACTTTTGGTCTGTACTGTACATACACACACTCAGCTTTATATATTAGATTGAGGTGCCCTGGGAAGGTTTTCATATACGTTGAACAACCACTTAAAATTTACAATCCAGAGTAATAAAATTATTTTCCCGTTTCCCTGTCATCACTCTTAAATTGGTCATACACATTGGATTAATCATTTCTACTGATTTTGGTTGAACCAGCTAACTATCTAATGTGCATGTGGCCTCCAAAATCTGCCCGATAAGGACCCTGTGATTGAATTTCAGCATTCTCGTTTCTTGGTCCTTGAGGAGATAAGCCACCCCCAGAGGTGTCTGCAGTGACATATTCCCTTGTCCCCATTCAGAATACATGTATACCTGCCCAAGCTTGACAACGAGTAATGGCTACTGAGATTACTTGTCCCCATAGAGAATCATTACTTCTGGGCAGCGGGTCCTTTTTTCACAGAACAATCCACTGCCCAGAAACAATGATTTAGGTGACCACATCTCCAATGCTTTCAGCTGATGAACGAACATTTGCTCGTTCATTGGGTGATTAACAGTACCTTTACACAGGCAATTATTGGGAATGCGTTCCTAGGAATGTGCCATCCCAATAATTGCCTGATCATCGGCCCATGTGAAAGTACCTTCCTTTTATGATGCAGCAGCTGTCTTCTTTGTATCTTATCTTTGCTTTGATTTTCCTGCTCTGTCACTTTCAGACTCCCTGTCTTGCTGTTTCATATGCCGCTGTATCTTCTTCCTCCTTCCACCATTTTTTTTTAAATAGTCGCTCTGTTCTGTCCCTATCTCTGCAGCATGATCAGTTCTACTGTAAATGGAGACCTCAGTAGATACTGTTACACTTTATGCAGCAATGACCCAGGCTGAGCCTGCTACATGTTACTGCAGCTGCTACGTGGGTGCATTGGATAGGATTGTAGAAAGGGCCACCGCTACACAGAGCAGGTGACCGTGGACCATGACCAGGGTCTTCTATATGTTATCTAAAGTAGCTTCTGTAAATCCCTACTAGACAACCATAGTTTTCAATATATTGTATGCCATCTCATACAGTTAGGAAACTGTAGATTGTGAGCCCCTTTAGGCACAAGGACTGATCTAAATGAATACATTTGTGTGCACAGTGCTGGCAGCTCAGTGGTTAGCACTGGTGCCTTGCAGCCATAGGGTCTTGGGTTAGGACCCGACCAAGGGCAACATCTGCAACAAATTTGTACGGTTTGTGTTTCAGTGGGTTCACTCCAAAAATATAGTGATTAATTTGAAATTTAGATGGTCATTGCTCACTCTCACCAGTGAATATCACAATCGGTGTACAATGCTGCTGAATATATTGGTGGTATATAAAAGTGTCAAAAAAATAAATAAAAAAAAGCGGTTCAGTTGTAAAATTAGGATGTAGCACAAATAGTATTTTCATGCACATGATATAAGCTGTGTATACTGTGTGTCAAGATGTTTTATAAGCGCAGTTCTATTTAATGATTTTATGCAGTTTTATTTAATGATGATACCGTATGCTTATTGTATGTATTGTATCAAAATGGAGTAAAGTACTTTCACTTTTTATTTCACAGTAAAATAATGAATGTGCTCGAATCTGTCTGTAATTTAAACACTTTTTATATTGTTTTCAGTGTGCAGGTTTTGTCCAGTTATCAGTCACCATGGTTGCCCTGTCGCTGAAGATCTGTGTACGGCAGTGCAATGTTATTAAGACCATGCAGTTTGAGCCGTCCACGGCGGTCTATGATGCCTGCCGGATCATCCGGGAGAGGGTTCCAGAGGCTCAGTCAGGCCAAGGTATTTACAGTTTTTTGTTTTAACTTCTAGGAATACCGATCCTGCATACTGCCTTATTATTTGTTATGCATTAGTATTCTGCTCTGAACATGAATACTTAGCACCACGATTATACTATAAGCTGTAAGGATTCTGGACACTCATTTCTAATTGTTCTCAATAATTTAAAAAATGTAAAACAGTGAGAAACGCTGTCATGTCAGTACTTTCACCCTGTATATTTACGGCTTTTTCATATGGTTCCATTGTTGGTAGTATGTCTGTCCTGTACAATGGAGGTTCTTGTTCAAGGGAACAGTGCTTTGTTGTACTGTGTCCAACTACTGGGCACATACCCCAGAGCCTCTGTATGACCTGACCTCTTCCCTTTGCCCACAGCATTTGACTTTGGCCTCTTCTTATCTGATGAAGATCCGAGGAAAGGAATCTGGCTGGAGGCTGGCAGGACCCTGGATTATTACATGCTGAGGAATGGGGTACGACCTAAATATCCATTGTGTGCCCTTGTGAAGCTTGTCTCTGTCAAGTACAATGCATTCAGAAAGTCTTCAGACCCTTTTCACTTTTTTTTCACATTTTGTTATGTTGTGGATTTTTTTTTCAATCTCAATCTGCACTCAATCCCCCATAATGAGAAGGTGAAAACCGAATTCTAGAAATGTATGCAAAGTTAAGGAAAATTAAAAACTAAAATCTTGCATTGACTTAAGTATTAAGACCCTTTACTCAGGACTTAGTTGAAGCACCTTTGGCAGCAATTACAGCCTCCAGTCTCCTTGGGTATGATGCCACAAGGTTTGCACACCTGGATTTGGGGATTTTGTGCTATTCTTCCCTGCAGATCCTCTAAAGCTCTGTCGGGTTGGACGGGGACTGTCGATGGACAGCCATTTTCGGGTCTCCTCAGGGATGTTCGATTGGGTTCAAGTCAGGGCTTGTGGCTGGCCCACTCAAGGACATTCACAGAGTTGTCCCTAAGTTGCTCCTGTTTTGTCTTGGCTGTGTGCCTAGGGTCATTAACTTGTTGGAAGGTGAACCTTCAGCATAGTCTTAACGTAAAAACACCAAGTTGGAGCTCACCTCACCATACACCACCGAGGAGCACGGACACAAAACCGGAACCAAGGCTGAGAAGCAGCGAAAAAAGTAGACATGAGGAAGGATCTGTAATATATGTTGATCCGAAACATGTTGATGAAATGAGCCTGATGTTTGGTTTTTAAGCACGTTTCCTAATAAAATACGCACTGCGAGGTGAAGCTGGACAGTCTACTTTTTTCAGCATAGTCTTAGGTCCAGAGTACTGGATCGGGTTTTCATTAAGAATATCTCTGTACTTTACTCCATCCACTTTTTCTCAGCCTTGACCAGTCTCCCTTTCCCAGCAGCTGTAAGCTGTCACCAACATGCTTAACTTGAATGGGCCTGCTCTTCGCTTAGGCCACATGACCAATAACTGTGATGTCCCTGGCTTAAGAAGAGGCAATGGCCCTCACCGGAGTGCCGCAGCCTCTTCAAACAGCTGATCTCGGGGGTCTCAGGTGTTGAACTGAGGATAGGTAATCAATATCAGAATCTCAGAAACCCCTTTTTTTTTTTTTTTTAATTATCTTTTTATTTTCATTTTAAAAGCATAGACAGGTAGACAAGTTGACATCACTTATCATTTTTTACCATATCCAATTGTATAGGATTATGCATAGAATAAAAAAGAAAAAAAAATCAGCAGTAAAAGTAATCCTAACTTAGGTAAGTAAGAAAAACAAATAAATAAATGACACAAACAATGGGGGAATTGACAAAGACACGACACAAGAGGAAAGGAAGTAAAACGTAGATGCCATTCGCTCACTGGTTAAGCTCATGAACGTTGCCCATAACTGCCATATTTTGTTGAACCTTTCCAAACTATTAGTTAGGCCAGCTGATAGATATTCCATCCTTCTAACCTCGGTGATATTGGTAAGAAGGTCTAGCTGGGTGGGGGAAGTTGTTTTCTTCCAGAATCTAGCTATAAGACGTCTGGCTGCGGTCAGAATGTGTAAAGTAAGAAATAAAACATGTCTCCTCAGTGATATCGACGGCATATTTAACAAATAAAAGAAAGGGTCTAGTGGGAATCTGATATTGAGCAGACTGAAAAGAACCTCCTGTACCATATGCCAATAAGACTGAATCAGGGGGCACTCCCAGAAAATATGTATATGAGAACCTTCTCCTGTAGCACATCTCCAACATCTATCTGAGATGTTAGGGTTAAGGTGCCTCAATAGTTTTGGGGTGTGATACCAAAACATAAGTATCTTGTAAGAGTTTTCCTTATGTGTAACGCAGGAGGAGGTCTTTGCAGTCCTTTCCCAAATCAGCTTCCATTCAGCAGGCGACACAGAACGACCAAGAATAGATTCCCATTTACTCATATAAGGATGTTTCACAGTTGAAGACGACAATATACCATAAATCTCTGAAATGAGACCCCTAGTGGTGCTTGACAACTTGCATAATTTCTCAAATGTAGAAGGGGTGGAGACACTCGAGGATTTAAAGAGGCCAGAAAGCAGATGCTGAAGTTGTAGATATTGATATCCAGAGGATTCAGGTAACTTAAAGGACATTCTTAACCTATCCAGTGGCAATAAACTGAGTGTTTTATGGTCAGTTATATCCACAAAGCGAAATAATTTATTGGAGAACCAAGGCTTAAGAAAAGAGGCGTGCATACCCATCGGGAACAGGGGATTAAATAAGAAGGAAGTCATTGAAGACTTTTCAGGTGCTAGAGAGAATTTACGATTACAACTGCGCCAAATATTATATGTATGAGTGATTGGACCTAACATTTCCGGAACCAACGTGTTCGGAAGTGGTGTCCATAAAAGTGAATTGGGATGTATAGGGGCTAACCATAATTTTTCTATTTCTAGCCATCTGGAATAAGCATATAAATTAGACCAAGCCGGGAGCCTTCTGAGATGTGTGGCCCAATAATACCTCGTAACATCTGGAGCTGCCAGACCACCTTGAGTTTTGAGTGCCGTGAGAGTTGCATATCCAATCCGATGCCTCTTCCCATTCCATATAAAATTTAGCATACTTGTCTGAAAGGTCCTTAGGTCTTTTAGAGGAACAGGGATCGGTAGTGTTTCAAACAAATATAAAAGTTTGGGCAAAATTGTCATTTTGACCGCTGCTATGCGACCTAATAAGGAAATGGGAAGAGACATCCACCTGGTCATGAGCATCTTTAGTTCACGGAAAGTATTTGGAAAATTTTGACCATATAGTGAACCATATGTCGGAGTTAGGCTAATTCCAAGATAACGCAGCTTTGTGTCTTGCCATCTAAAGCGAAAGTTAGTTTTTAGTATAGTTAAATCATCTAGGGAGAAGTTAAGAGGTAAGGCTTCAGTCTTAGCAGTATTAACCTTGTAACCCGATAACCTGCCGTAGGTTTCCAGAAGGCGAAAGAGGTTAGGAAGTGAGATGTGTAGATTTGTCAATGTAAGCAAGATATCATCAGCGAACAAGGACAATTTGAACTCTACTTTATTCACCAAAACTCCACGGATATCAGGGTGAGCCCTAATGGCTGCTGCGAGGGGCTCAATGCAAAGGACAAAAATTAATGGGGACAATGGACAGCCCTGACGTGTACCATTATATATGGGGAAGATCGGAGATTGTGCATGAGGCATTTTTACTGTAGCTGTAGGCTGGGCATATAGGACTTTCAGGGCATTAAGAAATGGTCCGGCAATGCCAAAGGCCCCCAGGGCGGAGAACATAAACGGCCAATTTAATCGATCAAACGCCTTTTCAGCGTCGAGGCTTAGCAAAAGTGCTATGTCGTTACGCTTATTAACGATTTCCACTAAATCAATAGTTCGCCTAGTGTTGTCTCCTCCCTGACGATCCCTGACAAAACCCACCTGGTCCTTGTGCACTAAATAGGGGAGCCAAATGGAAAGGCGATTAGCTAAAGTTTTGGTAAATATTTTGAGGTCCGAATTAAGAAGGGCTATAGGTCTATAATTGGCACATTCTAGTGGGTCCTTTCCGGGTTTTGGGATTACTGTAATGTACGAATGTGAAAGCGATGGAGGTATTGGGGATCCCTGCAAGAAAGAATTAAATAATAGTATCATTTGGGGCATCAGGATATCCGAAAAGGTTTTGTAGTATACATACGGCAGGCCATCAGGTCCCGGGGACTTGTTATTGGGAAGCTGCTTCAGTACCTCTTGCAATTCCTCTGACGTTATTGGGGCATTCAATGAAGAAATAGCTTCCTCTGATAGTTTAGGTAGTTTGCATTGCGTCAAGAAGTTATCAAAAAGTTGTTGACGCTTTTCATGATCTATTGGCGTCTGTTGTGGTATAGAGTCAGAAAACCCTTTTAATGGAATTTCAATATATTTAGCTTCTTTTGGCTTAAGCTTTGTTCATTAAAACAATGAGAACACTATTGTTTTGGCAATAAGATATTACCATTTACTGTTTGAGCAGCATTTTAGGCTCCCCTTCTTTTCAGTATATGTGTGACAGATGCCTGATCTCTCCTTCTTCAATAATAGTTTAGGAATCTGTATTTTGTAATCATTCTGTACTTGCTGTAATAGAAATGAGTTCTCCATGAACTGATATCCTGGTCAATCTGTGCTGCAGCATAAACCAATGGTGACAGGGGGTGTGTCTCCGACTATCTCCGACTCCCTGTAGGCACTGTAGCAAAACTGTAGTCACATCACAGCTCTGCTGTAATGGAGATGAGCGAAAAAGCAGTTAATGAGTTAGTACCAATGGAAGTAAATAGCCAGTAAGCATCACCCAGAAATACTGAATTGCATATCATTTTTGGGTCATGACGGGATCATCCCTTTAACCCCTTAGGGATCCATGACGTAGCGGTACGGCATGGTTCCCGAGTCCTTAAGGACCCATGACGTACCGGTACGTCATCTATAGTTCCGCAGGCACCACGGCTAAATGCGCAGGGGGGTCCCGTGACCCCCCCTCCCCCGTGTCGGCGATCGCCGCAAACCACCGGCCCTCCGGTGAAGAGCCTGTGAGATCCAGCCCCCTGGATCTCGCAGGCCGGAAGCTGTATGAGTAATACACACAGTATTACTCATACAGCCAATGCAAAAGTTCAAGTCCCAAAGTGGGACAAAAAATAAAGTGAAAAAAAAGTTGAAAAAATAAAGTCGTCCCCCCCCCCCCCCCCCCCCAAAAAATTAAAAGTTTCAAGTAAAAATAAACAAAAACGTCATTTTCCCCAAATAAAGTTTAAAAAAATAGGGGGGGAAAAATTTATACATATTAGGTATCGCCGCGTCCGTATCGACCGGCTCTATAAACATATCACATGATCTAACCTGTCAGATGAATATTGTAAATAACAAAAAATTAAAAACGGTGCCAAAACAGCCATTTCTTGTTATCTTGCCTCACAAAAAGTGTAATATAGAGCAACCAAAAATCATATGTACCCTAAACTAGTACCAACAATACTGCCACCCTATCCCGTAGTTTCTAAAATGGGGCCACTTTTTTTTGGAGTTTCTACTCTAGGGGTGCATCAGGGGGGCTTCAAATGGGACATGGTGTAAAAAAAAACAGTCCAGCAAAACCTGCCTTCCAAAAACCGTATGGCATTCCTTTCCTTCTGCGCCCTGCCGTGTGCCGGTACAGCTGTTTACGACCACATATGGGGTGTTTCTGTAAACTACAGAATCGGGGCCATAAATATTGTTAGGTTTGGCTGTTAACCCTTGCTTTGTAACTGGAAAGAAATTATTAAAATGGAAAATCTGCCAAAAAAGTGAAATTTTGAAATTGTAGCTCTATTTTCCATTAATTCTTGTGAAACACCTAAAGGGTTAACAAAGTTTGTAAAATCCGTTTTGAATACCTTGAGGGGTGTAGTTTATAGAATGGGGTCATTTTTGGGTGGATTCTATTATGCAAGCCTCGCAAAGTGACTTCAGACCTGAACTGGTCCCTAAAAATTGGGTTTTAGCAAGATTTTCTTCTAAACTTCTAACAAATCCCCAAAAAATAAAATATCCCCAAAACTAACATCCCCAAAAAATAAAATATCATTCCCAAAATGATCCAAACATGAAGTAGACATATGGGGAATGTAAAGTAATAACTATTTTTGGAGGTATTACTATGTATTATAGAAGTAGAGAAATTGAAACTTGGAAATTTGCAATTTTTTACAAATGTTTGGTAAATTTGTTTTTTTTTTTATAAATAAAAATAAAAAAAATTGGACGAAAAAACAATCTCAGAATGGCCTGGATAAGTCAAAGCGTTTTAAAGTTATCAGCACTTAAAGTGACACTGCACTGGTCAGATTTGCAAAAAAATTGCCAAGTCCGTAAGGTGAAATAGGGCCGAGTCCTTAAGGGGTTAAGATTCCATGAGTGAATCAAACTGTTATTCTCCATCATAGCACTCATTGGAGTCCTTGATCTTGTAACAACTGAGATCTCTTGTACTGGAATTGTGATCAGTCCTTCGCAGGGCACAGACGGTTTCAAGGCATTTATTATGTCAGGCTTGCTGTCTTTTTGACTTACCATCGATGTCTAACCCGGGTTATTGCTCTTGCCCTCAGGATATGTTAGAGTATAAAAAGAAACAGCGGCCGCAGAAGATTCGAATGTTGGATGGAGCGGCAAAAATGATTATGGTGGATGATTCCAAGACTGTAGGAGAACTTCTGGTGACCATTTGTAGCAGAATAGGTGAGGCAATTCTACTGTGTAAAATGCAAAGGAAAGATGAACCCTTAGATGTTAGGAAACATTATGAAACACTGCTATGCAAAGTTGCATTACATTTGCACTTGTTTTTATATTTTTTTCACTGCTGCATTTTTCTACATTTGAAGGCTAGATTTCATCCTTAAAACACTTCTCCTGTATTGTGTGAACATCATTTTGTAAAATACTGTTCACGTGCTTGTTGCCTTGGCCTCTGGAGTAAATCACTGCTGTTACAAACTAGAAAGATCTGTGAATGTACTCAAAGATGGAAATAATGTAGGAAATTGGACAGTGTAATGATGACACCATACATTCTTTTTCTGTGCCAGGAATTACTAACTATGAGGAATACTCTCTTATCCGGGAGACTGTGGAAGAGAAGAAAGAAGAGCCCACTGGAACCCTGAAAAAAGACAGGACTCTGCTCCGAGATGAGAAGAAAATGGAGAAACTGAAAGCTAAGCTTCACACAGAGGATGAGTGTGAGTGGTCAACAAGAGAACAACATCAGTACACTCTGCCATCCAATACATGTGGTATTGTAGTAGCTTAAAGGGGTGAAATTGATGACCTATCCTTAGGATAGGTCTTCAATATCACATCGTTGGGAGTCCAACACACTGCAGCCCCACTGATCAGATGTTTTGGGCAGTTGCCACTGCTGCAAACTGTACAGTAGATGTACCTGTATTTAAAATTTCTGCTGACATACATTTATTTTTCAGTGCAGTTAAGCCCTATCTGCAGAGTGCAATGGTATGGTCCATGGACCCAGTCAGTCTTCTGTAATGGACTAACTGAATAGGACTTTACATGGTGTTGGTCATATGACCCTCACATGTCATGTGACCCTGGCATTCAGTACGCACAGGGTTTTATGGCCTACATGTGCAGCACAGGATACGTCTGTATTATAGCTAAATAGGACTGCTAGTGTAATATTGCTATTATTCACCTGTTAGATACCTGGATAGTTGACTGAACACCAGAGGTCACATGACATGTTTGAGGGTCAGATGACGCCCTGTTTAGTCTTATTCAGCTCTCCTATGGATGCACCCACTGATCCATGGACCATACCATTATACTGTGCAATGATGAGGAAGGTATGCAAACAGAATTTTGTGTATTTTTCTTATTGTATAAAGAAATAAAAAAAAACAACTAAAAAAACACCCCTATAAGCAGCTATAGTTTTGTCCAATCTACAACACTGTCTCCATAATTGTTTTTCCACTAACTGGTAAAAGATTAAAATTCATGAATGACTGAATAATATCTAACTGATCATATGATATTTCAGTGAATTGGCTCGACCACAGCCGCACTTTTCGAGAGCAGGGAGTTGATGAAAATGAAACCTTACTACTTCGCAGAAAGTTCTTCTATTCAGATCAGAATGTGGACTCCAGGGATCCTGTACAGCTCAACTTGCTCTATGTGCAGGTAATCTATAGAGACGAGGTTAAGGACACATTTGTAGTAGATAGATATTTCTAGCACTTCCTAACATTTAACCCTATAGTTGTTTCTCTCATATACAGCAGTTGGTCTATTTAATTGTCCCCTTGGCAAAGAGCAACAATTAAACAGATCATTTACACCAAGAAATTCACGGATAAACCTGGCACAGTGTCTTGTAGGGCTAGCTCAGCTAAATATAATGATGCCTTTCACTTAGTGATACGTTGTTTAATTCTGGAGATATCCATATGCACACAAGCAGTTATGTGCACTGAGGTCAAGCCCAAGTGCACTCTTGCTCCTGCCTTCTCTACGATGCCCACCTTCTCCTAACTATGTGGACTCTGCAGGAAACTACCTTGTCAATCAAGGAGTAGAGGAAGGGACTGGCCAAGGAAGCAGGAGGAACAATTTTGCACAGAATGGCATGGACCTGCCCTCACTTTTTCTCCAAAGCGGAGCAACAGATTCAGTTGTCCTAGCCCTACAAGGTATTGTGCCTGGTGACAGACACCCTTAAAACATTTTATTTCTTCTAGGCTCGTGATGACATCTTGAATGGTTCTCACCCTGTATCATTTGATAAGGCCTGCGAGTTTGGAGGGATACAAACACAGATTCAGTTTGGACCTCATGTGGAAGTCAAACATAAAGCTGGATTCTTGGAGTAAGTAAAAATACAGCATATTTATTTTTTTATTGTTGAGGTATATACTTATATTAGTGTGCCATCATTTATGCCATGCCAAAACCCTGTGAGTCTTTAAAAGATCATTGCACAGCATTTATCTCTAACCCGGGCTTGGTTCTTGAGCTGCTGTATCCGTAGACTTGTAAATATTCTTCTTAAAGTGTACCTACACTTTCAGTTGACCTTTCAAAATAAGCTGTTGTGTGTATGCATGAATGATATCACTATATCTGGACATTATATGACCTGTGTCCTTTATTTTAGCAGTCCCCCTTGCAGACTTCATCTCTGTTTCTCAGTTGTCCCTAAACTAGTTGGTGGACACTAGCTGCTATGATGTCTCGTATAGACTGCACATGGAGGAAACGGAAGATTCTGTTCTCTCTCTCACTCAGTCAGAAGTAGCAATACCACCATATTGGACCTTTATAAGTACTGAATATAAAAGTCTTCTCTCCATAGATGTCTATGAGCAGCATATAATATGATCCCTCAGTAAGTCGACAGTCTGTCTGGAAGACCAAGAAAAATTTAGATAATTCAGAGTGAGTGAACACTTTGCATTTGATTTATTTATTAATCCTCTGAGTGGTCAGAAGCTCAGGTTGTTTGAGGCCATGGGCCAGAAAGACTACCTTCATTAGACAATTCATGTAAAAGCTAAGGACAGTTGACAGAAGTTTGAAAGGGTAATTATTGTCAACTGAAACAGAGTTTTAAGCTAATGTAATTTACCATTTGGTCCTTGCAACCTGTATAGGCATCTTAAATAGGTTTTCCATCCAGATGTATGTATTTATCACTCATCCATTGGATTAAGTGGTAAATGCTAACTGGTGGCAGTCTGCTAGGCTCCCACCAATAGCCAGAATCAAGGACGCCATTCCCCCCCCCCCTTCCCCCCAGCTGCAGGACAACGGCTAGTAAGAGTTTGAAAGGAGCAGCGGTTAAAGGGGGTTTCTGAGATTTAGATTTAGATACTGATAACATATCCTCTAGCCCAGTCATCCTCAAACTGCGGCCCTCCAGCTGTTGCAAAACTACAACTCCCAGCATGCCCGAGCAGCCTACAGGTATCAGCCTACAGCAGGGCATTGTGGGAGTTGTAGTTTTACAACAGCTGGAGGGCCGCAGTTTGAGGATGCCTGCTCTAGCCCCATAGAAGTAAATGAGGCTGAAAGTACCAAGCACAGCCACTATACAATGTTTGGCGCTGTGCTTGGTGAGCATAGAGAAGGCCGCATTGCTCACCGGTGCATTCTCAGCTGATCACCAGGGGTCCTAGGTGTCGGACCCCCAACCGATCAAATACTTATTTAAATCCTGGAAAACCCTTTTAACCTTGTGCCCTCCATTTAAAGTCTATGGCCTTGAGAGGAACGTCCAAGCATTTAGGCCATTGGTAGCAGTTGGTGGATAGGTAATAAATGCTTCGAGGCCACATTCAGAAGTGACTAATTTCTGGTAGATTTACCAATAAAAAGCTATTAAATATCCTTTTATAAATTGTTCTCTTATTGCTTGTAGTAAATCATTTTTTGTTTTGTGGGCTATTGCTTATGGGACTTGTGTTTATTTTTATTTTTTTATGACTTTGTTCTATTTAGTCTTTAAACCCCTTACATCTTAGTTATTGCATTTACTTTAGACTGATGTCTGGGGAGTGCCTGGGCAGTGTGCTGGGCTGTATCATCTTATTCCCTGTGTGTCTCGCTCTTTCACTGAAACAACTGTATATTTTATATTGTTTATAATTGTGTATTCTGCTTGTGATTTTGCAAAACTCCATTCACATGTGGAGGAAAAATCTGTGTACTATGTGTTAGAGAATTGGCTTATTTCACCTCGTACAGTAGAAATATTTGCTGAAAATTCAGAAACAAAATTTGCTGTTGGTAAAAGTGGCCTTAGCCTTCTCAAACTCCACTACTCAAAGGCTATCAGCCATTGACTATGTTTTTCCTATGCAGTGAAAGAACCACTTTAGACTTGAGCAGAATAACACTTGTTATATGCAAAATACACAAAAACTGAACTGAAAGCATAGCTACACTTTCAGATAACTTTTCAGAGTAAGTTTCCCCATATGTGTATCTATGGGTGATAGCACTATTTCTGGCCATTGTATGATTTTTATATGGCATTATTTAACAGCTCTCTTCTCTGTAGGCTATATATCCTATTTCTGAGTTGTCTCTAAACTGATGGGTGGAGACTAGATATTATGATGTCTCCATATAGAATGTCTCCCCATAAAATATATATAATATGATTTCTCCATATAGAATGTCTCCCCATATAATATATATAATAATACATATGGAGACAGCAAATTCTTCTCCCTGCCTGTCACTCAGAATTACCCAAAAACACCATATAGTACTGAGCAATATAGATGTGAATAAAGCACTTGCTGTGAGATGTAGCACTTAGGCTGTGTTTACATGCTCCTGCCCATTCACAGACAGTGGCCAATGACAGCACTATTTTGAAGGTGAGACTTCTACTTTGATTGCAAGTTCTTGCAGCCATTGGGGGTGCAGTTGGTCAGGGTTTTATCCACATGTGGCTGTCAGCGTGTTTAAACATGGCCCTACTATTCGCTCCAGCAGTTTCTGTGTCTGTCTCTCTGATTCTCTTTTACTGCCCCTCCTCTCTTATAGACATCTATAGCCTGATGTAGTCTGATCATCCAGTGAACTGACATCCTGTATTTAAGCCAGAATTTGGAGAGAATGGAGGAGCTGATAACTGGAGAACAGGACATTTTTCTCTGATAAGATATGCGTTAGAAAGTTTCAGAAGGCCCTCTTACACGAGCCAATGATTGTGGTATTTATCAGGAACCATGGCTCCTAATATCACTGGTTGCTGATAATTGATTTGCGCAAATGTGCCACCGACCACCTGATCATCGGATGATCGCATCTTGCCTGTGGCACTTTAAAACATAATTTCATCAAAGTGCCCTCAAATTCACCTGTACTGCTGATTTATGTAAAGTTCTGCAACCATTAAAGTTTTTCTTTTAAACAAGACCTTGAATGAGTTTTCAGCAATGTATGACATTAGGTAAATTATTGGGACTGTTATTTCTTGTAAGCAGTTGGTAAATCCATTACATATTTCTTTCAGCTTGAAGGAGTTTCTTCCTAAGGAATATATCAAGCAGAGAGGCGCAGAGAAAAAGTTATTCCAGGTACAGTCACATACAGTACAGACCAAAAGTTTGGACACACCTTCTCATTCAAAGAGTTTTCTTTATTTTCATGACTATGAAGGCATCAAAACTATGAATTAACACATGTGGAATTATATACATAACAAACAAGTGTGAAACAACTGAAAATATGTCATATTCTAGGTTCTTCAAAGTAGCCACCTTTTGCTTTGATTACTGCTTTGCACACTTTTGGCATTCTCTTGATGAGCTTCAAGAGGTAGTCCCCTGAAATGGTCTTCCAACAGTCTTGAAGGAGTTCCCAGAGATGCTTAGCACTTGTTGGCCCTTTTGCCTTCACTCTGTCCAGCTCACTCCAAACCATCTCGATTGGGTTCAGGTCCGGTGACTGTGGAGGCCAGGTCATCTGGCGCAGCACCCCATCACTCTCCTTCGTGGTCAAATAGCCCTTACTTTTAAAGTTTTCCCAATTTTTTCGGCTGACTGACTGACCTTTATTTCTTAAAGTAATGATGGCCACTCGTTTTTCTTTACTTAGCTGCTTTTTTCTTGCCATAATACAAATTCTAACAGTCTATTCAGTAGGACTATCAGCTGTGTATCCACCTGACTTCTCCTCAACGCAACTGATGGTCCCAACCCCATTTATAAGGCAAGAAATCCCACTTATTAAACCTGACAGGGCACACCTGTGAAGTGAAATCCATTTCAGGGGACTACCTCTTGAAGCTCATCAAGAGAATGCCAAGAGTGTGCAAAGCAGTAATCAAAGCAAAAGGTGGCTACTTTGAAGAACCGAGAATATGACATATTTTCAGTTGTTTCACACTTGTTTGTTATGTATATAATTCCACATGTGTTAATTCATAGTTTTGATGCCTTCAGTGTGAATCTACAATTTTCATAGTCATGAAAATAAAGAAAACTCTTTGAATGAGAAGGTGTGTCCAAACTTTTGGTCTGTACTGTATAAAGACTTTCCCATTATAAGTATTTTATAAGTAGCGTTTCAAAGCATTGTGTAACTCCAAACCTGCCCATAAAAAAAATATTCGACTAATGAAAATTTAGAAATTATATGTGAAGCGCAGACAGTTGTCTCAGTCACGTTGGATTGTGTATAGCATGATTAGCCAAATGCAGCCAGTCGTTTGCCATGTTGCGCACTTCAGCTTTGTTCATCTACCTACGTTATCTGCTAGTTTAGCCAGACATTATGGTGGTTGGCGTGTTAAAGAGGATCTTTCATGGGATTATATGTTACAAACTGGTATGCTTACCAGAGAGGGCGGCCCCTACAGATGTCAGCCCTTTTTTTTTCTAAAATACCCCTCCGTTCCAGCACTGCGTCTTCCGCTGTTTTTCACGCCCAGTATGTTAATTTACACTGTCGGTACAGGGAGGAGAAGATTGCCGGGCTGTGACGCTCTCCACTGCGATTGGACCGCGCTACAGCCAGGGAGAAGGAGATGCCCATTGAGAAAACCCAAATGTCTCCTCGTCCCCGTACTGATACTCTAAATCAGGGATCCTCAACAAGTGGCCCTCCAGCTGTTGTAAAACTACAACTCACACCATGCCCTGCTGCAGGCTGATAGCTGTAGACTGTCTGAACATGCTGGGAGTCGTAGTTTTGCAACAGCTAGAGGGGTGCAGGTTGAGCATGCCTGCTCTAAATTAACATACTTGGCGTGAAAAACAGCAGGGGACATAGCGCCGTGACAGAGGGGCCACCCTATCTGGTAAGCATACCAGTTTGTAGCATATAAACACATGAAATGTCCTCTTTAAAGGGGACCTTTCATCTGGCAAAAAATTGTGAACTAAGTATCATGATATATACAGCGGCACCCAGGGATCTCACTGCGCTTACTATTATCCCTGGGCGCCGCTCCGTTCTCCTGCTATGCCCTCAGGTATGTTCGGTCACTTGGTTATAGTAGGAGGAGACTGCCCTTGTTCTCCTGGGCGTCTCCTTCTCCTAGGCTGTAGCGTTGGCCAATCGGAGAAGAATACGCCCAGGAGAACAAGGGCAGTCTCTTCCTACTATAACCAAGTGACCGAACATACCGGAGGGCATAGCAAGAGAACGGAGCGGCGCCCAGGGATAATAGTAAGTGCAGTGCGATCCCTGGGCGCCGCTGTACAGATCATGACACTTAATGTAATGTATGTGGCTATCTTTCCTCAGAATTATTATTACACTATCTAGTAAGACGTCCAGTCCAGATCTTCTTTTCATGTTGCTTTGTATGTTTTAATTTTCTGCTGTTTGGCTGCTATGGGCGCTGTAGATATTGTACTTCCTATTTTGGGAATTGCCCACGTCCACTTCCGTGCCAATTTAGTCGAAAAAGAAACGTGCCAATTTAGTCGAAAAAGAAGGGTGATATATCTTTACAACTGAATTAATATTGTGCACATTGTTTATAGCTTTTGCTTGGAGCTGATACTAATCTTTTTATGTAAGGAGTGCGTTTCTGTTTTAACACTCCACCATGTGATTTTATGGCCACCAGGAACATAAAAACTGTGGAGAAATGACAGAAATTGAAGCGAAGGTGAAGTATGTGAAGCTGGCTCGGTCCCTACGCACGTATGGAGTTTCGTTCTTTTTAGTTAAGGTAGGAATATATGTGGAGCTTTAGCTATTTCATGTATTTTAATATTGTTTTTTGTGTATAATAGACTTCTATTCTGCCACAATTTATAACTTAATTTATGTGCCTTGCCTTGGCTTATCTGCCTGGAGAGCAAAAGGATCAGGTCTTAAAATTTCATTCTTCTCTCACTAAAGATCATTAGACAGAATTGAGAGCTCCCCATACACATTAGATTGTGGTTTCTGCCAACATTAATCAAATATAGCCATCTTTAAAAGGACTTTCTGGGCTCCTAATATTAATGATCTAGCTTCAGGATAGGTCATCAATATCCAACCGGTAGGGGTCCAACACCTGGCACACCCACATCCTCCAAACAGCTGTTACCTATAGGTGCTGGAATTAGCGCTTTGAACATAGCCGGAAGCCCAGCTTAGGTTACTGCTGCTCAGCTTGCATATGACCCCCACCGATCGGATATTCATGAAGCAGAAAAGCCCCTTTTAGGGCACTTTCACAGGTCAGTATGTGGTCGTTATTTTTCATGGGTATTTTTAAGTCAATACCAGGAGTGGGTCCATAACACAGAAGAGGTACATGGCTTTCCACTATACTTTTTCTCTGTAGGCTCCACTTCTGGTTTTGGTTTACAAATACTGATGCAAAACATTGATCAAATTCTGTCCATGTGAAGGTCGCCTGAAGCTCTAATTCAGTTCGACTTTGTGGTCTATAAGGCTACTTTCACACTAGCGTTTTTGCTGGATCGGGCAGGGTCCGGCAAAAACGCTTCAGTTACTGATAATTCAACAATCTGCATCCGTTTGAACGGATCCGGTTGTATTATCTTTAACATATTTTATTTTTAACATTGCCAAAACAGATCCGTCATTAACTCTATTAAAAGTCAATGGAGGACGGATCCTTTTCTATTGTGGCACATTGTGCCAGAGAAAACGGATCCGTCCCCATTGACTTGCATTGGGGTCATTACTGATCAGTTTTGCTCCGCATCCCCAGGGCGGAAAGCAAAATACAACATGCTGCGGTTTGCTCTCCGGTATGGGAACGCAACTAAACGGAACGGAATGCATTTTGGAGCATTCCGTTCTGTTCAGTTTTGTCCCCATTGACGATGAATGGGGACAAAACTGAAGCATTTTTTTTCCGGTATTGAGCCCCTATGATGGAACTCAATACCGGAAAACTTTAACGCTAGTGTGAAAGTACCCTAATTTGTGTAAAAAGATGAATAAACCTATGTGAAGAGAGGGTGTCCTCAGAAGTTTGATAAAATGTGGAGTGAATGGTTATCTCATACCCATGTGGTTATATAGGCTTGTGACGGTCAAGACCAGCGGTTAGGGTTGGGGGGGTTAGGGCAGGGTAAGGGGGGGAGGGTGGTTGGGAAGGTTAAGTTACTGGTAATTTTATGTCCAAAATTATTTGCTTTAGCAAGCGTACACGTATTGTACGGATTCATGTTAAACTGAGTGGTGATATACTTATGATTACTGTTGTTCACTGATTCCACACGGTGGATAATGTAAAGAAAAGAAAACACAACGCAATGTACTATGTTTTACTATGTATTTATTGTTAATAAAAACGATTTGATTTAAAAAAAAGATGAATAAACCAAATATTACTAGGTATCCACACAGTAAATCGAAAAAACTGCAGAGCTCACCTGTGCACACACGAGGAGAAACGGAATAGCTTGACCTGGACACGGCCACGTAGAAACTCCAAAAGAAAAGTAGATTCCAGCTCCTCATAAAAAGTAATATTTATTACCTTGGGATTAAAAACCAGACCTCATCAAGGTAGAAAAAGCAAGAACACAGTGACGTGTTTCGGGCTCCTTAGTTGCTCCCCTTTATCATGACATGTCATGATGAAGGGCAGCAACTAAGGAGCCCAAAACGCGTCACTGTGAATTGCTTATCTTTTTCTACCTTGATGTCTGTTTTTTAATTCGAAGTTAATAAATATTACCTTTTATGAGGAGCTGGAATATACTTTTCTTTTAAATATTACTAGGTCTATTTTTGTAATGATTCCTGTATTGCCCAGCATTGTTTTACTCAGTAAATATATTCTATGGCAGGAGAAAAAAAATCTGATTTCACGGCACATTCTTTCTGCCTCTCCTGCAGTTTTCTACTTGGATCTTTCATCCCCTTGGTGCTTTCTTACCTAATTATCATCCTCGTTAAGATTTGATTGTTTAACCTAGACTCTCTCCCCGCGGTCAGATTGTTACACATTTTCTGTCTACATTTTCTGCTGACCCCAGGATTCAGCAGATTTACAAAATACAAGCTTAACCTGACTCGTGTACCATCCCCCACCCTACAGAAGTGAAGTCCTACATAGAAGTGATGTGTGTGCCCTCATCCAGCTATGCTAATAACTACCACAAGGGTTCAGCAAGCCAGGCCTTGGGCTATGCTCAGTATACAAGATGTATTGGGGAGTTATCTTGGACGTCACTGCATTCCTACGTTAAACATCTTCTTGGTCTTAAATTGCAGGCCGCAACTGATAATTTGTTCCATATTTCCTGATATCCTTGCTGTCATCTATATACTATTAGACTATTGCATAATGTTTTCTGTGTATCCCCTGTTCAATTATGTCTTCGTTTCCAGGAAAAGATGAAGGGGAAAAACAAGCTTGTGCCTCGTTTGCTCGGGATCACTAAGGATTCTGTGATGAGGGTCGACGAAAAAACGAAGGAAGTTGTTCAGGAATGGCCACTGACAACAGTAAAGCGTTGGGCTGCTTCTCCAAAAAGTTTCACTCTGGTATATTTGCTTTTTTTTGTTCTTTGTGTTGCTGTATGATGTCACGGGAATAAATAAAGTACATGATTAGCAATTCATGTTCTGTACTTTGGAGATCACATAAGAACGCCAGTAAGTCTGAAGAAAAATGTAAGCAGAGTGAAATATTCTGTTTTGTGTAACATTGCTGCTGAGATCAATCAGGAGTCGTTCTACATTATTTATCCATTAAACCAACTTTTTCCACTTCTCTTGTCACATCCAAAGTCCCCTTCAGAATTTCCCTGGTTTTAATGTTTTGTTGTTTTACACCTTGAGATATATATATTTTTTTGTAGCCTAAATATTGAATTTTTCATTTGTATAAATTTATATTTCAGGATTTTGGAGAGTATCAAGAGAGTTATTATTCTGTACAAACTACTGAGGGGGAGCAGATTTCTCAGCTAATCGCTGGATACATAGATATCATCCTCAAGAAGGTACAAGGGCTTTAACTAACATTGCTGACTGCTGTGGGTATGGCCACGCATTACATAAATAATGCAGATTCTCCATAGCAGGATTGCATGCAGAAAATCTCTAGTATTTAGACCACCAGCGGACGTTTCAGAAGTCTCATTCACATGCTGCAGGAAATTTGTGGGTTTTTAATCTGCAGCATATTAATTTATGCTGTGGACTTCACTTGTGGCTTTCAATTTTTGCAATGTAAGGCTGCTTTCACACTTGCATCTTTGTTTTCCGGTATTGAGATCCAGCAGAGGATCTCAATACCGGAAAAGAAAGGTTTCAGTTTAGTCCCCATGCATTCTGAATGGAAAGAGATCCGTTCAGGATGCATCAGGATGTCTTCCATTCCAGCAGCATTCCGTTTTGTGACCGGATAAAAAACTGCTGCAAGCTGCGGTTTTGTGTCCGGTCATAAAAACTGGGGCAAAAGGACGTATCCGGCACTGAAAACAATGGAAGTCAATGGTGACGGATCTGTTTTTTTAGGAGCTTCAAAAAATCATATTTTTCCATTTTGGTTTATCACAACTGCATCCTAACGGAACAGACACATCCTGATGCGCAAAATAAAAACTGATCCGTTTAATTCTGGTATTGCGATCCTCTGCTGGATCTCAATAACAGAATTAACAACGCAAGTGTGAAAGTAGCCTAAAGGTTGAAAGTAGCGGAAGATTCCTGTAGCAATCCCCGTTTTGGTGGATTATAGAGAAACCTGCTGCTGAATTTCTGTGATGATGGTCTTATGTGGTTGTACCCTAATTTTGGTGTTTGCCTATAAAAATGTCAATTGATGCTTCACTTACATTGCCATTCATACATGCAGGACATAATTTTAATGTTCCTTAGCTGTTGCTATCATCTGCCATCTTCTTAACCTATTAGTGCATAATGCCGTATATGTATGATACTATGCGCAAGGGCTTGTATGGAGCAGGCTTCTGCACTTAGCCCGCTCCATACATGGCAGGTTCCGGCTGTATAATACAGCAGACACCCGGCCGCAATGACCAGGATTAGTGATGACACTGAAACGAGTCATTTAACCCCTCTGAAGCCGCATTCAATAGCAATCCTGGCATCTGTGGAGTTAGGAAGAGGGAGGCAGCTCCTTCTGCCTTCCAGTCATACCACCCATAGTAAAATTGCGGGTCTCTGATCAGTTACCATGACAGCTTAGGGCCTGCTGAAGGTTCCTAGGTAAGCTACATGTAAAGCTTGTCTATGGGACAAGTGACCAGAAAATAGCTGAGAAAATATTACAAAAATTTTCATCACCACCTCCCCCCCCTTCCCAGTTTCACATATAAAAATATATAAATGAACTATTGAAAAAAAAATTAAGCCACCTTGTCGTCGTCCCCCCCCCCCCAAAAAAAAATTGAATAACACTGATCAGAAAGTCGTGCATACCCCAGAAATGGTACCAATTAAAGCTACCGTTCGTCCCGCAAAAAAACAAGCCCTCATACAGGTCTGTAAATCAAAATATAAAAAAGTAATGAAACAAAACAAAAATTATATGAATGTGGTATGGCTGTAATCGTATTGACCCGCAGAATAAGGAGATGATGTTATTTTTAGCGCACGGTGAATGTAGTAATATAAAAAAACATAAAACCTTGATGAAAAATACAAGACATGGTAAATTAAGTGGTGGTATTAAAAATGCATCTTGTCCCACAAAAAATAAGCCCTGATATGGCTATGTGAATGGAAGAATTAAAAAGTTATTTATATTGGAATCTTGGAAGGAAAATAAAAAATGCAAAACCAAAAATAAGCCCGTTCCTTAAAGGGGTTCTCTGGGAATTAAGAAAATCAAAATACTTAAATATTACTTTATACCAATCTGGGTGTATATATATATATATATATATATATATATATATATATATATATATATATGGGTAGCAATCATTAGGAGAAACAAAATGCCTGCCATCCCATTAGTTCACACAAAACCTGTCCTAATCACACAGGATGACACATTACTTCACAACACTGAGGTAAAGAGCTGCTTCATCCTTCTCTCTGCTGTACTTGTCAGGGATTATCATCACGAATACAGATGATAAGAACTTTAGCTGAATCTCTGGGGATTTTAGTTCATGAGGAGACATGAAGTACAGAGAGGACGGACAGGACAGGCTGTGGTAATGTGGGGCTGTGGTAATGGAGACTGTAAACAAGTGCTTCTGCTCATTAGCCACACCTCACCCTCCTTTCATGTCTTATCTCCATTCCCACAGAGATTCACCTGTATTCAGGATCATAATCCCTGACAAGCAGAACAGAGAGGATGAGGCAGCCTCTATAGCTCAGTGTTGTGAAGTAACTTCTCCTCCTGTGTGATTAGGACAGGTTTTGTGTGTACTAATAGGATGGCGGCCATTTTATTTCCCCTGTAGACAAAACAAGCTATTATAACTAATGAAAGGTATTTGTGAATATATTTATTGTAAAATAATATTTAAGTATTTACATTTTCCTAATTCCCATAGAACCCCTTTAAGGGGTTAAAGGCTTCATACAGACCTAGTTGGCCGTGTCCTGATCACATGACTGTTTGCCGTGAACCACAAAAGCAGTTGTGTGAACAGCTCATAAATGTGTTGACAGTGAAAATACTAGCAACTTAAGGGTTCTCTGGGTTCACACAGCAGGACAAGTTACTTTAAAACAGGGATGCTCAACCTGCGGCCCTCCAGCTGTTGTAAAACTACAACTCCCACCATGCCCTGCTGTAGGCTGATAGCTGTAGACTGTCTGGGAATGCTGGGAGTTGTAGTTTTGGAACATCTGGAGGACCACAGGTTGAGCTTCCCTGCTTTAGAGGAAAAGAGCAACCTCATTCTCCATTCTGTGCTACTTGTCAGGAATTATATCCTGAATACAGCTGATAAGATCTTCTGCTGAATCTCTGTAGGAATTGAGTTCATGAGGAGACCTGAAGTACAGAGACGATGGACAGGACAGAATGTGGTAATGGATACTGCATACAAGTGCTGCTTCATTAGCCACACCCCCACCTCCTCTCTGTACTTTTTGTCTCCTTATGAACTCCATTCCTACAAAGATTCAGCTGAAGATCATATTAAACTGTATTCAGAATCATAATTCATGACAAGTAGAGCAGAGAGGAGGATGAGGCAGCTCTTTACCTCAGTGTTGTGAAGTAACTTGTCCTGCTGTGTGATGACAGGTTTTGTGTGTACATTTTATTTCTCCTAATGATTGTTCCCTAGACAAAACGAGCCATTTATATTTGGCAATATATTTATAATAAAGTAATATTTAAGTATTTTCATTGTCTGTCTTACAGGGGTTATCCCATCTTAGACAATAGGGGCATATTGCTAGGATATGCCCACATTGTCTGATAGGTGCTGGTCCCACCTCTGGGACCCTCACCTACAAGGAGAACGGAGCCGTGGAGGGTTGTGGCTGGAGGACCCCGGGTTTCCAGTGGTCCGTCCACCACCAAGTGCAGCTCCCCGCCCCTCCCCTTGAAGTGAATGGGAGCGCACCACCGCTCCCATTTATTTCTATGGGGCCGACGGAAATAGCCGAGCCATCGCTCGGCTATTTTCGGCGGCTCCATAGAAATGAATGGAGGGAGACTGCACATGTGCAGTGCGCCCTCCTCAACTTTCTCCGTTCTCCTTGTCCCAGAGGTGGGACCCGCACCTATCGGACAATGGGGGCATTTCCTAGCAATATGCCCCCATTGTCTAAGATGGGATAACCCCTTTAATTCATGGAGAACCCCTTTAAGGCCCCTTTAAACTGCTCAATGTTCGGGCAGATTATCGCTAACGACTGTTTGTACGCTCGTAAGTGATAAGGTGCCGCTGATTATCTAATGAACGAGTGAAACACTCGTTCATCGGGTAATAGGATCATTGGTGCTGTCTAAACAGCCTCTGCTGTCGGCAAACAATGATTCTGTATGGGAGATGGAATTAGTGATCACTCCTTCCCATACTGTGGAGGAGATCACTGCCTGTAATTGCAGCTTTCTCCTCCACTGATGAGCAGGCGATTGTTGGAATGAACGTTGCCTTCCTGACAATCATGTGCCCAACTGAGCTGTGTTAAGGGGCCTTAACGTGTATTTAACCTCATTTTGTTACAATATATAGACATATACTATACCAAGTTGATTTTTTCATTTGTTTTCGGTACTAAAACATGTAGTGTATATATTGTGTGTGACAATTGTGTGTCTTATCTGTAGTAATATATATATAGATTATAAATACAGAATAGTACATTTCCTTCTGATCATCTTAACATACTTAACATATTTCTTTTTTTCTAGAAACAAAGTAAAGACCGCTTTGGATTAGAGGGGGATGAAGAATCAACAATGTTAGAAGAATCAATTTCCCCAAAGAAGTGAGTATATGCTCATATTGAACTGGCCTCGAAATTTGTCAAAAGTGTTCCTCTAAATGCTCAAAGCACCTTTAAATGCTTATTAAAGGGAACCTGTCACCATGAAAATGCAAAGTAATTTGCAGGCAGCATGTTATAGAGCAGGAGGAGTTTAGCAGATTAGTATACAATTTTATAGGAAAAGGTTCAGTATAAAGCCTCATTCATTCAGTGTTTTGGTCAGTGATTTCCATCAGTGATTGTGAGCCAAAACCAGGATTGGAGCCTGCACAGAGATGAGGTATAAGGGAAAGATCTGCACCTGTTCTGTGTTTAGAGCCGCATCTGGTTTTGGCTCAAAATCACTGATGGAAATCACTGACGTGTGAATGAGGCATAACTTGTATTTCATTCAGTTCAATTCCTACTCATTCTGGGCTTTGAAGTCAGAGGTTGGTCCTATCAGTGATGACAGCTCTCTCTGTATACACAGCCATAGAGGGAAGGCTGTCAGTCACTGATAGGACCGTCTACTTGACTTCAAAGCCCTGAATGAGCAGGAATTTAAATGAATGAAATACAAGTTTTACTGAATCTTTTCCCATAAACTATATAACAATCTGCTCAGCTCCTCCTGCTCTATAACATGTCTGCAGATCTCACTGCATTTTCACAGTGACAGGTTCCCTTTTAAATCTGCATTTACAGGTTTAAACAATCACTCAAATGAGGCTGTTTAAAAATGCTCGTACTCCAAAAGATAGCGTTTCTTTTACAACCCTTCCCCATGGACACCCCTCCTGTATTTTTCAAGAAACTTAAGAAAATGATTGCTCTCTTCCTTTAGAAGGATACTCTGTTCTTGTGCTACACAAGAGACTTGGGAGGCATTGGCCTGCCTGATTTTCAGAGTTACAAAGATGCTGTCCATATAAACAAAATACTGGAATGGAATTGCAAACCAAAACTTTTTGTAGAAATGGAAAAGTACATACCCTACAGAAAATGTAAGAACTTCATGTGGTCAACCAACCCTAACAAAATTCATTACAGTACCATCAGTAATCCCATAGCTCTGTTATCAGTTGACATGTGGTATCAACTCAATAAAAAGCTGAACATATAATCTTGTGTTGTAAAGGATGCACCCATCTTAGTCCTAATGCTAACAAGTACAGAAACCTCAAAAGACAAATATCAATCAGCCTTAAGGCGGTATTACCATCTCCGACATTGATGGCATATCATTAGGAGCTTTTATACCACATATTGTGAAGGAAAATGTTATAAAATGTGATAAGTCTCTTAAAAGCATGACCCCATTATTTACGGTTTTCCTTGCATATACTATACTGAAAATATCTTACTTAATAAAACATAATAATAATTTAAAAAAAATGGCCAGCTGAAACATTTAAGTATTTACAAGTAGATCACAAATGTAGGTGATAAAGGAGGGTGTATCTCCAAATTGGAAATGGAGTTAGATATGAACTTTTTGGTCCTTTACAAGTTGAAGCAATACTGAAAATTTCCCATTCTTCCTCTATATCTACAAGAAACCCCTTTTTTGGAGTATACCAGCTTTTAGATATTGATGACATATCGGATTGGGTAGGAGTTTGACACCCACCACCCCTCCAATCGGCTATTTTCATCAGGCGCCCGGAAACTAAACCGTGAGCAATGGTGGAAGCAGAAGGCACTGTTCTTTGTATAGTGGCCATGTCAGCATATGGCTGCTCAACTCTTTCATATAAATGCAGATGTCCCACCCCTACTAATCTGATATTAATGACCTACAGTGGATATAAAAAGTCTACACACCCCTGTTAAAATGTCAGGTTTCTGTGATATAAATCATGATTTATAAATATAAATCATTTCAGAACTTTTTCCACCTTTAATGTGACCTATAAACTGTTCAAACAAACAAAACAAACTGAAATCTTTTAGGTAGAGGGAAGAAAAAATATAAAAATAAAATAATATAGTTGCATAAGTGTGCACACCCTTAAACTAATGCTTTGTTGAAGCACCTTTTGATTTTAGTACAGCACTCAGTCTTTTTGGGTATGAGTCTATTTCAGCATGGCACATTTTGACTTGGCAAGATTTGCCCACTCTTCTTTGCAAAAACACTCCAAATCTGTCAGATTGCGAGGGCATCTCCTGTGCACAGCTCTCTTCAGATCACCCGACAGATTTCCAATCAGATTCAGGTCTGGGCTCTGGCTGGGCCATTCCAAAACTTTAATCTTCTTCTAGTGAAGCCATTCCTTTGTTGATTTGGATTTATGCTTTGGGTCGTTGTCATGCTGAAAGATGAAGTTCCTCTTCATGTTCAGCTTTCTAGCAGAAGCCTGGAGGTTTTGTGCCAATATTGACTGGTATTTGGAACTGTTCATAATTCCCTCTAGCTTAACTAAGGCCCCAGTTCCAGCTAAAAAAAACAGCCCCAAAGCATGATGCTGCCACCACCATGCTTTACTGTGGGTATGGTGTTCTTTTGGTGATGTGCAGTGTTGTTTTTGCGCCAAACATATCTTTTGGAATTATGGCCAAAAATTTCAACCTTGGTTTCATCAGACCAGAACACCTTTTACCACATGCTTTTGGGAGACTTCAGATGTGTTTTTGAAAAATGTAGCCCGGCTTGGATGTTTTTCTTCGTAAGAAAAGGCTTTCGTCTTGCCACTCTACCCCATAGCCCAGGCATATGAAGAATACGGGAGATTGCTGTCACATGTACCACACAGCCAGTACTTGCCAGATATTCCTGCAGCTCCTTTAATGTTGCTGTAGGCCTCTTGGTAGCCTCCCAGACCAGATTTCTTATCGTCTTTTCATCAGTTTTGGAGGGACGTTCAGTTCTTGGTAATGTCACTGTTGTGCCATATTTTCTCCACTTGATGATGACTTCACTGTGTTCCATGGTATATCTAATGCCTTGGAAATTCTTTTGTACCCTTCTCCTTACTGATACCTTTTAACAATGAGATCCCTCTGAAGCTTTGGAAGCTCTCTGTGGACCATGGCTTTTGCTGTAAGCAAATTTCAGGAAAGACCAACTAGAGCAGCTGAACTTTATTTGGGGTTAATCAGAGGCACTTTAAATTATGACAGTTGAATGCGATTGCTTAATTCTGAACACAGCTACATCCCCAGTTATAAGAGGGTGTGCAGACTTATGCAACCACATTGTTTGAGGTTTTTTTTGTTTTCTTCCCTCCACCTGAAAGATTTCAGTTTGTTTTTCAATTGAGTGGTACAGTTTATAGGTCACATTACACTGCGTGCAGAATTATTAGGCAAATTAGTATTTTGACCACATCATCCTCTTTATGCATGTTGTCTTACTCCAAGCTGTATAGGCTCGAAAGCCTACTACCAATTAAGCATATTAGGTGATGTGCATCTCTGTAATGAGAAGGGGTGTGGTCTAATGACATCAACACCCTATATGAGGTGTGCATAATTATTAGGCAACTTCCTTTCCTTTGGCAAAATGGGTCAAAAGAAGGACTTGACAGGCTCAGAAAAGTCAAAAATAGTGAGATATCTTGCAGAGGGATGCAGCACTCTTAGAATTGCAAAGCTTCTGAAGCGTGATCATCGAACAATCAAGCGTTTCATTCAAAATAGTCAACAGGGTCGCAAGAAGCGTGTGGAAAAACCAAGGCGCAAAATAACTGCCCATGAACTGAGAAAAGTCAAGCGTGCAGCTGCCAAGATGCCACTTGCCACCAGTTTGGCCATATTTCAGAGCTGCAACATCACTGGAGTGCCCAAAAGCACAAGGTGTGCAATACTCAGAGACATGGCCAAGGTAAGAAAGGCTGAAAGACGACCACCACTGAACAAGACACACAAGCTGAAACGTCAAGACTGGGCCAAGAAATATC
This sequence comes from Bufo bufo, assembly GCF_905171765.1. NCBI lineage: Eukaryota > Metazoa > Chordata > Amphibia > Anura > Bufonidae > Bufo > Bufo bufo. Next base: position 610,841,950 of record NC_053389.1, on the reverse strand, counting down.
TCAAGACTGATTTTTCTAAGGTTTTATGGACTGATGAAATGAGTGAGTCTTGATGGGGCAGAAGGATGGGCCCGTGGCTGGATTGGTAAAGGGCAGAGAGCTCCAGTCCGACTTAGACGCCAGCAAGGTGGAGGTGGAGTACTGGTTTGGGCTGGTATCATCAAAGATGAGCTTGTGGGGCCTTTTCGGGTTGAGGATGGAGTCAAGCTCAACTCCCAGTCCTACTGCCAGTTTCTGGAAGACACCTTCTTCAAGCAGTGGTACAGGAAGAAGTCTGCATCCTTCAAGAAAAACATGATTTTCATGCAGGACAATGCTCCATCACACGCGTCCAAGTACTCCACAGCGTGGCTGGCAAGAAAGGGTATGAAAGAAGAAAATCTAATGACATGGCCTCCTTGTTCACCTGATCTGAACCCCATTAAGAACCTGTGGTCCATCATCAAATGTGAGATTTACAAGGAGGGAAAACAGTACACCTCTCTGAACAGTGTCTGGGAGGCTGTGGTTGCTGCTGCACGCAATGTTGATGATGAACAGATCAAAACACTGACAGAATCCATGGATGGCAGGCTTTTGAGTGTCCTTGCAAAGAAAGGTGGCTATATTGGTCACTGATTTGTTTTTGTTTTGTTTTTGAATGTCAGAAATGTATATTTGTGAATGTTGAGATGTTATATTGGTTTCACTAGTAAAAATAAATAATTGAAATGGGTATATATTTGTTTTTTGTTAAGTTGCCTAATAATTATGCACAGTAATAGTCACCTGCACACACAGATATCCCCCTAAAATAGCTAAAACTAAAAACAAACTAAAAACTACTTCCAAAAATATTCAGCTTTGATATTTAATGAGTTTTTTGGGTTCATTGAGAACATGGTTGTTGTTCAATAATAAAATTAATCCTCAAAAATACAACTTGCCTAATAATTCTGCACTCCCTGTAAAGGTGGAAAAAGTTCTGAAATGATTTATCTTTGTCTCATTTTTTTACATCACAGAAACCTGACATTTTAACAGGGGTGTGTAGACTTTTTTTATATCCACTGTATCTGAAGAATTCGCTATCCATATCGGAAAACTGGAATGCCCCTTTATGCTAGTCTCTCACTGGTATAAACCACCAGAGTTGCTCCACAGAATGGACTTTAAAGGGGTTGTCCGTTATTTTTAGTGATGACCTATCATCATTCATTTCAATGTGACAGTTCATTCATATACAAGTGTATAGGAGCGAGCCGTCCCTTGGAAATGAATGGGACGGCTTAGGTGTAATTACACTGCTCGCTGCTGTGGATTTGACGGAGAGCAGGTAAACAATGAACAGGAGGCAGTGCTGGCACGGCGTGTGCCTTCTCTTCAACCACCTGAAGGCTCATTCACACGACCATATAGATTTTGCGGTCTGCAATAAACGGATCCTCAAAAAATACAGATGATGTCCGTGTGCATTCCGTATTTTGCGGAACAGCTGGCCCCTAAAAGAACAGTACTATCTTTGTCCGTAATGCAGACAATAATAGGAAATGTTCTAATTTTTTTGCGGAATGGGAATACGGACATACGGAAGCGGAATGCACACGGAGTACCTTGTGTTTTTTTTGCGGACCCTTTGAAATTAATGGTTCTGCATACAGTCTGCAAAAAAAACGGAACGGACATGGAAAGAAAATAAGTTCGTGTGCATGAGCCTTGATCAGCAGGGGTGTTGGACCACCGCCAATCTTATATTGTTGACCTATCCTCAGGATAGGTCATCAATAAAAATAACTTGGGCAGCCCCTTTAAGCAGTCACCAGTCTGCTGAAGATGCTAGGTTTAGGAAATATCTTGCATATTTGGTTTAATTGTGAGAAACTCAGTGATTAAAACACAATAGAAAAAATCCTTAACATAGTTTGTACGGCTGAAATTAGACATCCGTCCAGAGGAAGGCAAAAAACCCTCATTAGCCAGAAGCCAATTTTTCTCATTTTAGGAAAAAACAAATCCTTCCCGACTCCAATCGGGCGATTCGAATAACTCCCTGTATCAATGACCCTTCTCTAGAAATCTAATAACTATAACGTATAATATTTTTACTAGTGTTGAGCAAATCAAGCTTCGGATTAGAGATCCGAAGAATGGTTGACTTAAGCCAACAACATGTTGGACAAGTGGATCCTGTGGATAGGTGGACCAAAAGTCTTAGAGGTTATCCCATGAATAATGTAAAGAATGAAAGTCAGATATCATATAGTACATGATAATACATTTCTAACAAAACTACAACCACCCCTGTACCTCACATGGATCCAGAGATCTCCCCATTCTTTGCTCTGCTAGATTTATATCAAGCTGACAGCTCAAGGGGCGTGTCTTCTCTGCTACAGCTAAGGGGGCGTGTCCATGCTCTCCCTATCACAGCCCAGGAGGCAGATGAAGGATGAAACTGAGCATGTGCGGCCTTCTTAATGAGCCGGTCAAAGAAATGGCACTATACAGATATATATATATATATATATATATATATATATATATAAAAAAAGAAAGTCCAACGGGAGCACCAACCTGACAAGCGGGTGCAATGTCCAAAAGGGGGCAACGGCAATCCCCAATAGTATAATCAAATAGAAAGCAGGACTGCACTCCAAAATGTGATGAAAAAATCAAAGCTGTTTATTCACCCATGTTATGGCTTAATTGGGTGAATAAACAGCTTTGATTTTTTCATCACATTTTGGAGTGCAGTCCTGCTTTCTATTTGATTATTTATATATATATATATATATATATATATATATATATATATATATATATATATATTTTATTGGCTATACAAAATTTTTAATTACATGCATTTACAAAAGTGTTCAGATCCAGATTCTGGTTTGAAAACCGTAGAATATTTTTAGTGGGGCAACCCCTTTAAGTAAAACCTACGGCAGATGGATTTCATGAAAGTAGAAGATTACATATAATACCAGTGTTTGAACATTATTGGGATACCTTACTCATTGTCTGTAAACATGTAATACAATACGGTTGTATGGTTGTCTGTCCATATTGTTTCCCAGTTTTACCTTTTGTTGAAAAACCTAAATAAAGAATTAAAGAATAAAGAATAAAAATCCCTGAACTAAAGTTCTTCCTAACACAGAACACATCTCTTTCTTCAGATCTACTATTCTTCAGCAGCAGCAGGTCACCCGGCCTGGTAAGCCTGAACATGGCACAGTCGCTCTGCCTGCAATTATACGGTCAGGGTCAAGTGGACCAGAGACTTTTAACATTGGCACCATGCCATCAGCTCAGCAACAACTTACCACAGGCCAGATGCACAGAGGTCACATGCCTCCACTAGTAAGTATAAGTGAACTGAAATTGAAAGTTTTGTGTTTTGTATATGGCTTAACAGAATATAGGGCACAATATCCTTTTCCTAGTACAGTTGTATTAACCACTTCCTGACCCTTCCATAGTCTATAAACATCCGGGCGGCCGGGTTTATCTCTGAATGGACGGAACATCCATTTACATATAGAAGCTGCACGCAAATTGTTCAGCTGCTGTCTGTGACAGCAGGGCGGCGCATAGAGAAGACAGGGACCATTCCTGGGTGTCCCTGGCTTCTAGATCGCTGTATACACAGCGCTGAAGGAGCGCTTTTTACATAACTTAGAAAGAGATGAGCCCTGCACTGAGGCTGTACAGCGCTGTATTCTGCTGTACAGCCTCTCTGGTGGGGGGGGGGGGGGGGGGGGGGGGGGGGGGGGGGGTATTTCCCCTGTAACTGGGGCTACTATGTCAGCCCCAGCTACAGGAGAAATCAATAGTGGGGGAAAAAAATAAGTGAAGTTAAATGTCCCCCAGAGGTCTTGTACGACCTTATGGGGGACACACAAAGTGTAAAATAAGTGTTTTATAAACATAAAAAATTATTAAAAATAGACATATTTGGTATCGCTGTGTCTGTAACTACCAAAGTTATTACCACATAAGGTGACAGAGGTCAGATTTGCAAAATTAGGCCTGGTTAAGATTAGCTTAGAGGCAGTCAGGGATGCAGTGTCATACATGCTAAATGTGGTACCCAGCGTTGAAGCAGTTTTCGAAGCCTTTATGCTGTAAAACTGGTGTAATAGCATTAGTAAGTCTCTTGTGTGGTGCTCACTGTATTTTCTCTGGAATCTCCTTTGTCCAACTCTATCTTATTAGGTCTGAAATATAAATATGTACATCATTTGCATTGTGTAGTAAAAGATCCAGTTTTCCAAAGCGCAAACTCTCAAACTTTCTCACCCACCCTTCAATCCCAACTCTTCACCCATGCGCACCACGGAAAACTTCAATCAAAATGTATTGAACTTTTAGATACAAGAGGTTGTCCAGCTTTTATTAAAGAGGTTGTCTCACTTCAGCAACTGGCATTTATCACGTAAAGAAGGTTAATACAATGCACTTACTAATGTATTGTGATTGTCCATATTGCCTCCATTGCTGGCTGGATTCATTTTTCCATCACATTATACACTGCTTGTATCCAGGGGTTACAATACATTAGTAAGTTCCTTGTAGTAACTTGCTCTGCATGATAAATGCCATGAGACAACCCCTTCAAGTGTTGGCCTATCCTCTGGACTTGTGTCGTACACCTGGCACCACCGCCGATCAGGTGTAGCTCCAGCGCTGCATGTCTTCGTCGGAACTACATAGCTCCGTCAACTGTGAAGTGGGATAGAGAGCTTGTTACTACAGTGCTGCTTCCATTAAAGTCTATAGGAGCTGTGCTGCAGTGACGAGCTCTGACCACTACTCAGTTGTTCTTTTATTATTATTAATTATTATTAACCACTTCCAGACCGGGCCATTCACCCCCTTCCTGACCAGGCCTAATTTAGCAAATCTGACATGTCACTTTATGTGGTAATACCTTTTGAATGCTTTTACTTATCCACGCCATTCTGAGATTTTCTCGTGACACATTGTACTTCATGTTAGTCATAAATTTGAGTCAATATATTTCACCTTTATTTATGAAAAAAATCCCAAATTTACCAAAAGTTTTAAAAAATTTGCAATTTTCTAAATTTAAATTTCTATGCTTTTAAAACAGGAAGTAATGCATCATAAAATATTTATTACTTAACATTCCCCATATGTCTCCTTTATGTTGGCATCATTTTGTAAATATAATTTAATTTTTTTAGGACGTTAGAAGGCTTAGAATTTTAGAAGCAAGTCTTAAAATTATTTAAGAAAATTTTCAAAACCCACTTTTTAAGGACCAGTTCAGTTCTGAAGTGACTTTGTGGGGCTTACATAATAGAACCAACCCATAAATGGCCCCATTTTAGAAATGACCCCCCTCAAACTATCCAAAACTGGTTTTAGAAATGTTGTTAACCCTTCCACAGGAATTAAAGCAAAATAGAGGTGAAATTTCAAAATGTCACACTTTTTTTGCAGTTTTTCCATTTTAATCAATTTTTTCATGGAACACATCAAGGATTAACAACAAAACAAACCTCCATATTTATTACCTTGATTCTGCAGTTTGCAGAAACACCCTATATGTGTTTGTATACCACTGTTTGGGTACACACGGCACAGAAGGAAAGGAGCGCCATATGGTTTTTGGAGGGCAGATTTAGCTGGAATGGTCTTTGGGCACCATGTTGCATTTGAAGAGGCCCTGAGGTAACCCCACAGTGAAAACCCCCAAAAAGTGACCACATTTTGTAAACTACACCACGCAAGGAATTTTTAAGGAGTGTAGCGAACACTTCATTCAACAGCTTTTTCATAGAATTTTCAATACTTGTAAAATGAAAAAGATATATATATATATATTTTTTTTTTTTTACAAGAAAATGGTGCTTTAGGCCCAAACTTCCTTTTTCACAAAAGATAACAGGAAAATATCCCCCCCCCCCAAATTCTCTACCCACTTTCTTCTGAGTACATTAACAGTCCAATTGTTGTTGTAAACTGTTATGTGGGGATACGCCAGGGCTCAGAAGGGAAGGAGCCGCATCTGAATTTTCTGACATGGCATTTTCTGTCATGGTTTTTAAGAGCAATAACTTTTTTTATTTTTTGTTGAATGAGCTGCGTGAGGGCTTATTTTGTGCGAGACAAGCTGTAGTTTTTATTGGCACCATTTTGGGTTACATTTGGCTTTCTGGTTGCTTTTTATCTAATTTTTGGGAGGTGAAGTCACAAAAATAGCTGTTTGGTGTCATTTTTTTTTTTTACACTGTTCACTTGATGGGGTAGATCATGTGATATTTCTATAGATACAGTCATTACGGATGCAACAATACCAAATATGTCTAGTTTTTTATTTTTATATTTTGCACAATAAAAACATTTTTAGAAAAAAAAAATCATGTTTCTGTGTTGCCATTTTCCGAGCCATATATTTTTTTTTTTTCTGGCTATAGTCTTGTGTGAGGGCTTGTTTTTTTTTTGCGGGACGAGGTGACTTTTTTATTGCTACCATTTTGGGGTACATACGACTTTTTTATATTACGTTTTTTGTGAGGCGAGGTGACAAAAAACAGTTTTGGCATAATTATTTTTTTTTTTCACACCGTTCACTTTATGGGGGTAGATCATGTGATATTTTTGTAGAGCCAATTGTTACGGACGCGGCGATACCAAATATGTATATTTTTTTTATTTAACATTTTACACAATAAGAGCATTTTTAGAAAACAAAATCATGAGGTGAGCTTACTAAAAAATCTGTTTTGGCGCAATATTTACTATATTATATTTTGTTTTATGATGTTCACCATATGATATTAAAGAGTCTGTTTTTTAAATGTTTTTTTTTACAAAACACTTTATTTTTTTTTTATCTTTAAAATTATTTATTTTACACTTTGTGTCCCCTATAAGGTCATACAAGACCTCTGGAGGACATTTAACTTCAATTTTTAATATTTTTTTATTTATTTTTTCACTATTGATGTAACAGAGGCTGCTGTTCCCCCACTTATCGCCGCGGTGACATGTGCCCAGTGCTTCCCATTTCACCCGCTGCGGTCCTGGGCTTTGTTTCTGTAGGTGTTATTGCTTTTGAAGATTCCGCTCCACAGCTTCCATTCAGCCCTGGACACAGCATGAGTTCGGCTGGTTTCGTGTTACACTGCTCTAAGGGCGGAGCGCATCACTCCCTGGGCTGTGTGGGTTAGGTCAGGTGACCTCGCTGACCAACTCTAGCTCTCCTGTATGTATTTAAGTGGTTCAGCCCTCTTCCCAGATTCCTCAGTGTGAAGGTCCTTGGGTTTGCTGGTTCCTGATACTCTCGTGTGCTCCTGATCCATACTTCGCCCCTGCCTGCTTGCTTTGTCTATCTTGTTGCCAGATTGCCTGACCTGTACCTGTACTGCCTGCCCTTGCTTTTTGCCTGTCTGACCACATATCTGCCTTATCCTTTGGTCCTGCACAGTTGCTCCTGGTTGCTCTGCCCGCCTGGTGGCGCTTGTACTTCCGGTACCTCCTGTCCTGCCTGGACCAGCTGCCAGTGACTCGGGGATTGCTCTGGAGTAGCCCCTGGCAACTACCCTAACGGCTTAAGTCTATCCTCACCATCTGAGGCTCTAGTGAAAACCAGGTAGTTGCTTTGACACGCCCCTCCAGAGTATAGCCATTCAGTGGCACAGTGGGTTCACACCCGCTGATCCGTGACCATTGATTTCTCCTGTAACTGGGGCTGACATAGTAGCCCCAGTTACAGTGGAAATACCCCCCCCCCCCCCCCCCCCCAGAGAGGCTGTACAGCATAATACAGAGCTGTACAGCCTCAGTGCAAGGCTGATTGAGGTCTATGGAAGGCCCGACTGCTCCTGCACTCCCCGGCGGTCACATGACCACCGGGCCGGGACAGGAAGCGATCTAGAAGGCAGGGACACACAGGAACGGTCCCTGCCTTCTGGGGTGCCCTGCTGTCACTGACAGCGGGCCCCCCGCTCGGCAGCTGCACGATCAGTGTGCAGCTTCCATCTCTGAATGGACGTTCCAGAACATCCATTCAGAGAGAAACCAACCGCCCCAGGACGTTTATAGTCAATGGGCGGTTGGGAAGTGGTTAAAGCGCCATTCATTCCATGGAGCTGTACATATGATAAGGGGTATACATACCTAATACAGGCAATAGGCATGAACAAGACTAGTTACAAACTGTTACAGAAGGAGAGAGGGCCCTGCAAATGAGCGCTTACAATCTACATGGTATGAGAGAAGGACACAGTAGGAGAGGGTAAAGCTGGTCATGGCGGTATAGAGGCAGCAGGGTCACTGGTTGTAGACTTGTCTGAAGAGGTGGATTTTCATGTTTCTTTTGAAGGATTCCACTGAAGGTGAGTCTGATATGTTGGGGTAGCGAGTTCCGGAGTATGGCACGGGAGAAATCTTGGAGGCAATTGTGGGAAGAGGTGATAGTAGAGGAGAGAAGGAGGTCTTGTGAGGATTGGAGATTACTTTTGGGGATGTATTGGGAAAGTAGCTCAGAGATGTAGGGAAGGGACAAGTTGTGGACAGCCTTATTTGAACTGAATTCGCTGGGCAATGGGAGCCAGTGAAGGGATTGGCAGAGGGGAGAGACAGAGGAGTAACAGGGTGAGAGGTGAATTAGTCGGGCAGCAAAATTGAGAGGTGTGAGAGTGGTAGATGGAAGGCCACAGAGGAGGATGTTGCAGTAGTCTAGGCGGGAGATGATGAGGGCATGTAGAAGCATTTTTGCAGACTTCTGAGAAAAGCAGGGATTCGGGAGATATTTTTTTAGTTGGAGGCGGCAGGTGGTGGAAAGGGCTTGGATTGCGGTCTGAAGGAGAGGGCAGAATCCAAGGTCACTGCAAGGCAGCGGACTTGGTTGACCGGGGAGAATGTGCAGCCGTTGATCGTGATAGATAGGTCTGTTGGGCAGGGAGTGGGGTGGACTGTTTGAGCAAGATGGGGGAAAGATGCTAAATTCTGTTTTTATTCATGTTAAGTTTTAGAAAGCAAGAGGAGAAGGATGAGGATATGGAAGATTGTGCGATTCTATTCAGTTGACAGAGTTAGGTCCCTTTCACATGAGCGAGTTTTCCGCGCGGGGGCAATGTGTGACGTGAACGCATAGCACCCGCACTGAATTCTGACCCATTAATTTAAAGTTTTTTCACGCATCAGTTCTGCCTTGTGTGAAAAACGCAGCATGTTCTATATTCTGCGTTTTTCACACAGCCCTGGCCCCATAGAAGTGAATGGGGCTTCAGTGAAAAACGCATCGCATCCGGAAGCAAGTGCGGATGCAATGTGTTTTTAACTGATGTTTGCTAAGAGATGTTTGTAAACCTTCAGTTTTTTTATCACGCGCATTAAAAACGCATTGCACTCTCGTGGAAAAAACAGAACAACTGAACGCAATTGCAGGCAAAACTGACTGAACTTGCTTGCAAAATGGTGCGAGTTTCACTGAATTCACCCTGAACGCATCCGGACCTAATCCGTCACGCTCGTGTGAAAGAGGCCTTATGTAGTCCCACTGCCGGAGCTACACTAACAGCTGGTATGGGGTTTCGGACCCCAGCGATCAGCATGTGATAGCCTATCCTGAGGATAAACTTGGTAAAAGCTGGACAACTCCTTTAACAAGACTCCCATTCTGTTTTTTGAATTTTCCAGTGTCCTGAAGCAGTCTATTAATTAAATCACAAGTACACATTAAAAAATAACTCTAACATGGTACGGTAATAGAGCGAGCTGATCGCCTCCGCATACCTCCCATTATTCTCTCCCTGGTTAGTGTCACTGGAGCATTTCCTGGGTGTTTTCTCCACTCTTTTTGATTTGCCATGATGCTAATTTCTCTTTTGTGCAGATGAACGTTTCTCCGTTACAAAGCGCACTTGCTCACTTAGGCGTAATCTCATGCTTGATGAAGCTGATCACTCGCTTAATGACTCCATATCACGCAAAAGTAAACACGTCCCCGGCCATGTCCGCTAATTAGATTCAGGATAGCTGCTAGTACTCGACATACACTAAACTCCGCTGAGGAAATGGAACTGGAAGCCCTTCAGAGAAGCTCCATTGGCCGTGTGAAGGAATTTTAATATTTTACTGGCTGCAGAATGAAATCTTGAATGGGAACAAAAGATAAAAATAACACAAGATGACATCAAATTGGCTTTGGGATACGAAAATTACTTCTCTTTTTAATTTCTTTATTATTATGCAATTTCTTCTTGGGTTCATTGAAGGCTTGCTCTCCCATTTTATGTGCCGGCGTTACAGATGTGTCGAATGTGCCTTTTTGTCTGGGGGAATAAAATCCTAGTGACAGGATGCCGCCCCCTCACGTGCTCCTCTGTACACTTGTGCCCATTTTCTGTGTGGGAGAAAACATAGAATCATTTTGTCTAGGTCTGCGGTTCATGAAATGTCTTGTTATGCTCATCCTTTCAATTAATCAAATCCCAAACCATCCGGCCATATGTCACTGTTAATTAGCAGAATTGTCTCCTAACCTACTTTCTGTTCGTTTTCGAGGACGCTGGAAAATATTTGCAGTGTTCTGTAAGGACGTGGACGTTGCTGGGAGAAAAAGCCTTCTCTTCGGTTTGCTTTTGTTCAATGGCTGCATCTGCTGTTACGTCTATGGATGAATGGAGCTTGGCCGGGTGTCTATATGTGTTTTATATATGTAAATGTGTGTGTCCGTGATATATTCCTGGATCACATTCTTCTACAGGGAGACAGATCTGTTTTTATTTTTTTTTTAACAGTGAATTAGATTAAGTTTATGTGCTTCATATTCATGGTTGTCTTCTTTTCAGACGTCAGCCCAGCAAGCTCTGATGGGGACCATTAACACCAGCATGCATGCAGTTCAACAGGCACACGATGATCTGAGCCAAGTGGACAATCTGCCACCTCTAGGACATGACATGGTGAGAGCCTCATAATGTGATCTCTACATTTGAATTGACAATTTGTTCTATTAGGGTAACTGGGGGTTAATTTTTACGTCTAATTATGGTCCTTAGAGTTGACAACACGTATTCAGTGGATAGCGATTTAATTCAAAGGGGTTATCCCATGACTAATGTCTGATTTTCATTTTTTACATCATATTGTACAGTGGTGGCTAACGTCCGGCACTCCAGCTGTGGTAAAACTACAACTCCCAAGATGCACACTTGTTTGGCTGTTCTCAGAACTCCACAAAAATGAATAGATGATGCAGGGAGTCGTAGTTTCACCACAGCTGGAGTGCCGGAGGTTAGCCATCACTGATATAGTACATCCCAATCTCTTTCTAACAAAGCTAGAACCAGCCCTGTACCTCACATGGATCCAGAGATCTCCCAATTCATTGCTCTTCTAGATTTATATCAAGATGGCAGCTCAAGGGGAGTGTCTTTTCTGCTGCAGCTCAGGGGGCGTGTCCATGCTCTACCTATCACAGCTCAGGAGTCAGCTGAAGGATGAAACTGAGCATGTGCGGCCATCTCAGTGAGCAGGACAAAGAAATAAGAAAAATGGCAAACAGCAGGTGGCGCTATACAGATAAATTTTTTTGAATAACTCTGTGGCTTTTCTAAATTTTTAATTACATTCAATTACAAAAGTGTTCAGATCCGGGTGCTGGTTTGAAAACTGTAGAATATTTTTTGTGGGACAACCCCTTTAAAGTGAACCTGTCACCATGAAAATGCAGTTTTATAAGCAGCAGCATATTATAGGGCAGGATAAGCTGAGCATATTGATATTGATATATATACTGCTCAAAAAAATAAAGGGAACACTTAAACAACACAATGTAACTCCAAGTCAATCACACTTCTGTGAAATCAAACTGTCCACTTAGGAAGCAACACCGAGTGACAATCAATTTCACATGCTGTTGTGCAAATGGGATAGACAACAGGTGGAAATTATAGGCAATTAGCAAGACACCCCCAATAAAGGAGTGGTTCTGCAGGTGGTGACCACAGACCACTTCTCAGTTCCTATGCTTCCTGGCTGATGTTTTGGTCACTTTTGAATGCTGGCGGTGCTTTCACTCTAGTGGTAGCATGAGTCGATGACGGTGGTAGCATGAGACAAGTGGCTCAGGTAGTGCAGCTTATCCAGGATGCCACATCAATGCGAGCTGTGGCAAGAAGGTTTGCTGTGTCTGTCAGCGTAGTGTCCAGAGCATGGAGGCGCTACCAGGAGACAGGCCAGTACATCAGGAGACGTGGAGGAGGCCGTAGGAGGGCAACAACCCAGCAGCAGAACCGCTACCTCCGCCTTTATGCAAGGAGGAACAGGAGGAGCACTGCCAGAGCCCTGCAAAATGACTTCCAGCAGGCCACAAATGTGCATGTGTCTGCTCAAACGGTCAGAAACAGACTCCATGAGGGTGATATGAGGGCCCGACGTCCACAGGTGGTGGTTGTGCTTACAGCCCAACACCGTGCAGGACGTTTGGCATTTGCGAGAGAACACCAAGATTAGCAAATTCGCCACTGGCGCCCTGTGCTCTTCACAGATGAAAGCAGGTTCACACTGAGCACATGTGACAGTCTGGAGACGCCGTGGAGAACGTTCTGCTGCCTGCAACATCCTCCAGCATGACCGGTTTGGCATTGGGTCAGTAATGGTGTGGGGTGGCATTTCTTTGGAGAGCCGCACAGACCTCCATGTGCTTGCCAGAGGTAGCCTGACTGCCATTAGGTACCGAGATGAGATCCTCAGATCCCTTGTGAGACCATATGCTGGTGCGGTTGGCCCTGGGTTCCTCCTAATGCAAGACAATGCTAGACCTCTTGTGGCTGGAGTGTGTCAGCAGTTCCTGCAAGACAAAGGCATTGATGCTATGGACTGGCCCGCCCGTTCCCCAGACCTGAATCAAATTGAGCACATCTGGGACATCATGTCTCGCTCTATCCACCAATGTCACGTTGCACCACAGACTGTCCAGGAGTTGGCAGATGCTTTAGTCCAGGTCTGGGAGGAGATCCCTCAGGAGACCGTCCGCCACCTCATCAGGAGCATGCACAGGCGTTGTAGAGAGGTCATACAGGCACGTGGAGGCCACACACACTACTGAGCCTCATTTTGACTTGTTTAAAGGACATTACATCAAAGTTGGATCAGCCTGTAGTGTGTTTTTCCACTTTAATTTTGAGTGTGACTCCAAATCCAGACCTCCATGGGTTGAAAAATTTGATTTCCATTTTTTTATTTTTGTGTGATTTTGTTGTCAGCACATTCAACTATGTAAAGAACAAAGTATTTCAGAAGGATATTTAATTAATTCTGATCTAGGATGTGTTATTTTTGTGTTCCCTTTATTTTTTTGAGCAGTGTATATATAATATTATTAATTATATTTTTTTGGAGGGAAATATCTATTATAGCTTGCTGATTATATTCCTTTCTGGGCTTGGGAGTCCAGTAGGCGGTTCTGTTAGAGGTTGACGGCTTTCTCTCTATGCACAGTCATGCAAAGGGACTCCCCACCAGACTCCTATGTCCAGAAAGAGCAGGAATATAAATGAATAAAATACAAGTTATATGGGATCTTTTATCGCAAAACTATAGATGATTCTGCTTGGCTTCTCCAGATTCTCTTCAATTTCAATGCAACTCAGGTTTATTGAAAATCGGACATAAAGGGATTTTACTGACAGCAATAGTCATTTTGTTGAACATTTATATTGCTCTGAAGTTTGACGGTTTCATGTTAAGACAGTGTTCTTCATTGACCGAGGTCTGAACTAGAGAAACCGAAGAATGTGCTAATAAACATTTATCCTAGGCTTGTGGAATGAAGGAACTATTCCAGATAAATGGGAATAAGTCTGATACAGTAGAATATTAGAAATGGCAAAAATATGCTGTAATAACCATGGGCAGCATGGAACTTCCTTATCTCTCAGGGACTTGGTGTCGGAGTATTACGTGGCTTCCTGTCAGTCAGCCATCTAATTGTTTGGATTGCTTACTACTCAGTGAGATATCTCATGTGCCCCCCAACCCCTCGCCCATATTTCCCTTGTAATGAAACTTATCAAGAATATGGTGGTTTTTAGTATTCTATGAATTATTGAACATGTCAATGGCATGGTTCCATATACATGGTAGCCGCTACAGATGGCTGATGCAAGGCCAAAATGCTAGTTCACTACAGGTCACAGCCAGGTCCCAATGGTATTGATTGTGACAGGTGCAGAATACTGATGAACATCCACTCGCTTACTTCGAGGGGTTGATGTTTAGTATTCTGGATGCCCACAGATATGTCTTCTATAAAGTGCCACTCACACGGGTACACATCCCACATATGAAATGAAATGAATGACTGGCTCGCCATTGACCTGAATATTAGATTGCTACGCAGGATCTATTTATATATAACATTAAAGGGGTTTTCCGAGATTGTTTAACTGATGACCTATCCTTTGGATAGTAGAAAATAGAAGGCGACAGCAGCATCTCCGGTATCTTCTTTATTGATGAGACTTCAATGAACGTGTACACGAAAAAAACAAATGCAACGTTTCGGCTACATGGTAGCCTTTATCAAGCATTGCCTAATAAAGGCTACCATGTAGCCGAAACGTTGCATTTGTTTTTTTCGTGTACACATTCATTGAAGTCTCATCAATAAAGAAGATATTGAAGATGCTGCTGTCGCCTTCTATTTTCTACTGTCTTGGTGACTGCTGAGGATCTGCGGTCACGGCGTGACTGGTGAATACCGTAGTGGTCGTGGAGACTCATGTGTGCTGCTTTTTCATATATTTCTTCAGACTATCCTTTTGGATAGGTCATCAGGATCTGAACGATGGAGGTCAGACAGTTGTTGGAGAAGGCACTCAACAGTAGCTCTGTGTCCACATCACGTTCATTGATCACATGGCCTAGGCGCAGCTCAGCGCCATTGAAGTGAATGGGGCTGAGCACAATACCAAGCACAGCCGCTATATTATGTACGGCGCTGTGCTTGGTGATCAGAGAAAAGGCTGCGAAGCTACGGAGAGCGTCAGTGGTTTCTCATACAGTTGATCGATGGGGGTCCTGGGTGTCCTACCCGACCAATGAGATACTGATGACATATCCAGAGGATAGGTCATCAGTTAAACAATCTTCTACAATATCTGTATACATTATTTGTATGGATATTGGATCAATAAGTTATTTAAATTGATATATCTATTGATTTATATTGTCTTACAGGTAATATTTATTCTGTTGATTTGTACATTGATCCATATGCGATATTGATTGGATATTACATTGCTCTATACACTATATTAACTGGTATATAGTTACATATACTCTTAATTTAATTACTCATTTTATTTGGATGTGGTTATTATACAGAGGAGGCTGATCATATTTTTCGTTATTACTAACTAATAAATTGTATTTTATTTTTAACAGACTTAGTCACAGGAGAGACAGTCATTAATTTTATTTCAATTTGTATTGCATGTGTTAGCTTTTTGGATATAAAACTGACTGCACTCATGGTGGTCCCAATTACGGTAGTACATCTACAGTGATCTTTCCCCATATGTCACAAGGCTTGGCTACATCCTGCAAAAAAAGTGGCGTTTGCCAAAATACTCAAGCTCGCAACCCCCATCATTGTAGCTAAAGACTCTAAAATAAAAAGCAATAAACTGAAAAGGAAAACTTATTTCTGAAAAATAGTCTAAATTCAGTGATACAAGTTTAAAATACTAGTTCATTGCAGGATGCAGCCAGGTCTGATTAATTGGCTGAAGGCCATGGGTGTTTGATCAACGGAATGAAGAACCGGTAATTGAATTTGATTGGCAGAATGACGGACCTGCCACGTTTAAGCCAGGGCTTGGTTACCTTCATCTTTTACACAAATACTGAACCATAGATATGAATGTCCTGCAGCTCAAAATCCTGAAAACCAGGCACAGCCTCTTGTAACAATGAAAAGGACATGAGGTTTGCTGGTTCATCACGACCTCTTCATTCTGCCGGTCAGGTTCAGTCTTGGAAATCCCATTTAAGTGAAACAATGTGACCGCTCAGAATTTTATGAGAGGCTAAAGGCCCATTTGCACTGTTCAATGTTCTTTAGCGATAATCTGCTGGTGTGAAGGTGCCGCAGATTACCCGATAAACGAGCAAAATGCTCATTCATTGGGTAATTGGACCTTTCATTTGGTCACCGAAAACATAATTTGCCTGCAGCAGATAGTGCACGGCAAACAGTGATTTTGTATGGGGACAGTATAGTCTTCACTGATGAGCAGGTGTTTGCCGAGAAGGAACGCTTCCTTCCAATCATCAGCTTCATCTGTCCAGTGATTTTATATATATATTTTTTTATTATACATATATATTGTGTCTGTCATTGTGTTCTAGGCGTCCAGAGTTTGGATTCAAAACAAAGTAGATGAGTCGAAGCATGAGATCCACTCCCAAGTGGATGCCATCACTGCAGGAACCGCATCAGTGGTCAACCTGACTGCAGGTATTACTATGGTATTCAGTTATCTCTTTATGCTTTAGTAGTAGTAGAGGTCAGTACCAGTCATTAAAGCTACAGTATTATTGCTCATTTGTGTAAAACCCTTTAGCAGTACATTATGGATTTAGCAATGGCAGACCTGACTGCTCCACAATGAAAATAAATGTAGTGACGTGCTCCACTGGCTCCTTTTTTAACCTCATTAGACTTTCAGGAGCATCATTTGTTTCTTAGTAAACAGGCAGAGGTGACAGTGAATAAAGATAAGTGCCAGTGTGCGCTTTATTCATCCTGTGGTTTATTCTCCTACATGGTGAGATTCTTCTGTAAACATAGGATATTACCATTTTTTTTTTTTTGTCCGTATGAGCTTTTAATTATAACATGTTGGCAGCATATTGTGTCATATCTTTGCGCTCCCTCCATCTTTTCTTAGTTAGGGATAAACCCTTTTTACATTTTGCAGTGATGCTGCTGGACCTGGCTTTGTCCATGCGCTGATAATGGGTAATCTGCCATTTTGTATGGGATCGATTTAGCTTTAGCAATCCATGTTTTCGCTGAAAAAGAGAGCGCAAAAAATTTAGTTAAATAGGGCATGAAGGACAACTTATATCCTGTGAAATATGCTTAGCAGATTTATAGGTGACAGGGTTACTTCATATGTAGCCACGTTCTATAAGGTGTAAACCTCAGGCTATGTTCACCCCACCGTTTCCATTGCTCTGCTTTTGTTATAAGGATAGAACAATAAAAATAATTGAAGTGCCAAAACTGACTGTAGCGTACTGCGCCCAATGGACCTCATTGGCTTTAATAAGATCCTTCAGGCCTCCATTGGAAAATCCGCCATCTTAATGAACAGAAAAGCCACATGCTGTCCTGTGTTTTTGAGAGAATCTGCAACAAAAGCTCTGTTGTAGGTGCGAGCATAGCCTGTTGTAGGTGCGAGCATAGCCTGTTGTAGGTGCGAGCATAGCCTGTTGTAGGTGCGAGCATAGCCTGTTGTAGGTGCGAGCATAGCCTGTTGTAGGTGCTGATTTCCTTGAGATCAAGAGGATTGATATGTTGAAGCCCGACATCCCTATCCTTTTGCCTCCCAACATCTGCCTTGTGCAAGGCCACCCAACTTTTTTATATTAGATGGATTTGGCTAACAATGTGTATGGCCAACTTTAGTGATGGTTACCCTGTCCTGCTTGAAAATCAGGGGCGGACTAGCCATAGACCTTACAGGGAAACTTCCTGTTGGGCCGATGCCCAGGGGGCCACCCAAGCCCTCATCATGGCCGCTGTCTGGGTACATAGCGATCTGATGCCATGAGCATTACACTTGCCCCGCCTTCTGTGAATTTGCACACTCATGGGCCCAGTCTTGCCCTGTTCTCTATTAAAAGTCAGCAATAAAAAAACTGTTTAATAAATCTAAAATGCAAAAATTCTAAGTTTGAGGAAGGCAGCTTTAGTGCGATAGTGATGTCTGATGTGCATTGTGGAGATGATCATTTGTCATCAGAGGTCTTCAATGTGTATGGAGATCATTTTCTTCTTTTTCCTCCTAGGGGATCCGTCAGAGACTGACTACACGGCTGTGGGATGTGCAATTACCACTATTTCTTCCAATTTGACGGAGATGTCCAAGGGTGTAAAACTATTGGCTGCCCTGATGGAGGACGAGGTTGGAAGTGGGGAGAAATTACTGGGAGCAGCCAGGACACTGGCAGGAGCAGTCTCCGATCTGCTTACAGCAGTACAACCATCTTCAGGAGAGGTGGGCCCTCAGAATGTATTGAAAGATACATTCCAAAAACCATTTACTTGGGAAAACTGGGAATAAATGTATGGTAAGTGTAAATGTTTGCTTTCCCTTATAGCCCCGGCAGACTGTTCTCACAGCGGCAGGCAGCATCGGGCAGGCAAGTGGAGACCTTCTCCGACAGATTGGAGAGAGTGAAGCAGATGAGCGGTTCCAGGTAATTATGAAATATTCAGATTGACAATGTGCCGTTTCCCATTACCACCTCCACTCTACACCCCCTTTTATGTGTTCTATGTTCTAGGATGTGCTAATGAGTTTGGCAAAAGCTGTAGCCAATGCAGCTGCCATGTTGGTCCTGAAGGCCAAGAATGTGGCACAAGTAACTGAAGACACGGTCCTGCAGAACAGAGTGATTGCTGCTGCTACTCAGTGTGCGCTTTCTACCTCCCAGCTAGTGGCATGTGCCAAGGTGAGCCAGCCAGTGCATAGCGTGCAATATTCAAGTGATGCTTTTGCCATTGGGCGAGATCTATCAAAACTGGTGAAAGGAAAACGGGCTTAGTTGTCCATAGCAACCAATCAGATTGATCTTTGAAAAATAAGAGGTGGAATCTGATTGGCTGTTATGGGCAGCTATAAGCCCGTTTTCCTTTGCACCCGTTTGGATAAATCTTCCCCAGTGATTTTATAACTGCATTTCTATTTTTTGGAGCTGCAATGGACGCTAAACAGCATCAGCCTCCAGCATTTCAGCCATGATCATTTTTATACAAATGAATGCATAGCATCCCCCATGTTCTTTTTAGGTTACTGGTGGTCCATAACTGATGCACAACATGTAGACACTGTTCACATTGATGTTTTTAAGTTTCCACCAGGGATTCCTAGATTGTTTATGGCAAGAACAGCACAGTCAGCAACACTCCTCTTGCCATCAAACCTAGCATAGGTTGAAGCCGATGAAATGAAGCCAGCACAGTATACGTTTTTAGTACTGATCAGTTACTCAATATGGTTTTGGATCAGATAGTATTGACTTTTTTCCATTATGGACTAATGTACATAGGACCATTCAGGTGAATTATTGGGGATGAGCCTTTGTAGAAACCCCCTTTCCTGATGGTTGCCAACCATCCAGAAAATAAAGGCGACTTTTTATTTGGTGTGTCCATGAAAAAAACTGATGTGTCTGTGATTTTTTTTTTTGTGGCTGGTGGTACCTGACTAGATTACTTTGATGGTAATTATCATCATTTTACAGCTCACAATAAATGCTGGTAATGAGTTCATGTCAGTGAATCTTTATCATTCATTATGGTTTTCTAATGTGTCCGTAAAAAATTGTCTGAAATATCGCTCTATGTAAAAGGTCCTTAAAACCCTTTTGAGGGTTTAGAACAAGACTTATATTACCATATGGACTGTGTAAAATTGATGGATGTCTCTGCCTTGTGTTTTTCTTTTCTTTTTTTTTTATGTCATGTAGCTCATGTTAGTAATGCCAGGTTTTTTCCTACATTTGTATGACAAATCTTTGCCAACGGACCCAGATAAATATGTCAAACAGATGTAACTAACAAGCCACAGCCCTGTAACATTGCTTTCAAAAAGATAACATTCAGCAATACAACTTTTTTTATAACATTCAGAATAGCAAAACTTTTTGATTAAAACAATGGCTGCTGCTACAATTTTTAGCACTTTCAAACCCTGATTTTACTTAAAGAGGATTTTATAAATACTTGTACCCTCCATGAAATAACAATTCTGGAGCATCTTTACCTCAGTATTGTGCTGTTCCTTTGTTATTCCTTCTATAAATGTATAAGAACACAAACATTTATCAATGCTAATTTAGGAGTATGACTTGGCAATTTCATGGGCTGCTGATCATATCATATTGCTGTCGGACCTAATTGCTGGCCTCTGTTCTAGGTGGTAAGTCCTACTATTAGTTCACCAGTATGTCAAGAACAACTAATTGAAGCTGGGAAGCTGGTGGATCGCTCTGTGGAGAACTGTGTGCGATCCTGCCAATCAGCCACAGAGGACCTAGATTTATTGAAGCAAGTCAGCGCAGCTGCCAGTGTGGTCAGTCAAGCCCTTAATGACCTCTTGCAACATGTCCGCCAGTTTGCAAGCCGTGGGGAACCCATTGGCCGCTACGACCAGGCAACAGATACTATCATGTCCGTCACAGAGAGCATATTCAGCTCCATGGGTGATGCAGGTCAGTGCCTCTAGTAAGAAGTGACTTGGAATTGACCATTATGAATATGTGATAGGAGTGTAAAAGAAGATAGTCCAGCTCAGCTCTCCACAATTCAGATGACCCACATGTACGGAAAAAGAAGACTAGTAGACTAGGTTGCAGGAAAGACTTACAGCTGGGAGGTCTGGTAAAAACTTCCGATATATCGCTTTATGGGGAAAGATTCAGTAAAACTTGTAATTTAAACATTTAAATCTTTTTCTGAACTTAAGGCCACCCGCTCAGTGACTGACGGCTATCTCTGTATATACAGTTGTACGGAGAATGCCATCATTCACTCTTAACACCTTCCCCCGTGTACAACTATCAGTGACTGACAGCTATCTCTGTGTACACACTTACAAATGGAATGCTATCAATTACTGATAACACCTCCCCTGTGTACAGCTATCTCTGTATACACACTTACACAGAAAATGACATTAATCACTGGTAACACCTCCCCCGTGTACAGATATCAGTGACTGACAGCTATCTCTGTATACACACTTACACAGAAAATGACATTAATCACTGATAACACCTCCCCCGTGTACAGATATCAGTGACTGACCGTTATCTCTGTATACACACTTACACAGAGAATGCTGTCAATTACTGATAACATCTCCCCCATGTACAGTTATCAGTGACTGACAGCTATCTCTGTATACACACTTACACAGGGAACGCTGTGAATCAATGATCCTCTGTGAACAATGAAGGTAGAAATAACTGAATTATTTCCCACAAAACTATATATTTTGTGGTGACAGGACCTCTTTAAAACGCAGTTTAACAAGGTATACAGCGTGCTTGAATGGCTTACTCTTTTCAGATTGATATATCTTTAGTCATAACTAATGTGCAAGCGACTTGCACACTGTATACTGTTGCTGTTCTATGTTTTAAGCTGATGGAATAAAGGTTTTTATGAGAGCTCCCCGCTGTGCTGGACATGTTTATGATTCCTACATGATGTGAGAGCATTATAATAATTAGTTAGGAAGTGCAATCACTCTGAGGTGTGATTGAACCTGCTTGTATATTTATGCATTAGTTAATATGATCTTTAAGTGTGTGATTTCCCAATTTTTCAGTTCACATTACCCACTTGAAAGCTAACAAG
Source organism: Bufo bufo (assembly GCF_905171765.1). Classification (NCBI taxonomy): domain Eukaryota; kingdom Metazoa; phylum Chordata; class Amphibia; order Anura; family Bufonidae; genus Bufo; species Bufo bufo. The sequence goes on along the minus strand of NC_053389.1, from coordinate 610,820,328 downwards.
TGAATTCTTGGTTCTCGATTAGGTTTAGATGTTCTTCTCATTGATTCTTATGGGAAATATATTATTATATACATTTACAAAAATGTTAATAATATGGGCATATATATATATATATATATTTGCAGGAGAAATGGTGCGGCAAGCACGAGTGTTAGCTCAAGCAACGTCGGATCTTGTCAATGCTATGAGGTCTGATGCAGAGGCCGAGCTGGACATGGACAACTCCAAGAAGTTGTTGGCTGCTGCCAAGCTTCTAGCTGATTCTACTGCACGTATGGTGGAGGCTGCAAAGGTAAGTAGATGACAGTCCTAACCCTGGCAAATAAATTGCCTGCAACAATCGCCAATCCAAGTTGATTTAACGCTCATTTACGTTCATTTATAATATGTTGGCATGCCCGTGAGGAATTTTGTAGGCAAATGATAATGTCTTCATATGATCAGCAAAAAAACTGTGATTCAGTGGTTGTCTAATTCTGGACATATTTACATGAGGCAGTGGTCAGGAACGGATTTTCCTAAGTCCGATTTTCTCCACTTGTTAAAGGCCCTTGATCGATGTAAAAAAAAATTCTAATCCGATATCTTATAGTGCATGGCAATAGCCAAGCTAGATCCAGCCCTGTACCTCAAATGGATCTAGGGATATCCCCATGTGTTGCTCATATGCTCTGCTAGATTTATTTCAAGCTGGCAGCTCAAGCAGTGCGTCTTTTCTCAGGGGGGCATGTCCTTTCTGCTGTAGTTCTTTCCTTGTAACTGTCACAACTAACAGAAGATATGGCTGGTGGCAGTTAAAGATTTAGGGTCCATTCACACGTCTAAGTGTTTTGCGGATCCGCACATCACAGACACTATATTAGAAAATGCCTTTTCTGTTCCGCAATTGCGGACAAGAATAGGATATGTTCTATTTTTTTCAGGAACGAAATTGCGGATCCAGAAAAAACGTACGCGGATCCCGATAATACAGATGCCTATCCAGGAAATGTGGATTTGCATCCGTTCCAGCCCCATTGAAAGTGAATGGGTCCGCAAATTGCGGAACGAATGCGGACCCAAATTACGGACGTGTGAATTTACCCTAAATCTGAGCACATGGGACCACGTCAGTGAGGTGGACAAGAAATAAGGAAATTAACCAGCAGGTGGCGCTACAGAGACACATTTTATTGACTAGCTCAGTGGCTATACAACATTTTTAATTACATGCAGTTAGAAAAGCATTCAGTTGAAAATGTAGAAATTTATTTTTGTGGCACGACCCATTTAACTGAGTTATGATTGCTGCCAGTGTTAGATATATATTAATGTATAACTAAAGTTAATGAGTTCCATATTGCTTTCAGGGAGCTGCCGCCAACCCTGAAAATGAAGATCAGCAACAGCGGCTTAGGGAAGCGGCAGAGGGTCTGAGGGTGGCTACCAATGCAGCGGCCCAGAACGCCATCAAGAAGAAGATTGTTAACAGGCTTGAGGTGAATAGCTATATAGAAATAGTGTTCAAGAGTAGAAAACATGACTTTTCACAAAGTGATAAAATGAAATGCTCCATGACACGCAAGGACTTTAAATTGCCCGTAAACTACAGTGCAAGATTTGTTCCCTGGTCTCTGATATCATGGCTGCTTGGGGATCAGTGTCTCAGCAGATTTATAGGAGCTGAGAAATAAGATGTGTTCATCAATGTCTATGTACTGTACCGTATCTCAATAAATGCTGCCTCCTGCAGTGTTCAATTTTAACATTCGCGAATTAGAGGATGACATTGAGACAGTAAATGTTTTAAATGGATTTTGTGCTTCCAGACAACTCTTTGTCTATCCCCCCTTTAGGATTGCCCTCTGCAACAAGCACTGTATGTCTGCATTCCCCACATCCAGTATTCCGGTTAAAGAGGTTTTCCCATCTCAGACCATTGTCTGATAGCTGCTGGGACCCGCACCAACACTGAGAACGGAGCCGCGAAAGTTGTGGAGGGGCATGCGCAGCCGCCTCCATTAATTTCTATGCGGCCACCGAAAATAGCCGAGTGTGTTGGAAGAGTTTTGATGGTGGCCAGACCCGGTCCTCCAGTCACCACCTTCCCCGCCCTCGTCTCAGACAATGGGGGCACATCTTAGCGATATGCCCGCATTGTCTCAGATGAGAGAACCCCTTTTAATGACCACTTTTCTGTTTACAATAATGTTCTGCTCAATCTTTTCTATAAAAGCTTAAGTTCTGCCGAGAACGGAGCAGTGGTGGAATTTTAGAGTCCTGTTACAAGATAAGAGCGTAATTGAGAGTCACAACCTCTTTGACTTCAGCTTTCTAATAGGAGGAAACGTCTCCCACAGACTCTGCGTTGTGTCCCGCACCATAGAAAATGAAATTAGAGCCGCATCTTTTGATGGCAGAGGAATTTGCTTGTGCAGTGGCTATAACCTTTCCTCTATGCTCCATTTGATCATTTATTTCTCCTTTGATCACTGCTCATTTGGACCTTTTGTGTCTCATTCACTTTCTCTTAAATTTTAACAGGCTGCCGCAAAACAGGCCGCTGCAGCTGCTACCCAGACTATTGCAGCTTCACAGAACGCCTCGGTCTCAAACAAGAACATGGCAGCTCATCAGCAGCTGGTCCAGAGCTGCAAGGTACCAGAGAGATGATTGTGCACTGCAGTACCGCCATCCTCTCCTACCCCATGTATTATGTGATGCACAGACCATACGGAGTGCTTAGTGTGGATAGTGACGTGCATTTCCTTTACTTCTGCAGGCTGTGGCCGACCATATTCCCCAGCTGGTACAAGGTGTAAGAGGCAGTCAAGCTCAGGCCGAGGATCTGAGTGCCCAACTGGCTCTCATTGTTTCCAGCCAGAACTTTCTGCAGGTGAGAGAACTTTTTTGGGCATTGGTGTAGGCTGGGTTCCCAGGTAGGTGCTGCAGGGGGGTAGTAGGCCGTGTGGCCAGTGCTGCAGTTTCTTGGCAAGTACAAAATGCAGCAAGTTTAATATGTGCTTTACTTGACTTGCTGGGAAATTCCATCAAAACTCTGCCGTTTTGTTGTTTAATTACGGCCTGCACAGAAGACTACCGTCAGAAGACCACTGTGTAGAAACCCAGCCTTTATCCTTCTCCTATGCCTAACATAGGTAGTCATATACTGGGCTGGATGTGATAATCCAGTATACAGTATATATGTTAGCAAGGCAAAGTAAATTAAAGATGTTTTTCGGCTAGTTGTAACTAATGATCTATCCTCTGTTTCTAACTCCCCTGTCAGGAGTTAGACATCCCCCACCAGTCAGATATTGATGACCAATCCTGAGGATAGGCCATCAGTATAGAAAACCCAGAAGACTCCTTTATTTTTGCTGTCTCCCGCTGACACACCTCTTGTTAAAAAACTTCAACCAATCACAGGTCACACAGTCCAAAAACACCACATTGTTTCTATATGTGCCTTGCTTCCAGTTTGCTTACTTTTTTGGGAACAGGTCCAGCACACGATCAGGATTGCGTGCGGAAAATCCACACATGTCCATTTATTTTATTTTTCCTGTCCGGATTTTCTCCATTCACTTCAATGGGGATCGGAGAATCCGCACCAAATCCGCATGTAAATCTGGGCCCACACTACTTCCACACTATCTGAAAGGAACCAAGATTGTAACAAGACATGAGAATTTTTGTGGTGGTCCAGGTGAATAAACAACGGAGAGATCCTGAAACGCATGTTTTATCAGTCTGAGCACCATTAGGGTACAACCACATGACACGGTCATGATGAGGTTAGGAACTGCAGCATCTCATTTCCCTATGGAAGTCAATAGGAAAATAGGTTTCTGAGATAGACCTGGCGGGGGTCCCGGATGGATAGGTCATCAATATAGGAGAGCCCGGAGAACCCCTTTAATCAAAAAGCTAAAGAACCATGAAACTTCTCAACAGTTCAAACAACAGTCCGTAAATGTTCCTGGACAAAAACAACGCACACTAGATGCATAATTCTAAATATTCCCTAACCGCTGCATGACCAGGACACACCAGAACAAGTGATCGTACCCTTATATGTGTGCCTTGCAGTCACTGCTAATTGGTGGGCCGCACCTTTGTTTCCAGTGCCTAGTTCATGTGCGGCCTGCCAGTTATCGCAGTGCGGTACCCGTGTAATAGTGCCCTTACACACTAAAACTCCAGTTTGTAACTAGTCATCTGATATTCAGTCCCATGATACTTCTGGTATAAATGACTAATAGAGTTGTCTGTTTACATCACATTTACAATGTTTCAAACAAGATTTTCTTATAATGATGCAATATAGAAATGACCCCAGTGATAATCACCCCTGAATCAAGCCTTGTATTCTATATCCGAGCTCTGCACCACGGACGCAGGAGACCCTCTGCACTGTGACGCAGGACCACTATATGCAGTGCCTCATCCACTTACAGGGAACTGTGTCACACTTCTATGATTGTGTATTTTTACCCTGGGCCCCTGCAGCAAAGCGTTATCTGTCCTTTGCAAGTTAACTCCACCAGCTCTCCCGTATACCACTGTATACAGCGCCTAATTCATGTTTAGGTGACTGTGATTTTCATATACTGCTGTCCACCTCGTGATTGATATATCGGGGGGCATGGCTCCTGTACAACGGTATCATCCGATCTTTACCTAGTGGACACACAAGTAGCCGATTGGTTTATTTTTATTTTGAATAGCTCCCCGTCATTGGGAGAATATACCATATTAGTGAGCTGTTATTTACTCTTTTGAGACTAACCATTTCCAGTTTTGTTCTATAAACTGGAAATATCCTACTGGTTTACTTCAAGTGTTTTCAGATCTAAGTCTTGACCTGATCCTAGTCGGTCCCCTGCTGAGCCCAACTATGTATGGGTGAAACGCATCGGGATGATGGCGTTACTAACACGGCATGTTTTTGCTATAATATCACGTTACAGCTATCTATAAATCAGGATCGGTTACGGTAGTGATATACAAACTCTGACTCTTATTTATTTCATCAATTTATTATTTTCTGTGTATAATTTTTTATTTTATTTTTTGAGAGTAATTGAGCTGCTAATCGTGGTAGGTGAAATTTTTTTCCGTTATCATATACTAGCCGTTAGCTTTTCCCCTATTCAGGGCCATCCTAGGGCGCTCAGGAGGTTCCTGATACGGGATCGCCCTATCGGGCGGCCATTTCCGTTCTTAGGTAGCGCAATATAGAGTTAGGGCCAGTTTGAGGGTCAGAGCCCATAGGATATTATATTTGGCCTGCACCTGCTATCAGTGTCCCTAAGGCAGAGAATTGATTCATTTAAATCAATCTTTTTTTCTTTCATGGTTTTCTTTGTTATCACTAGGGTTATTTTTAATTTTTTTAATGATCTATAATAAAGGCTATGTTTTAGGGATGGTAGTCTGTGACTGCTGATTATTATATATACCACCTGTCATAATATTATTATACCCACAGACGGGTTTCTGTCTGAACTGTGAGTCCCAGTAATAATCACCCTTCTCTTGAATACAGCCTGGAAGTAGGATGGTTGCTTCTGCCAAAGCTGCTGTACCCACTGTGACAGATCAAGCAGCTGCCATGCAGCTAGGTCAATGCGCCAAGAACCTCGCTACCAGTTTGGCTGAACTACGTACAGCTACGCAGAAGGTGAGTTACATAGGTTTATGTGCTGATAGTGGTAGAAGACGAATATTGAGTAAAGGGGTTATCCATCATTAATGTAAAAAATGAATATAGTACCTGACAATCTTTCTAACAAAGCTAGAAACAGAACTGTACCTGACATGGATCCAGAGATCTCCCCATTCATTGCTCCTCCTGTTCTGCCAGATTAGCTCAGTGGGCATGCCCTTTCTGCTGCATCGGATGGCAGTTGAAGGATGGAACTGAGCATGTATGTCCACCTCACAGGTGGACACTGAAACTAGGAAAGTAACAACAGTGGTGCTATTACAGATTTAATTGAATAACTCAGTGGCTATGCTACATTTTTAACTGCGTGCAATTACGAAAGCATTCAGATCCAGGGGCTGGTTTGAAAACTGTACAACATTTTTTGTGCACAACCCCCTTTAACTTTTTCTTTATTACCCTATATTCAGGCTCATGAAGCTTGTGGCCCTATGGAAATTGATTCTGCCCTGAATTCTGTCCAGACGCTTAAGAATGAATTGCAGGATGCAAAGATGGCGGCTACGGATGGGCAACTGAAACCCCTTCCAGGGGAGACGGTAACGAATACCCTTCTAAGTTCCCAGTCTTGTGGGGGTCATAACTTTCTCTGATGCATTATGCCATGGTGAGGTATATCCACACCTATGACCTGCTCCAAGTTTACCTCATTTTATTACATCCTTAGTGCAGTGCTGCAGTGTTTAGGTTGTACAGGATTCTGTACAGTTTGTGTGGCAGCCTGCCATAATTGGCGCTACCAGAGGAATATCGGATTATGTAATAATACATTTACAGGCCTGGTCCGCCCCAGTTACAGCTGCCATTTACTGGTCAGTCTCTTTTGCAAAGGTCCCTTTAGATGGGACGATACAGCAGGTGATTGTCGGAAAGAAAGCTTCCTTTCTGGCAATCGCGTGCTCATCAGTGAAGGAGACTGCACCATTTACTTGCAGTGATCTCCTCCACAGTATGGGGAGACAGACTCGTTGTTTGCCCACAGCAGAGCGTGATTACACAGCGCAATCTGCTGCCGCCAAACAAGGATTTTTGTGTCCGCATGGATGATGCGAGAAATAAAAGGTGAGCTCTGATTGGTTGTTGTAGGCGCAACAGTTTTCCTTTTAGACACTTTTGATAAATGAGGCAAGTATATATATGAAAGTGTATGAGCAGCTGTCACTCTCCTATATGTCTATTTTAGTAAATACCTTGTGTCCCACCCATGAAATAACAAATCTGGAACATAATTTTTTATAGGTCTGTGATGTGCTGTTCCTCTGTTATTCCTACTAGTAATATGATTACATTGACAAGTGGGTGCTCACACTGCTCAATCAGTTCTCCACATTGTCATAACCAAGTGAGTGGTATTCATACATGTCTAGGAGGAATACGGACAAACGCACCACACAGAGTTATAAGGAAAGATGCTTCTGTGAGGAATGTGCTTATTTGCTCAACTAGACAAGTCAGGAGTGGTGACGGATCTTGCTTTTGGTAGATCCTGATTGATACATTCTTATTGTTAATGTACTCCATATAAAAGCTCTTGTGTTCTCTGCAGTTGGAGAAGTGTGCCCAGGACCTTGGCAGCACATCTAAGACGGTGGGCTCCTCCATGGCTCAGCTGCTGACCTGTGCGGCTCAGGGGAATGAACATTACAACCGGTAGGTTACTCGGGTCAAATTTACTGTCATTGCTTTTTATTCAATAATTCTAATGATATCATTTATTATAAGGAAAATGGAGCTGTGCTCTTTGTAGATTACGCGCGCCAGTGGAAGGATACTTCAATCCAATTTATATGAGAGGTTCCTAAACCAGTAGGTCTTATATTCCATGTTCAGTTAACATGTGAATATTATGTCCTCTTTTCTGAGTGGTGATTTGATTTTATAACCTGCTTTGAAATTACTTTATTATTGTTTTATTATTAGCTTTGTAGTGCAAGTTTCAGTAAAACCATTTTGTCTTTTTTCTTGCAAGATTGTCCGTTCTTTACCCTAAAGTTAAACTGTTATGTGAGTCACACAAAGGCAAAGGGCCCCCGACATCTCCTTACCCTCTGAGCGAGGAAGGCCCTCAAGGGTGAAGAACTGATACTTTCCTCCCCTAGCTTCAATTGTAGCTGTTTTAGTTTGATCTTACTATAATGTAGCGACAGGGGTCGTTAAACATTTCTGTAATGTTCTTTTCTAGGGAAATGAGTTTCTTGTGTACTAGAAAACAGGAGTACGTGTCTTCTTAGCAACACTGAACAATGCTAAGGCTAGCTTTACATCTGCACATTGTGATCCGGCAGAGATTGCTGGGAATTGGGCGGACACAAACTGCAGCGGTTTTCGTCCGGCCAATTCTCAGCTTTTTTACCAAATCTCCACCGAACCCCATTATAGTTAAAGGGAACCTGTCAGCAGGTTTTATGGTGTCCTACTAAGGGCTACATAAATAAGAGACTGATTCTCTTAGCACAATGCTGGGTCACTTTCTTTAATTGACCCAGTCAATCTGCCAACATCTTGTATTGAAAAGCTCCAGTGAAAGACCTTTCACTTACCAGTAGGAGGAGCTCCCGGCCGGTCACAGACATCGCAGGTAAGTATAATGCTTCTATTTATTGCTAAGTAACCATGGCAGCCAAGACTGCCAATAGCGTCTTGGCTGCCATGGTAACCGATCGGAGCCCCAGCGATTAAACTGGGACTCCGATCGGAAACTCTCCGCTGCCACCAATGATTGGGGGGGGGGTGATTTTTAATTAGGGGGGGGGGCGAAGAGGGGAGGCCGCACTGGTCATATTTAATACTGGGAATCCGCACTGGCCACCAATGAATATAGAGGGAGGGGGCCGCACTGGTCACAATACTGGGGAGGGAGGGGGGGCCGCACTGGCCACCAATGAATATAGAGGGAGGGGGCTGCACTGGTCACATTTAATACAGAGGAGGGAGGGGGTCTGCCCCCTCCTGCCTGGCAGCACCTGATCTCTTACAGGGGGCTATGATTCGCACAATAATTGTGCGGATCACAGCCCCCTGTAAGAGATCGGGTGCTGCCAGACAGCAGGGGGCAGTCATGTACACAGTTCTTTTAGTATATTCTAAATTGAAGCGTCCCCATCACCATGGGAACGCCTCTGTGTTAGAATATACTGTCGGATCTGAGTTTTCACGAAGTGAAAAATCAGATCTGTAAAAACCAGTTATGCAGACGGATCCATTCTGAACGGATGCAAGCATTTGCATTATAGGAGCGGATCCGTCTGTGCAGACACCAGACGGATCCGCTCCAAACGCAAGTGTGAAAGTAGCCTTAGAATGACAGATAAGTGTCATCTATTGTGATTTAGAAAGCTTTAGGATATTTTATAAATATGTGTGTGTTACGTGAAAATTTTTATCTAATTTCAACAAAAATTCTTTAAAACTATGTTTAACATAAAAACGAAATTAAACAATAAGCCATTTTCTGATGACACATTTCCAAGGGTCAGTGAGTGATTTGCTATAAAAGTGAGAATGTTGAGGATCTGCGATCAATGACGTTTTCTTCCCAGTCCTGTTAAACCTCTCTAGTTATTTGACATCACGCTAGGCAACTGCATTGTCCACATTACACATCAGGCAGGATTTGAGGATTTGAGCATAGTTGGGTGTGGTTGTAAAATTATTTATAACCTTGATTTCGTGTGAAAAGTTAGATGTAGTCGAATCGCCAGCCAAGTAACTGGCTTTTAAAGGTCATCTGTTCTGATAATTGTAGGAATCCTGGAAAGCTTTCATTACTTGAGTAAAGGCTCACACACATCAGCGTATTTTTTTCCGTGTCTATTCTGTTTTCTGTTTGCAGTCCGTATGCGGAACTATTTACTTCAATGGGGCCGCAAAAAAACGGAAATGATTCCATGTGCATTCTGTGTCTGCATGGCCATTCCTCACTATGGGAAAAGGATAGGACTGTTCTATTAGGGGCCGGCCCTCCCATTCTGCAAAATGCAGAATGCACACAGCCAGTATCCGTGTTTTGCGTATCCGCAATTTGCAGACCACAAAACATCCAATCGTCGCATGCATGAGCCCTAAGGGTCCATTCACACGTCCGTTTGTGTTTTGCGGATCCGCAAAACACTGACACCGGCAATGTGCGTTCCGCATTTTGCGGACCACACATTGCCGGCACTATCATAGAAAATGCATTTTCTTGTCCGCAATTGCGGACAAGAATAGGACATGTTCTATTTTTTGGCGGATCTGGAAGTGCTGATGCGGACAGCACATTCCGGCCTCATTAAAAATGAATGGGTCCACACCTGTTCCGCAAAATTGCGGAACGGATGCGGACCCATTTTGCAGACGTGTGAATGGACCCTAAGGCTGTACTTTTGTAGGCCTCATGCACATGCCCAAGTTTGTATTTTGCTTCACAAACCACGGATCCACAAAATACGTATAACTTTTGTGTGCAGTCCACATTTTTTCTAACTCCCATTACTAGAAATAACTATTGTCGTCCAATTGCGGACAGCACAAGGATGACATCTGTGGGCTTTTTTTTCTAAATTTTTATTTTTTATTTTAAGCCCCCAGAGAAATGAATGGGTCCATGTTGAAAAGATGCTGATTGAATGCGGATGCAAAATCCTGTTGTGTGCTTGAGCCCTTATTGTAATCTAATTAAACCTCACAATCAGGGCTCATAAATACATGTCCTATTATTGTCCGCATTACAGACAAGGAGAGCACTGTCTTATTAGGGGCCGGCTGTTCAATTCCGCAAAATATGGAATGCACACGGGCGTCATCCGTATTTTTTGCAAATCCGTTTTTTTGCAGACCGCAAAATACATACGGGCGTGTGCACGAGCCCTCACGCTGCTGAATATTTACATTGTGTAACAGTGGATCTGAGGAATAGTATCAGTCTAGTACAGATTTGGCAGTTTATTTCGTGGATCTCACTCGCCTCATAAAATCACATTTAATGTCCATTTAAGGCAAGGAACAACTGAACTCCGCCATAGTCGAGCCAGCTCCATGCACACTATCACTTCATAAAGATGGGTAGAATAGATTAAGGGGCGGAGGGGATTTGCTTTTAATTTATTGAAGCTTTGTGTCTTTATTAACCCTTGTGTTTTAGGAACATGTTCATATTTTTGAAAAATCTATTAATTATAAGCAATGAAATGGATGGATGTATATATTTCAACTTTTAAATGTGCAGCTTGCCATAGTTGTTTTTTTTTTTGTTAGTTTTTTGCAGGTATCATGAAAAGATAGGCAAATTACTATTACACTGTTTTTAACTTCCTCACAATTTCAAGATCTCTGCCTGTTGTCAGTGGATAGTTACTGTATGTTCTTTATTACATTCGCTGCCTACAATCCGGATTTTGACCTTACATGATTGAGGACATTAAAATCCATCCATAGAGGCAGTCCTCTGTAAAGGCTGTATTAGACAGCCTGATGTGGCAGACGATTGTCAGGAGGGAAGTGTTCCCTCTCGGAAATCATCTGCTCGCTAGTGGAGGAGACCACTGCTATTACATGCAGCTAGGGTTGTCACGATGCCAAAATTTTTATTCGTTTTCGATACCATAAAAAAGTATTGCAATACTCTATACCATTCGATATCACGCGAAAAAAATAGAACACCAAAAAAGCCGTGTGCATTTCACATTTCATGGAACGTCTGGCCCATAATCGAACAGTCCTATCCTATTTTTTGGGGGGACCATAGCGAATCGCACAGTTTTGATTTATTTATTTGTCTGTTATGGCGTTCATCACATAGGAGATTTTTTTAAAAATTTTAATAGTTTGGACTTTTCGGACGTGGCGATATGTAATATGTTTATTTATTGTTTATATATTTTAAATGTAAAAATGGGAAAGGTGGTAATTTATACTTAATATTTAGCTTTTTTTTTTTTTTTACTTTTTATTTAATAACTTCCCCCCCCTTAGGGGCTAGAACCTGGGATCTTTTAAACCCTTGTCCTGTTCACCCTAATAGAGCTCTATTAGGGTGAATAGGACTTCACACACTCCCTGCTGCTCTGTGCACACAGCAGCAGGGAGCTGACCATGGCAGTCAGGGCTTCAGTAGCGTCCCGGCTGCCATGGTAACCGATCGGAGCCCCAGAATTGCACTGCTGGGGCTCCGATCACACCTGCCACTGCACCACAATGAGAGGAGGGGACCCTGTGGCCACTGCCACCAATGATTATAATACTGGGGTGGCGCACTGCGCCACCAATGTTTTTGATACTGGTTGGATGAGGGGGGGGGGGGGGCGCACTGCGCCACCAATGAAAATGACTAACGTTTAATACAGATACAGGAGGCGGGTGCCGTCGGCAAAATTACGTAACCGGCTGCCATCAGCAGCAGTTAAGCCCTCAGGTGCCACTGATCGCAGCTCCCTGTCATAGAAGTCGGGTGCCGGCTATGTGATTCTGCCGCCGCCTCCTGTATCTGTATTAAACGTTAGTTATTTTTATTGGTGGCGCAGTGGCCACAGCCCCTCCCCTCTCTCTCTCCTCATTAGCAGCAGCGGCAGAGGGGGTAGGGAGAGACTGCTTCCTTCTCCCCTGTGCTGCTGAGGAGACATGGCGCGCGCTGAGAGCAGCACGTGCCATGTTCTGTGATACTAGGTTGCGCAGTAGCATCGGTAAAAGGCAAATCCCGGTAACGAATTGATAGCGGTACAAAAGTATCGATTGGGTATCGATAATTCGATACCCGGTGCAACCCTACATGCAGCAATGTCCTCCACAGCATGGGGAGGAGTGATCGCTATGCTATCGCTCATCCCCATGCTTTATAGTGGTTTGCTGGCAGCAGATTGTTATTAGACACCACAATCTGCCGCCTTCCAACGATAATTTTTGAACATGTCAAAAGATTTGGATTGCTCGATGATCAAGCGTTTGCTTGTTTATTGGGCAGTCGGCCCAAAATTTGGGCAGTGTAATACAGGCTTAAGTTTTAGTCTTTCTTCAGACACACATTATTTTTTTTCTGTGACCAGTGATGTTTTTCAGACCTTAAACGTTTAGGACATATCCACATCTGGGACCCACACCTATCTACAGATGTGAAAAGAGATGTAGCCACACATGTGCAGCTCTCTCTATTCACTTCTCTAGGAATCAGAGAGCATGCTTGCCAATTACAATTCTCTCCATTCACTGCGGCTGCACATATGGGGCTCTTTCTATTCACTTCTATGGAAGATCTAAGAACGGCCAAGCTCTTCTCGGAACTCCCATAGTAGAGACTGGAGAGAGCCCCATATGTGCAGCCACCTCTCCATTCATTTCGGCACCAGTAGGGACAGGTGGTTGGGGTGCAAGTTTCAGGAAGACTCCTTTAGTGGGCTTGTTTGAGAATTTTAAAGAGTATTTTTTCAGAATCTGAAAGCTTTGTCCTACACTGTATTGTGGAGCATGATCTCTCTAGCCTACCCTGGTAGTCACAGATTGCCAGTTGTATGAGCAAGATTAGCTTAGGTTTGTAATCCCTTGGTCTAAACAAGGATGTTTTCATTCACCAACAGCAAGTATGGATCTTGAATAGTGTTGTGAAGATTGCACAACTGTATAGATATAAAGAACTTTTTTATAATATAGAAATCAGTTAAAAAGTAAGCAGACCACCATGTAGGGTAGGTGCCGTGAAACATAACCATACTTTTCTTGTGGCAATCCACTTCTTTAAGGGTCCATTCACGGGTCCGCATCCGTTCCGCAATTTTGCGGAACAGGTGCGGACCCATTCATTTTCAATGGGGCCGGAATGTGCTGTCCGCACCTGCATTTGCGGATCCGCACTTCCGTTCCGCAAAAGGATAGAACATGTCCTATTCTTGTCCGCAATTGCGAACAAGAAAAGGCATTTTCTGTGAGAGTGCCGGCGAACTCACATTGACGTGTGTATGGACCCTTATCCTGAGAAATGCATTTTTTTTATTTTTATGGAAATAAAGCTTTCCACACTATGGGTGGAGTTGCCTTTTTTGGTGCGCCATAGTTCTTCCAGTGACACCGCCCAGCAGCTCCCCTCGTTTGATTGACAGTTCCTGAGATTTCAGAACCAATTTCACAAACTTTTTTGCATAACAGACGCACTTCTCAACATAAAAGAACGGATTTTCACAAGAAAAGTTTGATTATGTTTCAGGGCACCCACCCCACATAGTGGTTTGTTACTTTGAAACTAATTCTGGAGGTAATTGACTCCCTTTACCACTTGCGGACCAACACTATAAACCTACGTGCTTTCTTTTGTATAGCAGCACTTGTATATATTGTGGCACGGTGGCTAGCACTCCATTTATAGTGCTCTATTGTGGTGCCTATTTCTGTACTCATATTTGCAAGATTTATGATTGGTTCCCGTGGCAGATATTGGCTTAAATGGGTTGTTGCACAAAAATATTCAACGTTTTTAAACCAGCAACTGGATCAGAATATTTTTGTAATTGCATGGAATAAAACGTGTAGTATAGTCACTTGGTTATTCAAGAAAATCTAGATGTATAGTTCCACCTGCTGTTTGACTTTTGCTCAGTTTTATCCTTCAACTGCCACCAGCTAGATCTCTTGTTAGACTCTGTGACAGAGCTACAGCAGTAGGGTAATGCCCCCTAAGAATGGACACGCCTCCTGAGCTGTGATAGGGAACAAGCTGTAATAGAAAGGACACACCCCTGAGTGTCCAGCCTGAAATAAATCTAGCAGAGCAATTTGAGAAATAAATGGAGAGATCTCTGGATCCATGTGAGGTACAAGGCTGGGTCTAGGTTTGTTAGAAAGAGATTGCCATGTACTATATGATGTCTGATTTTTATTTTTTTACATTAACCATGGGATAACCCCTTTAAAGAAAAGATAGTAAAAGTTATAAACCGTAATGTGGACCTTAAAATGGTAACACTGAAAAATACAGCAATTACTGCAAAAAAAATCAAATTAAGATAAGTAAATAAAAAAATAAAGTTGTGACTGTTGGCACAAGATCATGAAAACATGCCACTGCCAACCCTGGCTTAATATGGGGTTAATGGTACCTGTCAGCAGATTTGTACCTATGACACTGGATGACCTGTTACATGTGCACTTGGCAGCTGAAGACATCTGTGTTGGTCCCATATGTGCCCCCGTTGCTGAGAAAAATGAAGTTTTCAGATGAGCCTCTAGGAGCAATGGGGACATTGCCGTTACATCTAGAGGCTCTGCCCTCTCTGCAACTGCCACGTCCTCTGCACTTTGACAGGACCAGGCAAGTTAAATGTGATCACACCTGCCCCTGACTTCTCCTAAAGTCCATAAAGTACAGAGAGTGGGGCAGTTGCAGGGAGAGCAAAGTCTTTAGGTGTAACTGCAACACCCCCGTTGCTCCTAGAGGCTCATTTACATATATTAAAACTTCATTTTTCTCAGCAGTGCTGACACATATGAACATGGGACCAACACAGATGTCTTCAGCTGCCAAGTGCACATGTAACAGGTCAGCCAGTGTCATAGGTACAAGTCTGCTGACAGATGCCCTTTAAATGGTATAATTCTGTGTTTTTTCCAAACCGTTCAACTCTAAGCAAGAAAAGTTAGTGGCTCATTTATGAGTGCAGTTTTCCCTCTGCTATCCCTTAGGAGGCCTCACTAACAACTGATCAATGACATAAATGACTATAAAGTGCTATTGATGTACTGCAGCATAGACACCTAGGAAAGGCTGGTGAGACAGAATGGCAATGTTGTATCTTCCAGCTATAGAAGCGCCTGAAAGTGTAATAATGCGCTGTCTGGCAGAAAGGCTTTCTGATCTTACTCCAAAATGGTGTAGATAAGCAGGGAAACTGCACTAAACTATATATGCCTGCCCTAAGTGGGCGATACAAGGAGACGCCTCACCTCCATAAGACGAGGCAGCCTGGGTAAATTGACATTATTTACTAGGGCTCTAACCTCCTGTTCACCTCGTGTGTTTCAGGATCATAGTATTGTTTCTGCTGCCTGTGTGCTTTTGAAACGCAGGTCTGATGTCCTCACACACCATAGGAACACAATGCAATTAATTCAGTTCCTTTCTGAACAATGGGATCTGTGTAATGTGCCTCTTGGTGTGCCGCCAGCAGTGGTATCGCTAACTTATCAGCGTACTTTATCATAAAACGGTGTGTTCTTACTTTCCTCTTGGAAATCGCTTTAGCTGACTCAGAGGACCTGTCATCATGAAATGCAGTGCAGTCTGCAGGCAGCATGTGGAGCAGCAGGAGCTGGCCAGATTGTGTTGTTTTATGGGAAATTATTCGGCAGAACGGGAAATTTTCTTTTATCCCCCGCCATTCTCTGCACCACTTCTCTGGTCCTTCTGCTTTTTTTTTGTTTTTGCCTTTTCATTTTTCTTCCCTGTCTTCCTGGAGCCATAACTTTTTTATTTTTCCATTCACATATGCACATACGGGCTTGTTTTTTGCTGGACAAGTTGCACTTTCTAATGCCACCATTTAATATGGCATACAATGTACTAGGAACCGGGAAAGAATCCCAAATGAAACGCAATTCCTACACAGTTTTACGGGTTTTGTCTCTGCGGTGTTCTTTATGCAGCATAACTGACCTGTGCCCTTCATTCTCTGGGTCAGTACAATTACAACGAGACCACATATGTATAGGTTTTATATGTTTAAATACTGAAAAAATAAATCAAAACTTTGAAAAAAAAAGATATTTTAGTTTTTTCACATCACCATATTGTGACCCCCATAACTCTTATAGTTATGTCTACTGAGCTGTTTGGGGGCTGATCTGTAGTTTTTATTAATGCCATTTTAGAGTATGTTCCTTTTTTTTTTTTTTTTTTTTTTTTTTTAACACATTTTATTCAATTTCTTGGGGTAAGAGAAGCAATGAAAAAAATGCCATTTTGATACATTTTCCATTACGCTATTCACCATATTATTATTTATATTATAATAGTAGGACGATTTTAGACACGGTGATGGCCATGATGTTTATCATTTTAAATTTTCATGTATTTACTTAATTTTTTTCTTCACTTTTTTTAATTTCTTTTTGTAGCCCCTCCAGGAGGCCACAATGTCCACTACTTTGTTTTTGTTTTTGTTTTTTATAGAGAATATTACTATACTCCCATAGTATAGTAATTCTCTAATTGCTGATCTCCTATGTTGGCCTGCCACCTGCTGGCCAACATGGAACTGCAGCTCTAGTACGCTGGGTCTCTTCAGAGACCCAGTCTATTAGAAATAATTACAGGCATCCCCGATCACCGCAAGGGGATGCTGATCTTAACCCGGAAGGACGTGCTTCCAGTTATTTTAAATCCTTTTAGATGCTATTACCACAAGTGGTGGCGACAGTCATAGCTTTCCCACCCAGCGGCTGCTAAAATCTACTAATATGTTACAGCCATTCAGTTAAATGTTTGTCTCTATAGTGCATGGATGGGTCCGACCTGCCAGTGCGGGAGCTGCGGATGAGTAACTGCTCTCCACATGGATCATAGACAACACTGTTTAACGTGCATGAATATTGATGGCTAGGTGCAAAATTTTACATTTATCAGCCTTAAATCGATTGTTCAGGCTTTTAATATTGATGACCTATTCTCAGGATAGGTCATCAATATCATATCGGCGGGGTTCTGACACCCGGCACCCCCACGATCACTTGTATAAAGGGAAGGTGCACGCAGTGTGCACATGCCGTCTCTCGTTTCTCTTCCTGTTCACTGCTGCTATATACAGCTGATGGGCGGGGGTGACGGGTGTCGGGTCCCCGTCAATCTGTTATTGATGACCTATTCTGAGGATAGGTCATCAATATTAAAAGCCTGGGCCAACCCCTTTATAGGGAACCTGTCACTGGGATTTTGTGTATAGAGCTGGGGACATGGGTTGCTAGATGGCCGCTAGCACATCCGCAATACCCAGTCCCCATAGCTCTGTGTGCTTTTGTTGTGTAAAAAAAAAAGCGATTTCATACATATGCAAATTAACCTGAGATGAGTCCTGTCCCTGACTCATCTCACGTACAGGACTCCTCTCAGGTTAATTTGCATATGTATCAAATCGGGTTTTTTTACACAATAAAAGCACACAGAGCTATGGGGACTGGGTATTGCGGATGTGCTAGCAGCCATCTAGCAGCCCATGTCCTCAGCTCTATACACAAAATCCTGGTGACAGGTTCCCTTTATATCTGCTAATTATGTGACCTGCCACCTGTTGTGGTAATCCTGTAATACACTTTTCCATCCAATCCACTAGGTCATTCAAATTAGCTGTCTCCTGAGGAAGGAAGATTACTTAACCAGCCAAATCAGACATTCCTCCAAAGGAAGAGACCCTCATATGTGGTTTGGCTGGAAAGAGGAAGTGGTCTTCCTTCTGGGGGAGAGCTCATTTGCATCCCCTATTCCCATGGAGCAATGCCTTAAAGTAAGCCTCTATACACCACCAGATTAGTTCCATGAGTCAGTACCCCCCGGGACCAATTGGTCAGGAATAGAAATATTAAAAACAACCAAGTCTGTCACAGATCCTTGTGGATCACCTGTTAGTGTCTTATGTGTTCTTAATGTTCGCCATATATATAACTCATTTCCTTCTTCATGGTTCATTGTAAATTCATGACACTTCTTGATTTTTGCACGGACAAACGTCTGCCATCTGCTATAACTATTTTATAAAAATGTCCTGTTTAGGTGTTGCTGCAAGGGAAACTGCACAGGCCCTGAAAACCTTGGCACAGGCAGCACGAGGGGTCGCAGCTTCAACGAAAGATCCACAGGCTGCAAATGACATGTTGGATTCTGCCCGAGATGTGATGGATGGGTCAGCCAAGCTCATCCAGGAAGCGAAACAAGCCTTAGTGGCTCCTGGGGATGCTGAGGTCCAGCAGAGGTTGGCTCAGGTCAGGCACTTTCAGCTAGCAAGTAGCACCCTTATAAACCTGCAGTTATTTCAGAAATATACCTAAAGTGGAAAAAATTCTGGTCTGTTTCATATACACATTGCCTAGATTTAAAGGGGTTGTCCCAAGAGCTTAATTTTAAGTGTCTGGTCAGGGCCTGACACCTAAAACAGGCGCGTAGAAAATGATAAATGAGATGGGCTGGCTCCCTTTTTCAGAACCTGCGTGAGCGGGGGCCAGCTCCTTCTCATTTATCATTTTCTAATGATCTAGATCTACGTCAGCAACGGTGCTGGCGTAGATTTAGGCTTGTAGTGGACGCAACATTGTGTAGAGGCTGGCGCCTCGCAAAAGGGTATTAAGACTGGCGTCTAAAACGCCAGCCTTAATAAATGACCTCATATATTTTTCTGTTAGATAACACAATACGTAACCTCTTATCAGCTGGAATCATTTAAAGGGGTGTCGGGCCTTGGAGCCGACAACTCCGGGGGTCCTAAACGGCACCCCTGAACAAACCACACTCACCTGTCCAAGGTCTCGCCACTACTCTACGTTTCTGACTGCTTCCAGTCATGGCAGGACCAGGAAGCGGACTGGTCCTGTGACCACCGCAGCCAATCATAGGCTCAGCAGTCACAGCAGCTTGATCTCTATGTGACAGCATTGATCTGCCATTCAAGTAACTGTGACTGCAGGTGCCTGTGATTGATCGGAGTGGTCTCCGGACCAAGCCGATTCCTAGTCCTGTGATGACCGGAAAGGAGTAGCGTCAGAACCATGGACAGGTTAGTGGGGTTTGTTATGTTCAGGGACACAGGTGAATACTCCAGAAGTTGTCTGTTCTGAGACTGAACAACTCCTTTAAAGAAATGCTCCTGTGTCTAGATATTGCTGCTACAAACTTGTTATGGCACCCGCTAGTGTCACCCCCCCCCCCCTTCCCCCACCTAATCATCAGTGCTTATGGTTACACACGTCCGGTAGTTCTGTCACACTGAATGCATACTGTTGTACACAGGTGGACAGTGTCAGTCCATTTAGGGACACCTATACAATTGAAGAGCATCCATGGATTAAATTAATTAAAATTAAATATCATCTTGTGTTTTTCAGGTGGCTAAAGCAGTCTCTCATTCACTGAATAACTGTGTGAATTGCCTTCCGGGGCAGAAGGATGTAGACATGGCTCTTAAGAGCATTGGCGAGTCCAGCAAAAAGCTGCTTGTGGATTCGGTGAGTGTGTGCCTATGGGGTTATAGTGATATTTTTTTTGTTTTTTTTCATTCTCTTTTATTTGGGGCAGTGAAGAAACACCATGGGAATATGACATTATCGGAGATTTGTACATATTTAGTTTTAGCAAAAGAACAGCACAAACCTTTGTAGATACAGGTAAGACTTAGCTTGTTGTCTTGGAGGGTGCCCTGTCTCACAACCCTAGGAATGCTGTAAAGCCAGTACTGTGCGGAGAAGAGCCATTTCTCCATGGCAGCTCCTGTATATACTGCTATTCAATTACAGTGCCTTCTTCTTTCAAATGACAATGGTATCTTTGAACTGTCCGTTTAGCTTCCTCCAAGCACAAAGTCCTTCCAAGAGGCACAGAGTGAATTAAACCAGGCAGCAGAGGATCTGAACCAGTCAGCCGGAGAGGTGGTCCATGCTTCCCGGGGGCAAAGTGGAGTATTGGCAGTTGCTTCTGGTAAATTTAGCGAAGATTTTGACGAGTTCCTCGATGCCGGAATTGAAATGGCTGGACAGACGCAGGTCAGATTGTGATATCATATATAAGTTGATATTTGATTTTGATCTGCATATAGCACAAGGCAATATGAAATACATGAGCAACATATTTAAATTTCCTTATGATGGGGAGTGTAAATCTGAAATGTCTATGAATATCTAAAATGTTCTAGTTCTGTTCCGTTTTCTTCCTGGTTAGTTACTTTAAATATGTATTTCTGATTGGTACCGATGTTGCACCAATGTGAGCTGTAATATTAACAGATCATACAATGCGTTTGGAAAGTCTTCAGATCCTTTCACTTTTTCAGATTTTATTATGTTGTGGCCTTGTGCTAAAATAAAAAATAAAAAAGTTTTCCTGCATCATTCTGCACGTAATACCCCATAATGAGAAAGTGAAAACAGAGTTTTTGCAAAGTTATTAAAAAATAAAATGTTGCATATACATACATATTTGGACCCTTTGCTGTGACACTTGAAATTTATCTATGGGGCCTCCCATTTCTCTTGATTATCTTTGAGATGTTTCTCCACCTTGATTAGAGTCCACCTGTGGTAAATTCAGTTGACTGGACAGGATTTGGAGATGCACAACCCTGTCTATATAAGATCTCACAGTTGACAATGCATATCAAAGCAAAAACCAAGCCATGAGGAGGAAAGAACTGCCTGTAGAGCTCAGAGACAGTATTGTGTGGAGGCACAGATCCGAAGAAGAGTACAAAAACATTTCTGCTGCACTGAAAGTCCCCAAGAGCGCAGTGGCCTCCATAATTCTTAAATGGAAGAGGTTTGGAAAAACCTGGACTCTTCCTAGAGCTGGCTGCCCCACCAAAGTAAGTAATTGGGGCAAAAGGGCCTTGGTAAGAGAGGTGACCGAGAACCCAACAGTCACTCTGGCTGAGCTCCAAAGATCCAGTGTGCAGATGGGAGAAACCTCTGGAAGGTTGACTATCACTGCAGCACTCTGCCAATCTGTGCTTTATGGCAGTGTGGCCAGAAAGAAGCCTTTCCTTAGTAAAAGGCACACGAAAGCCCATCTGGCAAAAAAAAGCACCTAAAGGACTAACAGACTGTGAGAAACAAGATTCTCTGGTCTGATGAAACTACTATTGAACATTTTGGCCTTAATTCTAAGCATCATGTCTGGGAAGAACGAGACACTGCTCATCACCTGCTTAATACCAGCCCTAAAGTGAAGGATGGTGGTATCGGCATCATGCTGTGGGGGTGTTTTTCAGTCGCTGGCACAAGGAAGACTGGTCAGAGTTGAGGGAAACCTGAATGGAGCAAAGTACAGAGATCTTCATAAACCTGAACAAGAGTGCTCTCGGCCAAAGGTTTATGTTCCAAAAAGACAATGACCCTAAGCACACAGCCAAGACAACACACAACTCTTTGAATGACCTTCAGTGGCCCAGCCAGAGCCCTGACTTAAAGGGGGCTTCTGAGATTTTGATACTGATGATCTATCCATAGGATATCCTCTGGATAGGTCATCAGTATCTGATAGATGAGCGTCCGACATCCCGGACCCCGCAGATCAGCTGTTTGAGAAGGAACCAGCACAGTGGATCCTAACCATGCACAGCGGATCCCCACCGAGGATAGATTATCAGTATCGAAATCTTGGAAAACCCCTTTAAAGGGAGTGTTTCATTAGAAAATTACCTTTTGGTAACACTGAAGAGTTTTTTCTCTCCCCCCCCCCCCCCCCCCTTCACCCCCTCAGACCTCCCTACGTTATTGTATACCCCTTTTTATTTGTTATTATGTGATATGCACTTTCTCATACGACTGTACTACTTCAGATGCATTTGTGTTCTCACGCCTATGAAGGCAAACAAAGATTGTACGTCCTACTGCTGTAAAACTAATAAAAACAATTTTAAAACAAAACATTAGAAAATTACCTATTGATTAAATCACATTTTTATGTTTAACATATTTTTAAAGAATCTTTGGTGCTTATTTTTAATTTTCCATGTCAATATCTACAACTAAACAAAATAACTAAATAACTAAACAAAAACCGCAAAATCCTGCAGTTTTTGGACTGGCCACTAACCCTAATAGTAGGCGCAACTTCTTGGTCTGTACAGATCACTTTACTGCAGTTACCTGCTTATCTACACACAGAGGTGATATCATTACAGGCAGGATTAGAATGACAGATAAGACAGAATCCACTGTTAGGCGATTGTCAGAGCTTATCTATTCTTTCCTTGTACAATGACCTCTGTACAGGTCACAGATCATGCCTAGAAAACTCTCCCATAGAAGTCAATGACCCACGTGGCTGCCGTAAAGCGATTTTCTTAATTCTTTCTAAATGCTGTTAAGAACAGCTCAGGCAAGATAGCAGCCCTCATAATCATGTTCAGGAAATAGAATAAAGAAATCTGCAATCAGAAAAAAATAAAACAGATTAGGAAAAAAGGATATGTGTTACTATCAGGTTATAACTGTCAGAAAACATTTTTGGTGACACATTTTCTTTAAACCCATTGGAACATCTCTGGAGGGACCTGAAAATTGCTGTCCACCGATGGACACCATCCAACCTGACAGAGCTTGAGAAGAATGGCAGACAATCCCCAAACCCAGATGTGCAAACCTTGTGCCATCATACCCAAGAAGACTGGAGACTGTGATTGCTGCCAAAGGTGCTTTAACTAAGTACGGAGTCAAGGGTCTGAATACTTATGTCAATGCAAGATTTTAGTTTTTCCCTTTTCAATAAATTATCAAAGATTTCTAACGTTTTGTTTTCACTTTGTCGTTATGAGGTACTGAGTGCAGAATGATGGGGAAAAACTATTTTATTTTTTTTTTTACTTTAGCACAAGGCAGCAAAATGTGAAAGGGTCTGAAGGCTTTCCAAATGCATTGTTTAGAATCATTGTGTGTATATGTATGTGTATGTATGTGTATGTATGTGTGTGTGTGTGTATATATATATATATATATATATATATATATATATATATATATATATATATATATATATATATATATATACACTGCTCAAAAAAATAAAGGGAACACAAAAATAAGACATCCTAGATCTGAGTTAATTAAATATTCTTCTGAAAAACTTTGTTCTTTACATAGTTGAATGTGCTGACGACAAAATCACACAAAAATAAAAAAATGGAAATCAAATTTTTCATCCCATGGAGGTCTGGATTTGGAGTCACACTCAAAATTAAAGTGGAAAAACACACTACAGGCTGATCCAACTTTGATGTAATGTCCTTAAAACAAGTCAAAATGAGGCTCAGTAGTGTGTGTGGCCTCCATGTGCCTGTATGACCTCCCTACAACGCCTGTGCATGCTCCTGATGAGGTGGCGGACGGTCTCCTGAGGGATCTCCTCCCAGACCTGGACTAAAGCATCTGCCAACTCCTGGACAGTCTGTGGTGCAACGTGACGTTGGTGGATAGAGAGAGACATGATGTCCCAGATGTGCGCAATTGGATTCAGGTCTGGGGAACGGGCGGGCCAGTCCATAGCTTCAATGCCTTCGTCTTGCAGGAACTGCTGACACACTCCAGCCACATGAGGTCTAGCATTGTCTTGCATTAGGAGGAACCCAGGGCCAACCGCACCAGCATATGGTCTCACAAGGGGTCTGAGGATCTCATCTCGGTACCTAATGGCAGTCAGGCTACCTCTGGCGAGCACATGGAGGGCTGTGCGGCCCTCCAAAGAAATGCCACCCCACACCATTACTGACCCAATGCCAAACCGGTCATGCTGGAGGATGTTGCAGGCAGCAGAACATTCTCCACGGCGTCTCCAGACTCTGTCACGTCTGTCACATGTGCTCAGTGTGAACCTGCTTTCATCTGTGAAGAGGACAGGGCGCCAGTGGCGAATTTGCCAATTTTGGTGTTCTCTGGCAAATGCCAAATGTCCTGCACGGTGTTGGGCTGTAAGCACAACCCCCACCTGTGGACGTCGGGCCCTCATATCACCCTCATGGAGTCTGTTTCTGACCGTTTGAGCAGACACATGCACATTTGTGGCCTGCTGGAGGTCATTTTGCAGGGCTCTGGCAGTGCTCCTCCTGTTTCTCCTTGCACAAAGGCGGAGGTAGCGGTCCTGCTGCTGGGTTGTTGCCCTCCTACGGCCTCCTCCACGTCTCCTGATGTACTGGCCTGTCTCCTGGTAGCGCCTCCATGCTCTGGACACTACGCTGATAGACAGAGCAAACCTTCTTGCCACAGCTCGCATTGATGTGCCATCCTGGATAAGCTTCACTACCTGAGCTACTTGTGTGGGTTGTAGACTCCGTCTCATGCTACCACTAGAGTGAAAGCACCGCCACATTCAAAAGTGACCAAAACATCAGCCAGGGAGCATAGTGAACTGAGAAGTGGTCTGTGGGTCACCACATCAGAACCACTCCTTTATTGGGGGGGTGTCTGCTAATTGCCTATAATTTTCCACATTATCCTATTTGCACATTAGCATGTGAATTGATTGTCACTCAGTGTTGCTTCCTAATGGACAGTTTGATTTCACAGAAGTGTGATTGACTTGAGTTACATTTGGTTGTTTAAGTGTTCCCTTTATTTTTTTGAGCAGTGTGTATGTATGTATATATGTATGTGTGTATGTGTGTGTATATATATATTGAAGGGCTGGGTGCAGGGCCTAAGGGAACCCAACTAAAAAGTACTGAGTTTGTCCAATACAATAAAATGTAGAGGCGGAAATTATTTAGTTATTTTTTATACTCCCTATATAGCGTGCTTAGATTACACAGGACGTTACAGGACATTAGTATCACACTATCCCCAGCGGGTCTCACAATCTAAGTTCCCTACAGTATGTCTTTGGAGTGTGGGAGGAAAACCGGAGTACACCCACACAATCACGGTGAACATACAAACTCCATGCAGATGTTGCCCTTGAATTCTGATAAATCGCCCTAAATGTATTCAACTACGTTGACTTTTCAGCTCCTACATGGACCTCGTTTTTTTTCTTCATGAAACCAAGCAGTTATACTTAAGAGAGTTCTATATAAACAAATATTATGGTTTAATGAATTTAGAGACAATGTCCAACATGAGATGGGTCTATATAGAAGCACTGGGAATGAGAGCACCAGAAGTGAAAGAAGCCTCTAGATCATTCCTAGTGTTTCGCACTGTATACACTATTCTGGTAGATTCAACACACACCTCGCCTAATGTCGTTGCAAATTTTTTACAGAATAAAGACGACCAGATACAAGTTATAGGATACCTCAAAACCATATCAATGCCTCGAGCAAACTGCTTCTTGCAGCAAAGGCTCGTTCTGTAGATTCGGGGGCGCCAAGTGCCAAAAATCGTCCTGCGGCTGCGTGCAAGGTTGGGGGAATCAGGACTCTTGCTTTTTGTTCCTCTTGCCCTTTATACTAGACTATGCCATTTCTTCTTCTCCATTCCCTCTCTCTCCATCGTCTCTTACTTTCTTATATCGATAGCATAAATGTTGCTCAAAAGTTTCCCGTCCTTCAGCCTAGGCGTCTGCTGCGTACCGGCATGCACAGCGTCATCTTACTGAATCTGCTTTGTGTGTTTCCAGTGGGCCGTGCAGAGAGCATAAACCACTGAGTACTATATGCACCCTGCAAGCCCCTGGGCAGAAAGAATGTGACAATGCTCTTCGTGAGCTGGGAGGTTTGTTATTTGATTCACCGTTGATTATACCACCTAGAGAACCAGTATATTTATATCACCCCCATCTCTCAGCAATGAAGGTGCCAGTTCGGGTTCAACATAGAAAGGCGTCATAGGGGCCAGCACATTGTTTCGGTATTTTTTGGTTCCTTACTCGGATTACCGAAAGGAAAAAGATAGCCTATGAATTTCTAGAAAAGAAGAAGAGCATTGCAATATGCAGATGGGATCATTCACCGGAAGAGATGCATTCAAATCACCAATACACTTTTCTTAATGTGTGCTTGCCAGTTTGCCATATGTTGTTTTGTTTCATCTTTTATTTTCTATGCATTCCTTCTTAGCCCCCTGCACACGAACGTGGGCTTCCCGTTGCCGTATTGCGGACCCGCATTTGGCGGAGCCGCAATACACTGGTGCCGTTCCGTGGGCATTCCCATCACGGATGCGGACCCATTCACTTGAATAGGGCCGCAAATCCGGAGATCGGAATGGAGTGCGGAACGGAACCCTACGGAAGGCACTACGAGTGCTTCCGTGGGTGTTTCGTCCAGTACTTCCATTCCGCAAAAAGATAGAACATCTCCTATCTTTTTGCGGAATGGCTAGATTGCGGACCCATTAAAGTGAATGGGTCCGCCATCCACTGCGGCTGCCCCATGGACTGTGTTTCTCGCATTGTGGCCACTGTCACCACGGGATGCATAAGTTTCGTGTGCAGGGGCCTTAAAGAGGACCTTTCACAGATTATGACAATGTGAACTAATTATACAGACATGGAGAGCGGCGCCCAGGGATCTCACTGCACTTACTATTATCCCTGGGCGCCGCTCCGTTCTCCCGTTATGCCCTCCGGTATCTTCGCTCAGTAAGTTATAGTAGGCAGAGATTTCAGTCACTAAGTTATGGTAGGCGGAGTCTGCCCTTGTTCTGCTGTAGCGCTGGCCAATCGCAGCGCAGAGCTCACAGCCTGGAAGGTTCTTTTCTCCCAGGCTGTGAGCTCTGCAATGCGATTGGCCAGCGCTACAGCAGAACAAGGGCAGACTCCACCTACCATAACCTTGTGACCGAAGAGACCGGAGGACATACCGGGAGAACGTCAGTTACATTTTTTTATTGGGTTCTTTTTTTTATTTTATTATTTTTTATTTTACACTTTGTGCCCCCATAAAATCAAGACTTTTGGGGGACATTTAACAGTAAGGTTTTTTTCATTCATTCATTTCTGATTTCTCCTGTAACTAGGACTGACATATTGGCTCCAGGTTATAGGGGGGAAACAGCCCCAGAGAGGTCGTACAAGACTGTACAGCCTCTCTGTAGAGCTAATCTGGGTTTGCTAAGGCCCAGGAGCTTGCACAGACCCCCAGCTCCTGGCCGATCAGATGACTGCTGGGACCGAGCAGGAAGGGCTGGTTCTCTTCTGACATAATTTATTCCCATGAAAATGTTAGTTATGTGTAGATTCCTATCTCTGTGGTAGGAGCACTAGGAAAGTTGAAAATCATGCTTAATTTTGTAATTAAATGTGTTAAAGGGTATTCCATCACATACAATGGGGGGCATATCGCTAGTATATGCCCCATTGTCTGATAGGTGAGGGTCCCACCGTCTGGGACCCGCACCTACAAGGAGAACGAAGCAGGGAGAGCTGTGGCTGAGGATCCCGGATTTCCCAGGGTCCGTCCACCATCAAGTGCTGCTCTCATACAAGTGAATGGGAGCGCACCGCGCATGGCGCGGCCCCCTGCTCCCATTTATGTCTATGGGGCAGACGGAAATAGCCAAGCCAGCGCTCTGCTATTTTCGGTAGCCCCATTAAAATGAATAGAGGGCGGCTGCGCATGTGCAGCTGCCCTTCATTAATTTTCCCGCTCTGTTCTCGTTGTGGGTGCTGGTCCCAGAGGTGGGACCCGCACCTATCAGACAATGGGGCATATCCTAGTGATATGCCTCCATTGTATGTTATGGGAAAACCCCTTTGTTTATCTGAAATACACAGCACTCCCTCCTGGATGCTTAGGGAGTTGCTCAAGATCAACCAAATGCAAAGCAATGTCAGGAAATGCCATAAAATAATAAAAGAAGCATTATCAATGTGTTAGATCCCTTGCCGCTCCAGCTTGGCCTTTTTTTCACAAGACTTGTTTACTGTGCAGAACTAATGTCAAAAACTTGTTTTAATGGAAATTAATATGCCATTTTTTTATGTGACAAGAGGCATAACTTTTTACATTTCTAGTTGATCCAGAATGTCATGAATACACATTTTTGCTTGACTTCTTTATACTCCTGTGACAGTAATTTGTATGTTTATTTTAAAGAGGTTATCCCATGATTAATGTACCGGACATCATATAGTACATGACAATCATTTTCTAACAAAGCTAGAACCAGCCCTGTACCTCACACGGATCCAGAGATCTCCCCAGTCATTGCTCTGCTAGATTTATATCAAGCTGACAGCTAAAGGGGTGTGTCTTCCCTATCACAGCTCAGGGGGGCGTGTCCATGCTCTCCCTATCACAGCTCAGGAGGCGTGTCTTGCCTCTCCTATCACAGCTCAGGAGGCAGATGAAGGATGAAACTGAGCATGTGCGGCCTCTAAGTGAGCCGGACAAAGAAATAAGAAAAAAAACAAACAGCGGGTGGCGCTATAGAGATGCATTTTATTGAATAACTCAGTGTTATGCAAAATTTTGAATTATCATACAATTACAAACGTATAAAGTTTCAGGTGCTGGTTTGAAACTAGAATATTTTTAGTGGACATATTTCTTTAATTATGAGGGTAATGTCAGCATTCTGTTAATTTTCTCATGTCATTGCTTTGGTGCTGTGGTTTTCTCAGTCTTTAAGAATATTTATTGCCATCAATCAATCAAAAGCTTCTCAGTCTTTTTCTGCTAGGACTTCACCATTGGTCATAGCCTGTGTCAAAATAATTAAAAATGAACTCCATTTCCTTCAACAATTGTACTCTTGAACCCAGTAGAGAAAATAGAATGAGCACCAGAGATTGTTGCCTCTCTAACTGGGGGCCACCTCATCGTTGAGACCCACCTCATCCTTTGGAGAGGCCTGATTTAATCCATGTGCTCATATGAATTGCTCCTTGATAAATTCTTGCCTTGTGCTCTGTTTTTATGTTTTTTCAGACTGTGAAAGGAATGCTTGAAAATCCCAATGAGCCTGTCACTGACCTGTCTTATTTTGACTGCATTGAAAGCGTCATGGAAAATTCAAGGTAGAAAAACGGACAATGTTTTTAATGATATCCACATAACTTAATTGTTAGTTAGGTCTAGAAATTAACATTTATCAGGATATCTTTCATTGTCTACCTATTATGCTACAATGGTGATACGGATGAATACAAAACCCCAGTTACATTACATAAAGGGAGCAAAATTCCCTTAATTACATAATTTACCTATCTGAAGCAATCTACTACGTCTTAAAACCATTTGATTAAGCCAATCTTGGTGTCAAGGTCTATAGTTTTCACTGTAAAAATCCTTCTCCTTTGCTGATGTTAAAGGGATTGTCCGACATAATTAACCCCTTCACAACTTCTGCCGTATATATGTATGGCAGAAGTTGCACCTTTAAACATGGCGCTCTGCCCTTTATACACACCTGCTCAATCGCAAATTCTCACTTCTCCCTTAGGGCGGAGTGCAAATGGAGGGGCAACATACCTACTTTGTCAGCTGAAGAATGGAGCGAGGCCTTAGAGGCTCCAGTAGTTATATCACCGTCCCTCACTAATAGACTGACACAACTTTTCATACTACATAGATGCTACCTTACCCCGACTAGACTTTTTAAAATGGGGTAGGAGGCCCCATACGGGATTCCACAGGTGTGTGCAGTTAAATGCGATTTCTGGCACCTTATATGGGACTGTAGTCACATCGCCCATACTGGAGGGCTGTAATTGATGTCATATCCACCTTGCTCCAGATACGCTAGAGGTATGCCCCAAAGCTTGCCTCCTAGGAATTCTTGAAGATGAAGATGATTTGCGATCACGCTATACACTCACTTTCATTAGGGAGGCTCTTTTCCTCGCCAGAAAGGCTATTGCTCTTAGATGGATGGCGGACAGACCCCCCACGGTTGGCCAATGGAAAGCCCTAGCAATAACATAATTCCCTTTGAGAGGATTATCTATTCCCTGCAGAGGATGTCCTCAAAATTCCAAAAGATATGGGGACCGTGGTGTGCCTCTCCGCTGACTGTCACAACGGCCCTCTTACACTCTATGGTGTAATAACCTTGTATATCTTCCCACTCAGTATTCCGGAATTTAGGAAGGTACTCATTTAAGGAACCTCAACACAATTTGGGACTGTTAACAAGGATGTTTTATTAAAGTACTGTACTATCGATGTATCTTTGCTCTTACTTGTCAGATGTTGTTGTAGAATTCAGATCTGTATTATGAGATGTGTAACTCGCCACATACTTTTCTGAATGCTCTATGACGTACCTTGCTTGTTATTCTTCAATAAAGCGAGTTTAAAAAAAAAACATCGCGCCCGCTTTGCGTGTGCTGCGAACTTCATACCCGACGGTTTCTGCTGTTTCAAACAGCAGAGATCCACGCGGATGTATGCGATTAGCCTTAAGGCCGATCGCATGATTCCACTCCTCAAATGCTGTTGTCAAATGTATCCACAGCATCTGAGCAGTCCAGAAGCGGGAGACTGTACTCCTGTAACAACATTTCCTGGCTGAGATCGGGGAACCTGTTATTTTGCTCTAATACCCCAAACCTCAAGCATGCTTCGGCAGTTATTAGTGGAAAATACCAATACAGGCCACTAGGTGGCAGCACTGTACTGTTTTAAATTGAAAAGAAGTGTTCAATGATGGCTATATAGCCATCATGAACACAATAGACAATCTAATAATTGCCAGTTATAGACACCCAGTTTTTAATAATATAAAAGTTTAAATCACCCCCTTTCCTCCAAAATAAAAATACTTAATAAAAAAAATACACATCATGTGGCGCAAATGCCCATACTATTAAAATATAAACAATATAATCGGCGAATGGTGTAATGGAAAAAATAATAAAAATGGCTAATTCTCCATTTTTTTTTTGTCACTTCAGTTCCCCCACATATTAGAGAATACAGTGATGAAAAAAAAACTTTTCAAGGTTTTTGAAAAGGTTTTTGAGGTTTTCAGTATTAAAACGCAAAAAAACTATACAAGTGCGGTATCGTTGTAATTGTACTGACCTGGAGAATATAGGTAACAGGTCAACATTACCTCATAGTGAATGCCGTAAAAAAAAAAAAAAAAACTAGCAGAATTTTTTTTCCCAATTCTACCCCATTTATCTGGGAAGCAGGGAGTGAAAAACGAAAATGCATAATGGAAAATCGCCTGGTCCTCTAAGGGTTAAAAAGCAAATGGCAGGTACCAGTGTGTTAACAAAAATGTAAAAAAAACTTCACTCTCTTTTTTAAGGGCTCATGCACACAAATGTTTTTGCGTTCCGTATATGTAACCGTTCATTTCCATGGGTCCGCAAAAGATGCGGACAGCACTCTGTGTGCTGTCCGCATCCTTTGCTCCGTTCCGTGGCCCCGCAAAAATTATGAGGCATGTCCTATTCTTGTCCGTTTTGCGGAAAAGAATAGGCATTTCTATAATGGGCCTCCTGTTCCGTTCCGCAAATTGCGGTAGGCACACGAACAGCATCCGTTTTTTGCGGATCCGCAATTTGCCGACTGCAAAAAACGTCACGGTCATGTGCATGAGCCCTAAAGCGTTTTTTCCAGTGGTGCAGGCTTCTGGTCACGGGGACTGCTGCAGGCAATCAGCGGTCACAGGAACTGCACATCACTAGCAGCAGCGTTTCTTCCTTGCACATGTGACTGCTGAGATCAGTGACTGTCGCAGCAGTCTTGTGACAAAGCGGGAAGTTCTTTTTTTATAATTTTGAGGAAGGTTTTTTTATTTTGGTAACACGCTGCTTGCCGCCTATTTTCTTTTTAATTCTGTTGGACATCCCTTTTAAACCTTCCTTCTTCTGCCCATAGTATATGTCACCTATCATGGCATGAAAGATCAATCGCTCAATCTCTGTACTGACAGTTGATGTGTTTGCACTCAGTAGTTAAGATTATCGTTGTTTACTGGCTTTCTCTATAGATCCTTGGGGAATCCATGGCCGGAATCTCTCAGAATGCAAAAACTGGAGACTTGCCTGTGTTTGGTGATTGTGTGGGTGTAGCCTCGAAGGCTCTGTGCGGTCTCACGAAGCTGCTGCACAGGTAAGACATGGGTGGACCAACAGGACCTTTCTCAAAGGAAGAGTATAGAAGTCAATACCACAATGATAATTCTAGTGCAGTCCAAACAGCAACTGTATTCCGATGTATCTTATCCTTGTAGGACAGTGGTCTCCAACCTGTGGCTCTGCAGCCAACACAGAACTAGAACTCCTGGAATGCCTTGGAGCCATAGGTAGTAGACTACTATTGAAGGACATTTTAGGCTCAGTTGTTGTTGCTGTATTTATTTGCCTTACTTTAGTCTATTTTTTAAGTTCTTTATTTTACATCAAGACCATAAAATACAAAGTTGTAATCATGTTTCTTCCTCTAGGCAGCCCTACATAGTGGGCATTTCAGATCCCAATAGCCAGGCAGGACAGCAAGGGCTTGTTGACCCAATTCAGTTTGCTAGAGCTAATCAAGCTATCCAAATGGCATGCCAGAATCTAGTGGATCCAGCCAGTAGCCCATCCCAGGTAAGTAACAGCTTGGTGTACTTGGTTGACTTTTAAATTTCTATTATTAATGGCTGCAAGAGTGGTTCAACACAGTACATGGAGCCATATGTCATCAATTTATTGGGACCCTGCACTCAGAAGCCATGTTCTTCACTGCAAGAAGTACATCTGAAGTATCTAATAGTCAGTGACGTGTGTAGTATCAGCAATATTCTATAATCAGCAGGTCCAGATTTATTTCTGAAGAAAAGCACCTACCCCTTTCTGTGTAATATGTCTCTGTATTGGTGTATTTTGCAACTTGCTGTAAATTACCAGAAGTCAGCAGATGAAATTCCGAACAATATTATTTTGGTAAGGGCTCACACGAACGTTTTTTGTGTTCCATCTACGGGCTGTTTTTTTTTCCGCAAAAAAAACGGAAATGTACTCCGTATGCATTCCATTTCTGTTTTTCCGTTCAAAGATAGAACATGTCCTATTATTACCCGCAAATCACATTTCGTCCGCAAAAAAAAACAGGAACACATCCGGAATGTACTCCGTATGTCTTCCGTATCCGTTCCATTTTTGCGGAACCATTTATTGAAAATGTTATGCCCAGCCCAATTTTTCCTATGTAATTACTGTATACTGTATATGCCATACAGAAAAATGGAACGAAGAAACGGAATGGAACCGGAAACACTACTGAAACAAAAAACGGATCCGTTAAAAACGGACCGCAAAACACTGAAAAAGCATACGGTCGTGTGAACAAGCCCTAAATGTCAGGAAAGGTTGTGATGTTGTGCTGTGTTCTGTGTTGCCGGCTTTGTCCCCACTTGTTTGCTTGTTCTGTAGGTTCTATCAGCTGCCACCATAGTTGCCAAACACACTTCAGCCTTGTGCAATGCCTGCCGCATTGCATCCTCCAAAACAGCCAATCCTGTGGCTAAGAGGCACTTTGTCCAGTCAGCCAAAGAGGTGGCGAACAGTACTGCCAACCTAGTGAAAACAATCAAGGTAATGCCAATGTATATGTCATACAGTACATCTGCACTCATTCTTTGTATGAACCGGTGGCTGCTATCAGTGCCATGCATTCTCTCTGCCCACCATGCTGCTTTTGTTGTTGAGCTGACCCCTGATTGTTGCATGTGGGGTCTTTTATGTACTTGGATAGCACAACTAATGGACCTAGAGAGTACATGACACAAGTGGACTGTCCCAATTTAGGACACAATCCCTCTACAGGTCAGAAGCAGACTATCCTGTAAGCCTTTTTATATTTCCATGGATCCGACCCATACCACCAGAGTGCCAACCCTGTCTTCTCCAGCTGGTGGAACAATTCTAAATGGACACAGCTTAATAATTTTATTACATATTGATGAGCTATCCTCTGTATAGGTCATCGGTGGGGATCCATCGTCCGGCTGCGGTGCTCTGGTAAGCGTCCAGTGATGTCACATTCATCGGTCACATGGCCTATGTGCAGCTCAGTCCTATCCAATTGAATGGGCCTGGGTTGCAATACCAAGCACAGCTCCTGTACAATATTCGGCACTTGGTAGGCTGTTACCTCTTCAAACAGCTTGGTAGGGGTGTCGGACCCCCACTGATTAAATACTTATGACCTACACCCATAAAACCCATTTAATGTTTAGTAATTATATTTTAGTGCTTACCAATAAGTTATATTGTTGTTTTTCAGACCTATTTCTAGTCTGTATTTCTGGAAACGGTATTTCTGTGGGTTATGTGAAAAGTTATTTGATTACTAACACTTGGGAGAATTTTTGCTAATTAATAATGTGTGTGTTTGCTCATGGAGTTGTAATGTTAAATCTTCCCACACAATGCCTCTGAATGTAGAAATGAGAAAAATACTCTGCCAGAATTCACAGCACTTGATGGTGTTTTGGTTCACAGTGTCTTAGCTTTTATCTTCTGCTGTATGTATGTGTATGTTATATATATATTATATATATATATATATATATATTTTATTTTTTTTTCTGTCCTTGAGACTTTTTTGTGTGACTATCCTTGTCTGTGCTTTCTGTTGCTCTCGTTCTGCTTTAGCTCTAAATTCATTTTCCCGCATCTTTCGTCATATTTGACATGTTAAAGTGTATAGCGTGGGAAGTCATGAAGGTGTAGTATGCTATACTGATGTATTGTATACATGTATCCTCTCCTCTCTATTTTTTGTGTGATTTTTTATTTTTTACAGAAAACACTTTCTTTAATTTTGACACCATTCAATAAAAATGATGCCTTAGCATGAATATCCCCATTTATACATTCTATTGTATCCAACACTACACATCTAAAAACACCAATCTAGTGCTGCATTTTTGTTTGTTTTTCGTTGCAAATGTGCTTTAGCACATGCAGGTCTATGGCAATTTTTGCTGATCAACAGTTATGTGGTTTTCTACAGGGAATTATTTACCCCCTTTTTTTATGTCAGTTCCACTGTACAGTCGTGCCAAAAGTTTGAGAATGACACAAATATTAGTTTCTTCACCAAGTTTGCTGCTAAACTGCTTTTAGATCTTTGTTTCAGTTGTTTCTGTGATGTAGTGAAATATAATTACACGCACTTCATACGTTTCAAAGGCTTTTATCGACAATTACATGACATTTATGCAAAGAGTCAATATTTGCAGTGTTGGCCCTTCTTTTTCAGGACCTCTGCAATTCGACTGGGCATGCTCTCAATCAACTTCTGGGCCAATTCCTGACTGATAACAACCCATTCTTTCATAATCACTTCTTGGAGTTTGTCAGAATTTGTGGGTTTTTTGTTTGTCCACCCGCCTCTTGAGGATTGACCACAAGTTCTCAATGGGATTAAGATCTGGGGAGTTTCCAGGCCATGGACCCAAAATGTCAACGTTTTGGTCCCCGAGCCACTTAGTTATCACTTTTGCCTTATGGCACGGTGCTCCATCGTGCTGGAAAATGCATTGTTCTTCACCAAACTGTTGTTGGATTGTTAGAAGAAGTTGCTGTTGGAGGGTGTTTTGGTACCATTCTTTATTCATGGCTGTGTTTTTGAGCAAAATTGTGAGTGAGCCCACTCCCTTGGATGAGAAGCAACCCCACACATGAATGGTCTCAGGATGCTTTGCTGTTGGCATGACACAGGACTGATGGTAGCGCTCACCTTTTCTTCTCCGGACAAGCCTTTTTCCAGATGCCCCAAACAATCGGAAAGAGGCTTCATCGGAGAATATGACTTTGCCCCAGTCCTCAGCAGTCCATTCACCATACTTTCTGCAGAAGATCAATCTGTCCCTGATGTTTTTTTTGGAGAGAAGTGGCTTCTTTGCTGCCCTTCGACACCAGGCCATCTTCCAAAAGTCTTCGCCTCACTGTGCGTGCAGATGCGCTCACACCTGCCTGCTGCCATTCCTGAGCAAGCTCTGCACTGGTGGCCCTCTGATCCCGCAGCTGAATCCTCTTTAGGAAACGATCCTGGCGCTTGCTGGACTTTCTTGGACGCCCTGAAGCCTTCTTAACAAGAATTGAACCTCTTTCCTTGAAGTTCTTGATGATCCTATAAGTTGTTGATTGAGGTGCAATCTTAGTAGCCACAATATCCTTGCCTGTGAAGCCATTTTTATGCAACGCAATGATGGCTGCACGCGTTTCTTTGCAGGTCACCATGGTTAACAATGGAAGAACAATGATTTCAAGCATCACCCTCCTTTTAACATGTCAAGTCTGCCATTTTAACCAATCAGCCTGACATAATGATCTCCAGCCTTGTGCTCGTCAACACTCTCACCTGAGTTAACAAGACGATTACTGAAATGATCTCAGCAGGTCCTTTAATGACAGCAATGAAATGCAGTGGAAAGTTTTTTTTGGGATTAAGTTAATTTTCATGGCAAAGAAGGACTATGCAATTCATCTGATCACTCTTCATAACATTCTGGAGTATATGCAAATTGCTATTATAAAAACTTAAGCAGCAACTTTTCCAATTTCCAATATTTATGTAATTCTCAAAACTTTTGGCCACGACTGTAGATCAGTAGGAAAAATGCAATTGTAAAAAAAAAGAAAAAGCCATAAAAAAAACGCAACACACATTGCCACTTGTGTTTTTGCTACCAGGGCCAATGGATATCTATGGCACAATAATGCCAGAAAATGAGGTAGAAAAAAAGCCACACCTAGAGCATGCTTCATCATTGATGTAAAAAACACAATGTATGTGAAGAAAAACGCCACAGGGGGAAAAAAAAAACATGTTTGGACTGTTTTTTTAATAATTCCCTCAGACCTTATAGCCAATCTATGGAGATGGTGTTTTTTGCAGAAAAATGGTAGGAAAAAAATCACCAAAATGTTAAAACCTCAAAAACACATAAAAACCACATTGTATTGTTCCCTTCAGAGTGGTTTTACACATGCCTTTATGCAGTTTTTGAAGCCAAAACTAGGAGACCCAGTTTAGGACTGGGCCACTTTACCCCCTACCACCCACACCCCTTCCAGACCAGATGCAGTTTCCGTTTTTTGTTTGTTTGTTTCTTTTAAAGCGGTAAATTTTTTGATCGTTTATGTAAATAATTTTTGCTCCCTTTTTTTGGTGATATATGGGTCTTTATTTTATGTCATTTTTATTGTGGTATTTTATTTTACCTGGGAAAATGTTTTTTGTTTTTTTTTCCTAGTCCAAAATACAATTAAATACTTTTTGAAATTATTTTTTAATGCTTTTCCTTAACAGTCATTTTGATATAGGGGATTTGTGGGTTACGATTGCCAGGGGCCGGGAAAGAACCTGAGGTGCAATGTGGTGATTTTTTTTCTTCTTTTATTTTGCACTTTTTGCACCCTATAAGGTTAAGACCTTTTTGGGGGGGCATGTAAAATAACACAGATAACCAGCCCCTAGCTATCGCGTTGCCGCTTCCTGATAGGTATATACAGCTCTTGTCAAGAGCTGTGTATATACAGAGATGGAGAACGCAGGGACGATAAAAAAAACATCCTTGCGTTCTCGATGCGGAGCCTTTTGTGCAGCTGCCATCTCTGCAAGCATGTTCAGAAACGTCTGTGGAGAGATAAGTGCCAACCGCCCAGACGTTCACTCAAAAAAGAGCACATTAGATTTTATCCTATTTTTTTCCCTCTTCAAAAACTGTTTGAAAACTATATGTACGACACCCACCTAACAGGCTCATTAAGAAATTAACCAGCACGCAATTATGGACCTAAAAACGGTATGGTGTTAAATGAGTGGAGGTATGCTTTACATTTAATGATTAATAGCACATATTTACATGTCTATTAGTTAATTAGGTTCTCTGCTTTGTGTCTGATGGCCTTTACAACATCTACATAAGCTATTTGTCCAGTTCCTCTCTGAGGCTCCTTTCACCCAGCTAACCATTTCTGCATGAACACATTTCACCCAGCTTTTTGGTCAGTAAGGAAAATGGCTGCTTTGAAGTGAGTATTTCTGTCAGGATTTAGAAGCAGAATCTGCACATAACTCCTGACAAAGCATTGAATGTTCTGAACATGGCCTAAGAACAGGTCTAGTATAAGATGTCTGCTGGAGGTGGCAGCATTTTTGGACGTATGTACAGTTTATCTGAATAGTGGCCATGCAGCCACCTTCCCTGGAAAGTGAATGGTCATCCAAGCATTGATTGTGGCCACCTGGAGTTGGGTGGTGTTTTAAGAGTTCATGGTCAGTGTTTTCTTTCTTCTTTCTACGTAGACTCTGGATGGAGACTTTTCAGATGACAATCGTGAGAAATGCAGCAAAGCCACAGCACCCCTCATATCAGCCGTGGAGAACCTGACTGCATTTGCCTCCAATCCAGAATTTGCCAGTATTCCAGCCCAGATCAGCTCAGAGGTAACAATGCTCATTCCTCACGCCTGACATTCACTTTTTTCCGTCCTATATTACTTTACAGCTTGGCTTGCTATAACTTTTTGCTTTTAAGATAATTTACATGTCTTATAAATCTTGGTGGTGTTCTTCTTCCAGTGTCCAGCAGTTGTAATTCTTCATGGTCATAGTTTCCAGAGCTACTCTCCAGTACACTCCTGATGTCATTATTCTCAGCAACACCATTCCTTAAGGCTTTCTAATATCTGCACCCTATAAAGTTTTATTTTCTATCCTGTACTATTCCAAAAATGCAGTAGGTTTACAGTCTTAACCCTTTCACTGCCAAGGACCTATGTTACTGTAATTGGTTTGACTATAAATGCTTTTGTTGGCTAGAATTTAAGGACTGGGACGTAGACCTTGGCATCATAATTTATCCCATAATCTTAAAGGGGTTGTCCCATTAAGACAATTTATCCCTTCTTCACAGGATAGGGGATAAGTATTTGATTGGCAGGGGTCAGACTGCTGAGGCCTCCGCCAATCACAAGAACAAGCCCATTCTCTGCCATTTCAAGCACTAGGCCAAGGATGCTCAACCTGCGGCCCTCCAGCT
Source organism: Bufo bufo (assembly GCF_905171765.1). Taxonomy (NCBI): domain Eukaryota; kingdom Metazoa; phylum Chordata; class Amphibia; order Anura; family Bufonidae; genus Bufo; species Bufo bufo. The sequence continues at coordinate 610,781,036 of NC_053389.1, read as the reverse complement.
GTTGTAAAACTACAACTCCCATCATGCCCTGCTGTAGGCTGTCTGGGCATGCTGTGAGTTGTAGTTTTGCAACAGCTGGTGGGCTGCAGGTTGGGCATCCCTGCGCTGGGATAGCTCTAGCAGCCAGGTAGAACTAAGTGGAGCAGGGGAGATGCATAAGTGTGTGCTGCTCCATTGAAATAGGGAGCCACAAGCATCTTTTTCATGATCGGCAACAGTCCCAGAAGTTGGGACCCCACCAAACAGACACGTATCTCGTATCCTGTGGATAGAGGAGAAGTTGTCTTAATGGTACAACCTCTTTAAATGGATTGTGCAAGAATGGGGTGGGGAAGGGGGTTGAGATCGTTTTGCGAATACACCTACTGGCGTAAGATGCGCCTAATTAGTTAAATCAGGCACATCTCTGCCCTGCCGTGCACCAGAAACTGGAGTCTACACCAGCTACAGGCTGACATAGACTTCAGCTATAACTTCCGCTAAGCCCTGCCCCCTTTTTATCGTCACTTTGGAAAAGTAGCGAGAAGCCTAAAAAGTAGCAAATTATGGTGCACATACGGCATGCGCTATAATGCACAACTTTTTTACTCCACAATAGTGGTGTAATTGGCTTAGTAAATGTCCCTATATGTATATTAAAAAGTTGCAGAACTTTTCATTATACAGTAAGTGAGCTTTATGTACAGGAAACAGGAAATTCCATTATGTTCACCTCATTTTTTAGGACCGTAATATCAGCTGATAATGCAGTTACACGGACATCTCCTCAGACTGTCTTTCCAGTGCAATAAGACTTTCACTATTTAACCCAATTCCTGAAAAAAAATAATGGATTCTATAGTTTATTCTGTTATTTTATCATTTTGTCACACACAGGGCGCTCGGGCACAGGAGCCGATATTGGTGTCTGCGGTCACCATGCTAGAGAGTTCATCTTCACTTATCAAGACAGCCCGCTCTCTAGCAATCAACCCGAAAGATCCGCCCACATGGTCTAATCTTGCCGGTCACTCCAGAATAGTCTCAGACTCTATTAAAAGTTTGATTACATCTATCAGGTATGAATAGCACTTACCCAGGAATTGCTGTGTGGTTATGAGGACCTAAATAACTTTACAGGGTTGGCCACCTTCGGGGTGTTTAGCAAGCCCTTCCTCCCTGGGCAGACCTGCAAAGGAGAGCATATTTATTTTCGCTTCATAGCCTCGGCTGCTCCCCTGGTGTCCCATGACCATTTGTCATAATGTGAGGAGACCAGGTCACCACTGCAGCCAGCAATTGGCTGCAGCAATGTCAAAGCGGATGTTGGCAGTGGGGGACCTGAGCAAGGCAGGGGAGGCAAGGAAGTGAAGGAGCTTGGGACCCGGCACCAGGGAGCAGGTAAGTATATCCTCCTTTGTAGGTCTGCCCAGGAGGGGGAGTTTGCCAAACCCCTTCCTCCCCCAAAGGTGTCCTACCCCTGTAAAAGGAATGTATTGCATATATTTTACTAATTAAATAGTTTTTTCAGACTCTTGATGTTACTAATCTTTCCTCAGCACAGCTACTGTATGTTCAAAGTGTAGTAGGTTACAGTCAGGTGAATGGGAGCCGAGCCGCAGTAACCTAGAATGGCTGCAGCAGTTTGAACGGATGCCGGCTCCATTTAAAGTGCTAGTTCTCTGCTGCAGAAAACTGCTGATTGATGGTGGGTGCGTGGTGTCAGACCCCTACTCAATGGCTATTAATGATCTATCTTACGGGATAGAGCCTCGGTTCAACAAAGGAAAAGCTCTGTTTGGCACACAATGTCTCATCAAAGCCACTCCCTCATCAGACGAGTCATAAAAAACGTAGAAAGCATCTAAAACAGTTAAATGTGGCACATTTTGAATAGTAAGTTTTCCCTATTCCCTAAACTGAGCATGGCTCATTAAAGTGCGATATTTATGGAGAACTTCTTTTCATCTTTACAGAATTGTTCCTGCTCTTTTCCCCCCTTTGTTTCCACTGCTGTAGATAGGAAGCCAAACAATGCTGGACAACGGCGCTGTATTCCCCTGCCCTGCACATACAAATGTTTGTTCCTATCATCAAATTGTTAGTACAATGGCCCACATGTACTAATGTGCCTGTGCCAAGGGTCTAAAAAGTGGTGCAGATTGGCACAATTTGGCTCAGCTAGGGTCTGTCTGCTGTTTTTCGACTTGCTTGACTTCATGGGAAGGGACAGGGCCAAAGATATAACATTTTGAGCCACCATCCTGGCGTAAAATTCTGTTATATGTGGTATACAGAGAAAAGTGTCTATCCCTGCACCACATTTATCATGCAGGCTGAGCTCCTGTGATGGATCTGCTGCAGGTCTAGACTTGTAAAGGCCACTTTACACAGGCATGGAATCCGCTAATAAGCGTTCATAGGGACACTCGTTAGCGATTATCAGGCACAGCAAAGGTGCCGCAGATTACCCTATGAACAAGTGAAACTCTTGTTTGTCAGGTAATATGCTCATTTGTGCGGGCACCTAAATAGTTTTCAGGCAGTAGATTGTGCCACCTAAATAGCACTGTTCCGCTGGCAAATAACGAGTCAGTATGGGGACGAGTGATGGCATTAGCGATTACATGTAGCGGTCTCCTTCACTGACGAGCGGGTGACTGTCGGGAAGGAACGGTTCCTTCCTGACAATTACCTGCTAAATTTTCCCATGTAAAGGGACCTTTAGCTTATGCCATCTATAGGATTCGTAAATCTGCCCCAGTGACTCCTTCGCGAGTCTGACTAGCAGCTTGCTGGTAGAATAATTTAGATAGAAATCCTCTGAGCTTCCAGACAGGAAATTGGTTGAGACATCAGGTGATCTGATGTTTATGCTCCACAAAAAAACAAAAAAAAGAATCCTCATTTGATGGCAGTACATTGTCATGTATAAACAGGGATGTGCTGCCAACACACGAGGAAACTGGAAAGGGAGCTAACAATTATTGGTTCCCATACAGGAGCGATGCTTGCGTCAATGATCAGGAATGAGTAGATTGTTCCCGATCATTGACTTGTGTAAATGGGCCCTTATAGTTAGTGGTTTGTCACAGGACCACCAACATAGCATTCAGCTACAAATCTTGAAGTCTGCTCCATATGAAGGGTTTGTTCCACTCTCAGAATATATTACAGGGCACCTGTTCATGGTGTTCTGGTTCCAGAGCCGCGGCTCTCCACCCCACTGGAACCAAAACACTGTCAAAAGGGGTGGATTTTTAATTTTGCACACTCTCTGGCTGTCATGTAAATTTTTTTGTACGTTGAAAAAAACATTAAAACATTATAGTTAATTGCTATATATATAAAAAATAACTTACAATTTTTTTTTTTTATGATTTTTTTTTTGGGTGTGATTGTAGGGACAAAGCTCCAGGACAGAGAGAGTGTGACCAGTCCATTGACGGCATCAACAGATGTATTCGAGACATCGAGCAAGCATCCCTCGCCAGTGTCAGCCAAAACCTAGCCATGCGGGATGACATCTCACTAGAGGTATCAGACGGTGATTTCTGGTTTTGCCTTGCAGTTTCTCTCCTGTGGCCCTGCATTGCTTTGCTGACATAACCCGTGAACAGAGCGCAGCCGCCTCAGACAGCACTGCATTGACAGAATGGAGCCTCTTGTAGTCTGCTGACCGCTTCATGAGGAAGTTTACATTGTGTTACCAACCTACTGGAAGTTCTAATCACTTGGGGAAAAAAAGGTTCTAATAAAAAAAAGTTTTCTTAAAGGTAATCAGTCAGCCGATTTCTGCTATCCTATCTGAGGGCAACTGGTGACAAAGACCCTGAGCAAAACACTGGGTCATGTACTTCACCCAGCTGAGGTGCTAAAATCTGAGATGGTAAATGCAAATTTTACAAAGCAATTGGATTCATTCAAGTAAGTAACCCGGCTTTTTTTCTTAGGGTGTCGGTCACCAGTTTATGATTCCCTCAGATAGGGCATAAAACTAATGACAGATTCCTTTAGGTCTTCTACTAAATTGCTAGAATTGTGTGGAATTAAGTGTCCTAATGCCCATGGCACACTGTTCTGCCTAGTCTGTTGGTTCCTGTGAAACCCTGCTGTGATGGAGTTAATGATATCAACAGTGATGGGTTTCCATGGAACTCCTGCATTACAAATAGCGGAGTATAGATCTTCAGTATAAAAGAAAACATAATGATGCAAGCAGATGATTTCTCTTTACAAATTGAGAGAAATTCTGCAAATTGCTTCAAAACTGGTTGGTTTTCCCATGTCTTTTACATTTCCCCTGTCCACTGCAAAATAAGAGTGTCATAGCCCCTTAGATTTAATCCAAAACTACATCAGATTTTCACACAAGTCCTAAAAGTAGATGGGATAAAAATATTAGACCCTTGGTCATTTTTTTAATGAGAGAAAAAAATCTATCATGTCTGTGAGTGGCAACAGTATGTGAACCTTTGCTTTCAGTATCTGGTGTGACCCCTTTGTGCAGCAGTAACTGCAATTAAACGTTTCCGGTAATTGTCGATCAGTCCTGGACATCTGCTTGGACGAATTTCAGCCCATTCTTCCATACAAAACGGCTTCAACTGTGTTATGTTGGTGGGTTTCCCCCACAAACTGCTCACTTCAGGTCCTTCTGCAATATTTCTATTATATTGAGGTCAGGACTTTACTTGGCCATTTAAAAACTTTTAACTTTATTCTTCTTTAACCATTCTTTGGTAGAATGACTTGTGTGCTTAATGTTGTCTTGCTGCTTGACCCACATTCCCTTGAGATTCAGCTTACGGACATAATGCCTGACATTTTACTTTAGAATTTGCTTGTATACCATATTTTTCGCTTTATAAGATGCACAGGACTAGAAGACACACCCCAGGTTTAGACAACAGAAAATAAAAATAAAATTTTTTCTAGGTCCTCTTTTAAAGGAATGTGGTTTACTGAACCACCATTGTCACCATTATTGTTCCGTGCCATCCTGATGGTGGACTCATAAACATTAACATTACCTAATGCAAAAAAGGCTGGTAGTTGCTTAGAGTTTACCTTGTGTTCCTTTATGACCTTGTGGACTATTACACACCTTGGTCTTGGCGTGATCTTTTTAGGTCTTGTGTGAAAATCTAGTGTAGTTTTATGTCAAATTGGTGAAGAAATATAGAAGATTCTGAAGGGCTCACAAACTTTCAAGCATCACCGTATCTTACAACCGCATATGATTGCTATGATATAACGCTTGGAAAGGCCTGGGGTGGAGTGTGGTTTGAAGGCCTGATACAGGCAACTTCTAACAGAGCCAGACTTGGACACATGTTTACCGTGTCTGTGTGGAAGTTGGTTGTATGGCATTCGTTAACTGGTAAAAAATAAAGTGGAAATTATCATGTTTAACCCCTAGACTCCCAGCTCTGTACATGTATGGCGCTAGGAGGTTCTTTAAACATGGTACCCACTCGTGCATGTTTCAAACAGCAAAGGACCGCGGCTAATGTCTGCAACCAGCAATATTTCAGATCCCGTGTGACCATGGCATCTAAATAGCGAAAAACCTGCGCTTCCGTGTTAAGACCGGCACCGACCTGGGATACCGGTCATTAATTCTAATACACAGAGTCTCTAAAGAGAACCATCATATTAGAGCTGCAGTTCCTATGTTGGCCAGCAGGTGGCAGCCCAATATATGATATCTGCAAAATCAGCTGTACTGTCATTCTATAGGAATACAGTTGAAATTAATCTGGGTACTGCATATTGCCTGCTAGAAGGGCTATAAAAAAGTTAAAGAAAATTAACAAAAAATTAATAAAAATTTAAATCACCCCCCTTTCCCTAAAATAATAAAAAAAAATACATAAACAATAAAAAAAATCTAAAATCATAGGCATCACTGCATCCAAAAATGCCCATACTATTAAAATATAAAAATATCTTACCCCAAAAAATTGAATAGAATGTGTTCTGAAAGTCACACATTCTTCAAAATGGTATCAATAAAAACTGTAGATCATCCTGCAAAAAATGAGCCACCCAGCTCAGTAGCCTTAACTATACAAAAGTTATGGGGGTCAGAATATGGCGATGTAAAAAAAAATAAAAAAAATTGAAGTTTTTATTTTTTCAGTATTACCACAAAAAAACCTACACATATGTGGTATCTTTGTAATTGTGGTTAGCACTGGTGCTTGCAGTGTTTGAGTCCTGGGTTCAAATCGGACCAAGGACAACATTAGCATGAAGTTTGTATGTTCTCCCTGTGTTTGCGTGGGTTTCCTCCGGGTTCTCCGGTTTCCTCCCACACTCCAAAGACATACTGATAGGGACCTTAGATTGTGAGCCCCATTGGGGACAGTGTGATGCTAATGTCTGTAAAGCGCTGTGGAATATAGTAGTGCTATATAAGTGCGTAAAATAAATAAATAATCATACTGACCCAGAGAATGAAGGGCACAGGTCAGTTTTTCCACATAAAGAAAGCCGTAGGGACAAAACTCCTAAAACTGTGGTATAATTGTGTTTTTTTTTCCAATTCCACCCCATTTGGATTTTCTTTTTTTTCCCCTCTTCCGACTACAGAAGATGTATATGGCCAGCTTTACTGCACTTTTACAGGCAAATGTGAACATATAATTTCAAAGGGAAATTGAGTAAAAATAGACCTATTTCCATATCATTGACCTGTCACAAGATAATTTTTCCCGGATATCAACTTTAAACAAGGCTTAGTAGGAACAAACGATGCAAGTGGAACTTGAACTAGTCAGTGTTTAAGTTACAGACATAACTCATTCATCTGAACTAAACTGCTGTGTCTTTTTGCTTTTTATGTTGAAGGCTCTTCAGGAACAGTTAACTTCTGTGGTACAAGAGATAGGTCACCTGATAGATCCTATAACCACAGCCGCCCGGGGGGAAGCGGCCCAGCTTGGTCATAAGGTATATAAGAAATGGCTCCTTATAGAATGTAGAACATCATTTGCTGCTAAAAACATGTACAATGTGTAAAGAACAATTTACAAAGTGTAAAGAACTGGGTGTAGAAAGAGACTAGGGTGGTTGTATAATCCAGGATTCCCATGCTCATTTGCAAGTGCCAGCATGTTGACCTAGATAATAGGGGCTAATTTTGGCACAGATTTAGAGGAGGGGGCCTAATGCAAATAATTTATGTTACATGTATGCTTGTTATAACAAGCCTGCTAAAAATCTTGAAGATGAATATAGTCACAATAAAACTTGTCAATAATTATAAATTGCTAGTAAGCAGAAATTATTCATGGTAAAAAAAAAGTTGAAAGTTCAAGTATAGCATTCATTGACTGGAGCTAGTTTAGTCATCCTCCATGGTCCTGGTGGGGGAACACCAAAAGCAAGAACATCTGCTGTAAATCCATACCATAAAAAACCATAATTGTAATATGTTGTATTAGCAATAATACCCGACAGCAATGCAAGTATTGTAATCTGACAAACCTGTGAAATATGCATTTCTGGACCATCTTTTATTACAGAAATAGTCAAGGGGCTGGGGACTATTTTAGAGCCACAGGTGGGTTTAGTAGTTGCCAACTCGCATATAGGTCCACCTTAGTCCGTGCTGAGATAAAACCAGACTCTCCTATAACAATATCTCAAGGCCTGGGGCCATTGCAGTGTTGCTATGTTGTCTCTGCCATTGAAAAAGGTTGAACCCAGTGATGTGAGACTCCAATGCCACACAAATAGCTACAGAGTCTCTTCTTGGAAGAAATATATTTTATGAATGAAAGTCTTTTAGGCCTCTTTCACATGTCAATAAATCTCTGATGTCTGCTGTCTGTGGTCTTCATGGACTGCTTATGTATCCGTTGACTTTAAAGAGGACCTTTCATCGGTCCAAACATTGTGAACTAAGTAGCATGATCTGTACAGCGGCGCCCAGGGATCTCACTGCACTTACTATTATCCCTGGGCGCTGCTCGGTTCTCCTGCTATACCCTCCGGTATGTTCGGGGACTTGGTTATAGTAGGCGGAGTCTTAGGCGACTTGGTTATAGTAGGCGGAGTCTGCCCTTGTTCTGCTGGGCGTCTCCTTCTCCTAAGGCCTGGCTGTAGCGCTGGCCAATCGCAGTGCAGAGCTCACAGCCTGGGAGGTTTTTTCTCCCAGGCTGTGAGCTCTGCGATGCGATTGGCCAGCGCTACAGCCTAGGAGAAGGAGACGCCCAGGAGTACAAGGGCAGTCTCCTCCTACTATAACCAAGTGACCAAACATACCGGAGGACATAACGGGAGAACGGAGCGGCGCCCAGGGATAATAGTAAGTGCAGTGAGATCCCTGGGCGCCGCGGTATTTGTCATGATACTTAGTTCACAATGTCAGGATCGGTGAAAGGTCCTCTTTAATGTGTATATTCACACACCATGGTTTTTCATGGACCATCTTTTTTTTCCACATGATTATGATTATAGTCTTTGGGTCCTTGAAAACCATTGACACAGCACAGATGGCATCTGTGTTTGGTCGGTGGTTTTCACAAACCATTGGTAGGAAGAATGGAATACAGACGACACAGATAGGGCAAAACACTGACATATGGACCAAACACTGATCCTTCACGGATAAACCACTGACCAACTTGTCACAGATGTCAGCCCAGACGTGTGTGTGAAAGAGGCCTTAGTCAGGTGTTCCATAATGTTCTCCTTGTTTTGTAAGTCTTGTTAAAATGTATTTATTAATAACAGGTCATCCAACTTGCTCGATATTTTGAGCCCCTGATTCAAGCTGCTGTTGGTCTGGTTTCCAAAATCTTGGACCATCAGCAACAGATGACAGTGCTGGATCAAACCAAGACCCTTGCTGAGTCTGCTCTGCAGATGCTGTATGCAGCCAAGGAGGGTGGTGGAAACCCTAAGGTATGTAATCACTTCATTTTTGTGCTTGTAATTTATTTCTCCTTGTGATGATGGCTACAGAACAGGAGAGTTGGCCTTTAGGTTAAATGTGGAGAAAATGATAGGTGGTCTTTTCCACATTTTCACCAAGTTCTTAACTTTCTGATGGATGTGTATTAAAGAATACTCAAGGGTTATTCATGTCTAGCTGATCAGTTGTCTTCGGCAGTAATTATTTTGAGTAGAGTATGGCTGAAAGTATTGCTAGATGGTATTCATTACAAATGTGGACCCTTCAAGCAGGAAATAAGCCAAACCATACTGAAATGTTAAAGTAGACTAGGGCAGGGCTGCAAGTGAAAGAATCAGTCTAATTAGTACAGGCAGAAATGAGAACTATCGTTAACATGGGGGCTAATATACCTGTGCCTGTACCTGACTTCATTATTTTACAGACCCAAAATGTCAATGTACAGTATATTTTGAGAAATACACGTGTCATTGAGATAGGACAACATGGCGCTTAATAGAATATAGAGACTGAGGAGCTTAGTTCTCTGGGGCATCTCGGATCCCCAATAAGAGGAAATAAGTTAACAAGTTTAACAAAATGAAACTTTATATGAAAATGATTTTACCTCATATGTGCAAAAAGAAACAAAAACACCACCAACCAACAACTTTTACAATATGTCAACACTAGTTGTATATGTGCATTTTCCACTGCAGAATTGAAGGCAGAAAATCCACAGAATTTACTGCACCCTTAAAGTGGATGAGCTTTAGGAAATCGCATCCGGTGCACATTAAATGTCAATTTATAATGTACTTTTCTACCACCGATTTCACAGTTTGTGATGCATAAGTGGAATCCTGTGTAACTAAAAAATCCTCATGTAACTAATGTATATTTTTTGCAGATTCACAAAATCCATGGTGAATTTTTTGGGTGATTTTGCATCCCACGTGGACATAGACTTAGGATAAAGTATAAGGTCTTATTGCTTTTCACAGGCGTCCCACACACATGATGCCATTGCAGAGGCTGCTCAGCTGATGAAGGAGGCTGTAGATGACCTTATGATTACCCTGAATGAGGCTGCCAGTGAAGTTGGTATGGTGGGCGGCATGGTGGACTCCATAGCAGATGCCATGAGCAAGGTGGGTCTTTGTAGCAATAACTTGTCAGAAAGGCGGTTGAACTGTATCGACGGAACAGTTTACTGCCTTCTGTATGTTTTGAATCAGATAATTTTTATTAGCAATTTTTTATTTATACAAAAATAAACATGGAATATCAGCAGCGGATGCCTTCTGTGTTTTTGAGTACTTTTAAATCAGATAATTTTTATTTGGTTTTTCAAAAAATCACAAAAAAGCAAAGGAAGACAGTCTGTACAGCATACATGCAACAGTAGATGACAAAAATACCATAGCATTACACGATCGGACAGATAGTTACTTACATAAGTATCACAAGTAACATAAACCATGGTACAAGAAGCACATAAAATCACGTATTCTAGTTACAAAGTATATCTGGTACAGAACCACATTTCCCATTCAATAATTTATCAACAGGAAACCAACCCTCCCTACCCAACTAAAGCCCAGTACTCCCCCCCCCCCCCCCCCCCCCCCCTTCCCTACCCAAGCGATGGAGCGGGTCCAAACTCCAAGATTGGACATCTTTTTAACATGTCAAAGACACATCCATTGGTGTACACCTCCTGTCTGTGTATCAGACCTCTGCACACCCGACCTGCGTAGTACTACACACCTTCATACAGCATACATCCAGAGTAAATTAGGATAGAGGAGATAGAGAGCCTACATAAAGTTTTTGAGTACTTTTAGTACTACTGTGTGGAGTTATTTATGGTTCATGAAGCATTGTAATGGTAGCTGTCGGCAGGATCCGTACTGTCCTTACACTTGAGAAGATCGTAAATGAAATCTTTTCATTAGAGCTTCTGAGCCAGGCTATATTAAAAGTTTGTGAAGGGTTTACATTACTTTGTTTTCTTCCACACTTTCTTCCTGCAGCTTGATGAGGGGACTCCACCAGAACCAACAGGGACTTTTGTGGATTACCAGACCACAGGTGTTAAATACTCCAAGGCTATCGCTGTAACTGCCCAAGAGATGGTAAGAATTAATGCACTTCTGCTCCTAGAAATATGAGAAATTTCTGAGTATCCCTCCATGACTTAACACTGACCATAAATATCATTATCTATATAATAGCTTTTAATGAAGAGATGATTCCGGAACGAGTATATGTATGGTTTATGTACATGCAACTTGCTGTTAAACTCCCATTATTTCCATTTTTGTCTTTAGATGACTAAGTCTGTAACAAATCCAGAGGAGCTTGGTGGCTTGGCGTCCCAGGTGACCAGTGACTATGGAAATTTAGCTGTCCAGGGTCGAATGGCTGCTGTCACAGCAGAACCTAAAGAGGTAAAAATTGTATATTAGACTCCCACATTTTTTCTGTGCTTCTTGACAGTGCAAATACGTAGTTTGCTTCATTCCGAAGAGTTATGAAGGTGCAGCTGTGATCTCACTTTTTATCTGAAATTGTGTTTCTTTTGTAGGTTGGGTTTCAGATCAAGACAAGAATTCAGGACTTAGGACATGGCTGTATATTTTTGGTGCAGAAAGCTGGAGCCCTGCAAATCTGCCCATCTGATAGTTACACGAAGAGGGAACTCATTGAGTGTGCCCGGGCAGTGACAGAAAAGGTGAACTTGTAGAATATGCCGCATCATTTTTGATCAGATACATTTCTCCCTCGTAATTTTCTTAGTTATTCAACTACAGCTTTTTATGTCTGCAAACAAGTAGTGCAATGAGTGTTACAGATCCATGAGCCTTGTTGGGGTCCGGTCACACGATCTTCCGGTCCGCGGCTCCGGAAAAAAATAGAAAATGTCCTATTCTTGTCCGCAATTGCGTACCAGAATAGGCAGTTCTATGGGGGTGCCGGCCGGGTGTATTGCAGATCTGCAATACACTACGGACGTGTGAATGGACCCTTAATAGACAGTGAAATATTTCATGCTGATTGTCATGTTTCTGCCCAGGTATCTCTGGTACTCTCAGCTTTGCAGGCAGGTAACAAGGGCACACAAGCCTGCATTACAGCGGGCACTGCTGTATCTGGAATTATTGCTGATCTGGATACTACCATCATGTTTGCCACAGCTGGCACATTAAACGCTGAGAACAAGGAATCGTTTGCTGACCACAGGTACTGTGAAATTAATGTTTCTTTTGTCTTGGTCATTTTCTATTATTGTCAGTCTTGGGACTTGCAACTTTTGTAGTATATTGATCTTAAATGAGTTTTCTGTGCCTTTTTATTTTGATGGCTTATTCTCCGGATGGACCATCAAAATCTGATTGTCACTGGTACGGCACCCCACACTACCACTAATCAGTTGTTTTGGAATGGGTCAGTTGGTGGAACTACAGCTCTGTCCATTGTGTTTGGTGGACACCCTGGTTAATGCAGCACTGCTTCCATTGAAGTGAATGGCAGCAGCAGTGTGGTAACCAGCTTGGTCCACTACCCAGTGGACGGAGCTGTACTTATGGCATTGGAGCTACTGCAGAACATCTGATGGCCAGGAGTGCAGGGTGTCTGACCCCTACTATTCAGACATTGATTGCCTATCCTGAGGAAAGTCCATCAATATAAAAGCACCAGGAAACCTATTTTACATTCATGACCTCTCCTAGAATATGCAATCCGTGTTTAATCAAAGTGGTTCTCATCTCTGGGTCCCCATACCAATCGGCACAATGGTGTCATTAGGACAAGCTGCAGTATTGGGAATAGCCACTCATACACATAGGTGATCCTCTGTGTAAGCAATGAAGGGGACAGGAAGCTTGCGGGGACTTCACAGCCCCTATATTGTGCTGATGAGGGGGGATCTTGGAAGTTAGACCCAACAATCAAAGACTGCTGGCCTATTATAAGGATAGATCATCTGTGTTAAATTCCTAGAGAAACCCTTTATATATTTGCAAAGGGAGTAAGAATGATCAGAAACAACCTGTCTGATTAAAACCACTGTAGAAAAGCTAAATATTTCTCGTTAGTGTCATTGGCGAGACAACACAGTGGGTACATGAAAAGCTACCACCAAGAGGCTGACACTAGATATAAAAAAGGAGTTTGCTGCGCCCAGGTGGGCTATACCCAGGGGCGGACTGGGAACTTACAATGGCCCTAGAAAAAAAAAACTAAAAGTGATCCCATGTTGTTGGAGGGTCCAAAGTGACACAAGGCGAGGCCAGCAATCCCTTAGTGCAGCACAAAATACCGCCCCAGCAGAACCAAATACCACAGTGCGACACAAAATACTGCCACCCCTGCTGCAGTATTCAACTGTATCACCATCCTGAGAATTCTGGAGGGCACCTGCGGCCGACAGCCAAGTCCATAAGTTCCATGTTGTTCCTAGTATTAATTAAACCTGAAAGCATCAGATCATTATGTACCCAGCTAGTGGCCATTAGGAGGGCTCGGGCTGCCCACTGGGAAATTTCCCTGTAGGGTCTATGGCCAGTCCGCCCCTGGCTATACCCTTTTCACAGACTTTAGCCTAATCAGTTTTAGTCTAGTGTAGGAGGCAGACACAATGAGGGTCATTTATCAAACTGGTGTAAAATAGAACTGGTTTAGTTGCCCATAGAAACCAATCAGATTCCATCTTTCATTTTCCAAAGGAGATGTCAAAAATGAAATGTGGAATCTGATTGGTTGCTATGGGCAACTAAGCCAGTTCTACTTTACACCAGTTTGATAAATGACTCCAAATGTGTTTGTTTTTTTCTTGATTAGTTGATTTTTGAAGATCTTGATTAGTTACTTTGAAGATCTTTGGATCTCTGAATTTTTTTTTTATGACTATGCCTTTACACATCTTCTTTCTAGATCAGCCTTCTTTTTTTAAGTCTTATATTTCTATTGTCCGCAGGTCCTTGACCTTCTGTCTGTTCTCGCAAAGGGAAATTTCTTTGTCTTGTTCCTTTTACGTTTTTTATTTTTCCGCAGCAGGGGTTGGATCTGGGGCTTTTCTTTTTACTTTGTTTCCCTACTTTGGAGTTTTTCTCCAAGTGCTTGTCCTCAGGATCTTATTGTGTTCACCCACAATTCTGTGGACTCCATTTAGCCTTGGAGCCATACAGTCCTTTTCTCTTAGTTTTTCCTATCGACGAGATCCATTCTATGGCCTCTCTTGATGCCTGTTCTGCTAGCAGCTGTACATTAAACCGTTTACATGGCTGTTTACTTACCACCCTCTGTGACTGTTTTTGGATGTCTAAGGATGCTGTGTCCTCGATTGACATTAAAGGGGTTATTCTGGAAAAGATAATGATGGCTTATCCTCAGGATAATTCATCATTATCACATCAGCGAGGGTCCATGTCCTGGCCACTCACTGCGCTCACTGAAGCTCTTGTGAGCGATGCAGGTTCCCAGAAGATTTCCAAGGACAGTGCCGTACATCATATAGTGGCAGTACGTGGTATTGCAGCTCAGTCCCATTGACTTGAATGGGGCTGAGCTGCAATTAGGCCATGTGCCCGATGTACAGTGATGTGAGGCTGTGGTGCTGAAGGCCTCTTCTAACAGCTGATCGAGGGGGGTCCTGGGTGTCGCACCCCTGAAGATCTTATACTGATGACCTATCCTGAGGATAAGTCATGAATATCTTTTCCTGGATAACTTCTTTAACGAGAAAATTAGACTTTTATAGAATTTGTACTTGCCATAAAATCCCTTTCTCATTCAGTTCTTTGGGGGACACAGATCCCACACTCTTATTTTTGCTTTGCGTTCCTGTCCCTGGACTGTTCAGGGCATGTTGTTGTTTTTTTCTCTCTCTCCTACTGCTATCAGTACAAACTGATTAGGATAGTGTCTGTAAAGAATTTACAGCCCACCTAGGTGGATCCATCTTCTTTTATGTTCCTAGTGGCAGCTGGGCATGTACCTACAGTGCTGTGTGCCCCAATGAATTGAACGAGAAAGGGATTTTACGATGAGTACAAAAATCCAATTATTGTCTATTGCCATATTTCTATTTTTCACTTTAGTGTATGACATTGAGCTTGTTCTGCTCTTAGGGAGAACATCCTGAAGACTGCCAAGGCTCTTGTAGAGGATACGAAGCTACTGGTGTCTGGTGCAGCTTCTAGTCAGGATAAGTTGGCACAGGCAGCTCAGTCATCCGCCAACACGATTACACAGCTGGCAGAGGTGGTGAAATTGGGTGCAGCAAGCATAGGGTCTGATGACCCGGAAACTCAGGTAGGAAATGTATGTGTAAGACGAGAACCTTCCACTTCCGTGGAGGATCAGAAATGTGTTGTCTTGGTCTCTTACTCCTGCTTTCCTTTATGCGCCCTCCAGCTCTATATCTATCTACAAATAAGACGTCCTGGCCAGGAAAAGATATTCCAAATGAACACGGAGCACTGTCGGGTACAGTCATGTGACACGCTTGGCCCATGTGTTCTGTATACCCCTTCCCTTCCCCCTTAATTTGCTGTTGATGGCACTGATTAAGTTTTTGAGGTTCCCGAAGAAGCCCCACAGCACTGCACTGGGGATAGAGTTTGTCTTATCCATGTTTTCCACTGGTAAATTCCCTGTATAACTGCCTACCTGTTTGCTGTTCTGCTAACTTCACTTTGACCACTAAATAAAGCAGCAGTACTATCTTCTGTTTCAGTACAGCTTTTGCTTACTTTTGCGACTTTTCTATTAGAGTTTGTAGTCCCCTCCTAGTCCTTGTTTTTTGGATGCAACATAAAACAAACAGAGTCTTCTATGGTCCAAAAAATATTCAATTAAGGCTCTTGTCACATCTTATTTTAGCCTACATTGGGGGTGTATGTTGGGAGGATCTCTTGAGTGCAAGGCTGCAGCGTATTCCGCTGTATAGGCGTAAAACTGCATTGTAAAAAAGGATACTGCATGGTGTTCATTTTTACGTCATTCACTGCACAGTAAAGCATGATAGACTACACATTCCTGTCCAGTAAAGAAGAAAAGGTATGCTGGAACATGCCATCTCGGCGTATGCTCAAAGGACACAGGAGTGAAGAGAAAGTGGCATACCCTAAGATAAAAAAAAAATCTCCTATAATTGTTTAGAACAGGCATCAGCAAACTTTGGCACTCCAGCTGTTGGGAAACTACAACTCCCAGCATGCTCCTTTTCTTTGGGAGTTCAGCCAAGCAGGCATGCATGATGGGAGGTGTAGTTTCACAACACCTGGAGTGCTTGAGGTTGCTGAGCCCTGGTTTAGACTTTCAGCAGACCTTTTGATGTTCATCCAGGTGGCCTTCACAGTTTGTAGCGTGTAGGCACTGGTGGGTTATTCAACCAACTGTCTTCTATCACCAGGGGGTCATTAGATTATGGTCCGCTAAACTCTACAGTTACTTGTATGGAGGTCGCCCAACTGATCTCTAATGCTTAGGGTGCATTAAAGAGGACCTTTCACCGATTCTTACCCTATGAACTAAGTATACAGACATGTGGAGCGGCGCCCGGGGATCTCTCTGCACTTACTATTATCCCCGGGCGCCGCTCCGTTCTCCTGCTATGCCCTCCGGTATCTCCGCTCACTAAGTTATGGTAGGCGGAGTCTGCCCTAGCGCTGGCCAATCGCATTGCAGAGCTCACAGCCTGGGAGAAAATAACCTCCCAGGCTGTGAGCTCTGCGCTGCGATTGGCCAGCGCTAGGGCAGACTCCGCCTACCATAACTTAGTGAGCGGAGATACCGGAGGGCATAGCAGGAGAATGGAGCGGCGCCCGGGGATAATAGTAAGTGCAGTGAGATCCCCGGGCGCCGCTCTACATATCTGTATAGTTAGTTCATAGGGTAAGAATCGGTGAAAGGTCCTCTTTAACATCACGGTTTAGCTTTCCGTTCTTCTGGTCCGTCAGAAGAAGAGAGAGGAAAAAAAAAACGGATCCTGTTGCATCAGTTATCATCCGTTTGAGCCATTTCCGTCTGAGATCTGTTTTTTTTAGACTGGGAAAAAAATCCTGCATGCAACACTTTTGTTTCCGCCTTAAAAAATGGCTCTCAGACGGACATGGCTCAAACGGATGACAACTGATGCAACAGGATCTGTTTTTTTTTACTGGATCCAGTTGTTTTTTTTTTTCTCTTCTTCTGACAGATTAGACTACTTTCACAGTGTCTGCACAGACGGATCCGCTCCTATAATGCAAACGATGGTATCCGTTCAGAACGGATCCGTCTGCATTATATTTCACAAAAAATTCTAAGTCTGAAAGTTAGTCAGACGGATCCGTCCTGACTTTGCATTGAAAGTCAATGGGGGACGGATCCGTTTGAAATTGCACCATATTGTGTCAACTTCAAACGGATCCGTCCCCATTGACTTACATTGTAAGTCTGGACGGATCCGTTTGGCTCCGCACGGCCAGGCGGACACCCGAACGCCGCAAGCTGCGTTCGGGTGTCCGCCTGCTGAGCGGAACGGAGGCCAAACTGAGGCATTCCGAGCGGATTCGCATCCACTCAATGCATTGGGGCTGTACGGATCCGTTCGGGGGCCGCTTGTGAGAGCCTTCAAACGGAACTCACAAGCGGAACCCCGAACGCAAGTGTGAAAGTAGCCTTAGAAGAACGGAAAGCTAAACGGTGATGTGAATGCACCCCTAGGGTAATGAGGGATTGAGCTTGCCCAATCCTTTGCTCCCTTGGAAGATGGGCATGTCCAATCCTTTTCTGCCCAGGAGATAATACCTGATTCACACTTGTTCCCCTTCAAGCATGCATGTTTGTGTGCAAGTTAGGGTTGTGAGAGCTGAAGTAGCGTTTGTGGTAATTCACCTTGTGCTGCCACACTTCTTATTTTAGATGTTTTTGGAACGTTATTTGGCTTGTAAATAAAAACACAAACTCATGTTTTTTCTTTTTCCAAGCGTCTTTTCGGTGGCATTTTATTATGTTTCACTCGTGGGTTTTTTTCAGACTTTTTTTCCTATAGAAAGTGCCACACCCAGATCATGCTGTGATTTGAAAAAAAGTGTTTGTAGAGAATTTTATAATTCCCTATTGGCCAGCTTATAACATCTGGGTGTGGTGGTTTTTGCTCAAAAAAGAAAAAACAGACATAAAAAATGTAGTATAAACTAGCCTAATGGTTATTCAACCTTCACTCTCAACAATTAATTTTTTGGCACAGAATGATAAACAGAAGCCAGGACAAGAGCAGAAATACCAGGCACAACCTATGGATTCTGTTTTTCTGGCCTCGTACAACCCCTTTTACTTTAGAAGACTAAGAATTAGACTATTTTCTTACTGTGTTTGGGAAATACTTCCACTTTGTATGGCCTTTAGACCACTGTGGGCCTTGACAGATGCCAAAAGTGTCCTTTTTTCATCCGCCGGGTTAATATACAGTACAGACCAAAAGTTTGGACACACCTTCTCATTCAAAGAGTTTTCTTTTATTTTCATGACTATGAAGGCATCAAAACTATGAATTAACACATGTGGAATTATATACATAACAAACAAGTGTGAAACAACTGAAAATATGTCATATTCTAGGTTCTTCAAAGTAGCTACCTTTTGCTTTGATTACTGCTTTGCACACTCTTGGCATTCTCTTGATGAGCTTCAAGAGTTAGTCCCCTGAAATGGTCTTCCAACAGTCTTGAAGGAGTTCCCAGAGATGCTTAGCACTTGTTGGCCCTTTTGCCTTCACTCTGCGGTTCAGGTCCGGTGACTGTGGAGGCCAGGTCATCTGGCGCAGCACCCAATCACTCTCCTTCATTGTCAAATAGCCCTTACTCTTGGCTGACTGACTTACCTTCATTTCTTAAAGTAATGATGGCCACTCGTTTTTTCTTTACATAGCTGCTTTTTTCTTGCCATAATACAAATTCTAACAGTCTATTCAGTAGGACTATCAGCTGTGTATCCACCTGACTTCTCCTCAAACTGATGGTCCCAACCCCATTTATAAGGCAAGAAATCCCACTTATTAAACCTGACAGGGCACACCTGTGAAGTGAAAACCATTTCAGGGGACTACCTCTTGAAGCTTATCAAGAGAATGCCAAGAGTGTGCAAAGCAGTAATCAAAGCAAAAGGTGGCTACTTTGAAGAACCTAGAATATGACATATTTTCAGTTGTTTCACACTTGTTTGTTATGTATATAATTCCACATGTGTTATTTCATAGTTTTGATACCTTCATAGTCATGAAAATAAAGAAAACTCTTTGAATGAGAAGGTGTGTCCAAACGTTTGGTCTGTACTGTACATTGGTATATCCTTGTTTTATGTACAAGAAAGCACAGCCTGCCTTTTTTATACAGTTAGCTATTATAAAAAAAGTAGCCTTTTTTTTTTTCGTAACAGTGGTTTTTGGGTGATATATGCAATTGGGTGGATTTACTTTCTCCAACATAAAGCTATAGCGCAATGTGCGCAGATCTTTACACAGGAGTATAAATGTTGGGCAATTTTCCTTCCCTCTCATAAGCAGATATGAAGAAGCCACACAGATGAACGGTAAATGTCTTAAAGATTTCTAAACAGAGCCCAATAGAAATCCAGACAGTTGTGGCTTACAACCATGTCCAGGATGAATGAGAACAAGGTGGCACACTGTTGGATGAAGTCAGGAAGGTCATGCTTTTATGTATTCCATTTGGATCATGAGATGAAAGGCACTTACTCCTGCCTGTTATGGAGCTAATGTATGAATACTCCTGTAATGAGGACCATAGGCAAATTTATGGAAACATGTCACATTTAATGTAACCTGATGCCATGCCAGTTGTTAACGTCCTTAAAGGGCTTGTGCAAGAATGGGGGGAGTTTTGGCAACCCTACACACGCGCACACACACTTGGGTGGACCTGTAAAGGGAAGATTACTCACCTGTTTTCTGGCGCTAACTCCTCACTCCTTTTCCTCCAGGTCTGTGATGCTCCTCTGGGCTCCCTCGCCCTAAAAATCTGGTTTGACATCGCCCCACAGTCAATCACTAGCCGCGGCAGAGAACGGATCCTGTTGCGTCATGTGAGCATTTGTCATGACTTAAAGAGAGCCATCTCCGCTGCAGCAATGTCAAACCGGATCTTTACAGCGAGAGACCCCAGCAAAGCATCGCAGACCTGGTTAGGAAGGAGCGAGAAGCCAATGCTGGGAAGCAGGTAAGTAATCTTCCCTCTACAGGCCGACTAAGTGGTGTGGTTTGACAAAAACTGCACAATTCTTGCACAGCTCCTCTAACTTTGAGAAGGTTGTTCTGTTTTGTACATATTTCTTAACTGTTTTGAAAAGCACTCCTATCCTCTTGAATAAGTAGAGCAGTCAAAGTAGTCCAAGGCCTTGTCAGGTCTACAGTGTGAGAATGTGTGTTCAAGACCTGGTCCAAACACAATCTGTGGGTCAGCGTGGCTAGTAAAAGACTGGGCATAACCACATTCTATAGTGGGTGTGGTGGGCTCATGGCGAGACAACATGAAAAGAGCATTTTATAAAGTAAGGTGACTAGAAGAAAAGACTCTAAAAAGGACACAGAGGTAAAAAGTGGAAGAAAAGAAAGAAGAAGAGAGCAGGTAAATGGACCCAAGTGTGTTGGCTGAGCTTGCCCTCTGTGTTTTAAATTGGGCGCATGACTTACATTATTTTTCTAAAGTTCACAGTTTCTTACAGACCTCAACTCTTTTTAAAATATTAGATGCTAAATATTGTTTCCTAGTACTGCTGCTTCTATTTCATCAAAAGCAGTTGAAAGAGCCATTGCACTAATACCCCATGGTATGCCTGGCTTATTTTCCATTCATAGTGTTGCAAATGTGTGTGATGTTAACTCCGTGCTTACGGGGGGGTTCACAGTAGTGTGTTGGAAACACATTGGCCTTTTTGCGTTTCTTTTGTTTCTCCTTTTACACTATTACAGTGGTTCTCACACAGAGGTTTTGGGCGTTTTTACTGGTTTTCAGTTTTTCAGCTTTTTTTTTCCTTTGCTACCTGGCCATATGTTCTTTTTAAGGGCTATTCTAGGACTTTAATATTGATGGCCTATCTTCAGGAGAAGGGTACATTCACACAACAGTGAAGAAAAGGTTAATTATAAGCGGATAAACTGTCAGACAGGTGCACTTCTGTCTAAATATCTGCTGCTCCACCTATCAACTGTTTCAGATTGGCTTCATCCACTGTGTAGTGGACGAAGCAAGTTATTGTAACTCTGCTTTCATTGAAGTGAATGGGAGCAGCGTGGCAGTAACTAGCACCATCCACTGCAGAGTAGTCTGAACCAGCTTATCGGCGGGGTGCCGGCACCTGCCAATCAGATATTGATGGCCTATCCTGAGATTGGGCCATAAAAATCCTCGAATATCCCTTTGCAGTCTATAGTACTTTATGATATGCACCACAGCCAAAACTTATTTTTTTTTCTGGTGTTCTTTTGTATTGCTTTTGTGTGTTTATTACAAAATGCAGATTTTTCTGGTGTTTTTCTCTTAGGCGTCTTAAAACGGTAGGGAAAAAAAAGGGGGTTTTCTGTAGTGCATATCATACAAAGAATAAAAAAGGTAAAGATATATGGTGTTTAAGATTCTCCCCCCCCCCCCCCCCCCCCCCCCCAAAAAAATAACATGAAAGAAGTCTTAGTGGTTTTACAAGCTGAAAAAAGGCATAAAAACAAAGTGTGCGCAAAGGAAGCCTAATGTGGTTATTGATCCTATTCAGTCATATTCTTTTTAGCTCACATGTTTTATATGACATGTTGGCTGCTGAATATTGACATAATAACAACCTATTTATATCTCTTCTAATCATCATAATGTGTTAGATAAAATCACCTAACAATAATAACAATACCCTGTAGATGTGGCCTTCGTATCTAAACTTAGAGTCACTGAGTCTTCATAGAGACATATGAAAGGTTTTGAGTACTCCAAACCCCGCCGATCATTTGAACGGTTACAGAGGTCTCTCTCTCCTCACAGCACAGAATCGAGACAGGTCCATAGACGTCTTGCTTCTCTCGCCTCGTTCAAACGATCGATTGGGTACTCGGCACTCAGACTCCCACCTATCAAAACCTCATCAAACTTTTAGAGAGTATCAAAGGCCATATACATATTAATAGATTTCAAATGCTACATTTACAAAGGAAATTGTTAGCCCTGCATAAAGATAGACCCCACTGCAATCGCTAACATGGTAAATGGCTTCCTTCAATATAGTGTAGGGCAGGGATCAGCAACCTTTGGCACTCCAGCAGTTCTGAAACTACAACTCCCAGAATCCTCCTTTCACTTCTTTGGGAGTTACAAGAATAGCCGAGTAAGTGTGCATGCTGGGAGTTGTAGTTTCACAGCAGCTGGAGTGCCGAAGGTTGCT
This sequence comes from Bufo bufo, assembly GCF_905171765.1. Classification (NCBI taxonomy): domain Eukaryota; kingdom Metazoa; phylum Chordata; class Amphibia; order Anura; family Bufonidae; genus Bufo; species Bufo bufo. The sequence continues at coordinate 610,758,715 of NC_053389.1, read as the reverse complement.
GACCCCTGGTTTAAGGGCATAGATCCCCAGTGAGCCAAAAGAGATCCTGTAATCACATTGTGGCCTCTCTGGCTACTGTCCTAGATGTGATATAGATAATGTCCTAGATGTCATATTCCATCATCATAGCAGCAAGTGTATGGTTTTATGCCCTTCAATAACTAATATTTCAGCGCTTGGTCATTTTCTCCCGTCGAAGATGAACTTTCAGTCTGAGCAGAAGCTTTAGGTGGATGTTCTGGCGGTTTTATCATTTCACATTGTTTACAAAATGCTCTATATTGTGCCATCATGTCTCATGTTGAAAGATTCATCTTGATGTACGTAAGAGTGTTGCATCTACGTTAGGCTTTCTGCACTGTCATGTTTTTCCTGCTTTCTGTGGCGCCATAAGGGTAGGGAGACATGTTGAGGCGTCCATGTGCTACCATACATGTGGTTGCCAATGGCCGCACTATTTTGAAGGGAATACCTGTTTTATTAGCAAAATTGTGTGCCCGTTGGCCACTACGTGCGGGCAAGGTTTTGGACGCATGCGGCCGTCACTACTTGTGGATTAATACCTGCTAAACTAGCATGAATTCCACGCTGCAGTATGGCTTCCTTGCATCTTCTACTGTAAATGATTCATCTGCTTCTGTCATAGGTGGTGCTAATCAACGCCATCAAGGATGTTGCAAAGGCTCTAGGGGATCTAATCGGAGCCACAAAAGGTGCAGCTGGTAAAGCAGCCGATGATCCATCCATGTATCAGTTAAAGAGTGCAGCCAAGGTAATGACCAGGCCAAATGACTATTATGTAGATGACAAGTAACTGTGAAGTGTCTTGCATCCTGGATATAAAACCTAATAGGTCCTGCTAGTAAGTCCACATACTATGAGGAAGGAATTCCCATGGCACAGGAAAGATGTCTAACAAGTCTATGTTCACTTTGTGTTTTTCTAGGTCATGGTGACTAATGTCACTTCCCTGCTGAAGACTGTGAAAGCTGTGGAAGATGAAGCCACACGTGGTACAAGGGCTTTGGAAGCCACAATTGAGCATATCAAGCAAGAGCTAACTGTGAGAAAAATGTATTGTATTATTGTATGAGTACGGCCTTATGTTCAGGTTGGTTTTGTATGCAATTTCTGAAGCAAAACCAGGAGAAGTAGTATCTACCTTTTAGTACTCCTTTTATGATCCACTCATGATTTTGATATCTAGTAGAATTTAACGACTACAAATGAGTAAATTCTCCATGTAAAAATCTGTATTTTTAGAAATAATACCTTTATCCACCATTGTACTATGTCAGAATTAAGTGCAGTGTAACGACAAACATAACTGTCTTATACAGAAGCTTAGGCAACCTCTGTCAAATTCCATGCTCTTAAAGGAAACCTGTGTAGTGACAGTCCTGCTGATTTCAGTGGTTTGTCATTACTATGATGGCATTCAATAATTTTAGAGTACTGACCTGCCAGAGTCCGCAGTGTATGCCAGCACTGTGAGACAGTTGAGCCTGATGAAGCACATTGCCCTCTCCCACCTCCAGACGATGATTGAAATCTTTCTTCCTGTTATGCATAGGAAGGAAAACTCAATCATCCTTCAAGGGCAGGGGCAGCGTGCTGCACCAGACTCATCTCTCTCGCAGTAGTGATTACACTGCAGGCTTTGGCAGCTTAGTAATCTAAAACTACTGCATGCTATCACAGGAGTGACAGACCACTGTAATCAATGAGCTTGTCACTCCACTATGCTGCTCAGTGAGGGCAGCATATAGGAGCTGACAGGTTTTCTTTAAACATGAATTTTTTCGTCAAATCTTTAAGAGCGTATCCAACCCTTTTTACAAGTGAGGGGCCAATCTTCTGGATAGGTCCTACCACCTGGCACCCCAGTGATCAGCTGTTCTGCAGTAGCTTCAGCTGTGGGACTATACAGCACTATCCACTGCAGAGCTGTCTAGTTCTGGTGCTGGAGCTACTACTGAACAGCTGATTGGGAGGGATACAGGTTTTTAACCCTCTGTTATTTAGTATCTTCAGGGTAGGTCATCATTTGTGAAGAGTTGGACAACCCTTTTAATGCACCAGTAATAAACTTTTCGTAGTGGCAGAGATGGAATAAAATATAGGTTAAAGAACTTTTCCGCCTTCTGTCTGTCAAACTATAAGATCCGATTCAGGAGATGTTTTACTGTAGTTTCTAATTTACAGGAATAGGCTTAAAGACTGTGGACACCTTTTGGGGAATTTTATTATTGCATTTTGAACTGAAAATAATTTTTTTTAATTGGTCTTTATTAAAAAATTTCTGCATTTTTCTCTGTACAGCCTTGAGATTCACTAGTAGCAAGCTATGTGTTTATTATGTTTCCCTGTCAGGTTGCTGAGCTGTCGGGTCCTTATCTCTGATCTCCTGACCTCATACTCAACACTCATAGCTCAATTCTTATCAACAAGAATCTTAGCTCAATAAGAATTTGGCTTAAATAAGTGTTTGAGCTGTTTGTAGCTCAAAGATAAGGGATATACATAGCCCTCAGATGAGGTTTAAAGTAAACATAAGATGCCCACAGCTAAGCTAAAATGTAACCCTTTATCACATAAACCTGCTGAAATATTTAAATAAAGACAGGTTGAAAATTGATTTTTAGCCCTTGAAGGTGTTCATAACCTTTTAAATAAAGGATTTTCTGAATAATAGCAGTGATAAGACACATACAGAGAAAGCAGCCTCATATAGAAGCATGTAAGGAAAGTCACTTAGCTCTGCTCAAATCTCGGTAACCTCCCCAAGATGGTGGATATGAAAGAGATAAAGTACCATGTTCAAAAGACATCTTAATTAGAGCTTACCCTCTGTGATGATACCCTCAGTGCCCCTGCTAGGGGGGGGCACAGAATATTCCAGAATATTGCTTAACAGGTGTGTTGTGCATCAGGTAGCATTACCAAATACATCTGGCATGTGGCCTTGAAGCTAAAGCTTAGAAGTGGTAGGAGAAAAAAAAGGCAACAATTAACCCTTTCATACTGAAGACCAAGCATTTTTCCTACATTCTTTGTGTCCATACAGCAGCTGGTTGGGCGATTTATTTTTAAGTATGTGTGCCTATGAATGGTGGATGACCTGTAGGATGTACTAGAGGCAGGGTCTACTGCTTTTTCTTGTAAGACATTGATGCAAATGATATTTTCCAGGTGTTCCAGTCAAAAGATGTACCTGAAAAAACCACAACACCGGAAGAATCGATCCGCATGACCAAAGGAATTACTGCGGCAACAGCCAAAGCAGTAGCGGCTGGAAATTCTTGCAGACAGGAAGATGTCATTGCTACTGCTAACTTAAGCCGTAAAGCGGTCTCTGAAATGCTGAATTCCTGCAAGGTCAGTTATGTACACGGAGAGGCGCGTAAGTAAGTGCAGATTCAGTGACTGAGTTACAAGTGAACTTTATGTTTGCAGCAAGCCGTTTATCATCCAGACATAAGTGAAGAAACAAGGGAGCGAGCACTGAGGTATGGCACGGAATGTACACTAGGATACCTGGAGATGCTGGAACATGTCCTATCTGTGAGTACTTTATATGAAGTGGGTCTACAATGAAGGTGAATACAGTCCATCATTCAGCCAGTGCTTTTCCGCGTTTAGATTCTGCAGAAACCTATTCCAGAAGGGAAGCATCAGCTGTCAGCCTTCTCAAAACGTATAGCGTCAGCTGTGACTGAACTAATCCAAACGACGGAAACTATGAAAGGTAGGACCCCTCTGCATAAATTAATGGGGTCCTCCTGGAATGATTTAAAATGTCCACAAGCAACCTGTCCTAGAATATGAGCAGGATTGGTTGCCTCCATTTGCATATACTACACATTGGTGAAGGTTCCTGTCTGGCTGCTCAGTCATGATGGCATATTGTAGGCAAGATCTCATCATTACCATTATTGTAGAGCAGTGTAATGTGTAGTGAGGCCTCACCCCCTAGACAGCTCTGCAAGTGGAGACAACCAGTCCTGCTTTCATTCTAGGACAGGTTGCTGGCGGCCATTTTAAATCATTCCTAGAAAACCCCTTTAATGCAAGAAGCAAAAGTTCTGTGACATAGGAGACCTTTGTTTTAATTTTTGAAAAAGGACCTCTCAGAACTCTCCTGACATGTCTGTTTTAGTATATACTTGCATCCCCATACAATAACACTTTTGGATTATCCTTTCGTAGAGCTCTGTGTTGTGCGATTCCTCTGTTATTCCTCTTCGATACGTAGAATTAAATTGACAACTAATTGTTATCATTCCCCTTAGTTGAAAAGGGGTCCCCTTTTCCAGAAGTACCAGAGGAATGGCACAGTGCATAGTTTTAAGAAAAATGCTTCAGAGTATTACTTTCATGAAGAATTCAGGTATTTGCACATTTGGCTAAGAATAGTATGCATGTTAATTTAAATTGGAAGAGGTAAATGTTCAGCTGCCAGACAACACTTAACATGGTTGTTCAGTTTCCTATATTGATGACCTGTCCTCAATATCAGATTGGCGGGGGTCTTGCTCCTGTCACTCCCGCCGATCAGCTGTTTGAAGAGGACACCGCACTTCTACGAGCGCTGCATTCTCTTCACTGTTTACCTGCTCGCTGTGGACACCACGGTGGCGGGCAGTGTAATTACAGCTCCTCTGTCCTCCTCATCTTACTTCAGTGGAAAGGAGCAGATGGAGTGTAACATCTCCTTCCCATTAACGTGAATGGGACGGAGGAGCTGTAATTACACTGCTCGCTACTGTGATGTCGAGGGGGATTAAGTAAACAGTAAATAAAATGCTACAACATCTGATTGGTGGGGGTGTCGGGAGTCAATTTCTCCCCCCCCCCCATCTGATATTGAGGACCTATCCTGAGGATAGGTCAATCATTATAGGAAACCGGCCAGCCCCTTTAAAGTCCAGCGTCTGATATGTAAGATTGTCAGCCAATCCAACCAGATTCTATTAACTTTTTATCTTGTTGGATTTCCACTATGATTGCTTAAAAGGCTATTTCCATCTCAGATAATGGGGGCATTCATTTCTATGGGGCTGCTGAAAATAGCCGAGTGAATGAAAGCGGTGGAAGCCCATGTGCGGTGTGCTCCCATTCATTTTTATGGGGTCAACAGAAATAGCCGAGCCAGTGCTTGGCTATTTTCGGCGGCCCCATAGAAATGAATTGAGGGTGGGTGCTGGCTCAGTTTATGTGATAGGTGCAGGTCCCATTCACCTATCATACAATGGGGGCATACTCTAGCGATATGCCCCTATTATCTGAAAGGGGAATATCCCTTTAAAGAGTAGACCCTCCTACATGTATGATGCGTGGTCCTGGGCTTTATACTCGCATCATTGTAAATGTATGGTGCAGATTTAAAGCTCCTGCAATCTCTTACAGCCAGGGATCCTGCAAAGAAGACAGGCTAGTTGTAATTGCTTCTGTTATTCCAGCATACCCAGAGCTCACTGAGTGATGTGCATCAAATAGACACAGTGACATGCTGCTGTCCCTACTGAATCTTACTCCTATGGATGCCTCAGTTACAGTGGAAAACTGCAAAGTAAAAAAAAAAGTGTCCCTTCCGGGGTCTTTTCTAACCTCAAAGGGGACATGTGCTAAAAAAAAGAAAAATATGCAAAGTCTTCATAGCAGCCATGTAATCCGAGATTATACATGCTACAAATCAGAACAACCAAAACGCGGAACGGATTTTAATACTTTATTTAGGTGTAAACCTAAAATATTTCCAAAATAAATATAAATGTAAGAAAATTGTTTTCAACATTTTGTTTAAAGGATTTGTACACCTTTTGGAGTCAATTTTTTTAGGATTGCATTTAACTTATTTTTGGCTAAAAATCATATTTTCAATTGGCCTTTATTAAAAATATTGAGATGTTCAGTCATAAAGGTTTAACTGTTTTTCTAACTGTGTGACTAGTACTTTCACTTTGTGCCAGGTCATCTATATATACACTTATTTAAGCCACATTCTTATCATCTTATGATCTATAATGAGTGTTTATAAAGAAAGAACGCAGAGATAAGAAGTCCGTCTGCTCCTCAGATGACGCAAAGGACAAAAATTCCACAAGCAGCTAGTAGAGCATCTCAGCTCTGTACAGAAAAAAGGACTCCATATTGTTAATATAGACCAATTGAAAATATATATTTTTAGCTCAAATGCAGTAATAAAAAAAAATTGCCCCCAAAGGTGTACATAGCCTTTAAAGCATTACTCCTAATTATAGCTAGAACTATAAAACAGATAATAAAAAACAGCCATATGTGTAACAAAAAAACGCAATTATTTTGATTGCCCAAGAAACAAAGCTGGGGCAGATACACTTCAATGCATGCAAAGTCTCTAAAAACTCTCTGGTTATTAAATGTGTTTTTTGGGAGTTAACAAACTACTGTTCTTGAACTGGTCCTTTCCTTAGAATATTATCTAAATTTCTAAGCAGTATGAAATAACAAATCTCTAAGCAGTGTCAAATTAGACTCAACCATGTAAAAGGGTTATCTGGGAGTACTCATGACCTATATTCAGCATCCTATCAGATCAGCAGAGGACTGGGACCCCCATTAATCAAATGCTGTAAGGGGAGTCGATGCTCGGGTGAGCGGTGGCCACTTCCTCAGCCTGTGATGTCACATCCATTGGTAACATGGTCTTTCTGTAACTCAAGTGAATGGCATTTAGCTGCAAGTCCAAGCACAGTCACTTTACAATGTACGATGTTGTGCTTGTTATACTATGAAGAGGCCACCGCACTCATTTGTGTGCAGTAAACACTTTAAACCGGGAATTGTATCTCTACTGACCAGATACTGCCAGATCCTGAGGATAGGTTACTAATAATTGCTTTAAAAAAAATCCCTTTAAGAGGTTTAATCTACTTTTTTAGTAACCAGACTAAGCCACCCGCTACCCTTATGGCTCCGCATTACATAATATTACATATTTCCTGTCTGACCCTTATCCTGTGTTGCATGGTATGGACTAGTGTTCCCTATCACCTCCTCCATCTTATTGTGATTACAGGTACAGAATGGGTTGATCCTGAAGATCCTACAGTGATTGCTGAGAGCGAGCTCCTCGGGGCTGCAGCTTCTATTGAGGCAGCAGCTAAAAAACTGGAACAGCTCAAACCACGAGCCAAGCCAAAGGTAAGTGCCCCTTGTGTAGTTCATCAGCCTATGCAATCCAGGTGTCTGTGCCATCTCATCTGTACCTTTGTGCGGTTTCTTTTCATATGCCAGGCCCAGGGTGTAATTGTAATGTCACACTTGTCCTACAGTGAATGCCTGAGCCCTCTGCAGCAGCTTGTGCACACAGGGCTCAGTTTTACTAACCAATGTATGGATTAACCACAATAGCCTCTGTTGTAAAACTAACCCAGAATTAGAGGATTTTTCTGACGGAGAGCCACATCCCATTCATGTCCCCTTCTGTCAGTGGAATCGGTCCAAGAACCCTCTCCTGCAGCCTCTGTCTGATATGTTTGATATATTAGGTTGTTAATTCATTCAGCTATATATCAAACATATTGCTACAGTGTCCTGCGTGTGCTCCAGGGCTGTGCTGGGTTCTAGAGAGCTACTGCAGGATGGTCACCTTTCTTGTCGTATCGACAGATCTTTTTTTATCCTCCTTTTAATGCTCCCTCTTCTGTATTTCAGCAGGCAGATGAGACCCTCGACTTTGAGGAGCAGATCCTAGAAGCGGCAAAGTCCATAGCAGCCGCCACAAGTGCACTGGTGAAGTCGGCCTCAGCAGCACAGAGGGAGTTGGTGGCACAAGGCAAGGTAAGTCCACCCTACGATGAACGGTTAACACGGATGTACTGCAGTAAGACACAGATAAAATGAATATGTTTGTCCTACAGTTGCAGTGATGGGTATGATGGAAATCCACAACTCAACGGTTTATTTTTATATTCAAAATTTTTTATTCACGGTTGACATGATAAAAGTAATACATACATGTACGAAAGTTGTTACTTCACAACATATTACATATAATCAAGTCCCAAATCATTTGATCAAGATGAGATGTTGATGATCATATGTAAACCCTCTGACCCTAGTCTTTCTTTTCTTTTCCCGGGAAGAAAAAAAAAAAGAGGGGGAGGAAGGGATGAGGGGACAGGGTAAGATCAGTGGTTTATTTAAAATTGCATCTGTCAGCAGATTTGTACCTATGAAACTGGCTGACCTCTTGCATGTGCGCCTGGCAGCTGAAGGCGTATATATTGGTCCCATATCTGCACGTATTGCTGAGAGCCGCTAGGTGTAACAGCAACACCCCCGTTGCTCCTAGAGGCTCATTTGCATATATTAAAATATAATTTTTCTCAGCAATATGGGCACATATGAACATGGGACCAACACAGATGCCTTCAGCTGCCAAGTGCACATGTAACAGGTCAGCCAGTTTCATAGGAACAAAACTGCTGACAGATGCTCTTTAACTAGACACAAATGAGCCCTTAAAGTCTTCCATCTCTATTTTCCCCTTTCATATTTGCTGACTTGCAGCACTGATAATTTGTCTCAGGCTTTGCATCCCCAACATGTGACACCCACCAGTGGAGGACCTTTATTGTAGCCTGCTGGCAAGTCATTCATAAACTCGTAGCAGGAATAATCTAGGAATGCTCCAGAATTGTTGTTACTTGGGGGATACAAGTCTGGAGAGGTGACAGGTCCTGTCTAACAATATGCTGTTTTACTCGAGAGAAATCGCTTGCATCGTCCACAGGTAAGCCAACTTTAAGTGCTGTAAGTAGACGGGCACTTCTTGTACTTCAGTGTTTGGCTGGCATAATGGAAGTTGGAATATGAATTTGAAAGCCATATCCTTTTAGATCTTTGCAACTTCATCCAAGAAATATACCTTACATGCAATTATGGCTGTGTTATTACCATGAGGGGGGCATATGCTGGTCCTAAGCTTTATTTAGTACAATGATGGTGCATTAGGAATGGAAGGAGCCATCAAGAGGGACTACTACATATTATGTGTCTTCTCCTTGTCCAAGCCAAATGGTGTTTGCTGATGTACATGTCACATCCTGCTGCCAATTTAAAATCATCACTGGAGCTTGGCAGGAGCAAAATGACAATATGAGATTTGATAAGGTGCAGAAATGGCTTCTCCTCTGACCTTGTCATTAGAACTCATGAATCTGAAGTGGGTTAATCCCTCCTTAGTATTTGGTAACCCACAGCTTTATCTACTCTTGGATGGTGTCCAGTGAATGGTTACATGACCAGTCTAACCCGAATACCAGGGAAATCCCTGGCTGGCTGCAACTGTGAAAAGCTGTTTACAGTTGGCACCGATCTGAAATACTACCTTTAGATGAAAGACTGGTGGATTCCTATTAGAAGGTAGCAGAGATTATTGCAGTGGCAGAATATAGAGCAGTATGCGATACAAATGTCAAAGATCTAGTCGCACCAAACTAATGATGGCCACCTTATCTACAAGTTCTTCCGAGTGAAGCACCATCCTAATATCAACTGGATGGGCATTTCCTCATACACATAATGGAACACATTTCCTGCAATTCATTTTTATTTCTTCAGCGGTATAATTATTTTTTATGGTTTGCTCTTAGTATTTGATTTGCAGAGAAAGTGCAGTCTATGTGGTAGCCTTCAGATGACCTGTGTCATCTTGTGATGCATTCTGATGAGTCAGTAACCTTACTTCATTGCCTTCTTTGCGTTGCAGGTTGGCGCAATTGCTGCTAATGCAGCAGATGATGGTCAGTGGTCTCAGGGATTAATTTCTGCTGTAAGTATTATATTTTTTCACCCATGTATACTTCCCTATTGATTGATGCCACATTATATAGAACTTGGCCATGTGCCCCTATACATTGCTTTTCCTTTGAGTTGCCTTTATGTTACGTATACTTGTTTCCAAAAATAAAACTTATAAAGTCTTAAACTAATAAAACCACCACATAAGCTAATATTTATACTCATCATCTACCAGCATCATCTCAAGTGCATTTCCCTACTAATCGGAAACCCAGTGTACCCCTGATTATAAATAACTTTGCACAAATAAATAATACAATTGAAGATAAGAAACTTTACAGTATATCTCAGTGGAGACAAATGCCACTTTTTCCACACATAAGTCTCTTTCCTCCTCCCTGTCATCCTGCACTGATAACTTGTACTGAGTTCACCCTTCAGTTATTTGGTCAGTTATTTCCGTCAGTTATTGGGAGCAAAAACCAGAACAGGTGAATATCTTTCCATTATACTGTATCTCTGAGCCGGCTTCACAATAACTGATGGAAATAACTGAAGTGTGAATTCTGAACTTACTCTGAATTTACAAATAAAATCTGCCCCCAGAAATATGACTAAGGGTCCATTCACATGTTCGCAACTGTTTTGGGATCCGCAAAAAACGGACACCGGCTATGTGCGTTCCGCATTTTGCAGACCACACATGTCCGGCCCTATAATAGAAATGCCTTTTCTTGTCCGCATCTTTTGTGGCCCCATTGAAAATTGCGGAAAGGATGCAGACCCATTTTGCGGACGTGTGAATGGACCCTTACTCTGAACTTGCAAATAAAAATCTGCCTCCAGAGATGAATTTTCAGCTTTACTGAGAGAGCAGGATACAGTTTCTGCACAAAGTCTATTAAGAAGGTAGCAATGGCAGACCTATTACGCTTACGTGTAATGCCCTCCATGCTGCTGCTCCTGAGTTTATGCTACAGAGATATGGGGGAGCAGGATCCCTCCCATCTACTCTGTGTGACATCATAGCAACTGTTCCCTCCTCCTCTCTCCATAGGTTACTATAGGCAGCAACCATAACCTGGTCTCTCATTTTTTGGACTCCTGTGTACAAATTTTACCAGGGAATTTAGAATGAGTAATCAGTGCAGGAGCTCATTTTTCTGTAATAAGATCTATTACTAAGTTTATTATCTTCATTTTATTATTGATTTATGGAAGGCTGGCTATATTCAGTGGTACACTTTAACTGAACTGGCCACCAATTAAATGCAATTGTCTACACTTCCCATCCATGAACTCTAGTTACTTCTTAACAAGCCATCAAGCATCATAGCTAACCAAGAAAGTCACCATGCATTACAAAATGCTAACGCAAAGGCAGCTGATCCTGCTGTCCTTGCCAGACAATCAATTCCAATTTAGATTGTAAGCTTTGTGATACTAGACTTAAATAACATAGTAAACAAATAATGTCCTGTATCTGTAGCGAATGTAGCTCCACTAACATTGCATAGGTTCTTATAGAGACTGCAGCCGTCTTACACTGCAGGCGACAATTTCCTTTTTCTGGTCATTTGGCCACTGTTGACTTCTTCTAGGCCAGGATGGTGGCCGCGGCAACGAGCAGCTTGTGTGAATCGGCTAACGCCTCAGTACAGGGCCACGCCAGTGAGGAGAAACTCATCTCCTCTGCCAAGCAAGTAGCAGCATCCACTGCCCAACTTCTGGTCGCCTGCAAGGTGAAAGCTGACCAAGACTCGGAAGCCATGAGAAGACTCCAGGTAGTTTGCTTAAATCTACATTGGATTAGGCTTGACTGTCACACAGAACATGGATCCTGCTATTAACAGTAGATCTAGTAATATGAATCTGATTAGGTTATCAATGCAATAGCAAATACATAAATACGGCAAAGCTCACAATGGAATTGGGGAAACCCATTCATTTCACCTTTTAATTTTTGGTTCTGTTAAATGAGCTAAGTATTACTTTATTTATTTATTTTTTTCTTCTAACCTGCTCTTCACCTCCTACCTGCGGCCTTCATGGTTTCTCTGTCTTCCATCTTCATATTCTATCTGTCCACACCTGACCTTCTTCTCTACAGGCTGCCGGCAATGCTGTGAAGCGGGCATCTGATAACCTGGTCAGAGCAGCCCAGAAAGCTGCCTTCAGCAAAGCAGAGGAGGATGATGTCGTCGTGAAGACAAAGTTTGTAGGTGGAATTGCACAGGTTAGTAAAAAAAGAGACAATTCTCTGTTTGCAGTGGACTTACTCCCCCGTTATGGATATACCATGTAAGAATGTCCTTGCATACATTGGAATATACTATAGCTTGCCAACATGATTGCCATCTGGAATCGCTGCTTCATGCATCTGGCCAGTAATGAAATATCACAGCAACCTGAAATAATGGAAATTACACGTAATAAGATAAGATTGTGCATGGGTTTCTGTTCAGATCAATTTTCTCTACAAATACAAAATTGGCATAATGTCTCTGAGTTTTCGCCTTACCTTACAGCTTTCACTTATGTTCCAAGCCTAAGCTTTAATTTTACCCAAATTATGTGAATTATACCATACCAGGCAATCCAGAGACACCGAGCGATATATGTATAGAGAGAGGTCGTAATCAAAAGGGTTGTCCAGCCTAGCAGACAACCACCACTACGGCCCTAACTTATGCCCACTAAAGAAATGGCACACTCGCCTGGCTGCTCCTGGACACCACAGGACCAGGAAGTAGCTTGGTTCCATGACCACAGAAGTCACATCTACTTAAACGATAGGTCACAGAAGTGACTGCTGAGACCTGTGTTTTTTTGTTTTATAGGGCACAGGTTCAGTCTATAGGGGTTGTCAGCTAGCCTAGGCTGGACAAACCCTTTAAGTTCTATGCAGAATGTATTTATTATTGGAAATCTGGGCACAGTCCCAATTATTTAGGCTCTGTTCAATTTGGGGTTCAGTGAGCCTTAGGAGGCGTTCACAAAATTGTATCTATTTTGCAGTCCGCAAATTGCTAATCTGCAAAACGCGGATAATTGCTGTGTGCGTTACTCATTTTGCACATCAGCATGCCCTGCCATTTGTTAGAAATGCCTATTCTTTTTAATAAAACGGACAAGAATAGGACATGTTCTGTTTTTTTGTTTTCCTTTTGCGGTGTTGAACGGACATACGGCTAGCACGGTGTGCTGTCTGCATCTTTTGTGGACCCATTGAAATGAATGGGTCTGGATCCGATCCCAAAAAAATAAAAATGTGGATCAGATGCAGACCGAAAATACAGTTGTGTTAATTGGACTCTTAAGAGTTAGTCTGCAGTGCTATTCTTGCCATAAAAATAATGGTATCCTGATGGAGCTCATGAATAGGGTTCTCCACTATGGATAACTCGTTAGAAGGGTCCCTTGATAATAAACTGATCGCTGGAAATCAAGCTGCTGGTATTCCCAGAAATCAGCTGTAATCCGTTGAGAGCTGTTCAATTTCCCTGCAGCACCACTACAGGGGAAATAAAGCATTACTTAGGGTCCATTGAAATCGAATTGAAGGACAGGATGGTCCTCCAGAGCAAAAGATGTTCTTTAGTTCCACTGTGGCCTAGAGATGAGGATCCTATTGGCTCAGTAGGGTGTATGGAAATGGGATTTGTATACTGGACAACCTCTCTAAAGTCAATGGCGTTTACTAGTAATACATTTGAAAATCGAACCGGCATATCTGTCATTGCTCCATTCACGCTAACCTAAGATTGGGAATAATAATGTCTGGCCATTTTCCTCGTAGATCATTGCAGCTCAAGAGGAAATGCTAAAAAAGGAGAGGGAGCTGGAAGAAGCACGTAAGAAGCTGGCCCAAATCCGTCAACAACAGTATAAGTTTCTACCGTCCGCCCTGAGAGAGGAAGACAGCTAGTGATTCCTCCTGGATTCAAACATGGAATCAGTCAGTCCTGCAGGAGAAAGGGACACACCTTTACTGGAGCTGGAAGCCTCCCTCCTTGTCTCCCACTGGATTCTAAAACCACTAGAACATGGAGGGGTCGTGTGGATTTTCACTCTGAAGACAAACAGTATTACTTCCCAAGGTGGACATACCCAGTTATATAAATAAAGTATATATAAAAGATATACACAGCGGCGGGGGCCTAAGAGACTGTGACACCGGGCACAGCCCCTCCGGCAATACTACGTGTGCTTTTAAAGATTGTGCCCCTTTTCATGTAACCACTCATTTGCAGGTGCCTGCAATGCAGAGCAAAGCATAAAAGGGGTAAAATTACTTTTTTTTTTTTTCTAGTATGTTTTACAATTTGATTTGGTCACTGGATCAGCTATGTACCCTGAAATAATGTACACAAAGCCTGTTGGGAATTAAAGGCACTTGTAATTAAGCAGCGATGTTTGCAGTAATGTGTTTATTATAGCAGAACAATAAGGAGGTTGTCCAAGATAATAAAGAAAAAAGGGATCAAAGGCTGGAAATAAACTAATGTAACAATAGATCCTCCACTCGCCAGTTCAGTTCCCCACTGCGCCAACGCCACTGCTGTGGTCCTCCCTGCCGGGCTATGTTTAGATGGCTGCAATGGTGACATGGCACAGGAATACATCTGTATTTCTATCCTTTTCAAGCCTTTATACATTTGGTAATGTTTGCCCTTGTTACAGTATTTCTGAAATACTTAAAGGGACTCTGTCACCACTTTCTAACCCCCCCTTTTCAAAGTATTGTTATCTGCATGGCGCCCCTGTGATTATAAATGTGTTGTTAGAAGTTAAATTCGCCGTCTCCTCTTGATAAAAAGAGCTTTTATCTAACCTGTCAATCTTCTTGATAAGGTGCCCAGGGCGTTTCTTTTTGTCTCAATCTGCCGCCCGCCGCCGCCACCGTTGGTGCCCAGCTCCTCCCCTCATGCTTTCAGCGCCGCCTGAATGTAATCAAATACGCCTCCGGCTCTCTCTGTGCCCCCTCCTCCTTTTCAAAGATCCCGCGCGTGCGCACAGGGCTGTGCCTGATGCGCCCGTGCGGACATTTACAATCAGCCTCATTGAGCGAAGTGCGCATGCGCGCACTTCGCTCAACCTCCTCATCAGACGAGCACTGCAGCAGGCTGCAGTGCTCGTCTGATGAGGAGGTTGAGCGAAGTGCGCGCATGCGCACTTCGCTCAATGAGGCTGATTGTAAATGTCCGCACGGGCGCATCAGGCACAGCCCTGTGCGCACGCGCGGGATCTTTGAAAAGGAGGAGGGGGCACAGAGAGAGCCGGAGGCGTATTTGATTACATTCAGGCGGCGCTGAAAGCATGAGGGGAGGAGCTGGGCACCAACGGTGGCGGCGGCGGGCGGCAGATTGAGACGAAAAGAAACGCCCTGGGCACCTTATCAAGAAGATTGACAGGTTAGATAAAAGCTCTTTTTATCAAAAGGAGACGGCGAATTTAACTTCTAACAACACATTTATAATCACAGGGGCGCCATGCAGATAACAATACTTTGAAAAGGGGGGGTTAGAAAGTGGTGACAGAGTCCCTTTAATTTCCCTTTCATTTGGGTGTTGGGTCCCATACAATTTGGTTTCTGTTCAGAATTTCATAAAACCTAGTTCAGTGATTTGGTCAGTGTTTGATCAGTGATTTCCATCAGTGATTGTGAGCCAACGCCAGGACTGGTTTTGGTTCAGCTCAAACACTGACCAAATCACTGATGTGTGAATTAGGCCTTAAGCCGCATTTACATGGCCCGATGTTCGGGCCCATTATGTGGAAAGAGCGTTCCTATGAACACTTGTTCCTAATAATCGGCCCGTGTAAAGGTGTTGCATGTCACCTGATAAACGAGTGAAACGCTTGTTGATCAGGTGAAATGATCTGAGGTGTGGACATCTGTCATTTTTGCCAGGCAACAGATTGTGAGGTCTAAACAGCGATCTGCTGCCCAGGAACAATGATTTGTATGGAGACAAGTGATAGGAGTAGCCAGCGCTCGTCCTCATACCGTGGAGGTGATTGCTGCATGCAAATGCAGCTGTCACCTCCACTTAACGAGCAGCCGATTTTGGGAAAGAAGGAATGCTTCTTTCCCGATAATTAGCTGATCCTCAGAGCACCTAACTGCAGCTTTAGGGCTCATGCACACAACCGTGTGCTGCCCGTGGCTGTATTGCGGCCCGCATACGGCGAGTCCGCAATACACGGGGCATCGGCCCTGTGCAGCCGCATCACGGACCCACTTCAATGGGTCCGCAATCCGGGAGATGCGATGCGGAAGCACGGATCGGAAGCCCACGGAACCACTACTATGTGCTTCCGTGGTGTTTCTGGCTGTGCCTCCGCACCGCAAAAAAGTAGTGCATGCACTACTTTTTTGCGGTGCGGACCCTCGGATGTGGGTCGCGGACCTCATTCAAGTGAATAGGTCCGCAATACGCTGCGGATGCCCCACGGCCGGTGCCCGTGCATTGCGGACCGCAATTTGTGGTCCACAGCACGGGCACGAAGCCCTTACGTTTGTGGGCATGAGCCCTTAGATTGTTCATCCTTTATAGCATAATTTAACCTAGTTGATACAGGAGTCTACAGTATTTGTATTCTGGTAGATAGAGGTTTTATGTAATACTGGAGTAATCCCTGTAATAGAAGCTCTGCTAGTTGCCTAGGATGTGGGGAGCTGGCAAAAAATTCCAAATGGAATTGGAAAAAAAAGCTATTTTGCCACAGCTTTAGTTTAGTTGTTTTTTTACAGTGTTCCCTATGCGGTAAAATTGACCTGTTACTTCATTCTCCAGGTCAGTACAATTACAATGTTTATATTAGCGTTTTTCTTGCATTTTAATACTGAAAAGAAAAAAAAAATTGGTATTTTTTTTTTTTTTTTTTTTTTTTTTTCCATCGCCATATTCTGACCCCTATAACTTTTTGTAGTTATGTGTAGAGTTGCCCATGATGTCTGTTTTTTTTTATTTTTATTGGTTATGTATTTTGATTTTGGTGAAAGGGGGTGATTTGAACTTTTTTTTTTAAGCCATCATATAACATTTACAATACACCAATACAGTACTGCAACCTACTGGCTTGTTTTGATCTATTCTAGTAACAGCTACCGAAGCCTGCTTCAGGCTTCGGCCTATTACTATATACTAACAGTTACCTCAATCTCAGCCAGGGAACGCGGCTTCCGGACGGTTCAGACGCCTTGGTCACATTTAACAACGGCAGCTGAGGGGTTAAATGTATGTGATCAGCCGTGGGTCAGAAACCCAGCAGCTGTGGCGCCCGATGCACACGCAAGTGGGTGCCATCTTTAAAGTGGCAACTGTCTCTATACATATACAGCAGAGTTCACCAATGGGTTAAGTCTAAGGGCTCTTTCACACGAGCAGATGCCGTGCGGGTAATCCGCTACGTGAAAGAGAGCCAAGCCCCGTTCCTGACAGCATGGACACGGAGCATTAACATGATTGATACTCCTCCGTGCCTCTCTGTGACCTTTTTACTACAATATCACAATGAGATAAAGTTGTCACTGTGATTTTGTAGTAAAAATGTCACAGAGGCACAGAGCATTATCAATCATGTTACTGCTCCGTGTCTCTGCTGTCCGGAACGGGGCTTGGCTCTCTTTCACGCAGCGGATCACCCGCACTGAATCCACTCATGTGAAAGAGCCCTAAGGCTGGGTTCAGACCTGAGCGTTCGGGATGGAGCGCTCTGTATGCGCGATTGTACCGGCGTTTACAATCGCGCATACAGAGACAAGCGAACGCCCATTGTCGCGCGTTCCCGAAAGTCTATGTACGGGAACGCGCGACAAAACGCCCCAAAGAAGCTCAAGAACTTTTTTGAGCGTCGGGCGTTTTACAGCGCGATTGTACACGCTGTAAAACGCTCAGGTGAGAACCCTTCCCATAGGGAAACATTGGTTCTTGCCTGTTGAGCGTTTTACAGCGCGTAGGAACGCGCTGTAAAACGCTCAGGTGTGACCCCAGCCTAACACTTCTGTCTTGAGATGGTACTCTGCTTTCTTCTACTCCACTTTGACTGGAGTAAGACTGCAACAATTTTTGTGACTTTTTGAAAAGTTGATAAATCTGATTTAAAGAAGCACTCCTACAAAAATAGAAGAATAATTTTATTTTTTTTGGGGTGGGGGTGCTTCTTAAAATCAGCGTGACAGGTTAACCATGTTCACTTTCCCACCCACCTTTCAAAACTAGAGTGAGTGGTGTTCAAATGAAAACTGTTAAGTTTTTGCATAAATACGCCCAAAAAGTTTCAGAGCCCCATTTTGGGACTTTTTGAAGCCAGAATTCTGGAGTGTAGGGGATTAATATAAGCCCCCTTAAAAGTCTAATAACCGGTCTTGATCATGTCTGATTGGAACTTCTGTTAGGGTATATTCAAATTGATTTGCTGCAGAAATTTCTACTACTGAAAATAAGTTCCATTTACCAGAATGGGGATTGTAGAAATCTATGGCCATTTTGCATTTTGTCTCTTGGGCATCTTATCTGAGGAAATATGGCAACACTGTGATAAAATATTTTTGAAGGAAAGATTATTTATGGCCTGCAAGGCGATAGCTCTGCGCTGGATGGAGGATTGTCCTCCCCGCCTCAACCAATGGAAAGCCTTAGTAAATCAGACCGTGATGTTTGAAAATGTATTTAAAAACCGTGGTTGTCAGCAAAAGTTTCAGAAAGTATAGTGTGTGTCTCGCCTTAGAGTATTCTGTTAACACCCTGAAAGGTAATCTACTCCACCTTCAACCATGATTCTATATATCTGTAATTTTGGAATGTAGTACTGCGATGTGTACTTTCACACTGTATTCCTTATTCTTACTCCTTACGCTGCTTACTTTGACCTTCATGTATATGCCATACTGTTCTATACATGTTTACTAAAACAAGTTTAAAAGAAAAATAAAAAAAATTCTGTTTGCCCAAAACATAATTTTTCAATTGGAATGCTTTAAAATATTCGTGTATCTAGATATTGCTGTTACAGTGCCCCTGGTGTACCTTTGCTTCCCTCCCAGAACATCCACCCAATGTGGTCAGTGCTGGTAAGAAGCATTTTTCTAGTTCACTGATTCCTATGGACTGGCCTGTACAAAAGCAGGAATCATTCCACCGCCCGTGTACAGGAGGATTCAGACATGTGACTGCTGCCACTGGACTCATCAGCTGATAGGAGAAGATAGTTCTAGTATGTATTAGTAATATCTAGACACTGGAGCAATTTTTTAATGATTCCAATTGAAAAGTTGTTTGATATTGTGTGATCTAACAGATAAACCCTTTTAAAGGGCATCTGTCAGCAGTTTTGTTCCTATGAAACTGGCTGACCTGTTACATGTGCACTTGGCAGCTGAAGGCATCTGTGTTGGTCCCATGTTCATATGTGTCAGCACTGCTGAGGAAAATGAAGTTTTAATATATGCAAATGAGCCTCTAGGAGAAATGGACTCAACTCTCTCTGCAATAGCAATGCCCCATTGCTCATTTTTGTCAACAATTTGGGCACATATGAACATGGGACCAACACAGATGCCTTCAGCTGCCAAGCGCACATGTAACAGGTCAGCCAGTTTCATATGTACAAATCTGCTGACAGATGCCCTTTAAAACTATTGATGGTGATGTACCAAATCACCTTACATACAACCCTTTACTAGCACCAGCCATGCATACTTAAACATGTCATAGTAGACCCATCATATCATCTTATGGTGGATGGCTCTGACTAAGGAAACGGGATGTCTAAAATTGGATGTTATCTTAAAAGGCACACTACTATCAAAATGTTGTATCACATATTGACAGCCTATAAGTGAATATTCTATGTAATTTTGTTTAGAAAAAACAAGTGGATATTTTTGAAGTCACTCCATGTATTCTGCCTCCTGTCCTGGCTCTTTAACTGCCTCTTTGTTTGGACTTTTAGCACAGCAGACAACCTCCCCTGACTTTCTTAGACCACCACTCCAACCAGAGAAGGAAGGGGATGTGTGACTCAATTAGAGCATCACATACTATGCTGATGAATGTAATGCTCTTCTGTGGACATCTTTATCTAGTCCTATCAAGAGAATGATATCCATATTGTCATACTGTTATCCCAATTATACACCTACTATTATACCAACAGAAAACGTCTTGCCCTCACAGCAACAGTGAACTGACATGGTTTATGTGTCTATGTAGGAGGTGTTAACATTTGTGGCGACTGCTACAGAAAGAAAAAAAAAAATATATATATATATATATATATATATGTACACACACACAGTATATTTGAGAAAATAAATAAAGTCCAGCTTCTAAAATGAAGAGCTTTATTTCATGCGGTAAAAACTTTCTAAGACAAGGTACACGGTCTACGTGTTTCAGAGCACACAATCCCGGTCCTTACTCATGACAATAATGCCATTCCCCCTACTCCTTATGTATCCCCGTCACACCTATCCAAAAGGACTTTAGTGTCACGTGATCCTTGTTGTAGGGTAATTTATAAATTAAAACCTGGAAATAACCTCCCATAGAATATAACACATTGTATACCGGAAAAAGAGAAAAAAAGAAAACGTATACAGTGTATATATAAAAAAAAAAAATATATATATATATATATATATACATACACACACATATTCCACCAAAACACAACAGAATTATTATTTTTTATTTACACAAACAGCAAGAACATCAATAGTATTGTAGGATTAAATCATGTTTTGAGACCAGTGGGGAAATAAGTTCCCAATTCAAACATCCACAAAGCTTTCTCCTGCGTTCACCCCCCTAACAGGTGGAGTTACTCTCTCCACTCCCTGAACCGCAAGTGATTTAGTGTCTCCATCATGAACCGCAGCAAAATGCGAACTAGCCGCAGACACATTGCGGGATTTGTGATGAGGCACATCAGATATATGCTTCCGCACGCTGGGTTTTATCGAATTTGTTGTGCAACCTACATATTGTAGCTGGAAGATTTTGCATGTAATCAAATATATAGCAAATTCATTATTGCACTTCAAGTATGATTTAATGTCATAACTTCTGCAATAAGCTGTAGATCTGGAGGTTGCACTCACCGACATATGGTCACAACATATACACTTGGCATGGCCACACCTATAGCTACCTTTGCAGGTAAGCCAAATAGATTATCATAGAACGATCACGGAACATACTGGGACTTATCCTTTGGCCCAAAGTCAGAGCTTTGCGAGCTGCACACCGGATCCCTGCAGCCACTATTTCACTCCACTCTTTATCAACGTTTGAAACTGGTAAATGGCGTTTCACTATCCTGCAGATCTCCTGATATTCCTCACTATATTTTGAGGTGAATGTGACCTGCTTATTATTGGACTTGGGTACTGCTCCCTTCTTTTTCTTTATTTGTTTTTTATTGGGGAAAACTAATGCCTCCCTTCAGTTCCACAGAATTGGATTCATCCGATTCAGCTGCAGAGGCTATTCGATCTTCCACACACTTGCATGCCACCACAACGTATGCATCCCCAGCAATGAGTTCTCAACATAAAAGACTAACATCAAAAAACGGCGGGCGGGAAGAAAGCATAGAAAAAGCCGTTGCTACCCGTCGCGCAACAAAAAGGAATAGAGGATCTGCAGGTAATAAATCTATCGGCCATGATCTTATCACAGGAACAATTCAATGTATTAAAAGAAGACTTTCGTTTTCACCAACATATAATTTTGACCTTTATCAGACTATTGTAGATGTGAATCCCCTAGCACGCAATTTGACTCTCAAAAAAAAAAAAAACATTTTCAAACAGTACATGATTCTGATCCAGACATCCCACATGAAACAAGTGTGGATGGATTGTGTGAATCACAATCAATGGATCTTAAGCAACGGGCACATGTTTGTTATCTCCAAGAAATGCGATCAGAGCAGGAGATCGAGGGATGCATTAACTCTGCTGTCTCATTTAAGACATCTAATAAGGATTTTTGTCCTATACAAACCAGAGAATCCAGGGATTTATGTGCATTACATAAAAGTGTTAAGTAGGATGGAGTAAATGTAAGACCCGTAAATACTCAAAAAAGGGAAAACAATATGACTAACAAAAAGTTCAGTGCTTTGAGGGAATTAAAGCAAAAGTCTGATTTAGCAATCAAGGAAGTGGACAAGGGGGGTGCCGTTGTGGTGATGGATAGCTAGATCTATAAAATGCAGGTACAAAAAATGTTGGATGATATATCAACATATGCTCCATTGGGCCGCAACCCACTCCCTTGTTCCAGACTGAATTGTTACAGATCTTGCAAAAAGGTTATTCTTTGGGAATTTTTGAGTAATAAGGAAATGGAGTACATACAGTTGTGTTCAAAATAATAGCAGTCAGACATCACTAACCTGATTAATCACAGTTTTTGGTAGAAATTATATTTCTACATGGCAAATAATTTACTAGCAGGTGTAGTAGAGTAATAGAAATCCAACAGACCCAACAGTCATGACATGCATGCTGCTGATTCTGTGTAATTGAATCACTAATTGAAAGAGTCACTTTCAAAATAATAGCAGTGTGGAGTTCAATGAGTGAGGTCATTCATTCTTTGAAAAACAGGTGGCAATTATTGCCCTTATTTAAGGAAGGAAGGCAGCAAATGTTGTACATGCTGGTTACAGTGCATTTCTCTCTGAAATTCTGAGGAAAATGGGTCGTTCCAGACATTGTTCAGAAGAACAGCGTACCTTGATTAAAAAGTTGATTGGAGAGGGGAGAACATATAAAGTGCAGAAAATGATAGGCTGCTCAGCTAAAATGATCGCAAATGCTGTAAAATGGCAACCAAAACCTGAAAGACATGGAAGAAAGCGAAAAACTACCATTCAGATGGATAGAAGAATAGCCAAAATGGCAAGGACTCAGCCAACAATCAGCTCCAGGAAGATCAAAGAAGATCTAAAGTTACCTGTGAGTACTGTTACAATTAGAAGACGCCTATGTGAAGCCAAGCTATCTGAAAGAAGCCACCGCAAAGTCCCACTGTTGGAAAAAAGACATGTGCTGAATTTGCCAAAGAGCACATTGACTGGCCAAAAGAGACATTTTGTGGACTGAAGAAAGTAAGATTGTTCTTTTTGGGTCTAGTGGCCGGAGACAGTTTGTTTTGTCAGACGACCCCGAAACACTGAATTCAAGCCACAGTACACTGTGAAGACAGTGAAGCATGGTGGCGCAAGCACCATGATATGGGTCTATTTATCGCATACCAGGGATCATGGATCAGTTTGAATACATGAGAATACTTGAAGAGGTCATGCTGCCTTATACTGAAGAGGAAATGCCCTTGAAATGGGTGTTCCAACAAGACAACGACCCCACACCAGTAAACATGCAACATCTTGGTTCCAGACCAACAAGATTGACGTTATGGAGTGGCCAGCCCAATCCCCGGATCTTAATCCAATAGAAAACTTGTGGGGTGATATAAAAAAATGCAGTTTCTGAGGCAAAACCAAGAAATAGAGAAGAACTGTGGAATGTAGTCCAATCATCCTGGGCTGGAATACCTGTTCACAGGTGCCAGACGTTGGTTGACTCCATGCAACACAGATGTCCAGCAGTTCTCAGAAACAGAGGTTATACAGGTGAAACTCGAAAAATTTGAATATCGTGCAGAGTTCATTTATTTCAGTAATGCAACTTAAAAGGTGAAACTAACATATGAGAGACTCATTACATGCAAAGCGAGATATTTCAAGCCTTTATTTGTTATAATTTGGATGATTATGGCTTACAGCTTATGAAACCCCAAAGTCACAATTTTGAGATACTCTTTGTTTAGGGGATATGGATTAATTAGCTGACTAGAGTGTGACACTTTGAGCCTAGAATATTGAACCTTTTCACAAAATTCAAATTTTAAGCTGCATTAATGCAATTCCCTTTAATTTGCATTACTGAAATAAATGGACTTTTGCATTAATTTTTCGAGTTTCACCTGTGCAAATAAATATTAAGTGATTCAAAGGAAAGCAAAATCTTCAAACATTTTTCAGTTTATATAGTGAATGTTTATAGAAACATAGAATGTGTCGGCAGATAAGAACCATTTGGCCCATCTAGTCTGCCCAATATACTGAGTACTATGGATAGCCCCTGGCCCTATCTTATATGAAGGATGGCCTTATGCCTATCCCATGCATGCTTAAACTCCTTCACTGTATTTGCAGCTACCACTTCTGCAGGAAGGCTATTCCATGCATCCACTACTCTCTCAGTAAAGTAATACTTCCTTATATTACTTTTAAACCTTTGCCCCTCTAATTTAAAACAATGTCCTCTTGTAGCAGTTTTTCTTTTAAATAGAAGCTATTAGGATTTTGAGCTTTATTCACTTTTTTAAACACACTGCTATTATTTTGAACACAACTGTATATGTTGAGCGTCCTATTTCCATTTTTCATTCTTTACTAAAGTGCATAAAGGAGGGTCACCCCCTATGAGGCAAATTGTGTCCGGTATTGGCTCATATTCAGAGAGGCTCCCTGAATGGGTGGATTCCCTTATTCAGCCTTTAGTTCCCTCTATCCCGAGTTATATAAAAGATACCAGAAAGGTTTTGCAAACATTTGCTGACTTGGATAACTGGGGATGTAGTGTCCCTATATACAAATATACCCCATAGTGTCTGGCATTGGTGGCTTTACAATGGTTCCTTACAGTCTATAGTAATTACAGTCGTGGCCAAAAGTTTTGAGAATTACATAAATATTGGAAATTGGAAAAGTTGCTGCTTAAGTTTTTATAATGGCAATTTGCATGTACTCCAGAATGTTATGAAGAGTGATCAGATGAATTGCATAGTCCTTCTTTGCCATGAAAGTTAACTTAATCCCAAAAAAACCTTTCCACTGCATTTTATTGCTGTCATTAAAGGACCTGCTGAGATCATTTCAGTAAACGTCTTGTTAACTCAGGTGAGAATGTTGACGAGCAGAAGGCTGGAGATCATTATGTCAGGCTGATTGGGTTAAAATGGCAGACTTGACATGTTAAAAGGAGGTTGATGCTTGAAATCATTGTTCTTCCATTGTTAACCATGGTGACCTGCAAAGAAACGGGTGCAGCCATCATTACGTTGCATAAAAATGGCTTCACAGGCAAGGATATTGTGGCTACTAAGATTGCACCTCAATCAACAATTTATAGGATCATCAAGAACTTCAAGGAAAGAGGTTCAGGGCGTCCAAGAAAGTCCAGCAAGCGCCAGGATCGTCTCCTAAAGAGGATTCAGCTGCGGGATCGGAGTGCCACCAGTGCAGAGCTTGCTCAGGAATGGCAGCAGGCAGGTGTGAGCGCATCTGCACGCACAGTGAGGCGAAGACTTTTGGAAGATGGCCTGGTGTCAAGAAGGGCAGCAAAGAAGCCACTTCTCTCCAAAAAATCCATCAGGGACAGATTGATCTTCTGCAGAAAGTATGGTGAATGGACTGCTGAGGACTGGGGCAAAGTCATATTCTCCGCTGAAGCCTCTTTCTGATTGTTTGGGGCATCTGGAAAAAGGCTTGTCCGGAGAAGAAAAGGTGAGCGCTACCATCAATCCTGTGTCATGCCAACAGTAAAGCATCCTGAGACCATTCATGTGTGGGGTTGCTTCTCATCCAAGGGAGTGGGCGCACTCACAATTTTGCCCAAAAACACAGCCATGAATAAAGAATGGTACCAAAACACCCTCCAACAGCAAATTCTTCCAACAATCCAACAACAGTTTGGTGAAGAACAATGCATTTTCCAGCACGATAAGGCAAAAGTGATAACTAAGTGGCTCGGGGACCAAAACGTTGACATTTTGGGTCCATGGCCTGGAAACTCCCCAGATCTTAATCCCATTGAGAACTTGTGGTCAATCCTCAAGAGGCGGGTGGACAAACAAAAACCCACTAATTCTGACAAACTCCAAGAAGTGATCATGAAAGAATGGGTTGCTATCAGTCAGGAATTGGCCCAGAAGTTGATTGAGAGCATGCCCAGTCGAATTGCAGAGGTCCTGAAAAAGAAGGGCCAACACTGAAAATACTGACTCTTTGCATAAATGTCATGTAATTGTCGATAAAAGCCTTTGAAACGTATGAAGTGCGTGTAATTATATTTCACTACATCACAGAAACAACTGAAACAAAGATCTAAAAGCAGTTTAGCAGCAAACTTTGTGAAAACTAATATTTGTGTCATTCTCAAAACTTTTGGCCACGACTGTACAGTGGATATAAAAAGTCTACACACCCCTGTTTAAAATGTCAGGTTTCTGTGATGTAAAATAACTTTTTCCACCTTTTAATGTGACCTATAAACTGTACAACTCAGTTGAAAAACAAACTGAAATCTTTTAGGTAGAGGGAAGAAAAAAAATAAAAATAAAATAATATGGTTGCATAAGTGTGCACACCCTTAAACTAACACTTTGTTGAAGCACCTTTTGATTTTATTACAGCACTCCGTCTTTTTGGGTATGAGTCTATCAGCATGGCACATTTTGACTTGGCAAGATTTGCCCACTCTCTTTGCAAAAACACTTCAAATCTGTCAGATTGCGAGGGCATCTCCTGTGCACAGCTCTCTTCAGATCACCCCACAGATTTTCAATCAGATTCAGGTCTGGGCTCTGGCTGGGCCATTCCAAAACTTTAATCTTCTTCTGGTGAAGCCATTCCTTTGTTGATTTGGATGTATGCTTTGGGTCGTTGCCATGCTGAAAGATGAAGTTCCTCTTCATGTTCAGCTTTCTAGCAGAAGCCTGAAGGTTTTGTCCCAATATTAACTGGTATTTGGAACTGTTCATAATTCCCTCTAGCTTAACTAGGGGCCAGTTCCAGCTGAAGAAAAACAGCCCCAAAGCATGATGCTGCCCCCACCATGCTTCACTGTGGGTATGGTGTTCTTTTGGTGATGTGCAGTGTTGTTTTTGCGCCAAACATATCTTTTGGAATTATGGCCAAAAAGTTCAACCTTGGTTTCATCAGACCAGAACACCTTTTCCCACATGCTTTTAGCAGACTTCAGATGTGTTTTTGCAAAATGTAGCCTGGCTTGGATGTTTTTCTTCATAAGAAAATGCTTTTGTCTTGCCACTCCACCCCATAAGGCTACTTTCACACTAGCGTTCGGAGCGGATCCGTCTGATGTTTCATCAGACGGATCCGCTCCAATAATGCAGACGTTTGCATCCGTTCAGAACGGATCCGTCTGCATTATTACTTAGAAAATTTTCTAAGTCTGAAAGTAGCCTGAGCGGATCCGTTCAGACTTTACATTGAAAGTCAATGGGGAACGGATCCGCTTGAAGATTGAGCCATATAGTGTCATCTTCAAGCGGATCCGTCCCCATTGACTTCCATTATAAGTCTGGACGAATCTGCTCGCCTCCGCACGGCCAGGCGGACACCCGAACGCTGCAAGCAGCGTTCAGGTGTCCGCTCACTGAGCTGAGCGGAAGCTGAGCGCTGGCAGGCGGATGCATTCTCAGTGGATCCGCCTCCACTGAGAATGCATTAGGGCCAGACGGATGCGTTCGGGGCCGCTCGTGAGCCCCTTCAAACGGAGCTCACGAGCGGACACCCGAACGCTAGTGTGAAAGTAGCCTTACCCAGACATATGAAGAATACAGGAGATTGCTGTCACATGTACCACACAGCCAGTACTTGCCAGATATTCCTGCAGCTCCTTTAATGTTGAGGTAGGCCTCTTGGTAGCCTCCCAGACCAGTTTTCTTCTCATCTTTTCATCAATTTTGGAGGGACGTCCAGTTCTAGGTAATGTCACTGTTGTGCCATATTTTCTTCACTTGATGATGACTGTCTTCACTGTGTTCCATGGTATATCTAATGCCTTGGAAATTCTTTTGTATCCTTCTCCTGACTGATACCTTTTAACAATGAGATCCCTCTGATGCTTTGGAAGCTCTCTGTGGACCATGGCTTTTGCTGTGGGATGCGAATAAGAGAATTTCAGGAAAGACCAACTAGAGCAGCAGAACTTTATTTGGGGTTAATCAGAGGCACTTTAAATGATGGCAGGTGTAAGCTGACTCCTATTTAACGTGATTTTGAATGTGATTGCTTAATTCTGAACACAGCTACATCCCCAGTTATGAGGGTGTGCACACTTATGCAACCACATTATTTATTTATTTATTTTTTCTTGCCTCCACCTAAAAGATTTTGGTTTGTTTTTTCAATTGTATAGTTGTACAGTTTATAGGTCACATAAAGATGGAAACAGTTCTGAAATGATTTATCTTTGTCTCATTTTTTTACATCACAGAAATCTGACATTTTAACAGGGTTGTGTAGACTTTTTATATCCACTGTATACATCAGCACTCCAAGAGTTTTAGTCTGTCAGTGGACTTTTTATTGAAGCATAATTTCTTCATGTTTAATGAGAACTTTTTCTTACAGGTATCTGGAGTATCGATGGGGGCCAAATTCTCTCCCTCCATAGCCAATATATTTATAGCATGGTGGGAGAGACATTATTTATTTGCTGACTGCAATCCTTACTTTCAGGATATTAAATGGTATGAGCGCTACATCGACGACCTGCTGTTTGGTCGGGCGATGTAGCGCACATATTATTTGACACATATTTAAATGGTTGTTTGGATTCCCTTACACTTGGTTCACACCACAATACACAGTCCATTTATTTTTTGGACTTATGTTTAACTGGAGATGACATAAATTCTAGAATTTGCACATCCACATATAAGAAAGAGACAGCTGGGAATACTACATTGTTGGCAACCTCATGCCATCCCTTACATGTGACCCGTAAAATACCTAAAGGGGAATTAGTGAGGGCAAGGCGCAATTGCTCCAGTACAGAAACCTTCTTGCGAGAAGCAGAAGATGTTGGCAATAGGTTATATCATAGGACATATGTCGCACAATTGGTGCAGGGAGCAAAGGATTGGGCACTTTCCTTAGATAGGGAGGCATTAGTTTTCCCCAAACATCCAGTCGAGAAGCTTTCTGGATGTTTGAATTGGGATCAACAAAAAACATGATTTAATCCCACAATACTATTGATGTTATATATACTGTATATGTTTTCTTTTTTTTTTTTCTCTTTTTCCGGTATACAATGTGTTATATTCTATGGGAGGTTATTTCCAGGTTTTATAAATAACCCTACAACAAGGATCACGTGACACTAAAGTCCTTTTGGATAGGTGTGACGGGGATACATAAGGAGTAGGGGGAAGTGGCATTATTGTCATGAGTAAGGACCGGGATTGTGTGCTCTGATACGCATAGACCGTGTACCTTGTCTTGTCTTGGAAAGTTTTAACCTCATGAAATAAAGCTCTTCATTTTAGAAGCTGAACTTTATTCCTTTTCTCAAGTTTTCACAGCCGAGTCCAGGCTTCGTCCGTGCTTCTTAAGTTGCTTATGCAGGTGTGCTCTGCTCTTTTTCAAGTTGTGGTTACGAAATTATATATACACAAAACAGATTAAACCAACACCTCCAAATTTTATATATCGAAAAGCGCCTCCAAAATATGTATAATTTGTCAGTAGCATTCTTATATTGCTCTGCAGTCTTACAATAATAATCATCTCAAGATCTCATCCAAAGTGCTTCACATTGTAAGGTTTAACTTATTCTCTATTTGGCATCAGACATCAACCTGTACAAGATCCAAAGTTGTTGAAAGATTGCTAATAGTGATATGCCTTAGAAAGGTGACAGCAATGTTTGTGAAGGAGAAATATGGTTGTCGCATTTTTTTATATTCCCAGCCATTGTGCAGACTCAGTTGTTTCCTATCTTGCTATGTAGCTCTGTGTAATGTCTTGTGCAGTTCTGATAATGACCACATGAAGGCAGTGTTGCCCCGGTTAAGGCTCAGTAGCGATCACTTTTGAAGGCCCTTACTACATAGCATTGGTAGTAATAACAGCTGATCTGTCCATAGTCAACTAGTTGTCTACTGGAGTTTACTACATTTTCTAGTTTCGATATTAGACTGAATTGTTACAGGCAGTCTATCTTCATCTTTGACCACTTATAGCTATCCTTGTTCCTGGGTACTGTGATTGTGAGTCTACAGATAACCATCTGATTCTTGAAGATTCAATTTTCAGAGGATAAATTATATGGTAAGAGGCATAAATTAGTTTCTTTTATTAGGTCACAAAAGTCTAAATCAATGAGGTATAGATTTGAATGTGTACCACTCAAAGCCAAGAAATGGCTTAACCAAATCTCTTCAGTCTGGAGTGCTAAATCCTTTGATATCTAATTAAGCTGGACAGCTGTACAAAGCCGTTTATAACCCCACAGGGAGCATGTAATGCTGAAAGGCTTGTGCCTACAACTCTGTCTATTTCTATGACTGTGGTAGAGCCCTACATCTCTTCTTAAAGGCACATAGAGTAGGCTTAAGACTCTAGGCCTAAATTGCAGTGGTGCTTTCAATAGCACAGGCACACCAGTGAAGCGGCCATTGATCAGTCTCTGGTGGGAAGGTCGGGTATTCTGGTTGAAGCCACATTTCTGCTCATAATCACAGAAAACTGACTGGGGTAGATTTACTAAAACTAGTGCCAATGTATCATACTTGTCGTCTGCCACATTTCCTCAACTTGATTTCTTTAAGTTTTCATTATAACAAAAAATAATAATAAATGGTAAACAGACTCCGGTTGAATACTTGCATACCATACGTGACCTCCTTTTAAAATAAAAAATCAGACAGGTGGTAGAATACTTTGCACTTTCCTACTTTTAATCTCCTTCCCCTACCTGACACAGACAATCCTGTTGGAAAAGATGGAGCAGGGTACCCATAAATGCGGAGTTAAGTCAGTTGCACATTTAGTAATGGGGGGTTCTGGGCTACAGATATTCATAACCTATCCTCAGGGTTGCGGGTGTCAGCTAAAAGCTATATGGATAGAAGCAGAAGACATGTATAGTTTTCAGTGCCTGAGTACTAGAGCTCAGCTCTCATTCATTTGAACAGGAGCGGAACTGTAGTACCAGACTGGGGTGCCTAGGGCCCACCCTACCGATACATACAAATATTACCTGCTCACACAGCAGCAAGATGCTACCAGATGATTGAATATGGGGGTCTCTGCAGCAGATTTGAGAAGGTAGGTCCTGGGGAGAAGAGGACACTGGCTAGCTTTCCTCTATAACTAGAAGTCATCTCGGCTCTGATCGTGTCTATAATAATACACTGGGGAGTTTCTTCAATAATCTATCAAGTTTTTTTTATATGAACACAGGCTGGTTGAGGTGCTGTACATTGAATATATGTATATAGTGCAGTAAGTCTACTGTGTTATGTACCACTTGTGCAGGGGGTGGGAGACTAGGGGTCCACCGGGGGATTCACCTGTACCCCTGTGGAGTACCCCAGTACAGCCACTTTACAATGTACAGAGCGGTCTGCTTCTAGCTCTCTATGCTTTATAGTTCTGGTGCTGCAGCCACCTGAAACAGCTAATAGGTAAGACTACTTTCACACTAGCGTTCTTGCTGGATCCGGCAGGGTTCAGCAAAAACGCTTCCGTTACTGATAATACAACCATCTGCATCCATTATGAAAGGATCCGGTTGTATTATCTTTAACATTGCCAAGATGGATCCGTTCTTAACTCTATTGAAAGTCAATGGGGGACGGATCCGTTTTCCATTGTGATCCGTCTTGATCAGTTTCCCAGGACGGAAAGCAAAATACAACATGTTATGGTTTGCTCTCCGGTATGGGACGGCAACTAAACGGAATGGAATGCATTTTGGAGCATTCCGTTCTGTTCAGTTCAGTTTTGTCCCCATTGAGAATGAATGGGGACAAAATTGAAGTGTTTTTTTCCGGTATTGAGCCCCTATGACGGATCTCAATACTGGAAAACTTAAACGCTAGTGTGCAAGTACCCTAAGGGTGCCAGACCCTCAATGATCTGATATTGATGACCTATCCTGAGGATAAGTCATCAATATCTGTAGTCTACACAACCCTTTAAAGATTTATTTTGGATACATTGAATAAAAACTAAAGGCCCAATAAACACTAATGTTTCAAGCCACCGTATCCTAGGTTTCAAAAGTCATGGATCAGGATTACTGTATATGGATCCTTGTTTCAGGTGTGGAAGAAACCAAGTGTCTTTGCCTTGAGACAGCTTTTGTAAGGTTAGGTTCACTTTGGCGGCAGTGTTTCCGATAGCAGCGTCTGTCGAAGAGTCCAGCAATAAAAAACAGACTAAATACCTCTGCATACAGCATTATTTTGTCCGTCAGAATGCTGGTATTCACTGGACACTCTACTGATCCCCGATGCCAGAACAGAGTAGCAGAATTGTGGTGCAGATGTGCACCTAGCCGTTGAGCCATGCACTAGGCAGCAGTAGCCTTTGCAGATATTACCCTAAGTATTTACCGGTCGTGCTGCCCATAATAAGTTTCCCAGCAGCACAATCAACAGCTGATAAACAACAGTTATTTTTGAGTTTTCATTTTCACGCTGGGCAATTATCATTATGATTGCTCAGCAACAGTCCTGGTAATTAGCCAGTGTAAACAGTCATAGGTAACCAGCGATCAGCCGAGTATATGCTTGTTTGTCATTGAGGCATATTATCATTTATCGTGGAAGTGGGATGTGCTGCCAACTGTATGGGGCCAAACAATTGTATTAACCAGTGTTCATCCCCATACAGTTTGCATACTCGCTCTGATTGCTGCATGTATATGGAAGGTAAATCAAAAGTCTACCGTATCTGCTTTGTTGTGTAGTGTTCATCTTCATTCCTGGCTTTTTTCAAGCTTGGTTGCTGCCTCCAACTACTAAGGGTACTTTCACACTAGCATTATTATTTTCCGGTATTGAAATCCGGTAAAGGGTCTCAATACCTGAAAAAAACACATCAGTTTTGTCCTAATGCATTCTGAAAGGAAAGCAATCCGTTCAAGTATGCATCAGGATGTCTTCCGTTCCGTCCCTTGTACGGTATTTGACCGAACGAAATACCGCAGCATGCTGCTGTATTTTTTCCGGACAAAATCCTGGAACAATACCACACTTGCCGGATACGGCATTAATTTCCATAGATGTATTAATGCCGGATCCGGTACTAAGTGTTCCATAAAAAAATGCTGCATCGCAGGATCCGGTTTTCCGGTCTGCGCATGCGCCGGGACATAGGAGGGAGCTATTTTTGCGTTTGATCTTTAAATACCGGATCCAGTATTCCGGATGAGACTAATCCGGTATTTCACTGGATCAATAAAAAAGTCTTTCCGTTTGTACACGGCGTTGCCAGAACTGCCTGCCGGATTCAAAGTACCCTTAGCCATCAATGTGCTGTTCCTTAACACATATTATACTGGAATTTTTAACCTGTATTTTTTCACACCGGAACTTTATGCGGTTAAAAACGGCAGCTCCAGGGTTAGCTGAGGGTCATGCGCATGATTAAGGGGCGAGTCCTCCAAAAGTTGCGCGTTCTATAAGGCCCCTTTCACACGAGCGAGTTTTCTGCGCGGGTGCAATGCGTGACATGAACGCATTGCACCCGCACTGAATCCTGACCCATTAATTTCAATGGGTCTGTGTACATGAGCGGTGATTTTCACGCATCACTTGTGCGTTGCGTGAAAATCACAGCATGCTCTATAATGTGTGTTTTTCACGCAACGCAGGCCCCATAGAAGTGAATGGGGCTGCGTGAAAATCGCATGCATCCGCAAGCAAGTGCGGATGCGGTGCGATTTTCACGCATGGTTGCTAGGAGATGATCAGGATGGAGACCCGATCATTATTATTTTCCCTTATAACATGGTTATATCGCCCGTGTGAAAGGGGCCTAATGGTGAAGCTTTTGGCATTTTTCCTAGTGTTTTGGCACCACCTTCTCTATAGGGGGAAAAAAACACCGGGGAAAAAGTGGTTGATCCAGTCATTTAAAAAGAAAAAAAACACTATGAAAACAGCATACAGTATGGGGTAAAAAAACAAGACATTTCTGTGACTTTTTTTTGTAGAGATAAGACACCAGACCAAATTGATGTGGGTAGGAACCCTTGTAGCTATTCTCTGTACGTTCCACTCTTGGTTTTGGCCTAAAAATACTGATCGTGTGAGGCCCCATTCACGTTTCAGCATTTGATCAGTAGTTTTCATCAGTAAAGCCAGAACTAATATGATCCACTCCTGGATTTACCTAAATAACTAATGAAAAATACTGATCAAGTACTGTAGTGTAAATGATGCCAAATACTGTAGTTTGTATTGTATACATTTAGCCCCATTTTTGGAGGACCCTCAGCCTTCTTTGTATATGTATTCAGTGACCATGTTGCTGGATTTTGAGCATTGATATGCAGTCTGGAGCAGAGTTGTTTCCTGGCTGGGGTTTGGCCAAGCCTTGTTCATGTACAGTGGGGGCTGCAGAAATACCAGGAGTCAGGAGGATGTGAGGAGTGTGTTGTAAATCTGAGGTTCCCATCAGGATTACAAGAAGTGCATTCCTTATATAGCACATCACTGTCTGAGGCTGAGAATTCATTGTGGTGGGCTGTGGCTTCACCCCTTCATGGCCACATAGGCTACAATGCAGACTGGCCAAGTCAGGGTGACTGCACCTTTCCTGTAAGTAAATACTGGTCTTCTCCATGTAATTGGAAGTATCCCCTCACACCCAGTGATGCTGGCTCTAAAGTTTATACGCCCTCGTCTTCTAGGTGGGAGGGAGGACTCAATCCCCTTCTTACAGAGGAGAGATGATAAAGGATTCGGCTCAAATGTGGTTAGTAAGCAGGACCATATTTGGCAGTGTTTATCTGAAGCCTCTCTCGTCTGCTAATGTTGCCCGTCACTTTCATTCTCAAATACGTTTTTCTGGCCCGGGCAGTGGATGCTCAGCTCTTCACTCCATGCTATAAATACATGAGAAGAGGTCGTATGTTATCGTACCAGTGAAGAGCAGTAAGTCTATACAACTCTCCCAATAATCAGCGCCACTGTTTCCAGTATGTAATCGCACCTATAGTTCTTCATGTAGTGAGGTATGAAGACAAAGTAAAAATAGAAATTTCCATATTCCTTCCTTTATTGGTGAGGATTGTGAGAAATTCCACTGTATCCCTCACCATGCAATGTTCTGAAGGGCCATGATCCATAGGGCACATCCACTCAGGGAGTAAAATACAGCTGAAAAGTCTGCTGCAGATTTTGCTTTTAGGAGCTGTTCAGATCACATCTTTGTCACACATACGTGGGGAGGTGTTCAGAGTCCATCAAAGTATACTTGAACATACAGTGCCTTGCAAAAGTATTCACCCCCCTTGACTTTTTTCTTATTTTGTTACATTACAGCCTTAAATTCAATGTTTTTGTGACTAATACCAGACCTCGTGCCCGCTGGACGTCACCTACGTCAAGCTAACAAGCCGCTGTATGGTCAAGGGTTACCAAAGTGTGAAGTTACTTCCTCCAGAGGACCAGGTAAGCTTGGTACAGTTTACACAGACACCTCCTGTCCACGCGGGCACAGAGAGGCAACAAGCTGAGAGAGCCTTTTCACTGCCGCAGTGAAACAGCGCCTTCTCAGCTCGGGTAATCTGCCATCAGCTTCTCGTTTGATATAAGCCCGGTCCGCTAACGGGATTATATAGGGTGAGAAACCAACCCACGGTAGCTTATAAGTAGGCCGAAACACGGACGTGGGGATTCGTGATCGAGATACAAAAAAAGCACAAGATTAAATTAAATATTTAATCGCCTTAAGGCAGTGCTTCTCAATTATTTTCTGTCATGCCCCCCCTAGGAAGAAGAAAACATTTTGCGCCCCCCGCGCGACTGTAAATAGTATCATTTGTCTATAAAATTGTTATAAGTACACCTCTGCATAACACTGTATCCTTATTAACGTATAAGAGAATAAAAAAAAGAAATGTGGATCGGACACACACTTATGGGGGGATCTGTGGATGACGGACACTTATGGGGGGATCTGTGGATAACAGACACTTATGGGGGGGGGGGATCTGTGGATGACGGACACTTATGGGGGGATCTGTGGATGACGGACACTTATGGGGGGATCTGTGGATGACGGACACTTATGGGGGGGATCTGTGGCTGGCACTGTTACAGGGGGATCTGTGGCTGGCACTGTTATATATGTGCCATCCACAGACCCCCCACCCCATAACAGTGCCATCCACAGTGCCCCCCCCCAGCCCATAACAGTGCCATCCACAGACCCCCACCCCTTAACTGTGCCATCCACAGATTCCGTGTGTCCGCCGCCGCCGTTTAAAGTTATTAAACATGCCCCCCTCACTCCTAATAGTACCGTAAATCCGAATTTCTTCTGTATAATGCCGGCAGGCGGGCCGGGCGGCCGGCGCGTCCCTCAGTGACGTCACTTGTCTGCGCCGCCTGCTTCATTCATAAAGCAGGCAGCGCAGGCACGTGACATCACTGAGGGACGCGCCGGCCGCCCGGCCTGCCTGCCGGCATTATACAGAAGAAATTCGCACACCCCAAAGGCCAGCCCTGAACGAGCCCCCCTTTACAGAGCCTGGCGCCCCCCCTGGGGGGCGCCCCCCACTATTTGAGAAGCACTGCCTTAAGGGCACACTAGATATACTGTACATACTAGGGTTGGGCAATATACCAGTGTTAACGATATACCGCAGTATTAAGAAACAGCGATATGGCGATATCACTGTTCCTTAATTACCGCGGTATATTAGTGACGTCATAGGAGCGATCGCACTTGCACTGACCGCTTCTAAAACGTCTGCGTCCGGCCGCCTGTGCACATTGCCTGCCAGTTCTCACTGCAACCGCCCCCTCCTCGTTCCTACTTTACCTGGACTCCACCCACCAACCCGAGAACTGGCACTCATAGGCCACGCTACAGCCACCCTGAAGGCCCAAACTTTAGCAGCCAATGAGAGAGGAGAAAAGACAACGGCGTCCTCACAGGCCAGCTGCAAGTCAGGCCTGTAGCATTGTCCACAGCGGGGGAAAACACATGCGGACTAGGGTAATGAATAAACATGTCTCCTAGGTAATACCATCTACAGTCGTGGCCAAAAGTTTTGAGAATTACATAAATATTGGAAATTGGAAAAGTTGCTGCTTAAGTTTTTATAATAGCAATTTGCATATACTCCAGAATGTTATGAAGAGTGATCAGATGAATTGCATAGTCCTTCTTTGCCATGAAAATTAACTTAATCCCCAAAAAAACTTTCCACTGCATTTCATTGCTGTCATTAAAGGACCTGCTGAGATCATTTCAGTAATCGTCTTGTTAACTCAGGTAAGAATGTTGACAAGCACAAGGCTGGAGATCATTATGTCAGGCTGATTGGGTTAAAATGGCAGACTTGACATGTTAAAAGGAGGGTGATGCTTGAAATCATTGTTCTTCCATTGTTAACCATGGTGACCTGCAAAGAAACGTGTGCAGCCATCATTGCGTTGCATAAAAATGGCTTCACAGGCAAGGATATTGTGGCTACTAAGATTGCACCTCAATCAACAATTTATAGGATCATCAAGAACTTCAAGGAAAGAGGTTCAATTCTTGTTAAGAAGGCTTCAGGGCGTCCAAGAAAGTCCAGCAAGCGCCAGGATCGTCTCCTAAAGAGGATTCAGCTGCGGGATCGGAGTGCCACCAGTGCAGAGCTTGCTCAGGAATGGCAGCAGGCAGCTGTGAGCTCATCTGCACGCACAGTGAGGCGAAGACTTTTGGAAGATGGCCTGGTGTCAAGAAGGGCAGCAAAGAAGCCACTTCTCTCCAAAAAAGCATCAGGGACAGATTGATCTTATGCAGAAAGTTTGGTGAATGGACTGCTGAGGACTGGGACAAAGTCATATTCTCTGATGAAGCCTCTTTCCGATTGTTTGGGGCATCTGGAAAAAGGCTTGTCCGGAGAAGAAAAGGTGAGCGCTACCATCAGTCCTGTGTCATGCCAACAGTAAAGCATCCTGAGACCATTCATGTGTGGGGTTGCTTCTCATCCAAGGGAGTGGGCTCACTCACAATTTTGCCCAAAAACACAGCCATGAATAAAGAATGGTACCAAAACACCCTCCAACAGCAACTTCTTCCAACAATCCAACAACAGTTTGGTGAAGAACAATGCATTTTCCAGCATGATGGAGCACTGTGCCATAAGGCAAAAGTGATAACTAAGTGGCTCAGGGACCAAAACGTTGACATTTTGGGTCCATGGCCTGGAAACTCCCCAGATCTTAATCCCATTGAGAACTTGTGGTCAATCCTCAAGAGGCGGGTGGACAAACAAAAACCCACTAATTCTGACAAACTCCAAAAAGTGATTATGAAAGAATGGGTTGCTATCAGTCAGGAATTGGCCCAGAAGTTGATTGAGAGCATGCCCAGTCGAATTGCAGAGGTCCTGAAAAAGACGGGCCAACACTGCAAATACTGACTCTTTGCATAAATGTCATGTAATTGTCGCTAAAATCCTTTGAAACGTATGAAGTGCGTGTAATTATATTTCACTACATCACAGAAACAACTGAAACAAATATCTAAAAGCAGTTTAGCAGCAAACTTTGTGAAAACTAATATTTGTGTCATTCTCAAAACTTTTGGCCACGACTGTACTATCCTATCTTACCATCTATTGGCAGGCTCATCTGTTTTTGCAGCAGCCCCTGCATAAGGCAGTGCCAGCTCTAGCGTTGAGAAATAGCACCCAAAACAAAAATATACCACTTTACCATTTACTGCCCCCCATATACACATGAACGCCTGACCCCTCCCCATATACAGTGTACAGCACCCGGCTACCCCTGCATACAGTGTACTTTGTACAGTGCACATAGACTGGGATGTACTAGACCCAAGGGGAATATACAGGTCTCCTTGTGGGAATATAATTTCTCCTTGTGGCTTCCCCCATACAGTATAATGTCTCCTTGTGGCCACCATACAGTATAATGTCTCCTTGTGGCCACCATACAGTATAATGTCTCCTTGTGGCCACCATACAGTATAATGTCTCCTTGTGGTCCCCATACAGTATAATGTCTCCTTGTGGTCCCCATACAGTATAGTGTCTCCTTGTGGTCCCCATACAGTATAGTGTCTCCTTGTGGTCCCCATACAGTATAGTGTCTCCTTGTGGTCCCCATACAGTATAGTGTCTCCTTGTGGTCCCCATACAGTATAGTGTCTCCTTGTGGCTGCCCCCATACAGTATAGTGTCTCCTTGTGGCTGCCCCCATACAGTATAGTGTCTCCTTGTGGCTGCCCCCATACAGTATAAGTCTCCTTGTGGCTGCCCCCATACAGTATAATGTCTCCTTGTGTGTTTTCTTTTAAACGGGTATTTATCGCGATATATATCGTTATCGCGATAAATTTCTTAATATCTTTATCGTCTGAATATTTTTGATATCGCCAAACCCTAAATTACATACTAGAACACAATATACACAGAGAATATATACAGTGGTCTGAGGTTAGATACAGCTGATATAGGTACAACAGGGTTAAGCAGAGCAAAAGTCAGCTTCCGACTCAGGTACAGAACGGGGTCTTCTTGGCCCGTAGTGTCGACCTGGCTGAGCATGGCACCGAGGCCAAAATCCCTGGCATCGGTCTGTACTATAAACATCCGCGTGAAGTCGGCTGCTTGTAGGACAGGGAAGCTCGAGAGGGAAGCCTTCAGCGCCTGGAAGGCCATCTCGCAGTCATTTGTCCAATCAACTGCGGAGGGCAGCTTCTTCTTGGTGAGGTTCGTCAAGGGCTTCGCCAAGCTACTATAGTGGGGGACGAATCTTCTATAGTACACGGCGGTGCCCAGGAAGGACATCACCTGTTTTTGTCCTGGGGGTGGGCCAGGATGTGATGGCATCCACTTTCCCGGGCTCTGGCTTCAGGGTCCCCCCGCCTACCCGGTGCCCCAGGTAGTGGACCTCGCTCATGCCCAGCTGGCACTTCTCCGGCTTTATGGTCAAGCCTGCCTGGTGGATCCACCCGAGCACCTGCGTCAGGTGCTCTAGGTGATCCTCCCATGTGGGACTGAAGACGGCAATGTCATCCAGGTACGCGGCCGGGTACTCTTCAAGTCCCTTGAGCAGCCTGTTGACCATCCGCTGAAAAGTGGCAGGGGCATTCTTTATGCCGAACGGCATCACCGTGGATTCATATAATGATAAAGGCAGAGCGTTCCCGTGCCTCAAGGGTCAAGGGAATCTGCCAAATACCCCGGCTCAGATCCATAATGGTCAGGTACTGGGCCCCGGCCAACTGATCAAGGGGGTCATCGATGCGTGGCATTGGGTACGCATCGGTGACAGAGACAGTGTTGAGTCCCCTGTAGTCCATGCAGAACCGGGGCCCAAGCGCTGTTGGATGCCTGGATGACCCCCAGATTCTGTATTTCGTCAATCTCCTGACGCATGTGCTGCTGCACCTCCAAGGAAACCCGATATGCTGAACGCCAGATTGGGGGGTGATTCCTGATGTCCACGTGATGGACGGCCAACTCGGTCCTTCCGGGCTTGTTGCTGAACAACTCCCAGAAGGGGTGAAGGATGGCCCACAGCTGGGACCGTTGGTCCTTCAAGAGCTGTTGGGCCACCTCCACATCCTCGATGGACCCACCCGTCGTCACCAGGACGAGCATGTCCTTGAGGGTTTCCTCCTCCCCCTCTTCTGGGAGGTTGCAGACAGGTAGGGCACATGCCTCCCTCTCATGATGTGCCTTCATCATGTTCATGTGGAAGGCCTTCTGTTTTCCTCAGGTGTGATCCAGGGTGACCAGGTATTTCACGGCATTGAGGCGCTGAAGCACGAGGTATGGGCCTTCCCAGGCCGCCTGAAGCTTGTCCTGAGGTACGGGGACCAGTACCCATACCTTTTGACCCACCTGGTAAGTCCTCTTGCAAGCGTTCTGGTCGTACCATCGCTTCTGGCGGCCTGGGCCCGCTCCATACTATCGTGCACCAGCTGCGACAAGGCCTGCATCTTGTCCCGGAAGTGCATGACATACTCGATGACTGACACTCCAGGGGTGGCTACATCTCCCTCCCAGGCCTCTTTCACCAGAGCCAGGGGCCCCCGCACACGTCGCCCGTACAGGAGCTTGAAGGGGGAGAACCCCGTGGAGGCCTGTGGCACCTCTCGGTAGGAAAACAGCAGAGGTGGAAGGTACCGCTCCCAGTCACGCCCCTGGGAGTCGACCAACATCTTAAGCATCTGCTGTAAGGTGCCATTAAACCGTTCGCACAGGCTGTTGGTCTGTGGGTGGTACGGTCTGGTCACCAGATGTTGCACCTGTGTTTGCCTGCAGAGGGACTCCATCAATTGTGACATGAACTGGGTGCCCCGGTCAGTGAGCATTTCCTGGGGAAAGCCCAATCCGGATAAAATCTCCAGCAAGGCTGTGGCCACCCTGTCGGCCCGAATGGATGACAAGGCTACCGCCTCCGGGTGGCGTAGTCTACTACCGTCAATATAAAGCGTTTCCCGGAGATGCTGGGAATGGACAGCGGTCCAATTAGATCCATAGCCACCCTCCTCAAAGGCTCTTCAATTATGGGCAGCGTTTTATGAGAAAACGCAGTGGGTGAGGCCTCCTGCACACGAACGTATTTTTTTGCGGTCCGCAAAAACGGGTCCCGTTTTTCCGTGATCCGTGACCGTTTTTTCGTCCGTGGGTCTTCCTTGATTTTTGGAGGATCCACGGACATGAAAAAAAAGTCGTTTTGGTGTCCGCCTGGCCGTGCGGAGCCAAACGGATCCGTCCTGAATTACAATGCAAGTCAATGGGGACGGATCCGTTTGACGTTGACACAATATGGTGCCATTTCAAACGGATCCGTCCCTATTGACTTTCAATGTAAAGTCTGGAGTCCCTTTTATACCATCGGATCGGAGTTTTCTCCAATCCGATGGTATATTTTAACTTGAAGCGTCCCCATCACCATGGGAACGCCCCTATGTTAGAATATACTGTCGGATATGAGTTAGATCGTGAAACCTCATTTCCGACAGTATATTCTAACACAGAGGCGTTCCCATGGTGATGGGGACGCTTCTAGTTAGAATATACTACAAACTGTGTACATGATTGCCCCCTGCTGCCTAGCAGCATCCGATCTCTTACAGGTGGCCGTGATCAGCACAATTAACCCCTCAAGTGCCGCACCTGAAGGGGTTAATTGTACTATCATATCCCCCTGTAAGAGATCAGGGCTGCCAGGCAGCAGGGGGCAGACCCCCCCCCCTCCCCAGTTTGAATATCATTGGTGGCCAGTGCGCCCCCCCCCCCCTTCCTCCCTCTATTGTAATAATTCGTTGGTGGCACAGTGTGCGCCCCCCCCCCCCTTCCTCCCTCTATTGTAATAAATCGTTGGTGGCACAGTGTGCGCCCCCCCGCCCCCCCCCCCCCTTCCTCCCTCTATTGTAATAAATCGTTGGTGGCACAGTGTGCGCGCCCCCGCCCCCCCCCCCCCCTTCCTCCCTCTATTGTAATAAATCGTTGGTGGCACAGTGTGCGCCCCCCATCGCCCCCCCCCCTCCCTCTATAGCATTAACAACATTGGTGGCCAGTGTGCGGCCTCCCATCTCCCCCCCCCTCCCCCCCCGATCATTGGTGGCAGCGGGTTACTAGCAATAGTACAATAGTAAAAGATTCATACTTACCTGGGAGCTGCGATGTTCGTGTCCGGCCGGGAGCTCCTCCTACTGGTAAGTGACAGTTCATTTAGCAATGCGCCGCACAGACCTGAGGCTGTCACTTACCAGTAGGTGGAGCTCCCGGCCGGACACGAACATCGCAGCAGCCGGTAAGTATGAATCTTCTACTATTGTACTATTGCTATGTAACCATGGCAACCAGGACTGTAGTAGCGTCCTGGTTGCCATGGTTACCGATCGGAGCCTCAGCGATTAAACTGGGACTCCGATCGGAACTCCGCTGCCACCAATGATGATGGGGTGGGGGGGAGATGGGAGGCCGCACACTGGCCACCAATGTTGTTAATGCTATAGAGGGAGGGGGGGCCGATGGGGGGCGCACACTGTGCCACCAACGAATTATTACAATAGAGGGAGGGAGGGGGGGGCGCACACTGTGCCACCAACGAATAATTACAATAGAGGGGGGGGGGGGCCGCACTGGCCATCAATGATATTCAGAGGGGGGGGGGGGTCTGCCCCCTGTTGCCTGGCAGCCCTGATCTCTTACAGGGGGATATGATAGTACAATTAACCCTTTCAGGTGCCGCACCTGAAGGGGTTAATTGTGCTGATCACGGCCCCCTGTAAGAGATCGGGTGCTGCCAGGCAGCAGGGGGCAGTCTTGTACACAGTTTGTAGTGTATTCTAACTAGAAGCGTCCCCATCACCATGGGAACGCTTCTGTGTTAGAATATACTGTCGGTTCTGAGTTTTCACGAAGTGAAAACTCAGCTTTGAAAAAGCTTTATGCAGACGGATCTTTGGATCCGTCTGTATAAAAACTAACCTACGGCCACGGATCACGGACACGGATGCCAATCTTGTGTGCATCCGTGTTCTTTCACGGACCCATTGACTTGAATGGGTCCGTGAACCGTTGGCCGTGAAAAAAATAGGACAGGTCATATTTTTTTCACGGCCATGAAACACGGATCACGGATGCGGCTG
Organism: Bufo bufo; assembly: GCF_905171765.1. Taxonomy (NCBI): domain Eukaryota; kingdom Metazoa; phylum Chordata; class Amphibia; order Anura; family Bufonidae; genus Bufo; species Bufo bufo. The sequence goes on along the minus strand of NC_053389.1, from coordinate 610,715,218 downwards.
CAAAACGGTGCATTTTTCGTTTTTTCCACGGACCCATTGAAAGTCAATGGGTCCGCGAAAAAAAACGGAAAACGGCACAACGGCCACGGGTGCACACAACGGTCGTGTGCAGGAGGCCTAACAGGAGAAAAACTACTTGTATAACTACTGAACGGTAAATATGTGAAATTTACATTATATTAGGTAATGATTGATGATGAATTAGTCTAAAACAGGCATGCTCAAACTGTGGCCCTCCAGCTGTTGCAAAACTACAACTCCCATCATTCCCTGACAGCCTACAGCTATCATCCTACAGAAGGGCATCGTGGGAGTTGTAGTTTTACAACAGCTGAGGGGCCGCAGGTTAAGCATGCCTGGTCTAAAACATAAGTTATATTTATGGTAACTGGAATACCCCTTTTAAAGAGGACCTTTCACCCGTTTTGACATTACAATATCAATACCTGGCACTGTAGGGCATGTTTACTAGAGGTCATATTGCTAATTCTTTTTTTCAGATACACTCCTCCATTTTGGCGCTGTGCCCCCTGTTCTGTTTTGACGCCCTGTATGCTAATCAATAGCATCAATACAGGGAGGAGGAGACGGCCATGTTTCTCAGTGGAGCAGGAGCTCCGTACAGTATTAGAATGTATTGGCTCCGATGAGCCGAAGTTATTGCTTTGCGAAGTCTCGCGAGACTTCGCGTAATAACTTCATAAATTAATTTGTACTGTAAAAAAACATTTCCTGAACTCTGGTTCAGTTCCAAGTGGTACCCGAGTTCGGGAAATGTTTTTTTACAGTACAAATTAATTTATGAAGTTATTGCCTGAAGTCTCACAAGACTTTGCAAAGCGATAACTTCGGCTCATCGGAGCCAATACAGACTGTACAGAGCGCCTGCTCCATACAGTATTGGAACCAAGTTTTATGCGAATCGACTTCGGATGTTTCATCCAAAGTCAATTCGCTCATCCCCAGATATGATCTCTAGTAAACACGCCCTAAAGTGCCCGGTATTGATATTGTAATGTCAGAACCTGTGAAAGGTCCTCTTTAAGGGGTTAAATATGGGACAAAGACATGATGTAAATACAGTCTTAGGGCTCATTCATACGGCCGTTCCATGCATTGGGGGCAGCAATTTGTGGCCCCCAATACACGGGCACCATCTGTGCAGCTGCCGTGACGGATCCAGACCCATTCAACCTGAACAACAGCCGTGTGAATGAGCTCTTATGCCTCATTCACACAGTGTTTGGTCAGTGATTTCCATCAGTGATTTTGAGTCAAAACCAGGTGCGGCTCTAGACACAGAACTGGTGCAGATCTTTCCTCTATATGTCTGTGGAGACTCCAGTCCTGGTTTTGGCTCACAATAACTGATAGAAATCACTGACCAAAACACTGATGTCTGAATGAGGCTTTAGATATTTTTTGTTCGTTGGATGGGATGGCAAAAAATGCAACTCTGCCGTTGATTGTTGGGTTTCGCTTTTCATGGTGTTCACTCTGCCACATAAATGACATAACCACTACTCTGCAGGTCAGTATGATTGTGGTGATAACCAAATTTACACAAATCACTGCAAAAAATGCATCAAAATGATACGCAACTGACAATACTAGCTAATTCCTCAGGCCGATGTTAAAAGCTGAGAACTTTGCCAATATCTTCCAGTCAGGAACATATCGGAGCCCCTCATGCACCACGTCACGGTGTCTCAGCACGCATGGGGTCCTATCACTCAACTGTCCGTGGTGTGTGAACAGGGTCTGAACAGTGCTAGAAACCAACTCACAGCCAGGCTCTCACATGCCTCCATAGTGGTATCACCAATGCACTGTGAGCCGCACCCACAACAGACCATGTGACACAGAAGCCACACCCACAACAGACCATGTGACACAGAAGCTGCCAGGTGCAAAAGAATGTTACCACCACAATGAAGTGGCACATTCCATACACATAAAGAGAAAAACTCACTGAAAAAAGTGGCCTAAACGGGTGGAAATGCTCCAAACCCAGACACTGTAGCGTGTCTATAACCGGGGGAGCAATTCCTCCGCATGCGGTCCGCAGATAATGGCAATCGCCAGCAGCAAATGCGTACAATGGAGTATGCTGGGGCGGACCACATGCACCACAAGGACATCTTACACAAAATAATACATTGTGCAGATGAAAAAATATACATACACAAATCACTGCAAAAAATGCACCAAAATGATACGCAACTGACAATACTAGCTAATTCCTCAGGCCGATGTTAAAAGCTGAGAACTTTGCCAATATCTTCCAGTCAGGAACATATCGGAGCCCCTCATGCACCACGTCACGGTGTCTCAGCACGCATGGGGTCCTATCACTCAACTGTGTGTGAACAGGGTCTGAACAGTGCTAGAAACCAACTCACAGCCAGGCTCTCACATGCCTCCATAGTGGTATCACCAATGCACTGTGAGCCGCACCCACAACAGACCATGTGACACAGAAGCCGCACCCACAACAGACCATGTGACACAGAAGCCACACCCACAACAGACCATGTGACACAGAAGCTGCCAGGTGCAAAAGAATGTTACCACCACAATGAAGTGGCACATTCCATACACATAAAGAGAAAAACTCACTGAAAAAAGTGGCCTAAACGGGTGGAAATGCTCCAAACCCAGACACTGTAGCGTGTCTATAACCGGGGGAGCAATTCCTCCGCATGCGGTCCGCAGATAATGGCAATCGCCAGCAGCAAATGCGTACAATGGAGTATGCTGGGGCGGACCACATGCACCACAAGGACATCTTACACAAAATAATACATTGTACAGATGAAAAAATATACATACACAAATCACTGCAAAAAATGCACCAAAATGATACGCAACTGACAATACTAGCTAATTCCTCAGGCCGATGTTAAAAGCTGAGAACTTTGCCAATATCTTCCAGTCAGGAACTTGAGGTGCATGAGGGGCTCTTGAGGAATTAGCTAGTATTGTCAGTTGCGTATCATTTTGGTGCATTTTTTGCAGTGATTTGTGTATGTATATTTTTTCATCTGTACAATGTATTATTTTGTGTAAGATGTCCTTGTGGTGCATGTGGTCCGCCCCGGCATCCTCCATTGTACGCATTTTTTGCTGGGGATTGCCGCTATCTGCTGACCGCATGCGGAGGAATTGCTCCCCCGGTTATAGACACGCTACAGTGTCTGGGTTTGGAGCATTTCCACCCGTTTAGGCCAATTTACAACTAAACAAAAATAAATAGCAGTTTGTTGCATTATTCTGAGAGGGTTTGTTTGTTTATTTTTTATTTATTTTTCACATTTTAAGATATAGGGTTTTCTAAATATTTGTGTTTTTAAAAACTAGATTTTTTTTTCTACTTGATCATTTGCACAACACACAGTTTGTGACTGTGACATCTTTCTGTGCTTCATTAGGTCACCAGCTACCATGCCAACTGCTTTGGCAAGCCACTGAAGGAACTGATCTAACCAGTCAGATGCCACAGTTGCCATTGTCTTGCAGCCTGTAAGGGTTAAAACAACTGGGACTGGAATTTTCTACAACCCTAGATGTTGCAGGCAGGTGTCAGCTGTATAACCAGCTAACACCCACTGTGTATGGAGTCTGCTCAACTCAATGCACGCTCCATATACCCCCTTCCGATGTTGTGAAAGGGGTTAAAATGAGTCAGTAGGCCCATGCTCCTAGGCTGAGATACAGTATTGTGTGTAATGAATTTTGAGGTAAGTCCTTTCAAAAAACTTTATATCCTCCAGATCAAATCCATCAACATCATGGGCACCATTTCAAAGCTATACAGTCCATAAAGTCAATGGAGCAAGCTAATCATGAGAGTAATAAATGACGTCAGTTTTCCTGTGTTGGAGTATTTTGCACCAGGTTTATCTGGCACATGTTTGTTAAATTTGGCTTATCTTTAAACCTAACACTTTTTTCTAGAAATGTTACTCCAGTTTTCTGTGGTTTGTGTCCGGCCGATTTCCGACATTCTCTGCCGGAACTGTGAGACGGTTCACCCTGCTGCACATGTGAAAGTAGCATTGGAAAAGTACATGATGTAAACTGTAATGAAGGTAATCTTACGCACTGCATTTGTAAGTTATCCCCTCCCTTCTGATCCTCAGCTGTGTCATGTTTATATCATTTACCCTTCTAACCGGTCAGAGAATAAACATTTTTGTAGGAGAGCTTCTTTAGCATAGCTAACTACACCCACTTTACCACCTTCTTTGAAAACTGGAGTGAGTGGTGTAGAAATGCAAAAAGTCACAAAAATGTGCCTTCTAAAGTGACTTCTAACAGCCGCAAAAGCCCAGTTTTTGCAAATTATTATTTTTAGACAAAATTCTGAAGTGCATGGCTTGATAAATTCCCCCAATATGCCCAATGTATAATTGCAAAGGGGTTTTTCAGAACTTACTATTGATGACCTGTCCTTACGTTAGGTCATCAATATCAGATCAGCGAGGGTCCTACTTCTGGAACTCCCACAGATCAGCAGTTTTCACAAGCTGAAAGCAGGCACTGCAAGTACACAGCTCTGTACACTGGGCAGTGACCGGCCCTAGTTACTGCAGCAAGAAATTTGATCAAATGGCAAGTGCCAAAATGACTATTTAGACCTCCTACTATTAGGCATACATTGCACCAGAACTGAGCACCAATCTTCTGGCCTACTTTTGCTCTGGAAATCATATCCTAGGCCTGTCATGCCATGCCCCTTTTGTCGAGCATGCAAACAGAAGTGTATAATACACTTGCTAAATGTGCCGCACGGCATGTGCTCCCGAATTCTGGTGCATTTTCATTAGTACAGTAAACCTAGGGTGGGATTGGCCCATCGGAGTACCAGTGGATCCTCCGGTGGGCCCAGGAAGTAATACCATAGTGGGCCCCAAAGGTCCAGGGCAAAAAATAATTAAGCTGCCTTTGGAGATAATCACTTGATTCTGGAATCTATTTCTTTTATTCAAAATCTATTAGACTTTATTGATGATATAGAGGGTTGGGCATTGTTAATAATATCCTCTGGTGGTCCCAAGGAATCAGAGTCATATGTATAATTTAATGGACAGTTCTGTGCTCTTATCAGATAAGACATGCATCTTATATCCATGCAACATCTAAAGAAGGATGTCTAGTGCAGTGTTTCCCAACCAGTGTGCCTCCAGCTGTTGCAAAACTACAACTCCCAGCATGCCCGGAGAGCCTTTGGCTGTGCGGGCATGCTGGGAGTTGTAGTTTTGCAACAGCTGGAGGCACACTGGTTGGGAAACACTGGTCTAGTGTACCAGTGTTTTGTTGTCCAGACTAGCTACGTTCCCGAGTTTATGACCAGGGAAGCAATGTAATCATGTCCATGTCTGTGCTCCACATTCCTCTCTCACTGCCCCATTGTGATTCTGAATGACATGGCTGGATATCTGGGTCTTGTAGTTTATGCCCCATGTGTTACAGTTCTAACAGGTCTTGACACAACTGCTGTCAGCTGCTAGCTGGCGGAGTGGCCTGTCTGGAACACATGGCATGTCAGTCTTTTCAATCAGATAATGTAAAAATGGTATGCAGTATTTAGATCTCTGGAAAGTAATGTTGCTGACACTTAGGTCTCATTCACACGTCAGTGATTTCCATCAGTGATTGTGAGCCAAAACCAGGACTGGAGCCTCCACGGACATAAGGTATAAGGGAAATATCTGCACCTGTTCTGTGTTTAGACCCGCACCTGGTATTGGCTCAAAATCACTGATGGAATTTACTGACCGAACACTGACTGTGTGAATGAGGCATTACATAGATTCCAAAAAAAGGTGGTTTCATGCAGTGTTTTTTCTTTAAAAAAAATAAAATACAAAATTACAGCGCTTTTGCAATAAAAAATAAAAAAATGCCATGGCCAGAGGTCCACTTTAAGGCCTCCTGCACACGACCGTAGGCAGATCCGCAATACACAGGCACCTTTCCGTGTGAATTCCGCATCACGGATGCGGACCCATTGACTTGAATGGGTCCGCAAATCCGGAGATGCGGAATGGAAGCATGAAATGGAACACTGCAGAAGCACTACGGAGTGCTTCCGTGGGGTTCCGTTCCGTACTTCCGTTCCGCAAAAAGATAGAACTTGCTCTATCTTTTTGCGGAACGGACAGATGCTGACCCATTCATGTTGAATGGGTTTGGATCCGTCCCGGCAGCCGCACGGAGGTTGTGGTCCCCAATGCGTGGAACGGAACGAATACGTTCGTGTGCAGGAGGCCTAAGTCAGATATGAAACGTATCACAAACAGTGCATTTTTTTACTCTTTATCTTCTGTTGCATTGTTTTTAGGGTCCATGAGATTTTTTTTTAAATGCAAAATGCTCTGTATATGTTTTTTTTTTTTTTTAAAGCTCGCTCTGTACAGTATTGAAACAAAGTTTTATGCGAATCGACTTCGGATGTTTCATCCGAAGTCGATTCGCTCATCCTTATAGGACATGTTATATTTATTTATTTCAGGGCTGCAGAATGGATATATATATGGATGTGGCCCCATTGAAATGTGGATCGGATGCTGAGCAAAAATACAGTCATGTGAATGGAGCCTTACTATGATATTCTTTGTTCAAGTGAACCTTCTATCAGTCAGAGAATGGCATGTGTTTACTTTTCAAGTGTAAAGGTAGCAGACCCCTGAGTCTGTTGTCGGTGCTTGGAGTCCAGCTAGATTTACAAAGAAATTCGATGGCAGAATATGGTTTATTTTTTTAAAAACAAACTGCAAGCTTCCTTGCTCTGTGGCGCCTCTGCTTTCCCCTTGTGCCACTAATGGGAAAGAGAACTACATAATATTTGACATGAATTTTAATAAAAGTGCATAGTACAGTACCAAATCACTTTGGAGCAGGTATGCTAAAGTGGGACTGTCCTCACTCCAACTAGTCAGGCCAAAAAGCAGAACGGTCAATGGCATCTATCATCCATTAGACATCTTTACTGATCCAACAGACTGACAGAAGTTTATTCCTATTGTACGTATTTCAAAACAAAAGGAACACTTAAAAGTAAAGGTCAGGCCATAAACCCTTTTCATCTTTTTTCATTATTACGGAGCTCCAAATCCCCTGCATACACATAGGTTGAAAATTCTGCATCAAAAAGATAACATGATGGCTAACTGCAGCCACCACTAGAGGGAGCATAATGTGTTAATATTATATGCAAGGTATAACAGCATGCAGCGCCCGCTTGTGGTAGCTGCCGGTAGCCATGAGGTTTATCATTTAGTTGTCTAGGACAGGGGATTTGGAGATCTGTCAAAACAAAGATCTGACTATTATAACAATAAATTAAATTAAAGCAAGCCTATCACGTTATATATGCAGTCCTATCTGCAGACAGCTTGTTATAGAGCAGGAGGAGCTGAGCAGATATACAGGTTTGTGGGAAAGATTCATTTAAATATCTGCTTTTTCTCTGCTAGGAGTCAGTGGGTAGCTACGCTGTAAGGCCTTGTGCACACGGTCGTTCTGTGTATTGGGGACACACAGTACACATGCCACAGTTCTTCGGCGGTTTGGGGTTTTACCTTATAAACTGCATTTTTTATGTCACCCAACAAGTTCTCTATGGGATTGAGGTCAGGCGATTGGGCTGAATTGACTAGGAATTGAATTTAAAGTCCATAGTTGAAATACAATGGTCATAAGGAATTTGATATACTACATATACAACCCAATGTTCAGATGATTATGGGTTGAGGCTATCAGATAATCAGTTATGGTTGATTTGTTACAGTTTTTCCAGCAACAGCCATACAGAAGGATTCCTCCAGCCGAGCAGATCCACACAGACATGATCACTTTGGTAGAATTTTTATTTTTCTAGGCTATATTAGATTGTACACCCCTTAGTTTCCTTCAGCAGGTCTAGACTATCATTTATTGTACTTATGATGCTTATGTGTGCAGAAGCTGACAACATTAAGAGCTTGACATCATCTGATCATTAATCTCCAACATACCTAAAGGATGAGACTACAAAGTAAAAAGATCCTGTTAAGATTTCTCTCTGCCAAGAAACCGCTCCCGTGACTCCTCAAGCTCTGTATAAACTCTACCCAGGACTCCTCCTCTTCATCATAGGCTGTAGTGATCATAAGAGGAATTCTGCTGATATATAAATACTCTAGAAATTGTAAGAAACAAAAAACATAATTCACACTCCAAAGCAACTTCCAAATACCGATTATTATTACCATCTACTGTCTTGTTATTTCTGGCACAGATAGGTACAGGTATGGTCTGTGGCTTCTAGGTGCCTGACCAGAAGCTGCTCACTACTCAAGCTTCAGCATAACAGATGTACTCTAGATCTTAATGCACATTAAGAGTCCATTCACACGTCCGCACTTTGGGTCCGGATCCGTTCCGCATAATTGCGGAACGTGTACAGACCCATTCATTTTCAATGGGGACGAAAAAGATGCGGACAGTACACAGTGTGCTGTCCGCATTCACATTTCCGGTCAGCGGCCCGAACATCCGGTCCGGGGCTCCGCAAAAAAATAGAACATGTCCTATTCTTGTCCGCAGCTGTGGACAAGAATAGACATTTCTATTGGGGTGCCGACCCGGTGTTTTGCGTATCCGCAAAACACTGTGGACGTGTGAATGGACCCTAAAGGCAGTGTGCAAGAATGGAGGGGTTGGCAAACCCACCCCTTCCCCCACTTTACCGGACCTGTAAAGGGAAAATTACTTACCTGCTTCCTGATGCTGGCTCCCTGCTCATCCTCCTGGCCTGGGTTCCACTAGGCTCCCTCGCTGTAAACATCCGGTTTGACATCGCTGCAGTCCATCACTGTGTCATGTGACCATTTGCCATGACGTATGGGGAGCCGGTCACCGCTGTGGCCAGCGATTAGTGGCGATGTCACACCAGATATTTATAGTGAGGGAGCCCAGATGAGCATCACAAGCCTGGAGGATAAGTGGGGAGCCAGCGCCGTGAAGCAGGTAAGTAAGCTTCACTTTACAGGTCTGCACAATACTTTTAAGACCGTGTTGTACAGTGCCAACATAGTGGATAAGATTTTAAGAACTCTAAAAAGTCCACTGTATTGGCATGTGGTGTGGATTAGAATTTAAAGGGGTGTTCCGATTTGAATTTAGAGGGGTATTCTGATCTGGGACGATAGGAGTGAGTCCAAGAGGTGGGACTGCACCTATCTCAAGAACAGGGTCCCAAAGTAAATGGAGAGCACACCATGCTTGCATGGTATCCTCTCCATTCACTGCTATGGGACATCAGGAAATAGCCAAGCAAGCATGGATGTATTCTGAAGTTCCATATCAGTGAATGGAGGAGTAACTGGGCATGCATGGCTTGCTCTCCATTTACTTTGGAGCCCCATTCTTGACAGTAGCTGATCCCAGAGGTGGGAGATTTGTAGCAGTAGGCGCTCTCCAGGCCTCCTGTGAACTCTAATGCAACAATGAAAGGCAAACCGTAATGTCCAGTGTTGAAAGCAGGTTCTGCCTTGGTACTACTGACCAGATCAGAGTTCACAGGAGGACTGGAGAGCATCTACTGCCATCATACATAGTGCAGACACACAGGACCGACACCAAGGGTACTATGGTCACTCCCGTCTGGTATTCGTGGAGGGAACATTGACCAGCCTTTGCTATGTCCAGGACATTGTGGAACCAGTTGTAATGCCTTTTTAAAACTCAGGAGACGTGGTCCAACAAGATAACGCCCACGCTACACATTGTGCTCTTCAGGGTATCCAGCAGCATCCCTGGTCAGCTCAATGACCAGATCTCTCCTCCATCAAGAATGTCTAGGACTGGAAGGGGCGCTGGATCTTCCATGCACAGCAGCCAACAAACACCTTGGCTGAACTATAGGTCCAAGGGGATAGAGATTGAAATAACATAACACAGGAGGACATCCATCATCTGTACGACCGTTATTATGGCAGCAAGGGGAACTTTCTCAACATACCCTGCAGCAGAAACCAAAAGAAAGAGTGCAAACACCACTAGCAGTTTATACTTTTCCAACCTCAGCTCAATCAAATTTGAGGGTTTACCCAGGAATTTGGTATTGATGACTTATCCTTTAGCTGTCATTGACAGCAGAGGACCCGACCAGTTCCTGCCAGAATGCAGGATCTTTAATCCTGCGCTGTACGGCGCTCCCAGCACGAGGTGCAGCGTACTCAAGTTAGGTTTAGAAATGTTCCTGGGTGTTGTAGTGCAATAGACACTAACCTGAGACGGCTGACTCTCTGCAAGGGCAGGTGATGATGAGAAATGTTCGTGACGCCAGTGCCAATTAAACGGTGGCACGCCGTTTGCTGATAGCAGAAATAACTGAGGAACCACCGGATGTTAAAACAGAATTCAAACTTTAGTAGTCATCATATAGGGACATTGACGGAAGCGCAGTTCCTTTGAAGACAGTTGATTTTCAATACAGTTGATGCAGGCAATATATATATATATAGCAAGGTGACTTTAGAGTGTTAAACACAGGTCTTGCAGTACAGGCAGCTTGCACTCTATTCCTGACTGATCCTGGAACATAGAAACTCTTCTCCAAGGTCCAATGCCCTAGCTCTGGCGTATATCCTTGGTTTTATCTCTATCAAGTACCTCCTCTGTTGTCTTGAGTACCTCTTGCTTTTCTGGACTTGCCCCTGTCTCTCTCTCAGCTTCCTCAGGCTCTAGAAACTTCTGAACTCCCTTCCTAGGCTAGGCCCTGCCTATTTATACTGAACTGGGGGGCTCCCTCTGCTGGCTGGAATAAAGATTGCCTGCACCAGGCCTAACTGGCTTAAAGGGAAACACACATTACATTCTAGCAGTGTCGGGTAACCTACCCGTATGCTGCACACCCCCAGACTTTAACGTGAGTAAGGCCTCGTACTCACACTCGCCTTCCTGAACCGGCATAACATGATACATAACATTGGCATTACATTATAATATGATAAATAATTATTTCACACATAAAAAACATAACATTGGTAACTTCATGAACAAATGACACAAGGGAAAGGGGCGTCTTCTTACTTCTTAGGCACGGCCGCTGACCTGGCACAGCAGACTTAGGGTGAACCAGGTTAGTCCATTTTTCTTTGGTGGTAGTATAATAACAGAACTACCCAGGGGTTTCCTGTGGATGTATCACAGGCAAGGGCTCACGGGGAGGAGTCCATTCTTGCGCACAAATGTCAAGTAAAGTATTACCAGTAGCAACTGTTTGGGAGGAGACACCCCCAGAATAGTCAAAGTCTCCTAAACGGACTGGCGGACGTCCCCTAGTCATCCGGGTGGACCTTCTCAACACAGGGGTCTCCTCTTCCCTTAGCAACGAGGTAGAAGAAAGAGGAGCAACAGGAGGGTCTCCATCAGTGAGACCTTGGTCAGGAACAACTGGAACAACTAGATCCACTAGAGGGGGAACTGGATCCAGGGCATCTTGAACCGGCTCTTCTGAAGGTGAAGATAGAGTAGGTGCTGGAGCGGGCACCAACAAGTTCAGCCACGGTGTCAGAAGCCAATGCATGGGATCAGCGTCATATCTTAGATTACTGACAGCCTGCATAGGATCCTCGGGCTGTATTGCTGACTCTGACACAGGATATTCAGATCCAGAACTCTCGGCACTGGGTTCTGGTGTCAGGCAGAGCTTTAACCGGTTTCGGTGTACAATTTGGGATCCCTTGCCTTCCCGGGTGATCTCATAAGTGTGAGTTCCAACATTTGGGATTGCAGTGACAACATAGGGACTTCGCTCCTATTTACTGTCCAGTTTACTGGTACGGCGGTTATTCTTTAACCATACCACGGCCCCTATTGTCAAGGGTTCTGCATGGGCTGCTTGATCATAGTCTCTCTGCTGTCGGTCCCTAGCATAGTCCATACGTTCCTGAACAATGGCTTTGGCTGTATTCAATCGCCTTTGATGTTCAGCAACCCAGTCGGTGTTAGGTAATGGGTTAATGCAATCAGGTACGTGTATGTCCAATGAATGATCAGCAGGCAATGTCCCTTGGCGCCCAAACATCAAGTAAAAAGGGGTATACCCGGTGGAACAATGTATGGTATGATTGTATGTGAACATGAGCTGTGGCAACAGATTAGGCCAATCTCCTCTGTTTTCAGGAGGCACGGCCCTCAGCATCTCTATCAAGGTCTGATTCATTTTTTCACATAATCCATTACCTTGAGGATGGTAGGCCGTTGTCCGGATCTTCTTACAGTTGTGTAAGCGGCACAGTTCATGGAACAGATGGGACTCAGAAGCAGGTCCTTGATCGGTAAGGATCTTTTCTGGACATCCGTAGGGCAGGAGGAAGTGCTTCCAGAACAGTTCGGCTGTAGTCTTGGCTGTCTGGTCTCTCACAGGCACCGCTACAACAAACTTAGTGAAATGGTCAATAATAGTCATGGCATAAGCATACCCTGAGCGACTAGGCTCCAGTTTCACATGGTCGATGGCGACCAGTTCAAGAGGACGGGTACCTACAATGGGTCTCAGTGGTGCCCTCTGATCATGGTGCTCACTTCGTTTTAAGGCACAGGCACACTCCCGACACCACTTTTCCATGTCTATAAGATTTGTTTGACATGATCTCCCTGAAGTAAACCCATGTTGTTTTTCATCTTGCAATCCATGGGATTTTAGATGTTCCACAATCCTATCCTTTAATAGGGTTTCCATTAATTTGCCTACTATTGATGTCAGACTCACTGGTCTATAGTTGCTCGATTCCTCCCTACTACCTTTCTTGTGAATGGGCACGACATTAGCCAATTTCCAATCTTCTGGGACGACTCCTGTTACTAATGATTGGTTAAATAAATCTGTTAACGGTTTTGCCAGCTCACCACTAAGCTCTTTTAATAATTTTGGGTGTATCTCATCAGGCCCCTGTGACTTATTTGTCTTCACCTTAGACAGCAAACTTAGAACATCTTCCTCTGTAAAGATACATGCATCAAACGATTTATTAGTCATTCTTTCTAGTGGAGGTCCTTCTCCTTTTTCTTTTGTAAAAACTGAACAGAAGTATTCATTAAGGCAGTCGGCTAGCCCTTTATTCTCTTCTACATACCTTCCGTCCTTTGTTTTTAATTTAGTTATTCCTTGTTTTAATTTCCTTTTTTCATTTATATATCTGAAGAATGTCTTATCCCCTTTTTTCATAGACTGAGCTAGTTTTTCTTCTGCCTGCGCCTTAGAAGTTCTTAGAACTTGCTTGGCCTCTCTCTGCCTAATCTTGTAGATTTCCTTATCTTCATTGCTCTGGGTTTTTTTATAATTACAAAATGCTAGCTTTTTATTTTTAATGATTTGGGCCACTTCTGCTGAGTACCACAGTGGTCTCCTCCTTTTTTTTTTTTACTGACAAGTCTAATGCAATTTTCTGTTGCCTTCAATAATGCACCTTTTAAGTAGTCCCATTTCTCCTGGACTCCATGTAATCCGTTCCAGTCTGATAAGGACTCATTTATGACTAATTTCATTTTTGAAAAGTCTGTTTTTCTAAAATCTAAAACTTTTGTTTTTGTGTGGTGGGACTCTTTCACAGTTCTTATATTAAACCACACTGACTGGTGATCACTAGATCCCAAGGTTTCGCCTACAATGACATCATATACCGAATCCCCGTTTGTGAATACCAAATCCAAAATGGCCTCCCTCCGGGTTGGCTCCTCAACCACTTGTTGTAGAGATAACCCCAGTAGGGAATTTTGAATATCTGTACTCCTGGTAGAACTTGCTATTTTGGTTTTCCAGTTTATATCTGGAAGATTGAAATCTCCCATAATGATAACTTCTCCTTTCATTGTCATTTTAGCTATTTCTTCAACTAGTAGATCATCTAGTTCTTTAACTTGACCAGGTGGTCTATATATCACACCTACACGAGTTACTGCATGGTTAGCAAACTGCAACGTAACCCAAACTGACTCTATGTTGGCCTCACCAACTTGTATTAGGTTAGATTTAATGCTATCTTTCACATACAGGGCCACTCCTCCTCCTTTCTTGCCTTCTCTGTCTCTTCTGTATAAAGAGTACCCTGGTATGGTTATGTCCCAGTCATTTCTTTCATTAAACCATGTTTGGTACTCACCTCTCCATAATCAGTAGCATGCTTACTGAAGGCCTGGTGGTACTCTTTGACCAGCTGTAGGATCCCTTCTTGTTGATGTTGGGGGGTAGTCTCGTCCCCTACATGGAGCTCTTCCTACCAGGGCACTTGTGGCTGGGTCACTGACGGGCGTCCACTGCCTGCAGCTGGCGGCTTTTCTGTCACTGGAAGACGAATGATGTCTTGGAAGGACACCTGGGACAGCTGGGCAACACGGCAATGCTTAGTAGGCGCAACAGGATGATCACTCAGGTTAATCAAACGGACAGGTACTTTACCTTGGGAGACGTTCACCAGGCACTTGGCAGCTCTCACATAAGGGTAATCCTCCATCTGGATTGGTTCTACCAGGGCTGGATAATCTCGGCCTTGGACTCCCAGGACAGCACGACACCATAAAAGAGTTTGAGAATTAGGAGGCAAAGTCACAGGCTTAATATCACTAATCCTGGCAGTACAAATTTATCCTTTCCCATTAGCAAACCTCTGCTGGGCACTTAACACAGTAATAGTCTTTTGAATCACCCTCTTGGATGCAGAGGAAGCAGTGGGCAAAGTCTGATGTAATACGGCAAGTATTTCTGAATAACAGTTTTTGAAGACATTGGTGCCTAGAATGACAGGATGTCCTCCTCTGTCGCCGGTTTGTACTACTATCACCCCCTGTTGTGGTAAGGTTACTTCTCCCACCTGCAGGGTGGGTTCCCAGTATCCATGAATCTTTACTGGTTTGCCATTGCTGCCGATAATTTCCACCCAGGATTCAGGCGGCTGGGTCAATTGGTTGGTGTCCCAGAATCTTTCAAAGGCGGGCAGCTGAATAGTAGTGACCTGAGACCCAGTATCTAATAGGGCTTCAAAGGGGACCCCGTTGATCTCTATATTGATTTTAGGATGGGATCCTACATAACGTGGCATCCAATTTGGATACTCTGGACCTAGTGTTCTACCTCCCGAGGGGTGGTCCTCAGCCTCAGGGGTTGCCCGTTTAACTGCCAGCACGTGGATTCTGTGTGTCCCAGCTTTTTGCAGTATGTACACACGGGCCGCTTGCGATCTCTATTACGCCTCCCAGGATCCCTGGGGTGAGTCTCTTGGTAAGGAGGTGGGAACGGCCTAGGAGGTGACAGGAATTCTTCTTCTGTCATTATGGGTTTTTCCTATTCCTCTATTTTTCTGCACACTTTCTCTAGACTTTTAGTGAGGTGATTTACTTGCTCTGTCAGCATGGCAATAGTATTGGTAGCTGACACTTGAACAGCTTGGCCGGCCTCAGCTCGGTTAGTGATAAGCGGTTTTGGCCTGCAGGCTGATGACTCAGGTGGGGTGCTCAACTCCGGAGATACTGCTGACCCCAGAATTTTTATCGCCAGTTCTTTAAAGTCCAGAAAGGTACTGTTAGGGTGCTGGGCGGACAGCATCTTTAATTGGGTCCTTATTTGTTCACTAGACACCCCGTTGATAAATTGTTCCCTCAGGGTCTGGTCCTGGTTATCAGCCTCTTTGGGATCTATCTGAATTACAGCCCCTAAAGCCTCCTGAAGTGATAGGGCATAGTCACGGAGGGACTCACCGGACTTCTGTTTCTTGCCAAAGAAGTGCATCTTTATCTCTGAGGCAGTCCTAGTTTCAAAAGTGGCCCTGAGGCGGGTGAATATCTGTTCTAGAGTACTCCGCTCAGTAGCAGGCCAGGATAATACCTCCCTGCGGGCCGCTCCCTCCAGTTGCGCTAGCAGGATTTCCATTTTCTGGCCGGCATTTATGGGGTACAGTTTGAATAATGCCAGCAACTTTTCTTTAAAGTCTCTTAGGGTATGGGTCTCTCCTCTGTAGCGGGGGAACCATGGGGCCCCGAAATAGTAAGGTATGGTAAAGGGCATTATGCTGGGGGTTGTAGGATGATTAGGAGCCGCAAGCTCTCCCGGGGCCGGCTGCTCAGGCACTCCCGGTTCTGACATGTTAGCTTATTACGATGTGGCCGCTGGCGACTAAAGGGGCCGGAACAATCCCCTTCCCTCCGGTTACAAGTCCTTACCGGTATCGCCGGGTTCGCGCAGTCCAAAACTCGAGAGACCGCGGACGTCCAGAGTACGCGGTGACGTAGAAGAAACAGGGCCGCGGCGGTGCGATGATGACGAGGGGCGGGATTCTCTGTGTCCTCAGCAGCGCGGGAAACTTTACTCTAGGCGGCCATCTTGGTCCCCATTCCCTGACAGCAAGCAGGGTTGTTGAAAAGTCCATAAAACCACACTCCGGTGTGGCGATTTTCTTCCTCTTGATAGCGCAACACTGTACAGCGCTTTTTAGAGGTTTTAGGCACACTTTGGGTATGTTTTTCAGTCCACAAAGTCCACTTTAATAAAACAGGCAATTTGTCACTTTGGTCACAGGGCAACTGTATAAGGCACAAAGTTCACGCTTCTTGCACTATAAAGCGTGCGTATCCTGTTCGTGACGCCAAAAGAGAGGTGCAGCGTACTCAAGTTAGGTTTAGAAATGTTCCTGGGTGTTGTAGTGCAATAGACACTAACCTGAGACGGCTGACTCTCTGCAAGGGCAGGTGATGATGAGAAATGTTCGTGACGCCAGTGCCAATTAAACGGTGGCACGCCGTTTGCTGATAGCAGAAATAACTGAGGAACCACCGGATGTTAAAACAGAATTCAAACTTTAGTAGTCATCATATAGGGACATTGACGGAAGCGCATTTCTTTTGAAGACAGTTGATTTTCAATACAGTTGATGCAGGCAATATATATATATATAGCAAGGTGACTTTAGAGTGTTAAACACAGGACTTGCAGTACAGGCAGCTTGCACTCTATTCCTGACTGATCCTGGAACATAGAAACTCTTCTCCAAGGTCCAATGCCCTAGCTCTGGCGTATATCCTTGGTTTTATCTCTATCAAGTACCTCCTCTGTTGTCTTGAGTACCTCTTGCTTTTCTGGACTTGCCCCTGTCTCTCTCTCAGCTTCCTCAGGCTCTAGAAACTTCTGAACTCCCTTCCTAGGCTAGGCCCTGCCTATTTATACTGAACTGGGGGGCTCCCTCTGCTGGCTGGAATAAAGATTGCCTGCACCAGGCCTAACTGGCTTAAAGGGAAACACACATTACATTCTAGCAGTGTCGGGTAACCTACCCGTTATCTGCACAAGTGCCGTACATGAACAAAGCTTGGTCAGGTTAAATAAAGGTCCATCTGGGTGTTACTGGTCTGCTTCTATCCAGTCAATGATGCCAGCGTCATATTGTTCAGTGACACAGCCTCAAACTTGTAACACCCATATAGACCTTTATTGCAGACTGCTGGCAATTCATTCATAAACTTCTAGTAGGAATAATAGAGGAATGGCATAATATAGAGCCATATGATAAGATGCTCCAAAATATTTATTACATGGGGAATGCAAATGATTACTGAAACAGGCATGTCAGGAGAGATGACAGGTCCTCTTTAAAGCAGTACTCTGGTTATATAAAGTTATCCCCTATCCACAGGATAAGTTATAACTATTAGATCGGTGGGAGTCCTACTGCTGGGTCCCCCATCGAGAACAGAGGCCTCGTACCCTGTGGCACTTCCCGAAATGAACAGAGAGGCTGTTCCATTCATGTCTATGGGAGTTCTATGAGATAGCCGAGAACAGCGCTCTCAGCAGTAGGATCCCCACTAGAGTCGAGTGAAGCAAGCTTTGGATGCTTAATCCGAAGTCGCTTCGTTCAATACTTCAGAATAATACTGTACTGAGATTCGTCTCCATACAGTATTAGAATGTATTGGCTCTGATGAGCCGAAAGTAAGTTATTCACAAAGTCGCTCGTGACTTTGTTGAATAACTTCTGTAATTGATTTTTAAAGTGGAAAACCACTTTAAAACTTGAAACCGAACTCGGCTTTGGTTCCAACTAGTACCTCGGAACCGAAGCCAAGTTCGGTTTTAAAGTTTTCCATTTTAAAAATCAACTACCAAAGTTATTCAACGAAGACACGCGCAACTTCATGAATAACTAACTTCGGTTCATTGGAGCCGATACATTCTAATACTGTACAGAGACGGATCTCCGTACAGTATTATTCCGAAGTTTTGAATGAAGTGACTTCGGATTAAACATCTGAAGCTCGCTTCGCTCAACTATCTACTAGTTATAGTTAATAACTTTTTATATAATCGGAATACCCCTTTAAAGCTCAGATGTAGTTGCCAGACATGCACATGGTATATCAAAGTTGCTGGCATCCTTCAGCAGATGATTTTTCATGAAGTTGGTACCTGCCTGGATTCGGTGTAGTAAAGCATGCTGTATGGAGGACAGGACAGAGGAGGGAGGTGACTGAGGCCGATCTCTATAAAAGGTAAACTGGGTTATGTGTTTATTCCCCGCTGGATGTGCCCAGCCTGCTCCTTTCATATGTTCCTGTGACATTCCCCAGATACGGAAGCAGAAAGGCCTGGTGCACTGTAGCACCTCTTCGAGTACTATAACTCCTGGGTCAGATACACGTTGTCTCAGCTCACCCATGGTGTCACCACTGAACACTTTTCTACACCTCCCGGCCTGGGCAGACACAGAGCTGGAGGCCTGAGGATTACTAATTCACAAGTACAGCCGCATCTCATGTGGTGATGGAAGAGAGTCTCTTGGATGAAGTAAACAGAACCTCCATAAGACAGATGTATAGCCCAACACTTGTAGATTTGAGGACGTAGAGGGAGATCTATCAAAACCGGCTTAGTTGCCCATAGCAACCAAATAGATTCCACCTTTCATTTTTCAGAGCTCCTTTTGAAAATAGAAGCTGGAATCTGATTGGTTGCTATGGGCAAGTAAGCCAGTTTTCCTTTACACCAGTTTTGATAAATCTTCCCCATAATGTATTGCCAGAGTCTGTAATGGGTTAATGTTCCACTGCATAATACAGTATGTGGTATGTCTGTAACTTCGACTGCTACCATGTTGTCTCAGCTGTTGCTTCCAACCATGTGGTGTCCTTTTCTAATAGTTCCCTGTGCTCTCAGCCCTTAAATTGAGCTTGCTCCAGTAAACTGTGGAGGAGACTTATGAAAACTGGTGTAAAGTAGAACTGGCTTAGCTACTCATAGCAACCAATCAGATTCTACCTTTCATTTTCAAAGGCAGCTCTAAAAAATAAAAGGTGGAATCTGATTGGTTGCTAAGAGCAGCTAAGCCAGTTCTACTTTACACCAGTTTTCATAAATCTCCCCCATAGTTTAGGTCAGTTTTTTTTCCCTTTGTGCTAGTGTTGATAAATCACCCCTGTGTTTTAAGAATTTTCTACTTTCAAACACTGACCAAAGCAAGAAGTTGTCGTAGTCAAGAAATAGTAAACGTGCCATGCTTGTTTGTCGGCTGATCGGCACTTGTTTTACACGGGCCAGCATTCCTTATGTAAAATGCATAAAGTGACATGCAATTCACATGTCAACGTATACTGTGGATATCCACCGAGGACTTCGCCCTGCAAAGTATAGGGTTAAATTCACCACAAATTTACAGCAGAATTTCCACTGCGGAATTGCAGCAAAATCCGTAAAGGAAATTCCACCCGTACCCATAAAGCCCTATATTCTCCTCTGAAGCAATAAATTACCAATATGAGACCGCTTTCTACACTATAGGAAGGGATGAGATATGTAGTTGCTTTTTAATCTGATAGGAGCCAAATACCATTGTTCCAATGATCCCTAGAGCCCATTTAGGATTGCCACGTAGCAGTGCAGCCATAGAACTGAGTTGGGTAGCAGCACAACTCACAAACGGCAGGATTTTCTTTATAATTCTGGGGCTGCAGCCCTGGCAGCTTGTGAGTCGCCCTGTGACTGTTCTAAGGTTGCACTGCTTTACAGCAATCCTTGGTCATGAGACAGGTGTTATGGCAGGATCGCCATGTAGCCTCAGCCTTAGACCTCATGCACATGACCGTTTCTGTTTTGTGGTCCGCAAACCCTGGATTCACAAAATACGGAGTAGGTCTGTGTGCTGTCCCCAATTTGTTGCGGTCAAGAATAGGACATGTAGCTTTTTGCGGAGAGGACATACGGATGAGAAAAGCACACACATGATCTCTGAAATTGTCAGCCTTAAAACAGGATCTGGCATGTATCTCTACCTGTTATACAGTACGTTAAAAAACACTTTATTTCATTATATAAAAAAATTGTCTCCACACAAAAAACACTTTATTTCATTATATAAAAAAATTGTCTCAGCCATAGGCTGAACTGGAACTATTCAGACCAATAATATGCTGGCTCCTAAGTGCACCCTACCACAAGAACTCCTTATGTATATAGGAGTATGAAAAACAAAGGAAAGCTCCTATTGCAGTCCTAGAAGTGTATCTGCACTAATCCCTCAGGGCTGTAGACCCCATAGACAGTGCTATATAGGACAGAAACATAGAAGGAGTATTCCCTATTGGGGCTCAGTAAGGGCAAGAGAGCCAGCCTGCATGTATCAAATCTATACTGCAGTCTAATGCTCGACGCGTTTCCCTTCCGACTGCTGTCGGTAATTCATCAGGAGCATTGATCCAAGTGTATGGCCAACACTATGTGCTGCGACCCTGATGGTGGGTGCGCAATAATCACGCCAAACACACTTCTGTCTAATTAATGACTATAACGAGCCTCCCGGCACTGCAGTGGCCGTAGTGTGCGCGAAGTATGCGCTGATTAAATGGAGATGTCTCCTCCCCTCTCACTGCCAAGCTACTGACAGACATCCAATAGGCGTTCGATCGCTACCACCGGCCACGCCTCCTACTGCCGTCATCACTAACTTCTGACAGGCAGCCAATCCATGCACAGCCGCTCTCGTCGGCAACGCCTCCTCCTGTCGTCATTCTTCGCTATGGCAGTGGGAAGTAAGTATATTCGTGACGAATGCTAGGGTTATAATCTAAACAGGGACATGAGGCCCATAAGATATCTCCAAATTCGTATAAACCTTATGTCTATGAATCGGGACAGGTGAAGCAATACCTGCCATAGATAGTGGCCAATATTGGACAGAAATGTCAGTCACTGACACTCCTGTTAGAAACATATTGGATCCTGTCTCGTGGGAGGTCTCTGTCTGGCAGGTAGAGGGAGATCACAGGTAGGGGAAACAAACAGAGGAAACGACCATATCAAATGGACAGGAAGGCAGAGGATATATAAAATACACTGCATAGTGAAGGGCAACGCTATTCATTCAATAAAGCATGCGAATGAAATAGCATCATTAAGGCCCTTTGGTTTCACTGTATTCAGTGTGAAAATCCACTGCGCTTCCTTTCTGAGGAGGAGTGTGTCAACATCTCCCCTTGCCCCCCCCCCCGAGAGGTGGTCGCACATGTTCTATCCCCTGAAATTTGAAACAGTCTGTTGTCATGGGGTGATTGGTTGCCACTTGTTGCGCAATAGGGGTATCACCATAACTTCTGATCTTCAGTAGGTGCTCCCCTATGCGTCAAGGGGGGAAACACAGTAGTTCTTGATGTCAACATATACACACAGATGTGTAAGAAAATCCTTGACGATAGGATATGCTATATTAAGTTAGATCACAACCCCCTTGATACATATAAGAATGAACTGAACCAAATTCTGAGTAGAGCGAAGGGGCGCATACTGATAAGTGCTGGCGAACTTGCATATTTGTTACCCATGTACCCGACACTACCGGCCTTCTACAGTTTACCTAAAATACATAAGGGCATTGATCCTTTAAAGGGAAGGCCGATAGTGTCGGGAATAGGGAGCCTTACAGAGAGAATCAGTATTTATGTAGACAAAATTCTTAGGCCTTTTGTGTTCAGCCTGCCGTCCTTTGTTAGGGATTCTATGGACGTGTTGAGAAGATTAAATGACATCAGATGTGATAGTGATACCCTCCTTGCCAGCCTAGATGTAGAGGCTTTGTACAGCTCCATCCCACATCAACGAGGATGTGAGGCAGTACAGACATTTCTACTGGAAAGAGGGTCTCATTTCCATGAGCATAATGAGCTTATAATAACGTTGCTCAATTTTATTCTGTACCACAATGTTTTCATGTTTGACCGTTCCCTCTACCGCCAGCTCAGGGGGGTGGCGATGGGCAGTCCGTGTGCCCCAACCTTCGCCAACCTTTACCTGGGCTGGTGGGAGAGAGAGACAGTGTTTAGGGACAAGATGGAAGAATGGACCTCATCCATTTTATTATGGATGAGGTTCATTGACGATATATTCATCTTATGGAGAGGTACAAAGAAAAAATTCTCTGCCTTTGTATCTAGGCTGAATGTAAACACTCTGGGCCTATATTTCACATCTGTGATTGATGAAAAACATTGGACTTTTCTGGACCTCTCGATTGAGATTGACCCCTCTGGATATCTGAAAACAAAAGTGTTTCGCAAACCCACGGCCACTAATGCACTCTTGAGGTGGGAAAGTGGACATCCACCCCACTTAAAAGAGGCATTTCTAAGGGGCAATACCTTAGAATGAGACGGAACTGTTCTCAGTGGTCTGATTTTAAGGCATCAGCGGATGACCTACAGAAACGGTTTGTGGAGAGGGGTACCCAAAAACTGTCTTGAAGGAGGCCTATCAGTGTGCGGCTGCATGCGATAGGGAAAATCTCCTGCACCCCAAGAATAGGGTATCTGAGGATGCTCAACTACGTATCATAGGGACCTATGACACGGCACACAAGGAGATACGTGCGTTGTTGACTGAACACTGGGAGATTCTAAAAACTGACCCGGATGTTGGGCATCTAGTAGGAGGATATCCGATGATAACATACCGTCGTGGTGGAAATATAAAGGATAAAGTGGTCCATAGTGCTTTTCATTCCCCTACCAATGAGACCTGGTTAGCGGCGAATATACCGAATGGCACATATAAATGTGGGAATTGTATAGCCTGCAAAGTTATTTTGAAGGGTGCACACTTTACTAGCTCAACCACAGGACACAGATATAACATCAAATCCTTTATTAATTGTAAGACAGTAGGGGTGGTGTACCTCGCGACCTGCATTTGTGGATTACAATATGTAGGGAAAACAAAGCGTGAGTTTAGGAGACGCATAGGGGAGCACCTACTGAAGATCAGAAGTTATGGTGATACCCCTATTGCGCAACAAGTGGCAACCAATCACCCCATGACAACAGACTGTTTCAAATTTCAGGGGATAGAACATGTGCGACCACCTCTCAGGGGGGGAGATGTGGACACACTCCTCCTCAGAAAGGAAGCGCAGTGGATTTTCACACTGAATACAGTGAAACCAAAGGGCCTTAATGATGTTATTTCATTCTCATGCTTTATTGAATGAATAGCGTTGCCCTTCACTATGCAGTGTATTTTATATATCCTCTGCCTTCCTGTCCATTTGATATGGTCGTTTCCTCTGTTTGTTCCCCCTACCTGTGATCTCCCTCTACCTGCCAGACATAGAGACCTCTCACGAGACAGGATCCAATCGGATCCATTATGTTTCTAACAGGAGTGTCAGTGACTGACATTTCTGTCCAATATTGGCCACTATCTATGGCAGGTATTGCTTCACCTGTCCCGATTCATAGACATAAGGTTTATCCGAATTTGGAGATATCTTATGGGCCTCATGTCCCCGTTTAGATTATAACCCTAGCATTCGTCACGAATATATTTACTCCCCACTGCCATAGTGAAGAATCAGTTCTACCTGTTATAAAGCCTGAGATATGCCAACAGAAAGCAGCCTTGCCGTCTAAGATGTCAGCCAGCGTGGAGGAAGTGCTGACAGGCTGCACAGAGAAAGAGAGACACACAGAGCTTTCTCTCTCCCAGAGTGACTGTACGTGATCGAGGGGGAGGATAACATGCATCCCCCATCAATCATACTCACACATGGGGGGTACTTTTTTTTTGCAGAAAAGGAGTAAGAAAAGCATTTGCTCAAGTAATGACCACTCTGCACCTAATTACGCCATTTTACACCATGATCCAGATATTTACCAGGATCACAATGCCAAAAAAGGTGTGCCAAATACAACACAAACATCAATAAAGTTTACATTCTAGACTGTCCCTATTCTGTCCATACCCGATCTAAAAATTAAAATATACAGACCACGTCTCTAGCGATACCAGATACACTCTCCAGTAATGGCGATATTAATTATCACTGGAGAGGATTGTCTAATATATTTCTGGCAAATGGAAAGAATTCCAAATATCATCAGTCAGAAAAGAAATTTTCACTCCTTGACTGTCTCCATAAGCAATCATTTTCAATCACTGTAAGTTTATTTTTCTGAAAAGTATTCAGCCACTTTTCAGACAGGTGTAATACAGGGCTTTTTTTTACCCATATTACGGACCTCCCTTGGTTCTTCAGAACAAGAGGTAAAGTGTTCGGACTCATTTTCTGCTGAACTACATGGGGTTCAGGTGTGCAGCCCATAATACTGGAGTAATAAAGCACCCATATTATACCTGTCTAAAAGTGGCCTTAGCTAATGCATTCTATGAGGGTCAGGGATATAGCATTTTTAATTAGGACTACAGCTGGTATAGGAGGATGCAAATTATACACCACATTATTCCCAATGCTTGAATGCAAAAGGTGGTTGGTGCATTCCAGCATTTTTGCATTTCAGTAACATATGCAGCATTGAATGTAGACGTGTGGTATGTATGAACTCACATCTTACAGTTTTTCGCAGATGCAAATTTACGTTTTTGTCCAACTTTTGCTAATAGTTTGCTGCAAAGTTATATGAAGGTGTTTGTATGTATTAATTATTAGGTTATAATTTTATGCACTGTATGCTTTGTGCTCTCAGATAATGTAGATTATGGTAACCTAGAAGCAGTTTGCCACGTACAGTATACATTTTTAACACATGTGGATGATGACCATATATTTCAGGGATGGCCAACCTGCGGCTCTCCAGCTGTTGTAAAACTACAACTCCCACCATGCCCTGCTGTAGGCTGATAGCTGTAGGCAGTGTGTGCATGCTGGGAGTTGTAGTTTTGCAACAGCTGGAGAGCCTCAGGTTGGCCATCCCTGATATATTTCATGGTGTCTGTTCCAATGATTTTAAGAGCACAAGATCTTGTTGATGTATATGCTTGTGGAATATATGAGATTTACACACCTATATATTACATGTAGGCTATATGCACTAAACCTTATGTAACTTATTGTTTAAATTATATCTTATGTTTAACATATTTTTAAAGAATGTTTGATGCTGTTATTTTTAATTTTGCATGCAAATACCTATATTTCAACAAAAAACATAAAATCCAGCAGTTTTTGCACTGGACAGTAATAATAGGCACCACTTCTTGGTCTGTACAGATCACTTTACTGCAGTTAACTGCTTATCTGTCATTGTAGTCCTTCCTGTAATGATATCAGCTCTGTGTATAGATAAGACAAGATTCACCATTCACAGTAGGTGATTGTCAGAGTTTATCTATTCTTTCCTTGTACAATGACCTCTGCACAGATCACAGAACATGTCTAGAAAACTCTCCCATAGAAGTCAATGAGGTCTCCTCCTGACCATTGTGTCTGTGGCCAATGTTGTTAAGAACAACTCAGACAAGATGGCCGCCCCTATAATCATGTTAAGAAAATAGAATAAGGAAATATGCAATCAGAAAATAAAAACAGATAAGAAAAAAAGGATTTGTGTTGCTATCTGGTTTTAACTGGCACTTAACATTTTTTGTGACACATTACCTTTACAGGGCAAGCAATTTTTTTTTGTCGCATTCCAAAAACTATAACTTAGTTTTCCATCAATGTAGCTGTATAATGGCTTGTTTTTGCAGGACAAGTTGTAGTTTTTCATGGCACCATATTGGGGTACACATAGCTTACTCATTAACTTTTATTAATTCTTTTTTGTTGAGATGAGAAAAAGCAGCAATACTGCCACTGAATTTGTAAGTTCATTTTTGGTATAAATAATAATGATAACTTTATTCACTGGTTCAGCAATTCCAAATACATATAGGTTATTTTTTTACATTTTACTACTTTTACACAAAAAAAACTTAAAAAAAAATGTTTTTGCATCACCGCATCCCAAGACCAATAACTTTTTTCTTTTTGCAATCTACAGGGCTGTGTGAGGATTTAATTTATGCGTGACAACTTTTAGTTTTTTTTTAACTGGTATCATTTTGGGATACATAACGCTTTTTGATCACTTTTTATTACACTTTTTTATGGTAAATAAGCAAAAAAAAAAAAAAAGCTATTTGGGCGTTTTTTTACGACAAAATTTAAAATTCATAGAAAAGCGATGATACAATAGTTACAGCATTTTTTCTGTTTATAGCATACTGATTTATAACAGCCATTTTGACTGCCTTACACTCTCTTTTCCTCCCCCTCTCCACTTAAAGACTGTGTTTTTCTTGGAGCCAAGGGGGAAGGGGGGAGACCAAGTAATTCCTTCTGTCAGCATTCAGTCCGCTTCTAATTTTGGACCCTGAAGACTGCTCCCACCAGACTTTTTCGGAAGGGGTGTAATTGACACCTTGTAGAGATACTTTGTATTGGCAGACATATCGATTTGGGCTGCATCAGCAAAGAGTCCAGTTTAGGTTCACTAACACTGAAGCAGTCTGCAACACATTTTGCTATATTTTCATGCTCTAAATTTCAGGACTAACTAACTAGCTAATTGATTGATTGGCAAAATAAATATCCTGACACTGAAATGTATTAACTACATGGGAGATTAGATATCTATGAACTTTGTGCAGGATGAATTTCACATTTTACTCCCACTTTCTGGAATTGGCACAGGAGCTCACGGTATAGTGACATTTCAGAAACAGTGCACAATTTATATACAGTGTATTACATAGTATTCAACTTTCTTTTAAAGGGAATTTATTAAAGGAATTTAAAAGGAACCCCCCTGTAAGTGCAGAAAATTGATCAAAATATGGACAATGAATAGCCATGTAAGATGCATTCAAGAGATAGGAGAGAAGTAGGGTTCTGAGTACAACCTGAAAGCAGGATTAGACTATAAATGGTTGGTTTAAGGTTAGACTAGACTAATTGCAAATTTAGGGCTTTGATGCACACTACAGGTGATGTGTTTTAATACAAAGAAGCCTCTAGTGTTGTGCACTGTGAATTCTTCATATATACCTCCGTAAGTAGGGAAAATTGTATTTAAAAAATGGCCCAAATTTTTGCAATAACTAGAGACTCTCCTCCAAATTCCCGGCAAAGATGGAGAACATCTACTCAGTAGTAGGATCTTTTCCTGTGGAAAACTTCCCAAAGAAGGTTGTTTCCACTCATATGGTATCAGCAATGAGGAGAAACACCTTATCATCTTCCATCTAAGAAGAGAAGGGAAAAAGGGCTGTACACCTGGAAAGGTGGCTACCTACTCTCTTCAGCACTCCCATACAGTGGCGTACACACATTCCATGGGGCCCCGGTGCAAAACTGATCTATGGGGCCCCCTCCTGTTATGGGGGATATCTGTGGATGACGCACTGTTATGGGGGATATCTGTGG
This sequence comes from Bufo bufo, assembly GCF_905171765.1. Taxonomy (NCBI): domain Eukaryota; kingdom Metazoa; phylum Chordata; class Amphibia; order Anura; family Bufonidae; genus Bufo; species Bufo bufo. Next base: position 610,687,493 of record NC_053389.1, on the reverse strand, counting down.
ATGACGCACTGTTATGGGGGATATCTGTGGATGACGCACTGTTATGGGGGATATCTGTGGAGGGCACTTATGGGGGATATCTGTGGATGACACTTATGGGGGATATCTGTGAATGACACTTATGGGGGATATCTGTGGATGACACTTATGGGGGATATCTGTGGATGACACTTATGGGGGATATCTGTGGATGACACATATATAGCATCTTATGCTATATATGTGTCATCCACAGATATCTCCATAACAGTGCCATCCACAGATCCCCCCACAACAGTGCCCTCCACAGATCCTCCCACAACAGTGCCCTCCACAGATCCCCCCACAACAGTGCCCTCCACAGATCCCCCCACAACAGCGCCCTCCACAGATATCCCCATAAGTGCCTTCTAGTAAAGTAATGTATTAGTGGGGGGAAGGGAGGAGGCAGGGACACACCGGGGGCAGCTCCTACCTTCTGGGAGTTAATTCTGCTGCAGGACATTTTGCTCCACAAGTCTCCTAAGCGGCGGCCGCTTCGCCACTCCACCACTCCTCACATGGTCGGCAGTGGGCAGCCGAACTAGAGCGCCGCTGCCCGCCCTTCTGCTACTGTGCTGCCTGTGCGTGACATCTCTCCCTCCGTCATGCGCCTCCTGCCCCGCCTGCCTGCTTCATTCATAAAGTGGAAGGAGCAGACAGACGGGGCAGGAGGTGCATGACGGACATTTTGCAAGCAGCTTGAGCGGCGCGATATGGCTGCGCGGCCGCCCACCCGCGCCACTTAGACGTAAGGGAACACTGACTGCAGGGGCCAGGGGGGTCCATAGGCAGCCGGGCCCCTGGAGTGCCGGGCCCGGTCGCAACTGCGACCCCTGTATGTACGCCATTGCTCCCATATTCTTTTAAATATGATTGAGCGCTAAGTGATCTCCTCTTTTATTTGTTCACCCAGTCTTTTCTGGCTATGCTGAGTTGGCAGAATGGTCTAATACACCTCTGCTAACACTCGTACCTGTAGCCAGGTAAAGACAATAAAAATGGGCATGTTCAGCCACCTTTGGCTGAAGCTGAATGGGAATCTGGGAACCACTTACTTTTAACTTTTAAATGATAGAGCGCTGAAATCAACTGACCTGTCTCTACTTTATACTGCTGTTAGTATGGGCAGCATAAAGTTGATGACAGGTTCCCTTTACATCAGGGCAGTATTTCCTTTCGCCCATAGGATTAAAAGGTTGGATGAGCCACGTCTGTAATGAAATTGGAGGGATCTGTCTAAACAGTTCTGAATGTCAGATTCCTCAACCAATATCTGAAGCCAAAAATGATTTTGTCTAGAAAATATTCAAAGGGATTCTCCAGGAATTAAGAAAATAAAATTACTGAAAATACTTAAATATTACTTTATTATAAATATATTTACAAATACCTTTAATTAGTTATAATGGCTCGTTTTATCTAGGGAGCGATCATTAGGGCAAATAAAATGGCCACTGTCCTATTAGTACACCTAAACCTGTCCTAATCACACCTGAGGACAAGTCTTGAAAAACCTGGGCTGAAGAACTGCCTCAGCCTCCTCTCTGCTCTGCTTGTTAGGGATTCTGATCCTGAATACAGATGATAAGATCTTCAGCTGATTTTCTGGGAATGGAGTTCATGGGGACACATGAAGTACAAAGAGAAGGATGGGAATGTGGCTAATGAGTAGCAGCACTTGTATGCAGTCTCAGTTACCACAGACCCACATTACCACAGTCTGTCCTGTCCATCCTCTCTGTACTTCATGTCTCCTGATGACCTCCATTCCTACAGAGACTCATCTGAAGATCATATCAGTTGTATTCAGGATTATAATCCTTGACAAGTAGAGCAGAGAGGAGGATGAGGCAGCTCTTTACCTCAGTGCTGTGAAGTAAATTGTCCTGATGTGTGATTAGGGCAGGTTTTGTGTGCACTAATAGGCCATTTAATTTCCCCTAATGATTGCTCCCTAGACAAAACAAGCCATTATAACTAATAAAAAGTATTTAGGAATATATTTATAATAAAGTAATATTTAAGTATTTTCATTTTCTTAATTCCCAGAGAACCCCTTTAAGGCCCTCTACAGAGGCCGACACAGCAGAAAAGTATCCGGAATGAACAGTTTTTTTCTTAATAATTGCCTGCTTGGTCTCATGAAGGGGCCTGTCCAGCCTTAAAATGCATCACCACCTGTAAAAGAAATCAACTCTAATAAAGATACCTTTTAAAGGAATACTTTGTTTGGATCTTACCTGAATCCGCTGTGGCTCATCCCATTTCATCTTCTTAACACAGTGCTTACATGCAGCAGTTATCTCCTACTCAAGTGATCGCTCGTCCACATACAGAATCACGGCTTCTGGGCAGCAGATAGCTGTTTACACAGAACGATCTGCTGCCCAGACAGTGTTTCATCCCGATCAGCTGGTTTTATTACAACAAAGGGATGGGATTTTATCCTTGTTAGCAGAAACAGGCTTCACAGTAAATTTAGAAAAATAATTTCTCCAGCCATATAAATTCCCTAGTATTCAATACGTATGCCCCTTTTTCAAAGAGTGTCCCTACAAATATCCGTGTGATGCAGTAAATATCCGTTTTTTGTGGATCCATTGAAATTAATGGTTCCGTATACGGTCTGTATACGGAACGCAAAAAAAAAACGGAATGTAAACGGAAAGGGCTAATGTGTATCACAGCTCTAGTTCGCTGTGCTCTGTCTCAGGTCACTCTTCCCAAGCAAATTATATGATCAATTCCTCCCTTAGGCCTAGAAGAAGGGACACGTACAGTATAAACATATTTTTAAAGAACATCAATACTGGGTTGGTTTAAGAGAGAAATTCCAATTCCAAGGGATAGGTTCATCATTGGAATTCTTGATGTCCAGATTCCATTCAATGGCATCCTCAAATTATTTGAAGTCAATTGGTTCAGCTCCAAACATTGTTATTCCACAGCTGACTGAGAATCCTCTTTATTTGAATTTCTTTCAAGGAACTGAAGCTTCTCATCCTATCTTACCCAAATACTCTGTGACTTAGGATGTGGAAATAAATAATAATTACAGTGAATGTGGATCCAGCAGTGTCCGGCTATGCCAAGTAGGTAATTCTGGTTGTCTGTTCCTCTGCCGGAACAGACTTAGGCCCCTTTTACACGGGCGAGAATTCCGTGCGGGTGCAATGCGTGAGGTGAACGCATTGCACCCGCACTTAATCCTGACCCATTCACTTCAATAGGGCTGTGCAGATGAGCAGTGATTTTCACGCATTACTTGTGCGTTGCGTGAAAATCGCAGCATGTTCTATATTCTGCGTTTTTCACGCAACGCAGGCCCCATAGAAATGAATGGGTCTGCGTGAAAATCGCAAGCATCTGCAAGCAAGTGCGGATGCAGTGCGATTTTCAATCATGGTTGCTAGGTGATGATATGGAGGAAAGCAACCCCGGACCCCATTAAAGTGTATTCACTGTATTATTTTCCCTTATAACATGATTATAAGGGAAAATAATAGCATTCTTAATACAGAATGCTTACTAAAATGTGGATTGAGGGGTTAAAAAATTAAAATTAACTCACCTTATCCAATTGATCTCGCAGCCGTCATCGTCTTCTTGCTTCTTCTTTCAGGACCTGCAAAAGGGCCTTTGATGACGTAATCGCGCTCACCACCTGGTGAGCGTGATTACGTCATCAAAGGTCATTTTGCAGGTCCTGAAAGAAGAAGCAAGAAGACGATGCCAGCTGCGCAATCAATTGGATAAGGTGAGTTAATTATATATTTTTTTTAACCCCCTCAAGCCCCATTTTAGTAAGCATTCTGTATTAAGAATGCTATTATTTTCATTTATAACCATGTTATAAGGGAAAATAATAAAATGAATAGAACACCTAACCCAAATCCGAACTTCATGCCCGTGTGAAAGAGGCCTTATGGATTTACTGAATGCAGGTGTGGACGTAGCCTATGTAGTTTGTGCTATTCCTAATTGCTTCGAGAAACTATAAGTTGCTGGGCTTGATTTACATAAATGGACTATGCCTTTCTGTCACTCTCGGAGGTTTTATTTTAGTTCCTAAAGGGATGAAGACAGTGGCGTAGATATACAGGTCACAGTGACTGCAATTGCAAGCGGACCCCTGTGCTACGGGGGCCCAAAGGGCCCACCCTGCCAGTGGTGCAACCACAGTTACTGTATCTTTCACTTTGTAAGATGCAGAGCGTCTGATAAAGCGAATACTAGTGAGCGCTTCCATTATGAAAGCGCTCACTAGTATGCAGGAGGCAGGGAAAGAAGTGAATTAAGCGCTGTACTCACCTCTCCTCCCTGCTCTTCTCTAGGTATGCGCTGTACGCAGTCAGGTCAGCTGCGTGGGCCTGGAGAAGACCAGCAAGCGGGGACTGCAGGCGAGGACGCCGGATGTGGAGAGTAGTAGCTGAGCAGGAGAGGTAAGTTAATTTTATTTTGAGTCTTATCTGAGGTCTGATTTGGTGGTTTGAGGATCTGATATGGGGGTCTGATCTGAGGTCTTATATGAGGGTCTGAGGATCTGATGTGGGGTCTGATCTGAGGTCTGATATGTGAGTCTGGGGATCTGATATGGGGATCTGGGGATCTGATATGAGGTCTGAGGATTTGATATGGGGGTCTGATCTAACGATCTGATATGGGGGTCTGATCTGAGGATCTGATATGAAGGTCTGAAAGGAGAGGGGGTATTTTTTGTATTGGCACACATTATAAGGTTTTTTTGTACTGACGCACATTGTAAGGGGTATTTTTGTACTGGCACACATTATAAGGTAGTGGTATTTTTTGTACTGGCGCACATTAAAAGGTGGTATTTTTCTGTATTGGTGTACTAGCGCACATTTTAAGGTGGTATTTTTTGTACTGGCGCAAATTGTAAGGGTATTTTTGTACTGACACACATTATAAGGTGGTATTTTATGTACTGGCGCACATTGTAAGGGGGTATTTTTTGTACTGGCACACATTAGGGAGTATTTTTCTACTGGAATGCATTATAAGGATAATTTTTACTACAAGGGACTACAGGGAACATGATTACTAGTATAGGCACAATGGGGACATTATTACTATTGAGGGCATTGACAGATAATCATTTGTATTAGTGGAACTTTGGGGAGCACTATTACTGTGGAGAGTACCCTGGCACATCAGCTTAGCACAATTATTTTTGGGGGACATTATGTTTACACGATTAGTGTCAGAGACACTATTTGTTTGGTGCAGGTTTTTTTTAGGGTGCTATGTGCCAACAGTTATTGAAGGTGAACTATCTGTGTGGTACTAGAATTTTCAGGGGGATTATCTGTTTATGCAGTATATTATTGGGAAGCACAGTGGCCCACAGTATTGGGGGTGTTGAGAAGGTGGGAGGATAATGGAAAAGTGGGAAACTAAGATATCTTTTTGTCAAACTCTTCAGAGATGAGAGATGGCTGAAAGAAATCATCATGGTCTGAATGAAGGAAAGAGAATGTCTACATCAGAGGATGGAAGAGGTATGTGGCTCTGTATTACCCTACACATTTTGTAGCGCTGTATGGAATGTTTTCCAAGTATGTAGGAGGGTAGGGGTTAGGTTGAGAATTTGGCATGGGGGGTGCTGTTCCACCTCAGGCAGCAGAAAGGCTAAGTGCATCCCTGCCTCTTGCCACAAAGCACTGAGGGGAAGGGGGCCCAAGCTGAACTCTTGCACCAGGGCCCATGAGCATTTAGCTACACACCTGGATGAAGATGTCTCATTTAAAAGAGGCAAGGAGGACCAATCTCTGTGTACAGTCCATAGATTACAGCAGTACCTCAATCGGTCTAAGCCTCTTAAAAGAACCTGTTTATTGCATCTAGACCTCAATTTCAATTACCAGAGCTAACACATCAGAGGATGGACTTTGTTTACTATGAAGGATACAGGCAAAGCAGCGATGCCTTCCCTTGGAGAACGAGCATCTGCTTATTCATTGGGTGATTGGCCGCACCTTCTTAGGAACACTCCTTTCCCATAATTGCCCTGATCATGGCTCATGTAAAGGGACCTATATGCCCAAGACTGTGTCTGTCACTGGGGAATTTTCCAGAGTGATAAGGTTTCAGGTCAGCCGTCTTCTGTGACAAAAATTCTGCACTGTGAGAAAACTCTTGCGCTTTCGTGAAATTACCATCATGTGATCTTTTCCGTCTCCCAATCGGGAGGTAGTCATTGTGACCCATTAGTTCAAGGCTGGCCAACCTGTGGCTCTCCAGCTGTTGTAAAACTACAATTCCCACCATGCCCTGCTGTAGGCTGATAGTTGTAGACAGTCTGGTCATGCTGGGAGTTGTAGTTTTGCAACCGCTGGAGAGCCGCAGGTTGGCCATCCCTGCACTAGTTGTTGCTTTAAGGCTGAAGTAATCTCTTGAACAAATGCATACTTACCAACGTTTTTTCGTTGGTAAAATCATGGCATCTCAGCCCCACCCCTGGGAATGCCCTGTTCACACCTTGAAATGCCCAGTTGGAGGTTAGATTCTTGCAAATTGTGTTGCTGCCATGTGTGTATGCTGCATCTACAAGTTCAGTTTATAAGCAGTATGCAGTAAGCTCCAACTATTGGAAACCACAGAATGCCAGTATTTTACCATTTAAAGAGGACTGTTCACCTCTCATAGATACAGTATTTATGAATAAATGGACAACTAGGTATTACCATATATGCACTCCCAGTCTGGCTGTCTCAGCACGGGTTGGATAGTTGAGGGACACACCCCAGCTCTCACATACGTTTCTAGTATGAATAATAGAGCAATGCAGAATTATATATAAGTAAATATGCCCAGAACCGTTATATTGTAGAATATACAATTACTCACTAAAACAGATACATCAGGAGACTTTACACATCCTCTTTAACTCTGTGTCTATGGAAGGCATTCGGAGCCCTATATAAGAAAAAGAGCGCTCCAAATGTATAAAAAAATTAATTATGGCGTTGAAGGGTGGATTTTCCTTTAGGTGTCTAGGATAAGGGTACACTACACATAGAACTCCAGTGAACATGAACCACACACAGTCTGGCCCACACATAGTTGGCTTTCATCTGCATTAGTAAGAAGGTGATAAGCTGAACACGTGTCAAATACCAATAAGACTGTGGCATGAATAAAGGTGACATAATTGGTAAAGGGCTGTAAATTGTGACTATGGCTGAGCGGTAGGAATGCAGAAGGCTTTATATAGTGCACATTTGTATTCCCAAATTTCCCATGCTGCATGCAAGGCATTATAAATATAAAGTGGGTATGGGGCTGCGCATATTGGTCCTGGAGCCTTTAGTACTTATGCTATCTATAGTATTTGGGTTTTCCCATAGTTTTCACTGATGATCCACATATATAAAAAACGGATAGAGAGATCATGTCCTCTTGGAATTTATTCCAGATGCAATGTTTTGGCTGTGGAGCTTGATAAAGATGTAGACCAGGGATGGCCAACCTGAGGCTCTCCAGCTGTTGCAAAACTACAACTCCCATCATGCCCGGACAGTCTACAGCTATCAGCCTACAGCAGGGCATGCTGGGAGCTGTAGTTATACAACAGCTGGAGAGCCGCAGGTTGGCCATGCCTGATGTAGACCATGAGGCTGTCCATCACACATAACGCTATCCTTGGGTTACAGCTTGTTGTTTCCTAAAAGACTGCTCCTTGCTGCTCTAAACTTTCTGGTGATGAGCTGATCTTCATTTTAGGACTATAGGTAACTTTATTTTATGTATATTGCCTCCTTATTCTTGCAGTGCGGCTCCACAGTGTTCATTCATTGCAGTTAGTACACAGTAACTGGGCGACACATGTCTGATCCTGGTTCAGTCTCAAAGGGGATCTATATTAGGAAAGAGTATTTCACGATGGACTAGAGAGGCTTATCGGTGTAACAAGATCTAAACCAGCTTGTGAACAGGATTGCAGACATTACAAGGAAAGGAGGCCAACAAGATCCATCACTTTGGCAGGATAACAGGAAAATTTATTTTGCCCTAGTAATTATGGAAATATTTAATATATTGCAAGTTACCTAGTAATGAGTGCTGAAAGTGCTGCATAGCAAGGACATAGCTTCTTGTTCTGGTTGCACTTTTATATACTTATACTGTAGAATAAGATGTCTATATATGTACTGTAAATAAAAAAATAATGGCTGCACACACATATAAGCAATAAAGCTGAGAAATGGGGATCATTCTAAATTCAAGTGGTACTATACCTACTATTTGAATCAATGGAAGCTCTTAGCGCACATTTTGATCAAACTTGTGTCGGGCCCATCCACCAGGCGTCAAGGTGGCTTCCGCGGACGGGTCCCTATCACTAATATACCGCCTCTCTTGGACTTATCCAAGTCCACATGACGGGGGTATTGGTTATGTATAGTTCGCCCCCTTTACTTACCTCAATACACTTCCCTGTATTCCCCCCCACCACCATTACATCTCTCCGTCACCATCCCCCGAACCCACATAAGACTCGGACCACCGACTGGAATGTAATGGCCACAGCAGCCGTTTATTAAATAACAAATACACAAATAACCACAACAATAATACTGATAATAATAAAATGACCTAATAACTTAACCCAATGAGGGAAGGTCCTTGAAGCCCCAAAAACATCGAGCTGCCAAACCAGGGTGAGCCATTCTTGCCTCCAACCGTTACCCCCAGCTCAAAGGCTCCACCGAATGACCCTCCCTCAATTCACCACAACCGCTCGGTCCACCTGGGAGTCCAGCCCCAACCATGGGGCCCCCCCAATGTCCTCAGATTCCACCATGACCAACTCCAAGGACCCCCCCCCCCCACCGCCCCTAACCGCTGTGACATAATCAAGCTCCATAAAATATCCCCTCCCCCAGCTCCAACCAACTCCCCAAAACAAAGGGAAGGGTGGGTGGGAGCTTCTCTCTAACCTAAAATGGCTCCCTGCCGCCTTCTTCCCTGCCGTATTTAACCCCTTAACTCCTCCCCCTTACTTAAACGGACCTATCCTAACCCATTGCCCCCCTTTAGCCACCTCCCCCCCCCTAACCTCGTCCTCCAATCCCACTGACTCTAGTGCTCTCTAACCAAACACCCGTCATGGGGGCCTCCCCTAAAGGGTGCTTCGCCCCCCCCCCCCCCCCCCAGTCCGGCCATTGCTTGACGGGGGTATTGGTTATGTATAGTTCGCCCCCTTTACTTACCTCAATACACTTCCCTGTATTCCCCCCCACCACCATTACATCTCTCCGTCACCATCCCCCGAACCCACATAAGACTCGGACCACTAACTGGAATGTAATGGCCACAGCAGCCTTTTATTAAATAACAAATACACAAATAACCACAACAATAATACTGATAATAATAAAATGACCTAATAACTTAACCCAATGGGGAAGGTCCTTGAAGCCCCAAAAACATCAAGCTGCCGAACCAGGGTGAGCCATTCTTGCCTCCAGCCGTTACCCCCAGCTCAAAGGCACCACCGAATGACCCCCCCTCAATTCACCACAACCGCTCGGTCCACCTGGGAGTCCAGCCCCAACCGTGGGGCCCCCCCAATGTCCTCAGATTCCACCATGACCAACTTCAAGGACCCCCCTCACCGCCACCCGGACTTGACCAACTCAACTCTGGGCGTTCCTCCACAACCTCAGGGCCACCTCAATGCCCTCCTGCAATGCCAAATTCCACATATCCAGCCCCACGCCATTCAAGTGCACACCATCCGACCTCCAAAAGGCCCCCACTCCACTCTCCAACTCCCTGTGTCTGACCACCACCGCCCCGTTCCGAGCCATAAAACGCCCCATCGCTCTATTTACCTTCACCCGCAGGGCCGGCGCCACCAGTAAGGCGACTTAGGCAGTCGCCTAGGGCGCCATTTAGCAGGGGGCGCCCGGAGCCCCTTGCGGTAAAAAATAAATAAATAAATTGCTTATATAAGTCCGGGCGGCCGGCGGCGCCCCTCATGCGGCGCCGCCTGAGCGGCTGAGGCTGAGCGCTTGCCGCTCTAAAGAATCCTGCCTGCGCCTGCTGTGTGCTGCTGTTGTTAATGTAGCGTGGCCGAGCTCTGTTCGGTCCGCGGTACAGGAGCTTTTGTTTCCTGTACCCGGCCGGACTGACAGGAAATAATGAGTGACAAGGGGGGAGGGGGGTGTAAATAATGAGTGACAAGGGAGAGGGGGGGAAATAATGAGAGTGACAAGGGAGAGGGGGGGGAATAATGAGTGACAAGGGAGAGGGGAGAGAGGGGGGTGGAAATAATGAGAGTGACAAGAGAGAGGGGGGTGGAAATAATGAGAGTGACAAGAGAGAGGGGGGTGGAAATAATGAGAGTGACAAGAGAGATGGGGGTGGAAATGAGAGTGACAAGAGAGAGGGGGTGGAAATAATGAGAGTGACAAGAGAGAGGGGGGTGGAAATAATGAGAGTGACAAGGGAGGGGGGGAATAATGAGAGTGACAAGAGAGAGGGGGTGGAATAATGAGAGTGACAAGAGAGAGGGGGGTGGAAATAATGAGAGTGACAAGAGAGAGGGGGGTGGAAATAATGAGAGTGACAAGGGAGGGGGGGAATAATGAGAGTGACAAGGGAGGGGGGGGAGAGTGACAAGGGAGGGACTAGGGAGCGGCGGGAGAGAGTGACAAAGGGGGGGGGGGGGAGAGACTGACAAGGGAGTCCCCAGAGCCAGACCAAGAGTCAGACTGCAGCCAGAGACCAGATCATCTTATTGTCCTGGTGGTAAGTAGACAATGCAATATGTTTATTATGTAATTGTTTAGTTATTAATACTACATTGGAAACTAATTTACCTCACATTTAGGGTCCATTCACACATCCGTGTGTGTTTTGCGGATCCACAAAACACAGACAGCGGCAATGTGCGTTCCGCACTTTGCAGACCGCACATTGCGGCACTATTGCGGACAAGAATAGGACATGTTCTATCTTTTTCAGGATCGGAATTGCGGATCCGGGTCCGCAGTTCCGGATCGGGGCCGCACGTTCTGCGGCCCCATAGAAATGTATGGGTCCGCAATTCCGTTCCACAAAAAGAGACGGCTACAAGAAGCTGGATTAACCCTAAGGGAAACATAGCAGTTCTTTTAATTTAAAAGCTGAGAAAGGGGTGGAACATGATATGGGCAGATCATCTGATAAGGGGGGGGGGCGTAAATTTTTATCTTGCCTAGGGCGGCAAAAATCCGTGCACCGCCCCTGTTCACCCGCACCTTGTTAACTGCCTCCACTGACCGAGCGTCCCTCCAAACCCGCCTCGGGACTATGTCCGACCACACGGTCACCATACCAGGGAACAATGACCATAGCTGCAAAAAATCCTACTTAATCAACTCCCGAATAGGCCTTGCCGCCAAATCATTGCCTCCTGCATGGACTATTAACACATCAGGCGCCCTGTCCATTCGCACAAACCGATGCATCTCTGGCAATACCCCTTTCCAAACCATACCCCGGCGCCCAATCCATCTTACCACCGTAGATTCTCTGTCAAAACCCAACTGCTGGCCGTCCGGCCGAACCGCTGCCCGGACGGCTCCCCAGAAAACGTATGAATGCCCCACGATCCACACCAGAGCGGGTGCCGCATCTGCAACGAGAAGATTACAAGAACAATACCACAGCTTTTGCATGCACAAAACACAAAAAAAAAACAACAATCTTCTCCCACCCATGAAACTCCTATAAGCGGTCTAACCGAATGTACGACCGAAACCTGGCCGATTCCCATCGCCCAATCCGCTTAATAACATCCTCACCCAGGCACATTCTTGCCACTTCCGTCGCCGCCCCGATCCTGAAGGAGTGGCTGGAGTACCCCTCCTTGTCCAACCCCACCTGGTTCAAACACTTATAAAATACCGCAGAAAACTGAAAACGAGACAAGAAAGTGCCATCGGCGTGCACCAACAAAGGGGACAACGCCCCACCAGTCCCTGCCCCATAGTCCTGCAAACATTGAACCGGGCACATATCACAACCCTCAATCCTGAAAAGCACCACTCTCCGACCCCGACCCACCACATCCGTCTGACCGACGAATCACAAACTCAACTCTGTCCGCAAACAAGTCAACATCTTCCCTCAAAAGCCCCCCCACCCTACTCACCGATGGACAAACCAGTTCACCCAAACGCATTGCCCCAAAAAACGCTAAAGAAACAAACAAAACAACCGGACTTCCCACTCCGACCTACAAACCCCCCGCAATTGACTACCCAACTGAAGCAATAACGTGAACGATACAGGCATCCTACCATCCACCCCCATACCCATCCTTTGCCACCCTTTCAGTGCCTGAACCAACAAAAACTATTTCGTAACGTCCACCATACGCCGAGCCCTAAAACCAAACGCCAATCCCGCCATATAACCGTTAATCTTACTTACCGACCAACCCTCCTCCTTACAATGGCCCAAAAACATCAACAAAGAAAACTCCAACTCCTCATTCCCCCCTCCCAAACCGGTACACAAATCCTCCCAAGTACCCCAAACCCTCATATACATAGCCTACGTACCCGGCGCCAATGACGCTTGGATGAGCCCCGTTACGGTTCCTCCAACAGATCCCACAGGCAAGCCGGACACTCCAGACCAACCGCGTCTGCCTCCGGAGCCAACTGCCAAAATCGATTCCACTGTGAACGAGAAAGGGCGTCAGCAATACAATTCTCCACCCCTGGCACGTGCACCGCTCCAATCCAAGCATTAAGCGATAAACACTCCAACACCAAGCGCTGCAGCAGCCGCACCACTAAAGGCAACGATGCTGACAAGCCATTGATCGCTTGAACAACCCCCATATTGTGAAAACGCACCTTCCTGTCACGAAAACGCTCCCCCCATAACAAAACCGCCAACACGATGGGAAATAACTCCAATAAGGCCAAATTCCTCACCCAGCCCCGCTCCACCCACACGACCGGCCAAACCCCAGCACACCATTGACCCCCACAGAAGTACCCAAAACCCGAACCCCCTGCCGCGTCAGTAAACAATTCAAAATCAAATGAATCAACAACTTCCCCCATAAACAGCGAGCGACCGTTATACCGGTCCAGAAATGAACTCCACACCTGCAAGTCCGCTCGCAAATCTCTCCCCAACCGAATGTAATGATGCGGGACGACCACCCCCGCGGTCGCCTGCGCCAAGCGCCTGCAGAACGCCCGGCCCATGGGCATGATCCGACAAGCGAAATTGAGCTTCCCCAGCAGCGGCTGAAGCTCCCTCAACTGTAGCTTCTTCACCTGACTCGCCCTAGCCACCAGCCCCTTCAAATCCTCCAGCTTATGTCCCCCCTGCTGGCCTTGCCTCTGGACTCCTGCTGTGTCTTGCTGTCTCCTGTCCCCAGAAAGACCAGGGACGCTGGGGTTAATCACCGCTTCACACATGCTCCTGGGGGCGGAGCTTCCTTCCCTGGCCGGATACTGGGGCCTGCTGCCACCGGCCGCCATACTGGCAGCAGCCCCGCGCTGGCAACGCGACCTCCCACGCTGAGGGGCCGCCTCCGTGCCCGGAGTTACAGAGGCGCCCGCAGTACCAGGTCTCCCGATGTCGCCGCTCGCTGATGGAGATGGCCGAGCCCGGCCACCCCCAAGGATTCCTCCCACGTCGGGGCCTGGATGGAGCTGGCACCGGCGGCACCCGACGTAGAGGGTCCCGTGAGGGGCTCCGAATACGGCGCTGAGCCTGAGGGGGGGAAGAGGATGGGGATAAGCGCGCCAGCGGCCTGGCTGCCGCGGCCGTGCAACGGGTGGATGAGGCGGAACGGGAACCTCACCCGCCCCCCTCAGTAGAACTTGTTCTTGGGCCGACGCCGAGCCCCTCACCTCCACTGCCGCCCGCAACTCGCATATCGCCGCCTCCAACTGCTCCATGTCACCACAGGTACCAGCCAGCTTCTCTCTAACCTAAAATGGCTCCCTGCCTTCTTCTTCCCTGCCGTATTTAACCCCTTAACTCCTCCCCCTTACTTAAACTGACCTATCGTAACCCATTGCCCCCCTTTAGCCACCCCCCCCTCTAACCTCGTCCTCCAATCCCACTGACTCTGGGGCTCTCTAACCAAACCCCCCGTCATGGGGGCCTCCCCTAAATTGGCATATTCTTATTCATAATCATAGTCATGGGTGCACATCCATACCTACTATTTGGATCAATGGAAGCTCTTAGCGCACATTTTGATCAAACTTGTGTCGGGCCCATCCACCAGGCGTCAAGGTGGCTTCCGCGGACAGGTCCCTATCACTAATATACCGCCTCTCTTGGACTTATCCATTGCCTTATGGATGTGCACCCATGACTATGATTATGAATAAGAATATGCCAGTCTAAATTTTCTTGTAATATTTATCTGAGGGTGGCGCCTCTTTTAGACTGAGCACACGCCCATCTGCCTGGGGCTTGTGAGCAAAGTACAAATGTAGCTGGTTCCTTCAATGCCCTGATAATGTGGACTTGGATAAGTCCAAGAGAGGCGGTATATTAGTGATAGGGACCCGTCCGCGGAAGCCACCTTGACGCCTGGTGGATGGGCCCGACACAAGTTTGATCAAAATGTGCACTAAGAGCTTCGATTGATCCAAATAGTAGGTATGGTACCACTTGAATTTAGAATGATCCCCATTTCTCAGCTTTACTGCTAATATGTGTGTGCAGCCATTATTTTTTTATTTATTATGTTTGCCTTATGGATGTGCACCCATGACTATGATTATGAATAAGAATATGCCAGTCTAAATTTTCTTGTAATATATATGTACTGTACATATATATAGTGTACAGTATATTGCAAATATTCAGCCATGAGTTAGCATCAGGTTTGGACTGGCCCACAGGGGAAGAGGTGAATCCCCCGGTGGGCCCCTGAGTTTAGTGGGCCCCTTGTCCCCCACCCCCTGTACAAGTGACATATGACACAGTAGACTGACATATAGATAGGCTGGCTGAGATGTTATACAGTACATTTCCTATGTTCATATAAAAAACTGGGTAGTGTGGGCAAGTAGCATATGCATGTAGCTTTACAGTGGGCCCCCCACAATGAATTTTACTGGTGGGCCCTGGGCACTCCAGTCCGACAGTGGTTAGCATCCATTTTATAGAGGTACAACTCATATTCTAGGTTCTATGGTGATTTATGTTCAGTCCAGTACAATTGGAGGTCCAGTCCATGGGATTACTATACAGATATTTACACACATCTGGATTTCAGTTGTCAGAAACTGGCCTAAATTTTCAAAAGATTATACTTATTAACGTTTTCCTGTTTGTCTGAATATGAACCCCCTTTTTGTTGCTGCTTATATCCAGAAACGTTCTTGATAGGTTTAATGCTTCATGCACAAGGTTGAATCACAACAATTATATACAGTTGCAAGAAAAAGTATGTGAACCCTTTGGAATGATATGGATTTCTGCACAAATTCGTCATAAAATGGAATCTGATCTTCATCTAAGTCACAACAATAGACAATCACAGTCTGCTTAAACTAATAACACACAAAGAGTTAAATGTTACCATGTTTTTATTGAACACACAATGTAAACATTCCCAGTGCAGGTGGAAAAAGTATGTGAACCCATTGACTAATGACATCTCCAAGAGCTAATTGGAGTGAGGTGTCAGCCAACTGGAGTCCAATCAATGAGATGAGATTGGAGGTGTTGATTACAGCTGCCCTGCCCTATAAAAAACACACTCCAGTTGTGGGTTTGCTTTTAATAAGAAGCATTGCCTGATGTGAATGATGACTCGCATAAAAGAGCTCTCAGAAGACCTACAATTAAGAATTGTTGACTTGCATAAAGCTGGAAAGGGTTATAAAAGTATCTCCAAAAGCCTTGCTGTTCATCAGTCCATGGTAAGACAAATTGTCTATAAATGGAGAAAGTTCAGCACTGCTGCTACTCTCCCTAGGAGTGGCTGTCCTGTAAATATGACTGCAATAGCACAGCGCAGACTGCTCAATGAGGTGAAGAAGAATCCTAGAGTGTCAGCTAAAGACTCACAAAAGTCTCTGGCATATGCTAACATCCCTGTTAGCGAATCCAAGGTACGTAAAACACTAAACAAGAATGGGTTTCATGGGAGGATATCACAGAGGAAGTCACTGCTGTCCAAAAAAAACATTGCTGCACGTTTAAAGTTTGCACAAGAGCACCTGGATGTTCCACAGCAGTACTGGCAAAATATTCCGTGGACAGATGAAACCAAAGTTGAGTTTTTTGGAAGGAACACACAACACTATGTATGGAGAAAAAGAGGCACAGCACACCAACATCAAGACCTCATCCCAACTGTGAAGTATGGTGGTGGAGGCATCATGGTTTGGGGCTGCTTTGCTGCGTCAGGGCCTGGATAGATTGCTATCATCAAAGGAAAAATGAAGTCCCAAGTTTATCAAGACATTTTGCAGGAGAGCTTAAGGCCATCTGTCCACCAGCTGAAGCTCAACAGAAGATGGGTGTTGCAACAGGGCAATGACCCAAAGCATAGAAGTAAATCAACAACAGAATGGCTTAAACAGAAGAAAATGCGCCTTCTGGAGTGGCCCAGTCAGAGTCCTGACCTCAACCCGATTGAGATGCTGTGGCATGACCTCAAGAAAGCGATTCACACCAGACATCCCAAGAATATTGCTGAACTGAAACAGTTCTGTAAAGAGGAATGGTCAAGAATTACTCCTGACCGTTGTGCACATCTGATCTGCAACTACAGGAAACGTTTGGTTGAAGTTATTGCTGCCAAAGGAGGTTCAACCAGTTATTAAATCCAAGGGTTCACATACTTTTTCCACCTGCACTGTGAATGTTTACATGGTGTGTTCAATAAAAACATGGTAACATTTAATTCTTTGTGTGTTATTAGTTTAAGCAGACTGTGGTTGTCTATTGTTGTGACTTAGATGAAGATCAGATCACATTTTATGACCAATTTGTGCAGAAATCCATATAATTCCAAAGGGTTCACATACTTTTTCTTGCAACTGTACATACAGACTCTCTAAGAATAGAGTATGTGTTCCGTCACATACCATATCACACAGATATCCTGTACATTCCTGTGTAGAGGTTCCATACGTTGGCATAAAAAGCATACATTATACTACTCAGTGCACAAGACCTTAAAGGGAATCTGTTCTCAGTTGAATGGAGATCTGAGGAATTTGGAGACTAAATGAACACCTTGAACTCTTTGTCACATTCCTCCAACCATTCCTGGACAACGTTCGCATTATCCTGCTGAAAGGCGCAACTACAATTAGCGAATACTGTTGCCATGAAGGGGTGTACTTGGTCTGCAATAATGTTTAGGTAGGTGGAACATGTCAAAGTAACATCCACATAAATCTCAGGGTTCAAGCAGCATTGTGGTCCATAACATTGCCTAAAAACATCACACTGTCTCTCCTGGCTCGGCTCATCTTCTTCTGATAGTGCATCTTGGTGCCATGACTTCCCCAGGTAAGTAACACATAGGCACCTGTCTGTCTATATGAAGTAAAAGAAAATGTTATGCACCAAACCAGCCACCTTCGTCCACTGCCCAATGGTCCTCCAGTTCTTGTTCAGTGGATGAGTACAGTAGCTTTTGTATGGGACTGGACTAGATGGGCTAGTCTTCACTCCTCACACACATCACGAGCACTGGGCACCTATGACCCTGTTTCTGGATCACTGTTTGTCCTTCTTTGGGATACGTTTGGTAGGTTCTAATAGCTGAACACTGTAAACATCTCGTAAGACCTGCTGTATTGGAAATGTTCTGACCCAGTCATCCAGCCATCACAATTTTACCCTGGTCAAAATCGCTTAGCTCCTTTTAGTTGCCAATTTTTCCTGCTTGTAAACCATCAACTTCAAGAACTGACTGCTGAACTATCCCAACCCATGACATTGCCATGAAATAATCAGTGTTATTCACTTCAACTGTCAGTGGTTTTACTGTTATTGCTGATCAGTGTACAAGCATACAGTGACATGTCATCCATAGATTCCCATGTTTACAGCACAAAATAAAGGTATGCCGATGTATACCACTCTCACACAGGACAAAAGGACACTCATTTGGCTTCTACTGGTTGAACGAAGCCCCATGGATATGTTTGCTGCACACACACTGGGAGCTTTTTCCAGCATATATGAGAAATATTGATATATATTATATAAATGTTGATATATATGTTGATACGAACATAGCTTTAGGCTTCATGCACCTGAAAATATGTGTTTTGTGGACTGCAAACCGCGGATCCGCAAAACACAAATACCGGCCGTGTGCTTGTCGACATTTTTTTTTTACTTTTGTAGAAATGTCCTATCCTTGTCTGCAAAATGGACAAGTATAGTACATATACTATCTTTTTTGCTGGGCGTGCCAAACAGACATACGGATGCGTGTATATCATGTCGTGTGCATGGGGCCTTACATTTTATTTGCATTTCCAGATGAGTACTGCTGCTTAGCTGACTTGTTACCAGAATACCCAAATCCCTGTTCCATTATCCCCAGTTGCATTTACATTTGAGTATATGCAATAAAATCAGGGATGTAGCTATAGGGGAAGTAGGGGAAGCACTCAGAAGAGGCCCACCCAGGAGGAGCACTAAAAGATTTTGTCAGGGGCCCCTCAATAGTATTATACAATGACATTATATACAGTGACATTTCATACAGTATATACTGTACATGTAGAAAACGGATGGAGCGGCTGCCGGGCCTGGTCTGAGACAGCAATCTTGAGTAGCCATAGGAGTAGGGGTTGCACGGGAGCAGGGGATTGCAAAAAAGTTGCTGTGGGCCACCCATTCAAAAAGTTTCTGTGGGCTTCAGTCATTTCTAGTTACGCAACTGAATAACATGATTAAAAACTTAAAAACTTAAAAAAAATCTGACATCATATAGTACATGACAATCTGTTTCTAACAAAGCTAGATGGGTCCAGAGCTCCCCCATTCATTGCTCCAATTGTTCTGCTAGATTTTCTTAAGGCTGACAGCTCAGGGGGCATTTCTTTTCTGCTGCAGCTCTCACAGCTTCTAACAGTAGATATGGCTGGTAGCAGTTGAAGCATGGAACTGAGCATGTACGACCACTTCAGAGATGTTACTGAGGTGGACAGAAAAATAAGGAAAAGTACAAACAGCAGGCGGTGCTATACAGGTAGAATTTATTGAATAACTCAGTGGCTATACTACATTTTTAATTGCATATAATTATAAAAGTATCCAGATCAAGGAGCTTGTTTGGGGCAAAACCTTTAAGGGTTTTGTTATTAGAGCATATCTTTTGTATAGCCTGGTAATATAAGACTGACTCCTCGTGGTTTGATAAAGGTCCTGAGGGACTGAAATGTCACCTGTAGAGATGAGCGAATTTTCCAAAATTACTTTGTCATAAAGCGCATTTTTTTGTAAGCAGTGGGTGCAATGACAGGGAGCTGCAATAGCGCTGCCCATCGTCATTGTACCCCTCAGATGCCGTGTTCATACATGATCGCGGCATCTGATTGTAATTTTACACAGTTTTTAGCATAATTTTTTTTTTTATCAAGCTTATCACCTCCATTTGCTTGTGACGGGTCGGCTGCCGCCATTTTGCTTGAAGATCTGGCGAGAAATCTCGCGCGGTGCAAGATTACGTCATCGCGCCAGCCGACATCATACGTCACCACGCACAGGATTTTGGCCGAGATCTTCAATCAAGATGGCGGAGCAAATGGAGGAGGTAAGTATGAATTCTTTTATTTTTTACACTATTTCAGGTTAAATCGATTCGCTCACATGATGCACGAGGAAATTCGGCTTCGAGGCGAGTCGAATTCATCCTGAAATTCTGATCGAATTTCACTTCATGGGATTCGATTCGCTCATCTCTAGTCACCTGTGTTGGGTAGATGAAAAATCCACTCAATAGAATAGTGCTGATGATTCTTTACCTTGATGCTGCATGGGTGGTGCTTCTTGCAACATTTTAGACAAGGCGAACCAGAATTAATGACGTTTTACACTAAAGCCATGAATTATGAAAAGAAGATAGCAGATGCTTTGATTGCCATGGCCCTAGGTATGCCGATGTCTTTAAGTAGGGTGGCACACCATTGTGACTGTAACCCACTTGTTTGCAAAAGTGATATCTGATCCAAAAGGAAAGAAATATTATCAAAACTCAAACACAAAATAAACCCATACAATAACAGTGTCCAGTGGGCATGCATGTGTTTATGTCATCTCATTGTACTGCCCCTGACAACGAATGTTCCAGCGACAATCCTATGGTTCACTAGTCTTTTGAGACAACTGGTGTCCTATCAGCAGCTTGTGCCCACATGACTCTGTGATAATGCAAAAGGATGAGACGGCTTCTCAAAATAAGGAGGTGATGAGCACAGGACATCTGAAGAAATATGAGATGTCCATTGTTGTGGTTAAATATTAACGTCAATTGAGGATTATAGTAGAAGACAAGCAGTACTGGCACACTACTTGCTCAGTCATTAAATACATTGAAGTCTCACTTCATTCCTTAAATTTCCATGTCTGTCGATAGAATAAAATATGAATAAGGGCTCATGCACACGACCGTATGTATTTTGGGTCCGCAAAAAACAGATCCGCAAAAAATACCGATGACGTCCGTGTGCATTCCCTATTTTGCGGAACGGAACAGCTGGCCCCTAATAGAGCAGTACTATCCTTGTTCGTAATGCGGATAATAATAGGACATGTTCTATTTTTTTGCGGAATGGAAATACGGACATATGGAAACGGAATGCACACGGAGTAAATTCCGTTGTTTTTGCGGAGCCATTGAAATGAATGGTTCCGCCTACAGTCCGCAAAAAAAACGGACACGGAAAGAAAATATGTTTGTGTGCATGAGCCCTAACAAAGACAAATATATGTACAGCAATTGAAGATCACATAAAAAAGCCATCATATGAAAGCAGCCTCAACTGATAACATGGAAATACACTATAAGGGGATACGGACCTAGAAAACATATGTGGCTAAATTCACAACTAAGATTTCTGAAGTAGGGTTTTCTTTTTTGCCTATTCTATTTTTTTATTACAACTCATCTAACATATTTTGGAAAACTTTTGGAAAGATCATCTGTAAGATTGGTGAAAGCTACATGGACAGCACCTTTAAAAGCTATAGACATCTATGAGAGTATTTTTTATTTTTATTATTGCATTGTACTTATTTTGTAGTAAAAAAATAACAATTCCAAATGGCCTCTGCAGCCTGCAAGTTTTCATATACAATGCTGGCTGCTCCTTCTCCTTCACGGTTAATTATGTCAGTGAAGCTGTTTGATGGCTTGATCTATAACCCTGATCTCTGTCCTCCTGAGTGCTCATAAACACTTATTTAAGCTTTAAACGAGTGGTTATGACACGAAATAAGGGTTACAGAATGGGCAGTCAGACAGCTTCTCTGACTGGGTTCACAGTGAAGGGAACAGAGCAGCCTGCAGTGTATATGAAAAGTTGCAGGCTCCACAACACAAACAAGGCCCTCATATGTGGCCCTGACACCTTTCAAAAGGAAACACATTATATTCAATGGGGGAATTCTACTAATCCAAAATACACCAGAATTCTGACGTAATTTGGGTTGTGCCTTGACTGATCAGATATCATATAGTACATGACAATCTAGAACCAACCCCATGCCTCACATGAAACCAGAGATCTCTCCATTCATTGCTCCAAATTTTTGTTCTATATTTATATCAGGCTAGCAGCTCGGGGGATAGGGTTAATTGTCCATTCTGCTGTAGCTCTTTCCCTTTAACTGCCACAGCTTCTAACAGAAAATATAGCTGGTAGCATGACCATCTTATTGAGGTGGCCGGAGAAATTAGGAAAAGAACAAACAGCAGGTGGCGCTATACAGATACATTTTATAAAATAGGTCAGTTGCTATACAAAATTTTTAATTACATGCAATTACAAAAGTATTCAGATCCAGGTGCTGGTTTGAAAAAAATTAGAATATTTTTTGTTGGCACAACCCCTATAATTTGCAACAAAAGACTGTCATACATACTTTGCACCACATTTATTAAGAAGACAGTCCCAGAAAAAAAATAAAAAATTGTCACCTGCATACATACGTGTACTGGTATACATAATCATTAGCTTGACAAAATTGCATTTCGATTTAATGATGTATTTTCAACCTCCATTACATTTGACAATTAGATAATGTGACTGCCAATGAGGAAATACAACAAATACCGGTAAGTCTAAAGATGCACTACATTTATCATCCATTTATCTTCCACCATCAACCATGGTGATAAATCTGGTACAGTTAAAACTAGTTGTTTAAAGGGGTTTTCCAAGATTTTTATACTCATGACCTATCCTCAGGATAGGTCATCGGTATCTTATTGGTAGGGGTCCAACACCCGGGACCCTTGTTTGAGAAGTCAATGGTGCTCGTATTAGCGCATTAGTCTCTGCTTTGCCTAGGCCAGTGACGACATGTTTATCAGTCACATGGCCTAGGAGCAGCTCAGCCCCATAGAAGTAAACGGAGATGAGCTGCGATACCAAGCAGGCCACTATACAATGTACGGCGCTATACTTGGTAAGGTGCGAGAAGGCTCACAGGAGCACCAGTGCCTTCTCAAAACAGCTGATCGGAAATCTCGGAAAACCCTTTCAAGTTTACACGGTCTAAATCTTAGACTGTACAAGTAAATCTGCCTCAACGTCTTTCTTTCCCTATTTTTCTGTGGATGGTTGACCACACATACACAGTCAATCTACTACATTATAGTCTATGGAAGATTCCAAAACAGCCCAGTGATCACACTCCACTGTTTCTTTATCTCCTATTCACTACAATGGTGGGTAACGTGCAGTCATCTCTCTTCTGCAAACAAGAGATACATCAACGAGGATCCCATTAGTTGGACACTCACCATTCAACTACTTATGCTATAAGTGCTATGGCCAGTATGTATGTACGTATTAACATTTTGCATGCAAGCGACCTTCATTAGAATGGGTATGGCTAGATACGCAACACCTTTTCCATCCATCTGGTCTTGATAGGTCCTGAGTTGCTGAAAAAGATATTTAATTTATGACAAGGCGCAGGCCTCCTCCAGCAGTCTGTGCTCCATACAGATATTTTGGAGCTGCTGTATATTTCAGTCATTATTTATGCCAGTTTCTGCTGTGAATAAAGATGAATGTTTTGATGCTGTTGGCCCCGCACACACACCCCATTCTCACCACACCCCGTTTTCGGAAACTGATCAGATTAGTATAAAAATCCCAGTTGTGAATAAAAAAGTCACTGTGGTTTTTAAAAAGTAACAAAACCAGTGTTTTGTGACTTTTTAACCTCACAAAGAGGAGTAGGGTGTATGATAAATTTCTCCCTTATTTTTAGGCCACCCTTTTGGATGGGCAGTAAATGCACAGCACTGTGCCGAAGCAGCTGCTCTGAATAGTATCTTAGGATGTATGTTATAGCTGTGCATCTTTAACCTGTTAATTAAAAAACATAATATACATCATGATCAGAGCAGAAAAGACCCCTGTTCACATTAGCAAAGCGTAAAGATATATACAGATTTGTAATATCCCATTGTTCCCTGTATTTCTTTGTTGAACAGAAGCATGAAATGTGATCCTGTTACTGTAATCCAGCAATGCATTTCCAAGGCCAGAGTTAAATCCGATTTCATTAGCTACGGAGGCAGATCCTGCTATGACTGGAATGGATGGCACATATTTCTACCTATAGCAGATAACTGCATCAATGCCAAACTGCTTGTCCTACATGGGACCTTTTAATCCCTTATGCATATCGGCCTAAAGGAGGGAGCGCCAGATATTTTCCAGTGGCATGCAAGCAGTACCATCTTAGAAAAATGTAAACCATTTATGATATCTATGACAATCTGTTCCCATTCTATTGCAAAAGTTGAAACTGTATACTGTTGTTTTACTCATTTTTAATAATGTGGTTTATTCTGTATAAAACAACTTATGCACAATATCTGTTGTTTGGTGCGCTTACTTTGTTATGGCACTGCTAGCGCTTCAGAGGAAATGTGCTTCTTTAATAGAAAACAAGGGAAGCCTGATGTGGCTGACTACATCTCCACAGGGCCAGAAGAAAGAACTGCCAGACCACCGGAGCCATGACCACCATGTGTCTTTATCAGCCTATGAACAAACAATTCTGCAGTGATTTGCATAGTGTACATTACACTAGGTGCTCATGGAAGTCAAGAGGTATAAAAGATTCATGGCTGAAGATTTCCTTTGGTGCAACTACATTGGTCATTTCTTGGATACCTATTGTGGACCTTCCTTTTTTTTTTTTTTGCAATGTATGTTTTTTAGATAAAAAAAATTACAAATGTTTAACTACTTTTTATTTAAAATGTTCTACTCTTCTTACTCTGCAGACAAAAAAGTCTGTATTACACCACCCTTAAGATAAATTCTGATCAAACAGATGAAATACTGTATCACTTCAAAATCAGTATCCTTTCACCTTTATTTATATTATATAAAAAAAACAGTAGTAAGGACGACCATATAATACAATTTGTATAATTTGTTCCGAATAAATTTGTCACAAATCATGGTAAATCAGGTATACCCAGGGCAATCTGCCTAATCATATTCTTCCCCCTTAGTTGCCCAATGTCAGTGTAAAGGCTTGTAAGTTAAACTGCAAGGAGAGTGCAGGGAGTGCATCGGACACTGCAGTCTCTGCTACAATTTATCGCCATGTAACTGTGCAGTGCACCAATATTCAAGTAGTGTCCCTCTGACAGAGTGGGGAGGGAGGCAGCAGCAGTGGCAGTAATGGTGACAATAGTGGCCCCATGACAGAGTGAGGAGAGTGGCAGCAGCAGTGGCAGTAACAGTGACAATAGTGGCCCCAAGACAGAGTGGAGAGGGTGGCAGCAGCAGCAGTTGCAGTAACAGTGACAATAGTGGCCCCAAGACAGAGTGGAGAGGGTTACAGCAGCAGCAATGGCAGTAACAGTGACAATAATGGCCCCATGACAGAGTGGGGAGGGTGGCAGAAGTGGCAGTAACAGTGACAATAGTGGCCCCGAGACAGAGTAGAGAGGGTGGCAGCAGCAATGGCAGTATTGGTGACAATAGTGGCCCCATGACAGAGTGGGGAGGGTGGCAGCAGCAGTTGCAGTAACAGTGACAATAATGGCCCCATGACAGAGTGGGGAGGGTGGCAGCAGCAGTGGCAGTAATCATAGGCGTGCGCACGGGGTGTGCCGGGTGTGCCTGGGCACACCCTAATCATCACCTCCGTGCTGCACTGCCATCTGCCAACTCCTGATGCGATCCTTCACATAGGCTTCAGGCTAAGGGTCTGAAGCCTATGAGACAGTAGAGCGCTAGAATGGATTTGCTCTAGGGAGGTATGATGTCGGGAAAGAGGCGGAGTCTCGTCATACAGGGGGCGGGGCCTCAATATATGCAGGAAATTCAACAGAGCAAGTTGCAGAGAGGAGCAGATTAAGGTTAGAGGGGTCTAAAGAGAGGGGGTGAAGTGATATTTTTTACCTGGGGACTGTATGCTGGAGGGGCTAAAGGCAGAGATAGTGATGTATTTTACATGGGACTGTATGCTGGAGGGGCTGAAGGTAGGAGGGGTGATATTATTTTACATGGGACTGTATGCTGGAAGGGCTAAAGGCCGGGGGAGTTTTGTATTTTACATGGGACTGTATGTTGGAGGGGCTGAAGGCAGGGCGTGATGTATTTTACATGGGACTGTATGCTGAAGGGGCTCAAGGCAGGCAGCGAAGAGAGGAAGGGTGATATTATTTACATGGGACTATGTTGGAGGGGCTGAAGGCAAGGAGTGATGTATTTTACATGGGACTGTATGCTGGAGGGGCTGAAGAGCGCCATAATTATTACTATTAGGGTTCATTCACAAGTCCGCAGTGTTTTGGCACCCTTATAGAACAGCCTATTTTTGTCTACAGCTGCGGACAAGAATAGGACATGTTCTATTTTTTTCCAGAGCCGCGGACCAGAAGTTCGGCAGGCCGCTCCGGAAATGCGGATGCGAAGAGCACATTGTGTGCTTTCCGCATCCATTCCGTCCCCATGGAGAATGCATGGGTCTGCACCCGTTCCGCACAATTGCGGAATGGATGCGGACACATTTTGCGGACGTGTGAATGGAGCCTAATACAGAGGGGGCCATTATAATATTAAGAATAATAACAACACAGAGGGGCCAGTATATATTATAATTATACGGAGGGCATTATACTTATGGGCACTACGGGTGGAGGGGAGGTCTGTTATCTGAGGAGGATAGTAAAGTGAGAAATCTAAACATTTTTCTGTGAAACTCTGCAGAGACGCGGCTGAAAGAAGGTATCTCCGAATGAAGACGTTGAGGAAGGTCTACATCACAGGAGACGTCACTGGATGTAACAGGTATGTGCTGCTGTACTCTACTGTATAGTGTGCACCATTATATGTAATGTCCATCCACATATCTGGGGGGGGGGTGGCTATAGGATTTAGCTCACACTGCCGCAGTCCGGTCCCAGACTTCAGGTCACACTGTGCGTGTTCTGAATTCTGGGGCCTCATACCCATCTACTACATTATCTGTACTCAGAGAGTTACCACTGTGTCATCTGTGGTATTACATAGGACTGCAGGTGACATCTACTACATTATCTGTACTCAGAGAGTTACCACTGTGTCATCTGTGGTATTACATAGGACTTCAGGTAACATCTACTACATTATCTGTACTCAGAGAGTTACCACTGTGTTATCTGTGGTATTACATAGGACTGCAGGTGACATCTGCTACATTATCTGTACTCAGTTACCACTGTGTTATCTGTGGTATTACATAGGACTGCAGGTGACATCTGCTACATTATCTGTACTCAGTTATCACTGTGTTATCTGTGGTGTTACATAGGACTGCAGGTGATATCTGCTACACTATCTGTACTCAGTTATCACTGTGTTATCTGTGGTGTTACATAGAACTGCAGGTGACATCTGCATTATTTGTAAAAAGGGGCGTGTCCACAGATTGGGGGGGAGAAATACTTGGCTTGCCCCGGGTGCTAACAACCCACGCTACACCACTGGAATCTGCCCTGCTGCTTGCTACCCCTCCTCAATTACACCCCTGTATAATGTACCCTGATACCCCTCAGTTATATGATACTGTATAACTGAGGGGTATCAGGGTAAATTACAGGGGGTAATATAACTGAAGGATCAGGGTAAATTATACAGGGGGTAAAACTAAGGGGTATTAGGGTACATTATTATACAGGGGTAATATAACTGAGGAGGGCTATCTCAGGGGACATGATGAAGGGGTAATATAACTTATATAATATAAGTTATATTACCCCTGTATAATGTCCCTGATAGCCCTCCTCAGTTATATTACTCCTGTATAATAATGTACCCTGATACCCCTTAGTGTATTTGTGTGTGTGTGTGTATATATATATATATATGTGTGTGTATATATATGCACACGCGCGCGAGCGGCGTGTGTTTGTGCTTTAGGGTGCACACCCTAATGCAATAGGCTGCGCACACCTATGGCAGTAATGGTGACAATAGTGTCCTCATGACAGAGTGGGGAGTGTGTACAGCACAAGATGATGGCAGATCACAGTAGTAGCAGAACCATCCAGTCTGCACCCTTTAGGGGGCCAGGTCTTAATGATGACCATCCTCATCTTTTGCTGGCTTTACTTCCTAGAAAAGTCAGCAAGGTGCAGAGAAAGGAGGAGCTGGATGTTCCTGATGAATTCCTAACCAGCCAAACCCCATACCCGCAACAGCCCCTATACAGTGTAGTCTTCATTATTTAAAGGGCTTCTGTCACCCCATTAAACCGTTTTTTCTTTTTTCTTTACTAATAATCCCTACACTGCGATCTCAGCATACATAAGCTAATTAATGATTTTCGTTCAGTAGAATTTGTTAAAAATCGATTTTTATAATATGTAAATTACCTTGCTACCAGCAAGTAGGGCGGCTACTTGCTGGTAGCAGCCGCATCCTCCGATGGTAATGACGCCCCCTCTGCTTGTTGATTGACAGGGCCAGCGGATGGGATCTTTCTCTGCTGGCCCTGCCTGTCTTGATTCAATATCTGGCGCCTGCGCCGCGGCCGTACCTCTCTTCAATCTGCGCAGGCGCACTGAGAGGCGGCCACTCACTCGGCCGCTCGCTCCTCAATGCGCCTGCGCCGGGTGTAGATGTGACATCATCGGCGCAGGCGCATTGAGGATGGAGCGGCCGAGTGAGTGGCTGCCTCTCAGTGCACCTGCGCAGATTGAAGAGAGGTACGGCCGCGGCGCAAGATATTGAATCAAAACAGGTAGGGCCAGCAGAGAAAGATCCCATCCGCTGGCCCTGTCAATCAACAAGCAGAGGGGGCGTCATTACCATCGGAGGATGCGGCT
This sequence comes from Bufo bufo, assembly GCF_905171765.1. Taxonomy (NCBI): domain Eukaryota; kingdom Metazoa; phylum Chordata; class Amphibia; order Anura; family Bufonidae; genus Bufo; species Bufo bufo. The sequence goes on along the minus strand of NC_053389.1, from coordinate 610,658,923 downwards.
GCTACCAGCAAGTAGCCGCCCTACTTGCTGGTAGCAAGGTAATTTACATATTATAAAAATCGATTTTTAACAAATTCTACTGAACGAAAATAATTAATTAGCTTATGTATGCTGAGATCGCAGTGTAGGGATTATTAGTAAAGAAAAAAAAAAAACGGTTTAATGGGGTGACAGAAGCCCTTTAATGAAAGGCACCTGCAGGCTAATTGGTCACCGCAGCATGGCCGCAACCCACCCACAGCATGGCCGCAACCCACCCACAGCACGGCTGCTCCATGTGTCTGTATCCTAAGGCAGAGTGGCCCTGGGTATAGCTGATTTATAGCGATTTGTGACAAATTAATTCATAACAAATCTAATTTCTTGTGGAACTTTGGCGAAGCTGCCGATTTGAATTTTTCAAAACTTTGCTCTTCTCTACTAATAGGGCGTATATACAGGAGTTGTCCAATTGGTAAGCCACTGCAAAGGATAAAGCATATGTGTTCATGAATATTCAACCATGTAGCAAATCCAGTCCTAGGATGAAATAGACTATGCAATGAAAATAAATTCTAATTTAAGGGTGCTAATGAGGACCTTTCAGAGTGCCCTACATTGTGAGGCCCAGCCATGGGATTTGCATGTAAACTACCACTAGCTGTCAGCAATCTCATGGCCCGGCTTCACCAAGTATGGGCCCCCTTATGGTCAGTTTCATTGAAAGACATTCAGCAAAATCATTAAGGTACAGATTACATATTGAACTAGCCTAAACAAACAGAAATAAAGTAAAAAATAATTATAAACTGTACCTAGTAAGAATCATGAATGACAAAGGACTGGTACCACAAACTGGAACCAGAGGAAAGAGGTAACAGGAAAAAAGATGAGAATAATGGGGAAAAAGGAGCATAAGGAATTATAAAGGTTGAATTATGGAAAGGTCAAGTTACAGCCAACAAATTGCTGTGTTTAAAAGATAAGTGATACCATATCCGTCTATCCAAATTGAGAGTATCCTGAAAGCAGACCCTGGTTGCCATATTGAGAGAAATACATACACCACGCAACAACAAAAAAACTTTTCGTCTGCTACTGGGCAAAAACCATTGGTCCTATACTAAATCTAGTGTGCGTATTACAAAGCCGAAGTCAGAATTGTTGTAACACGTCACAAAATTTTGCTATGCATAAGTATGCCTAAATGAATTAAGTACTTGGAAAGCATTGAATAATTTTGAACAGAACGAATTTTACTCCAACAATTACCTGATCTACATCAAAGTTTGCGTAGTAAACAGTGTATGAAAATGTAATGGAATAACAACATTTCAAAAAGTCAAGTTTTTCAGTTTAACCACTTGCCGCACACCTAACGCCGAAAGGCGTCATTGCGGCGGCTCTCCCAGGCTACGCTAACGCCGATTGGCGTCATCTCGCGTGAGCCGAGATTTCCTGTGAACGCGCTCACACAGGCGCGCGCGTTCACAGGAACGGAAGGTAAGCGAGTGGATCTCCAGCCTGCCAGCGGCGATCGTTCGCTGGCAGGCTGGAGATGTGATTTTTTTAACCTCTAACAGGTATATTAGACGCTGTTTTGATAACAGCGTCTAATATACCTGCTACCTGGTCCTCTGGTGGTCCCTTTTGTTTGGATCGACCACCAGAGGACACAGGTAGCTCAGTAATAAGTAGCACCAAGCACCACACTACACTACACCCCCCCCCGTCACTTATTAACCCCTTATTCACCCCTGATCACCCCATATAGACTCCCTGATCACCCCCCTGTCATTCATCACCCCCCTGTCAGGCTGCATTCAGACGTCCGTATGATTTTTACGGATCCACTGATACATGGATCGGATACGCAAAACACATACGGATGTCTGAATGGAGCCTTACAGGGGAGTGATCAATGACGGGGGTGATCACCCCATATAGACTCCCTGATCACCCCCCTGTCATTGATCACCCCCCTGTCATTGATCACCCCCCTGTAAGGCTGCATTCAGATGTCCGTATGTTTTTTACGGATCCACGGATACATGGATCGGATCCGCAAAACACATACAGACGTCTGAATGGAGCCTTACAGGGGGGTGATCACCCCATATATACTCCCTGATCACCCCCCTGTCATTGATCACCCGCTTGTAAGGCTCCATTCAGACGTCCGTATGATTTTTACGGATCCACGGATACATGGATCGGATCCGCAAAACACATACGGACATCTGAATGGAGCCTTATAGGGGGGTGATCAATGACAGGGGGGTGATCACCCCATATAGACTCCCTGATCACCCCCCTGTCATTGATCACCCCCCTGTCATTGATCACCCCCCTGTCATTGATCACCCCCCTGTAAGGCTGCATTCAGATGTCCGTATGATTTTTACGGATCCACGGATACATGGATCGGATCCGCAAAACACATACGGACATCTGAATGGAGCCTTATAGGGGGGTGATCACCCCATATAGACTCCCTGATCACTCCCCTGTCATTGATCACCCCCCTGTCATTGATCACCCCCCTGTAAGGCTGCATTCAGATGTCCGTATGATTTTTACGGATCCGCGGATACATGGATCGGATCCGCAAAACACATACGGACATCTGAATGGAGCCTTATAGGGGGGTGATCAATGACAGGGGGGTGATCACCCCATATAGACTCCCTGATCACCCCCCTGTCATTGATCACCCCCCTGTCATTGATCACCCCCCTGTAAGGCTGCATTCAGATGTCCGTATGATTTTTACGGATCCGCGGATACATGGATCGGATCCGCAAAACACATACGGACATCTGAATGGAGCCTTATAGGGGGGTGATCAATGACAGGGGGGTGATCAATGACAGGGGGGTGATCACCCCATATAGACTCCCTGATCACCCCCCTGTCATTGATCACCCCCCTGTAAGGCTCCATTCAGACATTTTTTTGGCCCAAGTTAGCGGAAATTATAATTTTTTTCTTACAAAGTCTCATATTCCACTAACTTGTCTCAAAAAATAAAATCTCACATGAGCTCACCATACCCCTCACGGAATCCAAATGCGTAAAAAAAATTGACATTTATATTCCAGACTTCTTCTCACGCTTTAGGGCCCCTAGAATGCCAGGGCAGTATAAATACCCCACATGTGACCCCATTTCGGAAAGAAGACACCCCAAGGTATTCGCTGAGGGGCATATTGAGTCCATGAAAGATTGAAATTTTTGTCCCAAGTTAGCGGAAAGGGAGACTTTGTGAGAAAAAAATAAATAAAATCTATTTCCGCTAACTTGTGCCAAAAAATAAAAATTTCTATGAACTCGCCATGCCCCTCATTGAATACCTTGGGGTGTCTTCTTTCCAAAATGGGGTCACATGTGGGGTATTTATACTGCCCTGGCATTTTAGGGGCCCTAAAGCGTTAGAAGAAGTCTGGGATCCAAATGTCTATAAATGCCCTCATAAAAGGAATGTGGGCCCCTTTGCGCATCTAGGCAAAAAAGTGTCACACATCTGATATCGCCGTACTCAGGAGAAGTTGGGCAATGTGTTTTGGGGTGTCATTTTACATATACCCATGCTGGGTGAGATAAATATCTTGGTCAAATGCCAACTTTGTATAAAAAAATGGGAAAAGTTGTCTTTTGCCAAGATATTTCTCTCACCCAGCATGGGTATATGTAAAAAGACACCCCAAAACACATTACCCAACTTCTCCTGAGTACGAGGATACCAGATGTGTGACACTTTTTTGCAGCCTAGGTGGGCAAAGGGGCCCACATTCCAAAGAGCACCTTTCGGATTTCACAGGTCATTTACCTACTTACCACACATTAGGGCCCCTAGAATGCCAGGGCAGTATAACTACCCCACAAGTGACCCCATTTTGGAAAGAAGATACCCCAAGGTATTCCGTGAGGGGCATGGCGAGTTCCTAGAATTTTTTATTTTTTGTCACAAGTTAGTGGAAAATGATGATTTTTTTTTTGATTTTTTTTTCTTACAAAGTCTCATATTCCACTAACTTGTGACAAAAAATAAAAACTTCCATGAACTCACTATGCCCATCACGAAATACCTGGGGGTGTCTTCTTTCCAAAATGGGGTCACTTGTGGGGTAGTTATACTGCCCTGGCATTTTAGGGGCCGAATGCGTGAGAAGTGGTTTGAAATCAAAATCTGTAAAAAATGGCTGGTGAAATCTGAAAGGTGCTCTTTGGAATGTGGGCCCCTTTGCCCACCTAGGCTGCAAAAAAGTGTCACACATCTGGTATCCCCGTACTCAGGAGAAGTTGGGCAATGTGTTTTGGGGTGACTTTTTACATATACCCATGCTGGGTGAGAGAAATATCTTGGCAAAAGACAACTTTTCCCATTTTTTTATACAAAGTTGGCATTTGACCAAGATATTTATCTCACCCAGCATGGGTATATGTAAAATGACACCCCAAAACACATTGCCCAACTTCTCCTGAGTACAGAGATACCACATGTGTGACACTTTTTTGCAGCCTAGGTGGGCAAAGGGGCCCACATTCCAAAGAGCACCTTTCGGATTTCACCGGCCATTTTTTACAGATTTTGATTTCAAACTACTTCGCACGCATTTGGGCCCCTAAAATGCCAGGGCAGTATAACTACCCCACAAGTGACCCCATTTTGGAAAGAAGACACCCCAAAGTATTTCATGATGGGCATAGTGAGTTCATGGAAGTTTTTATTTTTTGTCACAAGTTAGTGGAATATGAGACTTTGTAAGAAAAAAAAAAAAATCATCATTTTCCGCTAACTTGTGACAAAAAATAAAAAGTTCTATGAACTTACTATGACCATCAGCGAATACCTTAGGGTGTCTACTTTCCGAAATGGGGTCATTTGTGGGGTTTTTCTACTGTCTGGGCATTGTAGGACCTCAGGAAACATGACAGGTGCTCAGAAAGTCAGAGCTGCTTCAAAAAGCGGAAATTCACATTTTTGTACCATAGTTTGTAAACGCTATAACTTTTACCCAAACCATTTTTTTTTTACCCAAACATTTTTTTTTATCAAAGACATGTAGAACAATAAATTTAGAGAAAAATTTATATATGGATGTCGTTTTTTTTTGCAAAATTTTACAACTGAAAGTGAAAAATGTCATTTTTTTGCAAAAAAATCGTTAAATTTCGATTAATAACAACAAAAGTAAAAATGACAGCAGCAATGAAATACGCCCAAATGAAAGCTCTATTAGTGAGAAGAAAAGGAGGTAAAATTCATTTGGGTGGTAAGTTGCATGACCGAGCAATAAACCGCTAAAGTTGTGGAGTGCCGATTTGTAAAAAAGGGCCTGGTCTTTAGGGGGGTATAAACCTGTGGTCCTTAAGTGGTTAAAAGTCTTACTTGAACAATGCCCAGTACTGTTAAAAGTGCTTCAGACATCTGCTTTTGCGTTTGTGAACGGCCATATTTTCCCGTTGCAAAAACCAGCAGTAGTCCCCCATTATGTTGGGATTCCAGCGGCCTTGATACCTGTTCTCCATTGTAGAAATATCTTTATGGAACCGCTCTCCATGTTCGTCACTTACGTGTCCCAAATTGGGTGGGAAAAAGTCAAGATGAGAATGTAAGAAATGCACTTTCAATGACATTCGGCAGCCAAGTTGTTAATATGCTGTAAGCATGTTGTCTAATATTTCCGCATAGTTTGCAGCTCGTCTGTTCCCAAGGAAGTTCTGCACTACTAGCACAAATGCATCCCAAGCTGCAAGTTCCAGAGGATTGAGTTTTGTTTTGAATGTGTCATCATGCATTAGTTTGTTGATTTCGGGGCCAATAAAAATTCAAGCCTTTATTTTAGCATCAGTTTTCAGTGTGCTAATACTGGAAACCATTTCCATCACGATCAAGTGCAATGAAAGTTTTCATTAAACCAAGTTTAATGTGAAGTGGTGGAAGATAAACTTGAAGTGGATCGATCAGTGATTTGTGCTGTACATTGTACTGACCAACTGTGTGCTCGACTCTGAGAGGCCACTGTCTCATTTTGTAATGATTATTGTCATCACGACTGTTCCATAGGCAAAACAAACACATATGCTTTGTGTACCCTAACTGTAGGCCAAGCAGCAGTGCTACCACTTTCAGGTCAGCACAAATTTTCCATTTATGTTCTGAGTATTTGATCATTTTAAAAATTAATTCCATAGAAGCATGGGTCTCTTTCATTCTAACCGCATGAGCCAATGGAACATATGTTTTTTTGCTACCATTGTGCAACAAGACAGCTTTCAAACTTGTTTTGCAAGAGTCTATGAATAGCCTCAATTCATCGGGAACATGTGTACCATCTAACTCCATCATAAGACCATTTACATCAGTACAGAAACAGACATCGTTTTCCATTGCATAGTATGCAGCTAACTTGGTGTGTCGACGAAAGTGTGAAGTTGTGGTGTCTCGTTGTAGCAAATTCCATTCCTGAAGTCTAGAAGCTAGCAGTTCTGACTTTTCTTTAGATAATGACAGATCTCTTACCAGATCATCTAAATCTGATTGGCTCAGCAAGTGCGGCTGACCCCCCAGTTGTTCTGGATCAGGAAATACAATGTGACAATCAACATCTTCTTCATCAGGATCAGAACCGTCTGTTTCGTGTACTACTGGTTTAAGAGCAGACTCACAGTCAGGATACACAATTTGTGACTTGTTTCTCTTTGAATATCTGTTGATTTTAGCCATGCAAAAGTAACAGTCTGAATGGTGATTTTTCTGCTCACGCCAAACCATAGGCACTGCAAAAGCCATTCCTTTCCTTTTACCATTAAACCACTGCGTTAGCCCAGAGTAACACACAGTGCAACAAACATGAGGTACCCAGCTTTTATCTTGATCTCCAATTTTACAGTCAAAGTAATAATTGTAAGCAAGACGCACTTGCTTTGCCAGATTCTTGTGCTGATGATAAGTAGTGTATTTGCCACATATGTAGCAGAAATTGTCTGGATCGTTAACACATTTGTGTTTATCCATCTTAAGTTTCAAAACTGATAGTACTATAACAGATCACATTATCAAAATCTGTCCAGCTTGCCTTATATACTTACTCTTGACATCAGCCTGAGTGCGTCCGGACAGGTCTGGACATGTCCATTGGAATATTTCCAATATAATGCATTAAAGAGTTTCTGTCACCTGAAAATGGGTATTAAGCTAACTAACATTAGCGATGTGCTAATGTCAGCTGAACATAACTATATTAGTGCCATCTCACTGCCTAAAGCCTTTATTGAGAAAAACGAACTTTCATAATATGGTAATTAGCCTCTAGGAGCAGGGGGGGGGGGGCGTTGCACCTGCTCTTAGAGGCTCAGTTTGCCCACCTCTTTTCACGCCCTTCTTCTCTTTATTGACAGGGCCAGGGCAGCGCTGTTCTACTCCCCCCGGCCATGACTGCAGTGTAAATCTTATGCTGAATAGCGCTCAGTATTCGGCGCAGGCGCAGTGAGGGAGCCAGCAGCCGCCGAGAGTCCCTCCCTCACTGCGCCTGCGCGGAATACTGAATGGTGCGAGATTTACACTGCAGACACGGCCAGCGGGAGGAGAGCAGCGCTGCCCAGGCCCTGTCAATCAAGAGAAGAAGGGCGTTAAAAGAGGTGGGCAAACGGAGACTGCTCCTAGATGTAATTAACATATTATAAAAGTTAGTTTTTCTCAATAAAGGCTTCAGGCAGTGAGATGGCACTAATATAGTTATGTTCAGCTGACACTAGCACATCGCTAATGTCAGCCAGCTTAATACCCATTTTTCAGGTGACAGAAACCCTTTAATAATTTAATATGTATCACTTAAAATCTAGACGTGTCAGGCAAATTCCGAGTTCATATTTGGAATCAGAGTGCTTATTTTAGTATAAATCACATGTTTTTCTCTCAGTAGCAAAATCATTTTTGCGCGGTGAATGTCTGACACCATAAGCATATGGTTCAATGATTCTACTAATTGGGCCTAAGAGAGAGGCGTAGTGGATTTCCAAAGTCTTGTGATAGTCAATATCATTGCTATTCAAAAATAACACGAAAAGGTTCTTCTCCTGGATTCTTAGTGGACCAAGAAGAAGAGACAACAAGAACAACCATCACAAGTAAGAGACTGAGATACCACGAAGGTCATTATATAAACCAATCATACTTTGCGTACCCCAGGGCTAACAAGGCACTTTTAATAAAAGTGTTTTCTTCATTCTTTGTTCATTTGCCATTTTACTTGCTCAATCAGATAAGATGTATGGATTCTGGCAAGTCCAGATTTTCGAAGCCATAGAAACACTATATGGACATCTAGATCACCAACGGGGGCAAGGTAATGGGACTGGGGGAGGAATGGAAAGAGGGACTAGAACAGTTCAGAAGGAAAGGTGTAGGGTAAAAAATATACATAAACCTCTTAATTGTATGTATACTAATGCCAGAAGCCTGACTAAAAAAAAATGGGGAACTAGAATCAGTGATGTGTGAGGAGGACTATGACATAGTGGGAAAAAATTGAGACATGGCTGGATGATAGCTATGACTGGGCAATTAATGTACAGGGTTACAGTCTGTTTAGAAAGGATCGCCAAAAACCGGAGAGGGGGAGGGGTCTGCCTTTATGTAAGGTCCTGTCTAAAGCCCACAGACCGAGAAGATATAAGTGAGGGACATGAACATGTGGAGTTACTGTGGGTAGAAATACATGGAGGCAAAAAACATACTAATAGGAGTTTATTATAAACAACCTAATATACCAGAGTCCACAGAAAATCTAGAGATAGACGAGACGGCAAATCATAATAAAGGTGGTTATTATGGGGGACTTCAACTACCTAGATATAGACTGGGAAACTAAAAGATGTATATCTCATAAAGGAAACAGGTTCTTGGCAATAACCAAAGGCCTAACTAACTGGGACAAAGTCCTCAAAAATAAAAATACAGCCACAAAATTGGATACTTTTAAAAGCATCCTAAAATCTAATTGTGAGAGATACATACCTTATGGGAATAAAAGGAACAAGAAAAAAACCAGTGTGAATAATTAGAACTGTAAAGAAAGCAATCAATGACAAAAAGAAAGCATTTAAATCACTAAAACAGGAGGGGAGTGAGCAAGCACTGAAAAAATGAACAAGAAACAAAATAGAATATGTAAAAAACAAATAAAAGCAGCCAAACTAGAGACCGAGAGATTAATTGCCAAAGAGAGCAAAACTAACCCTAAAATGTTCTTCAATTATATAAATGGTAATAAGTATAAATCTGAAGGTGTCGGCCCTCTACAGAGTAATGAGGGGGGAGTTGCAGAGAGCGATGAGGAGAAAGCAAAGCTATTAAATATTTTTTCTCCACTGTATTCACTGAGGAAAATAAACTGTCAGATGAAATGCAGAATGTAAAAGTAAATTCCCCATTAAAAGTGCCCTGTCTGACCCAGGAAGAAGTACAGCGGTGTCTTAAAAAGACTAAAATAGACAAATCGCCAGGACCAGATGGCATACTCCCCTGTATCGTAAGAGAATTAAATAATGTCATAGCCAGACCCTTATTTCTGATATTTAAGGACTCTATACTGACAGGGAGTGTTCCACAGGATTGGCGCATAGCAAATGTGGTGCCAATATTCAAAAAGGTTCCAAAAACAGAGCCTGGAAACTATAGGCCGGTAAGTTTAACATCTGTCGTGGGTAAACTTTTTGAAGGTTTTCTAAGAGATGCTATCTTGGAGTACAATGAAAATAAGCAAATAACACCATATCAGCATGGCTTCATGAGGGATCGGTCATGTCAAACTGATTTAATCAGTTTCTATGAGGAGGTAAGTTCTAGACTTGACAGCGGCGAATAAATGGATGTCGTATATCTGGACTTCTCCAAAGCATTTGACACTGTACCGCATAAAAGGTTAGTATATAAAATGAGAATGCTTGGACTGGGAGAAAATGTCTGTATGTGGGTAAGGGACTGGCTCACTAATCAAAAACAGAGGGTGGTTATTATTGGTACACACTCAGATTGAGTCACTGTCACTAGTGGGGTACCTCAGGGGTCAGTATTGGGCCCTATTCTCTTCAATATATTTATTAATGATCTTGTAGAAGGCTTGCACAGTAAAATAAAAAAAATTGCAGATGACACTAAACTGTGTAAAGTAATTAACATGGAAGAGTACAGTATACTGCTACAAATGGATCTGGATAGATTGGAGGCTTGGGGAGAGAAGTGGCAGATGAGGTTTAACACTGACAAATGTAAGGTTATACACATGGTAAGGAATAATGCAAGTCACCCGTACATACTGTCACGGATTAGAGTGGGGGTAACTCTAATCCGTGTGATGTTAACTTAAGTGGAAGCTGCTTGACCAGGACAACAGATTTAGGGAGCAGGTCACCTCCTATCGCATCCCTAATCTGAACCTGACTCCTAGCTGTATGAGCCGACCTTGATGGTAGGAGGGCTCATACTCAGGAACCTCGCTTCCCTACTAGCCCTGGACGGATCCCTGAGCTAGGAGAGACGGATCTCCTGAGGAAGGGAGAGTGAATCTACCCGTAACGCGTATGGTGAAACAAGTGATGTACCTGCATTGAAAAGCCTCCGATAATACTGTATGGCCATACAGAAGAAAATTTCTACAGTAAAGGATTAACTATTCTTATCGTCGAAAGCTGCACCAAAGGAAATTGCGGAACAGAGTGGCAACTCCTGCGATCTTTGGAACTCCCGTGAAATTCAAACCAGCTTGCTGTATGGAGCGACTGAATAAGCCGGCAAATATTTAAAGCTCCATTGAAGCAATAGGGAGACAGCAGACGCTAGACGGTAAGCCAAATATCGATTTAAAGTTTTCTTCAATTCAAAGCTCATATCGACCTTAAAAGGATATGCTATAAGAGACTTTTCACATTATCAGGATTCCTGCGGACACTTTATGAACATATTGCGCTCCCAGTGAATACACCTACAACATTTTCAGTGACATTCAGTTTCCCAAATTGGGATAGAGCGCTAGAAGATAATACCCCCTCTTCCCAAATAACAGCATATACTTGAAGTTTTTTGGTGTGATATATATTATTGAATTTATCGACACTATTGAGTCATATGAATATAGTATCGATCATATCTACCACAATATATGTGACTGTAATGTTGTATATTATTGCTACATTGTTCTTATAAATTTTATTACTTGTATTTTATGGGGATTTAATAAATATTTTCTGCACATGTCAATCTGGTTGCCAAATGGATGAGTGCTCGCTCATTATTCTATTACATCATACATTTCTTACCTGTCCTTTGGATAGGTGAAAAATTTGAAAGGGGTTATCCTGGAAAAGTTAATGATGACCTATCCTTGGGATAGAGATAAAGAAGAAAATGCCCCCCGCCCCCGGCAACAGCAGACGTCATGGGCGCCCGATTTTTCTATTGGCCGCCTTAGAATCCCTCCCCCTGTGGATGTGGGGACTCGGCGCAGGCGCATATGGAAACGGAACATGCCGGTTTTTGGCGCGATTTCACCTCCTGACTGAGCGCGGCTTTCACATGGTCCCTCCCCCACCAGTAAGTATTATGTTATTATATGCATAAATGATAGGTTAATGATTCAATTAACTACACCCAGTCACTTGATAGGCTGAATCCTAAACACTTAGTTATTTCACATGTTGATTTTTATTATGTTTTATTGATGGGAGACACACCCATGGATTCACTATTTAAAGGCACATGTCACTATATGATCTCATAGCTTGATAAAGACCAGAGATGGTTGAAACGTTGCTATCCCTATGCTGCTGTTACCAATAAAGTAACCAGCTTGTTCACCAGAACTGAAGAGTGCTGTGGATTTTCTTCTTTATCTGTACACCTATGGGACCCCCAGCCAGGATCCCCATCCGCGAGCACCGACCTATCTAGGTTTCTATTGGCAACTGTCCCTATATCGGGACCTGGAGTGCTGCTTAACCCTCTTTTTTTTACTATCCTTGGGATAGGCCATCTTTATCAAATCGGCAGAGGTCTGAGTCCTGGCACCCCTACTGATTAGCTGTTTCAGGAAGCCACGGTGCTCACCGGTGCACTGTGGCCTCCTGGAAGTTTACTAAGCACAGCACCATACATTGTATAGAGGCTGTGCTTGGTACTGCACAGGGGCTGAACTGCAACTAGGCCATGTGACCGATGAATGGTGATGTAACTGGCCTATTCTGAGGATAGGTCATCAATATCTTTTCCCGGATAATCCCTTTAATGGGAAACCTCTTTAATGGCTGAATGTCAACAAAACAGTAGTTCAAGTTAAAGCTAATGCATGAAAATAAAATGATGTTTGTCTGTCTGAATGTGCCATAATGCTTGGTGCCTCTGCAAGAGGAAGAGTGCTTAAAAAGAGTCTACAAGTATATCATAGAGATTTCCCAGGACTGATACTATTTATGAATATGTGGAGGCTGGCCAAGGTACGGATGTGGTGGCTCACATCTGGCCATTATTTAGAAGGTCAAAGATGATCAGGGTCTAGTATATCATCTCATTCATCTCTGGTAAAGAGCTTAATAGCTGCACCCATGCTGTCCATAATTGTAGCACTTGGGTCCTGGTTCGAATCTGACCACGGGCAATATCTGCATGGAATTTGTATGTTCACTGTGTGTAGTGTAGGTTTCCGTACACATGCCAAAAAAAACTGATAAGTTAATGGCATCCTACAACATTGTTCCTACTGCATGCCTGTGACTGAAATACAAAAATAAAATTGTGAATCCTCCTGGGGATGGAGACTGATATGAGATGATGACAATGTCTGTACAGTGCTGCAGAATATGGTGATGCTGTATACAGTAATAGTGCTAGTAATGCCAACTATTTTGTCAGTGCTGTCAGAGTACATTGCAACAATTAAAGGGGTTGTTCGAGACTAAATATAATGTACAGGGTAGCTGGAGAGTGTTCAAAAGCAAAATTAAAAAACACTCACCTTATTAAAGTGTCTCAGTTTCAGTGCCGCAGTCCTGTCCGCACCTCTTCTGTTATACATGCGCATGACCATTGCCAATCAACGGACTCAGAAGTACATGAACATGTGTTTTTTTGTTGCTTTTCTTAACCCTTTCAGCCCCAGAGGGTTTTGCATTTTTGTTTATCACTCCCTGCCTTTCCAGGGCCATAATGTTTGTATTTTTCTGTTCACATAGCCGTATAAGGGCTTAGTTTTTGCAGGATAAGTTGCATTTTCTAATTCCACTATTTAATATTGCATACGATCTAGTGGGCAGCTGGAAAAAAAATCCAAATGGTGTGAAAGGGGAAAAAATATGCAATTCTGCAACAGTTTTATGGGTTTTGTTTTTTAGTGTTCCCTTTATGGTAAAACTGACCTGTTACTTTCATTCTCCAGGTCAGTATTATTATGGCAATACAACACATGTATAGTTTTTCTTGCGTTTTAATACTGAAAATTGTGGGGTGTGTATGGCTTTTTGATTACTTTTTATTTATTTTTTTGTGGGAGGTGAAGCCACAAAAGAACAGTTAATAGGCTATTTTCACTTTTTTTCAGTTTTGCCGTTTGCCATATGGGATAAATATTTTCATATTTTAATAATACGGGCATTTTCAAATGCGAAGATGCCTATGATGTGTATTTTTTTTGTTTGCATATTTTATTTACATTTTGTGGAAACGGAGGGGGTGATTTTAATTTTAATTTTAAAAATATTTATTTTTATTATTTTACGCTTTTGTATAGTTCCCATAGGATAGCATCATTAGATTGCCTCTCTCATACAATCCAATGCATTAGCATGGGAGTGTGTGAGAAATATACTGTGTTCCTTTGCAGCAGCTTTTGTTCATTCAAGAGGACAGAAGCACACTGCTTCCGGCTCCCCAATTCTCCCCAGGGGCAGCTGGATGCAGGATGCTCTCATGCTAGCATATTTGACGTTAGGCTTGATTGCGTCAGAGAGCCAACCATTTTAGGCCTCATGCACACGACCGTATTTTTTCACGGTCCGCAAAACGGGGTTCCGTTGGTCCGTGATCCGTGACCGTTTTTTCGTCCGTGGGTCTTCCTTGATTTTTGGAGGATCCACGGACATGAAAAAAAAGTCGTTTTGGTGTCCGCCTGGCTGTGCGGAGCCAAACGGATCCGTCCTGAATTACAATGCAAGTCAATGGGGACGGATCCGTTTGACGTTGACACAATATGGTGCAATTTCAAACGGATCCGTCCCCCATTGACTTTCAATGTAAAGTCAGGAGTTAATATACCATAGGATCAGAGTTTTCTCCAATCCGATGGTATATTTTAACTTGAAGCGTCCCCATCACCATGGGAACGCCTCAATGTTAGAATATACTGTCAGATATGAGTTAGATCGTGAAACATAGTGATGGGGACGCTTCTAGTTAGAATATACTACGAACTGTGTACATGACTGCCCTCTGCTGCCTGGCAGCACCCGATCTCTTACAGGGGGCTGTGATCCGCACAATTAACCCCTCAGGTGCTGCACCTGAGGGGTTAATTGCGCATATCATAGCCTCCTGTAAGAGATCAGGGGCTGCCAGGCAGCAGGGGGCAGACCCCCCTCCCTCCCCAGTTTGAATATCATTGGTGGCCAGTGTGCGGCCCCCACCCCCTGCCCCCCCTCCCTCCCTCTATTGTATTATCATTGGTGGCCAGTGTGCGGCCTCCCCCGGCCCCCCCTCCCTCCCTCTATTGTAATATCATTGGTGGCCAGTGTGCGGCCTCCCTCGGCCCCCCCTCCCTCCCTTTATTGTATTATCATTGGTGGCCAGTGTGCGGCCCCCCCAGCCCCCCCTCCCTCCCTCTATTGTATTATCATTGGGGGCCAGTGTGCGCCCCCCCCCCTCCCGCCCTCTATTGTAATATCATTGGTGGCCAGTGTGCGGCCTCCCCTCCCCCCCCCGATCATTGGTGGCAGCGGAGAGTTCCGATCGGAGTCCCAGTTTAATCGCTGGGGCTCCGATCGGTAACCATGGCAACCAGGACGCTACTGCAGGCCTGGTTGCCATGGTTACTTAGCAATATTACAATATTAGAAGCATCATACTTACCTGCTGCGCTGTCTGTGACCGGCCGGGAGCTCCTCCTACTGGTAAGTGGTCTGTGCGGCGCATTGCTTAATGATCTGTCACTTACCAGTAGGAGGAGCTCCCGGCCGGTCACAGACAGCTTTTCACACAACTCTGCATAAATCAATAGGAAACTTTGTAATATCTTATCAGAGAAAATGTGTCTTTCTCCACTTATCTGCCTCCCGTTCCTAAATTAACATTCACTCCAAATTCTCTACTGAATCCATCTTGTGAGACTAAGGCCCATTTCACATGGGTGAGAATTCCACGCGGGTACAATGCGTGAGGTGAAAGCATTGCACCCGCACTGAATCCGGACCCATTCACTTCAATGGGGCTGTGCACAAGAGCGGTGATTTTCACGCATCAATTGTGCGTTGCATGAAAAAAAATGCATGCTCTATATTGTGCGTTTTTCACGCAACGCAGGCGCCATGGAAGTGAATGGGGTTGCGTGAAAATCACTTGCTTGCGGATGCGATTTTCACGGATGGTTTCTAGGTGACGATCGGGATGGGGACCCGATCATTATTATTTTCCCTTATAACAAGTAAATTAGGGATGGAGGGGTTAAAAAAAATATATAAATTCACCTCATCCACTTGTTCGCGCAGCCCGGTTGTCTTCTTTCTTCTTCTTTGAGGACCTGGGAGAAAAGGACCTTTGGTGACATCACTGCGCTCATCACGTGGTCCATTACATGGTCCATCACCATGGTGATGGACCATGGGATGAGCGCAGTGACGTCACTAAAGGTCCTTTTTTCACAGGTCCTCAAAGAAGAAGAAAGAAGACAAGCCGGGCTGCGCGAACAAGTGGATGAGGTGAGTTAAAAAAAAAAGTGTTTTTTTTTTAACCCCTCCATCCCTAATTTACTTTGCATTCTGTATTAAGAATGCTATTATTTTCCCTTATAACCATGTTATAATGGAAAATATTAAAATCTACAGATTACCTTACCCAAACCCGAACTTCAGTGAAAAAGTCCAGGTTTGGGTCTGGGTACCACATTTAGTTTTTTCTCACGCGCGTGCAAAATGCATTGCACTCACACAGAAAAAACTGAAGAATGCAACGCAATCGCATACAAAACTCTCCCCACTCGCAGGCAAAATCGCACAATTTTCCCACGAAGCACCCGCATCCTATCCGGCCCTCACACGCGACGCCCGTGTGAAAGAGGCCTAAGAGCTCACTGAAGGATTGGATTACAGCTACCCATAGAAGCCTATGGATAGGGGAGGAGTGAGCTGCAGTGAGACAGACACAAAGACAGAGGCTGCAGCAGCTAATAGTATAATATCTCACCTCAAGTGCTTAATTCACATCAATACTGCTCAGTACTTCTCTATAATGTCCTATATAGTGTTTGTCAGTGAATCTGAGTGAGAGGGAGTCAGTGAGCAGAATCTCATGTGTAGTCTATGGCAGACATCATTACAGCTGGTCTCCACCCACCGGCTGAGAGACAACTTAGGCCCCCTGCACACGAACGTGTGCACCCCGTGGTCGTCCTGCGGCAAAATGCGGGCCACAATGCAAAATGCGGGCCACAATGCATGAACACAGTCCGTGGGGCAGCCGCAGTGGATCGCGGACCCATTCACTTGAATGGGTCCGCGATCCGGCCGTTCCACAAAAAGATAGGACATGTTCTATCTTTTTGTGGAACAGAATTACGTGACGAAACCCCACGGGAGCACTCCGTAGTGCTTCCGTAGGGTTCCGTTCCGTGCTTCCGTTCCGTACCATTCCACATCTCCGGATTTGCGGACCCATTCAAGTGAATGGGTCCGCATCCGTGATGCGGAATGCCCACGAAACGGCACCCATGTATTGCGGATCCGCAAATGCGGTCCTCAATACGGCAACGGGAAGCACACGTTCGTGTGCAGGGGGCCTTAGAATTAGAGATGGAGCCTCCAAAGGGGAAAACTGCAAAAGATGCCAGAAACAAGTCATAAAATGGTCAGATATTAGTGTTATTCCTCATGTGTACACACACGATAGATTATTCTGAGAAGTGGAGCTATAAAGACATTTGTGGTCACTGTAGTATATGTCGCTTAATAATACTATGTACAAGCAGTAATGCCCATGCTTGGATTCCGCAATCTGTGATGAACAGTACACAGTAAAAATGTGAGAGTTCACCAACCTTGTTATTATACAGTGGTGTATTGTCTTCCTTTGTGGCTCTGCAGCCACAATATATGGTTTAGAAAGTAAAAACATCCTGTCTGACTCTGCTGTAAGAGTGAAAGTCTATTGTTCTGATCTCTGACCCTTGTGTAAGTAGGAAAATGCAGTCATACGGTAAATAGATATTTCCGGATTAAACATGAAATAGCTTTTCCAGAAGATTACTGTCACAGAAAAATCACTGATTACATTTGTATTTAAAGTGGAGTTCCCCTTCAGCTTTATAGTTCTCAAATGTATAAGCAGATTTCTAGTTTTTTTTAATCTTGTGTTGCAATTTGTTTTACTAAGTGCCGTATCAAGAAGGTTATCTGCTGCTGATGATGATTTTTTTAATACTAACTTTAAAGGGAACCTGTCACTAGGATTTTGTGTATAGAGCTGAGGACATGGGTTGCTAGATGGGCGCTAGCACATCCGCAATACCCAGTCCCCATAGCTCTGTGTGCTTTTATTGTGTAAAAAAAAAAGATTTGATACATATGCAAACTAACCTGAGATGAGTCCTGTCCCTGACTCATCTCAGGTTAATTTGCATATGTATCAAATCGGTTTTTTTTACACAATAAAAGCACACAGGGCTATGGGGCCATCTAGCAACCCATGTCCTCAGCTCTATACACAAAATCCCGGTGACAGGTTCCCTTTAATACAAATTTTTACTTACGTACCTTAGTCAAGCTAGACCGTGTTGCCACAATATATTACAACTACAAGCATTTTTTTTGCAAACTTTTTATTTTTAAGGGTCAAACTTTTTATTTTTAAGGGCCAGTCCTAACCTCAGTATCTGAGGAAAGGGATTTAGAGGTCATTATTTCAGAAGACTTAAAGGTAGGCAGACAATGTCATAGAGCAGCAGGAAATGCTAGCAGAATGCTTGGGTGTATAGGGAGAGGCATTACCAGTAGAAAGAGGGAGGTGCTCATGCCGCTCTACAGAGCACTAGTGAGACCTCATTTGGAGTATTGTGCGCAGTACTGGAGACCATATCTCCAGAAGGATATTGATACTTTGGAGAGAGTTCAGAGAAGAGCTACTAAACTGGTACATGGATTGCAGGATAAAACTTACCAGGAAAGATTAAAGGACCTTAACATGTATAGCTTGGAAGAAAGGCGAGACAGAGGGGATATGATAGAAACTTTCAAATACATAAAGGGAATCAACTCGGTAAAAGAGGAGAGAATATTTAAAAGAAGAAAAACTGCTACAAGAGGACATAGTTTTAAATTAGAGGGGCAAAGGTTTAAAAGTAATATCAGGAAGTATTACTTTACTGAGAGAGTAGTGGATGCATGGAATAGCCTTCCTGCAGAAGTGGTAGCTGCAAATACAGTGGAGGAGTTTAAGCATGCATGGGATAGGCATAAGGCCATCCTTCATATAAGATAGGGCCAGGGGCTATCCATAGTATTCAGTATATTGGGCAGACTAGATGGGCCAAATGGTTCTTATCTGCCGACACATTCTAGGTTTCTATGTTTCTAAACTATTGTAATTGAAAGGGGTTGTCCAGTATTTAATAAAAACTTACATAAGAAAATAAATGAACACATGAAAGAAATAACTTATTCTTATCTTATACTTACCTGTTAAATCTCCACCACTCCAGTGTTTCCCCCCACTTCTGCAGCGGTGACATCACATACATCGTTGAATTGCAGCCAATAACAGGCCTCTGCAGTGACGCCTGTATATAAGTTATGTGAACGACGAGCCTGGTGAATGGCTGCAGCGCTTATGTGAATGATGTATATGACGGCACTGCTGCAGGAATGATGGAGACTACTGAAGAGGTAAGTCTGGAACGTGGTGGATTTAACAGGTGAGTATAGGTTATTTCTTTATTTTAAACCATTTCCTGCTCTTATGTAAGTTTCGTAAAATCATGGACAACCTTTTTCACCAGTTGTCAGTCACTTACTAGTGCTTATACTATAGTTCATGTCATTAAAGTGTAAATATTTTTTACTATCAGTACAATAAAATAGTACTACCTAATGTTCTCTATAAAAAAGTATGAAGTTGTTATTACTATTGCTGCACTTACTTCCACCACCCAGGGCAGGTACTGCCACTCATTCCTAGCACCCAGAGCAGATACTCCACAAACTCTCCCCAGACACTTACTCTCCTAGGGAACACTCAGCTTGTTTTTCTGCAATGTGTGACAATAACTTGGCGATCAAAGTGCTTAATTTTAGCAAAAAGAAAAGGGCTTGATCAACAACAGTCACTAGAACTGCAGATGCAGGGGCAGACATACCATATGTGACAACTGCACAGGACCCCTGTAGGCAAGGGGGCAAAGATAATAGTGTTTCCTTCTAAGGCACATGCAAAGGTTTATTTTCTGGAGAAGTATGAAAGAGGCGGTCTATGGCTATGACCCCATCATTAAATTATTAGTTGGGAATCAAAGGGACCGTAAACTGTTGAGGTACAGGGTGCTTCAGTTGTTGGAGTCTGCCCCTAGATAAGGTACTGTCATATCATAAGTTTCAGTGTGGTAAGAAGCTACAGTATGACATTACACATGTTCATGAGGCAAGCTGCTATACCATCATGATTGTGCTTCTGTTAGGTAAGCTGTTGTGACATCACTACTACTGTGATATCACCAGTGGAGTTCAGTCAGCTAAGCTGTGACATCACAACTATGTTTTCATCAGGAAACAGCTGCAACATCATAACTGCTTCAGTCACATAAACTACAGTGATATCACATATGAGTTAAAGTGAAGAAAACTGCTGTGACATGACAAGTGGGTTTCAGATAGGTAAGCTGCTATGACTTCACAATTTGTTTTAGTCAGGTAAGCTATGACATCACAAGTGGGTTTAGTCAAGTAAGCTGCTGTGACATCATACGTGGGTTTCAGACAGGTAATTTACATAATTTGCTGTGACATCACAAGTGGGTTTCAGACAGGTAAGGTGAGATGTTCAAAGCTTGGGATATTTTTTATAATCTTACCCTGCTTTACCCTTCTCCACAGCTTTATCCCTGACCTGTCTGATGTGTTCCTTGGTTTTCATGATGCTGTTTGATCACTAATGTTTGCTATCAAACTTCTGAGGCCTTCACAGAGCAGCTGTAGTTATACTGAGAATAAATTACACACAGGTGGACTATATTTACTAATTTGGTGAATTCTGAAGGCAATTGGTCCCACTGGATTTTATTTAGGGATGTCAGAGTACACAGGGCTGAATACAAATGCACACCACAGCACTTTTCAGATTTTTATTTATTAACATTTTTAAAACCATGTATCATTTTCTTTTCAGTTCACATATACTTGCTACTTTGTGTTGGTCTATCACATAAAATCACAATAAAATACACTTAAAGGGGTTGTCCGGGTTCAGGGCTGAACCCAGACATAAGCTCCCCTTCACTCCTTTAGCATGTAGAAGTAGAGCATCGGAGCATTTCCTTGCTCCTATATCCCCTTGCATTGCGCAGGACAAGGGCTGTTTGTTATGAGCTGGTGACATACCATGCAATACAGTGCCATACACCGGCTACTTCAGCCGGTGACGTCACCTGGCTCCCTGCTAGACAGAAGTCTCCACCTAACATAGTTTTGTTAAGCCAGGTACGTTACCGGTTAACAACAAACAGGCCTTGCCCTGCTGATGCAGCACGGGGCAAGGGGAGCATCGGAGCAAGGAAATGCTCCTATCCTACATGCTAAAGGAGTGAATGGAAGCTTATGCCCAGGTTCAACCCTGAACCCAGGCAACCCCTTTAGTTTCAAAACATATTTATTGGTTTGATGGCAAAGATGTACATGGTATTTAAGAGTACAGAATGGATGAACATAGATCTCCAGTACTATTGAATAATTATCAAACATAGTTTGAAGAAGTATGAAGTAATAAAACATAACATATGCAAGACAGTAGGAACCCATCCTACATGAGTTAAGCTACTTTCACACCTGCGTTTAGGTCGGATCCGTCTGGTATGTGCCCAGACGGATCCGCACCTATAATGCAAACGCTTAGATCCGTTCAGAACGGATCCGTTTGCATTACCATGAACAAAAAAAACAAAAAAAAATGTATTTATTTTTGTTCATGATAATGCAAACGGATCCGTTTTGACTTTACATTGAAAGTCAATGGGAGACGGATCCGTTTGAAAATTGAGCCATACTGTGTCAACTTCAAACGGATCCGTCCCCATTGACTTACATTGTAAGTCTAGACGGATCCGTTTGCCTCCGCACGGCCAGGCGGACACCTGAACGCTGCAAGCTGCGTTCAGGTGTCCGCCTGCTGAGCGGAGCGGAGGACAAATGGAGCCAGACTGATGCATTCTGAGCGGATCCGCATCCATTCAGAATGCATTAGGGCTGGACGGATCCGTTCGGGGCCGCTTGTGAGACCCTTCAAACGGAACTCACAAGCGGAGCCCCGAACGCTAGTGTGAAAGTAGCCTTACATGAAAAGAACAGTACAGAGTGAAAAGGATTCAGCTCTCGCGACTCTCCCAGTCAGTAGAAATAGAAAGAATAAGGGGGGTGGGGGGACAAGCAGTTAGGTCTTCCAGGTACTAAAGCAAGTATTTAGAGGGATAGGAAATATTGCAAGCTAGGGGAGTTGGCACAGTTTAACCAGGGGTATCGTTCAAAGTGACATTTCATTTTTCGTATAAGGCAATGCGATTGACTCTGAGGATAACCGCTGATACCGAAAGAGAGGGAAACCGACACCTGGACGCAACATGAATCCTTGCAAACATCAGAATATATTGTAGAAGCTTATAGGCAGTGTTGTTGAATGCTTGCGGTTTAAGGCCTAGCAGATATACCGGTGCTGACAAGGGGAGGTCCTTCCCAAACACCTCAAATAGTCCTCTTTTGATGTTGGACCAAAACCATCTCACTATGGAACAAGTCCACCAAACATGAAGGGTGTTGCCTGTTTCTTGGCAACCTCTAAAACATAAAGGAGAGACCATTGGATAAATGAGGTGTAATCTAGAGGGCACCATATAAACTCTGTTAAGTATCTTTAAAGAAGTCTCCACTAAGGTAATCTGTCAACTTCCCTTACTGATCGTCGTACAACACCCATGCCACTGCTCCAATGTGAGGGCCTACCCCAGATCTATCTCCCAGCCATGCATAAAGGCCCACTTGGTATCAGAAAGTGGTGAATTCAAGGGAGAATAAAGAAGGGAGAGAACACCTCTCTTCAAAGTCTTTTACAGAGTCTTTCAAACATTATGAAGTCTATTGTGGTATTTGTTGAGACCTGGGAAGATAGAAAATGGAAGACTTGAGTAACTCTAAAGAGTTTAGAAGCTGGAGGTGAGAAAGTGGAAAGGAAGTGTGCTGTAGACATGAGTTTAGAGTTGATTAAGAAGTCACCAACAGAACGTAGCTTAGTATGTTTCAACCAAACAAACGCTGTTGGTGATAATTCAGAGGGAATTTCTGAATATAGGGAGCATTGGTGAGATTTGTAATATATATTTAAATCAAACTTTCCTCCATAGTTGTAGCATAAAGTAGGGGATTTTTGATAAGGGATCAACTATCCCTAAGGAGATATCAGATGACCAAATTAACGCCAACGGGGATACTGGCATCAACAAATCAGATTCAAGTAGGACCAACTGCGGAGGATTAGGGAGCGCATGGAATTATACTAATTGTGATAGTCTGGCTGCTAGAAAATTCTTATATAGATGGGGCACTGAGACTCAACCTACCCTCTTGTGTAGGTGCATAATGTGCCTGGCTATTAAAGGTCTCTTATATGCCCATAAAAAGTGAAAGATTTCATTCTGTAATGATTTAAGGGCGGAACCTGTAACTGGCACAGGAAGGTAACGAAAGTAATACAATATCCAAGGCGAAGTGACCATTTTAATAGTGTGTATTCTGCCTATCAACGAGAGAGTAGGAAAATTCCAGGTAAGCAGTTCCTGGCAGGGTTTAGGGATAAGACGGGTGTAATTCCATCTGAAAGTGGTATCAAGAGTTTTCGGTAGATTAATCCCTAAATAAGGAAGATTATAGTCCATGTTTTTAAAATTGAAGTTGAGTGTGATTAACTCTCGGACAGAATAGGGGTTGTTACAATGTAAAATCTCCGATTTAGCAGCATTGATCCGAAGGCCGGAGAAATTACCAAATATACTTAGACAGTCCAGTAAATTAGGTAATGTAGTTAAGGGGTACGTAATAGTAAGAAGCATATCATCTGCAAAGAGACTTACTTTGTATTTGCAGGAACCAATCTTTACCCCTGTTATATTTGGATTGGTACGGATCATTATGGCCAGCAGTTCAATAGCCAAAGCGAAAAGGGCAGGAGAGAGGGAGTAACCCTGACGTGTGCCTCGACTGATGTGAATAAGAATTGGATGATTTGTTGGCAATTTAATGAATGCGGTGGGAGTTGTATAAAGAGTTTGTATAGAGCGCAACCGGACAACCCCTTTAAAGGAGTTTTCTCCGATTTTATTATTGATGACCTATCTGGATAGTTCATCAGTATCTGATCTGTGGGGGTCCGACACATGGGACCCCTGCTGATCAGCTGTTTGAGAAGGCAGCGTCGTGGCCTTCTCACAGCTTTTCCTAGGCCAGTGACAACATGTTCATCTGTCACATGGCCTAGGCACAGCTCAGCCCCATAGAAGTGAATGGGGCTGAGCACAATACCAAGCACAGATGCTATACTATGTACGGTCCTGTGCTTGATAAGCTGCCAAAAGGCTGCAGCACTCACAGGAGCCCCGATGCCTTCTCAAACAGCTGATTGGCGGGGGTCCTGGTTGACAGACCCCCACCGATCAGATACTGATGACCTAACCAGAATATTAAAATCTCAGCAAACCCTTTTAAGTTTATCAATGTAGTGCAAGGCATATGAATACTTTTTCAAGTCACTGTAAGCTGCTGTGACATCAGAAGTGGGTTTAGTCAGATAAGCTGCTGTTATATTATAAGTGTGATTCAATCCAGTAAACCCAAGGTTGGACACACCATTTGTACTACCAAAATAAATCAAGGAGTGTACTTTTTTAGTACAGGGGCCCTCTGTTGCCAGTGTCCACCCCATACAGATACCTTACAGACAGCTGGATTCTCTATGGCATAAATATACACCGTTCTCAGATGTGACCTATCCTAAAGGAAGTGACATAAAACTGACATCATCACATCATCCTTTGTCAGTTGACTTTGCTGGCAAATAATGAGTTAGATTTTATAAAGCAAACAACACACATATGATTGTTTACATAGTCCTCAGAAACCAGATGTTCCCAGCATGAGAAGAGGGAGTTGTATACAAAGAAGATGTGGTGCGGTATTATAACCAAGAGATTAGTAGAAAACCTTGTGGGGATTCGCTCTGGTAGTTAGGACTAGCGGATGCAGTATAGAGGCAAAGTACACAGTGCTTGAATCAAACAGCGGTGTTTATTCACACATTGGTGTATAACAAAATGCAGGTAAGGCTACTTTCACACTAGCATTCAGAGCGGATCCGTCTGCTGTCTGCACAGACGGATCCGCTCCTATAATGCAGACGTTTGGATCCGTTCAGAACAGATCCGTCTGCATTATAGCTTAGAAAAAATTCTAAGTGTGAAAGTAGTTCAGACGGATCCGTCCAGACTTTACATTGAAAGTCAATGGGGGACGGATCCGTTTGAAGATTGAGCCATATTGTGTCATCTTCAAACGGATCCGTCCCCATTGACCTACATTGTAAGTCTGGACGGATCCGTTTGCCTCCGCACGGCCAGGCGTACACCCAGGGAGTACGGATGCATTCGGGGCCGCTTCTGAGCCCCTTTAAACGGAGCTCACAAGAGGAGCCCCGAACGCTAGTGTGAAAGTAGCCTAAGGTGTATCACAAAACACAGGTGGTTTAGTGTTTGTTCACACGCAAGGAAAGTCCATAAACAATAAAAGTCACCTTTTCTCCTGGGTGTTAATTCACACCCTGTTAGCAGTTCAGCCTTATCAGTCCATAGTCCATAGGCGGCCTGTTCGCCTTTAGAGGGGCCTGAGTCCTCCAGCCCGGCTCATACCTCAAATCTTAGCACAGTCCTCAGTTCACAGCACACAGACTCCTGAGCTCCACTGTCAGAGGGAGGTAAATCCCCACCACCTGGCAGTGCTGGCTGGTTTTTATGCCTGGCAAAACCCGGCCTGGAACATGGGGAGTAGTCACCCACCCAGCACTTTGACTACTCCCAGTAAGAGCCGTCCCGGATCAGCTATGACAGCCATGCTAAATCTCAAGGTGTCAATTACCGTTTTTCCCCGAAAATAACCCCAATAATAAGCCCTAGCGCTATTTTGCAGGGTTTTTCAGAGTAGGCTTAAAATATAAACCCAATATACGAGTGTACAGCGGCTCACCCCACCTCTTCCAAGGAACCGGTGCTCACTCCGCGGATTCACCCAAATCCGTTAAGAAAAATGCAAATAGATAAAGTGTTTGGAGGGCACTCAAATATCTGACAACATTCAAGGCAGGATATCAATAATCCTATTTTATTTGCATAAAGCTAATATAATGGCATGAAACTCATAAAATCTACATACATATAATATAAAATATTGATATAAAACATATACACATGTCCATGTAGTAATACTCAGTCAGCCCTGTGACCATATATAATCGCCAGATCGGCGTCACTCGTGAATGTCCACACTGGATATAATCGCCAGATCGGCGTCACTCGCAAATGTCCACACTAGATATAATCGCCGAATGGCGCGTGAGTCACTTATGATTGTCCGCACTAGATCACCCGTTCAGGCGTCCACATGCAATAGGAATCACTGGTGTAATAACTTCAAATAAGCCCCATAGGGCAGAGTACTTTACCCCTCTGTTCCCGTGGACTCCAGCAGCAGCCGCTTAAACTCACCCGGCGTCCCGAGCGGTTAACAGGTCTCAAACGCAGCGTCCCACGTGACCTGGCTGCCTCTCACGTGATGTCATGATGGCACAGGACTCTACTATGGAATATTGAGGTGATAATATCATCAAGGCATCCCACCCCTCGGACCCCCAGTGAACGACATCCGATACAAAGATCAACATACGGTCCGGACTCTAGGACCCAGCATATCACCAGCTTTCTACAGAGCAGTGTGTATCACGTGAGAGGCAGCCAGGTCACATGGGACGCTGCGTTTGAGACCTGTTAACCGCTCGGGACGCCGGGTGAGTTTAAGCGGCTGCTGCTGGAGGAGTCCACGGGAACAGAAGAGGGGTAAAGTACTCTGCCCTATGGGGCTTATTTGAAGTTATTACACCAGTGATTCCTATTGCATGTGGACGCCTGAACGGGTGATCTAGTGCGGACAATCATAAGTGACTCATGCGCCATTCGGCGATTATATCTAGTGTGGACATTTGCGAGTGACTCCGATCTGGCGATTATTTCTAGTGTGGACATTCACGAGTGACGCCGATCTGGTGATTATATATGGTCACAGGGCTGACTGAGTATTACTACATGGACATGTGTATATGTTTTATATCAATATTTTATATTATATGTATGTAGATTTTATGAGTTTTATGCCATTATATTAGCTTTATGCAAATAAAATTGGATTATTGATATCCTGCCTTGAATGTTGTCAGATATTTGAGTGCCCTCCAACCACTTTATCTATTTACGGTTCAATCATTATTTTATTGAAGCAGATAAATGAATGATACAACAAGCATATCAAGTATACATATAAAGGAAAAGAAATGGCCAACTGTTGGCTCCATTAGCGATTTATAGGTAGTACAACCCAGATACACCCATGCAAAATAGAGCTGACAAATAATAAGCCGATGGGAACCAGCAGAATTGAGTAGAAAAGTAAGTATGGCATACATTTCCCAATTTTGGACAGACAATCACATGACACGAGAATGGACAAGACGAGACTCGACAGACCAAGACATGACATGAACAAGAGGTAGGGGAGGAAGGGGACAGAAAAATGGGTTGGCCCTACCGTATACATCACTTTAGGAACCACTATCCGGAATGGTACCAGTCGTCAACCACCCAGGAAAAGACGTGGAAGTGCGGAATTGGTTCGATGGATCCCACACCCTCCAGAAAGCCGAAGCAGACTCTGTGTCCGAGGCACTCAGCTCCTCCATATGCACCAGCGCATCCAAAGCGCCAGACCAGGTTACTCTCAAAAGACTTTCGGTAGACCTCCACTGGCGGGGGATTATCTGTCTAATTTGAACAGGTTGCAGGGTCCCTACCCGGCTTAGGGATAACCGTAATATGGGCCTGGAGAGCTTGACGTATAAATGGGCAATCTGGTGAGATGGAGTTAAAGGTCTCAACAAGTAAAGGGGTAAGTTCCTCCCGAAGGATTTTATAAAATCGAGAGGTCATCCCATCTGGGCCTGGGGACTTCCCATTCTTCCACTTTATCTATTTAAAATATAAACCCTACTCTATAAATAAGCCCAAGATACAGCCGTATTTTATTTTATATAAAGGGAAGGTGGGGGAAATGTGCGGGCTGCAGCAGCTCAGGAGCGCTCACTAATGGCTTCTGAGCTGCCATGAAACTGTGGGCGGGCAGCGCAGGCTTTAGTGAATTAGCCGCTTCAGTGAATTAGCCTTCAGTGAAGCCACCAGCGCGCGCATACATTTCGACACTAAGCAGCACCTAAAAGGCGGGCTGGCGGCTTCTCTGTATGCCCTGTACTGCCGCCAGCCCGCACGTTCTTACTTACATAAAGGAGGCAGCAGGAGGATCTCCTTCTCTCTGCTGCCTGGAGGCGCTCCCTACATCTCTCCCGTGCCGTGTCTGCTCTCCCTGGTACCGTAGATTGCTGCCAAGGTCCCTTGGGTAAGGACAGCTCAGGGGCAATATACGGTACCAGAATGAAAAATGTGTGGCAAATAGGACTATAACCCCCCTCATCCATAGGAATGCACCCTTGTACTGCAGTATATGGGTGCATTCCTATGGATGAGGGGGGTTATAGTCATATTTAATATAAACACTGTCCAGGGACTGTTCTTTAATTGGCATCTATATAATAATAATCCCTAACCCTTTTTTCAGAAAAAAAATATATATAAGACCCTGTCTTATTTTCGGAGAAACACAGTAGCAATAGCTGCTGCTGACACATAAAATACCAG
Source organism: Bufo bufo (assembly GCF_905171765.1). Classification (NCBI taxonomy): domain Eukaryota; kingdom Metazoa; phylum Chordata; class Amphibia; order Anura; family Bufonidae; genus Bufo; species Bufo bufo. The sequence goes on along the minus strand of NC_053389.1, from coordinate 610,630,430 downwards.
CTATTACTTCACCGAGGCCTCGGTGACACATACCTTCCATCCACGATGATTCCAGGTACCTTCTTACAACCCACATGCAGCTCTTGTTTCAACAAGGGTTTAATTAAAAGGCTCAAATAGTGTTTCCCAGGGAGGCACAATATTTTAATGCTTCAAATAGTTCAGCTTGCTTTGGTGTTGTACAGATTGCAACAGGTTGGCTGTAGTAGCTTCTCCTTAACATTGCACTCTCACTCTCTCAAGTGAGATGACTCCTGACTCAGGCATCTCTAAGCTGTGCCTCCGTTGTGCACTTCATTCTCCATCACCATTGGGTCCACTTTTTCCATTGGGCAACCTATTTCTCTCTGCCTGTGACCTCTGGAGCCCAGGACGACTTGTTCACAACACCTTCTCTTATCAGCTGTATCACTTGCCCTCCTCTCTAGCCATTTCTGAAATCGAATGCTCTTTTGTGTCATACTCCAGACCTGCCTGACAGCAGAGGTTTGTTTCAGTATACAAGTGGTCCCTCAAGTTACAATATTAATTGGTTTCAGGACGACCATTGTATGTTGAAACCATTGTAACTTGAGTAATCGGTTCCAAAGCCCCAAAATGTCATCCATGATAAAATATATTGAAGATTTAGGGAAAAGAAACAGAAAACTAAGATAAAACAAGTCCTTACATATAACAGTCAGGAATAGCTGCTAACTAACAATGTATACAGCTGTTTTACCGGATAAGTGGCCTTGATTTGTTGTATCTGAGTCTAAGGAATTGTTGAGTCTAGTTTCAACTTATGATTGGTCAGAAAAGACCATTGTAAGTTGAAAATATTGTATCCTAAGGCCATTGTATCTTAAGGGACTACTGTACTTCCAAAACCTTGGGTACTAACTACACTAATTTTATCACTTTCAACTCTCACATTATGGAAAAGGCCCTGAGCCTCCCCTTTGCAATGGCTGTTCTTCCCGGTCATCATTCCAAGGTAAACATAGAGGCCATGAACTAAGTGGATCACCACTGCGGGAGAGTCCTCAACAACCCATGTCAAATGAATAGTCAAGAACTACAATATACATGCATATAATATGTCATATTTTAAAAGCATCTGACTGTAATTTTTTTTGTTAGTTTTGAGATTTGTCAGAAACATGCTCAAAGTGGGAGCAGCAAAAGCTCATATAAGGCTAGCTTCACACCATCTTTTAACATTCACATTTTATCCCCTCAAACTGTATACAGTTACATATAGTTCACATCAATTTGATGTACTGTATTGTTTTGTTGTTTTTTTAACTAAGAGTAAATATATTTTTGCATTTTATTTTCTTCTGATGGGTGCAAACACTTACTGTGCAAATGTATACAAACTTAAAGTGTAACTGCCGTTTCATTTTGTATACTGTAATGGTATAGTGTACCCTACAGTATATGTGCATTTGTGTTTTAAAATGTAATCATTTTCTGTTTTACATGATAAAAACTCCCACAAATGTGTGCCACTTTACCATTGTGCAGCCCTCTCTTCAAAACAAGAGACGGATCAGCTCTGGGAGGAGGAGCTCAGCCCTGGATGCCCGTTCACAGTGTTGTAGGACACTGGCTCCTCCTCCCAGCCTTCATGCCTGCAAGGAGTCTGTGATGCCTACCCCTATATCTTATTTTGAAGAGGTATGGCATATTAATAACATACCCTAAGTGAAAATGCATTATACACATCGCGCTGGTGGAGGAAATCAGCACCGCTTGTCTTCCTTCACAGCAGCGCGATGTATAAGTGTAGATCGCGCTGCTGGAGGGAATCAGGGCTGCGCTGGTATTCCTTTTACAGCAGCGCGATCTGACAGTGTACATCGCGCTGCTGGAGGGGAGAGCTGTGTTGGAGCTTGCTAGGAGGAACTACAGTGCCTTGCAAAAGTATTCACCCCCCTTGACTTTTTCGTATTTTGGTGCCTCCCAACCTGGAATTAACAAGGATTGTTTGAGGATTTGCATCATTTGATTTACAGAACATGCGCACAACTTTGAAGATGTTTTTTTTTATTGTGAAGCGAACAACAAATAGGACAAAATAACAGAAAAAGTCAATGTGCATAACTATTCACCCCCCTAAAGTCAATACTTTGTAGAGCCGCCTTTTGCGGCAATCACAGCTCCAAGTCGCTTTGGATAAGTCTCTATGAGCTTGCCACATCTTACCACTGGAATTTTTGTCCATTCCTCCTTGCAAAACTGCTCTAGCTCCTTCAGGTTGGATGGTTTGCGCTTGTGAACAGCAATCTTTAAGTGTGACCACAGATTTTCTATTGGATGGAGATCTGGGATTTGACTAGGCCATTCCAACACATTTACATGTTTCCCCTTAAACCACTCAAGTGTTGCTTTAGCAGTGTGTTTGGGGTCATTGTCCTCCTGTAAGGTGAACCTCCGTCCTAGCCTCAAATCACGCACAGAGTGGTACAGGTTTTGCTCAAGAATATCCCTGTATTTAGCACCATCCATCTTTCCCTCAACTCTGACCAGTTTCCTTGTCCTGGCTGCTGAAAAACATCCCCACAGCATATTGCTGCCGCCACCATATCTCACTGTGGGGATGGTGTTCTTTGCGTGATGTGTTGGGTTTGCGCCAGACATAGCGTTTTCTTTGGCCGAAAAGTTCAATTTTAGTATCCTCAGATCAGAACACCTTCCTCTATACATTTTGGGAGTCTCCCACATGCCTTTTCGCAAACTCACAACGTGCCTTTTTGTTTTTAGCTGAAAGGAATGGCTTTCTTCTGGCCACTCTGCCATAAAGCCCAACTCTATGGAGCGTACGGCTTATTGTCGTCCTATGTACAGATACTCCAGTCTCTGCTGTGGAACTCTGCAGCTCCTCCAGGGTTACCTTAGGTCTCTGTGCTGCTTCTCGGATTAATTCCCTCCTTGACTGGTCCGTGAGTTTTGGTGGGCGGCCGTCTCTTGGCAGGTTTGCTGTTGTGCCATGTTCTTTCCATTTGGTTATGATAGATTTGATGGTGCTCCTGGGGATCATCAAATATTTGGATATTTTTTTATAACCTAACCCTGACTTGTACTTCTCAACAACATTGTCCCTTACTTGTTTGGAGAGTTCCTTGGTCTTCATGGCAGTGTTTTGTTAGTGATGCCTCTTGCTTAGGTGTTGCAGCCTTTGGGGCCTTTCAAAAAAGGTGTGTATATGTAATGACAGATCATGTGACACTTAGATTGCACACAGGTGGACATCATTTCACTAATCATATGACTTCTAAAGGTAATTGGTTGCACCAGAGCTTTTTATGGGCTTCCTAACAAAGGGGGTGAATACATACGCACATGCCAATTTTCTGTTTTCTATTTCTAAACAATAGTTATATTTATATTTTTTTCTCATTTCACTTCACCAACTTAGACTATTGTGTTCTGATCCATCACATAAAATTCAGATTAACAAAACATTGAACTTAAGGCTGTAATGTAACAAAATACGAAAAAAGTCAGGGGGGGGGGTGAATACTTTTGCAAGGCACTGTAGGTAAGTATGTGGCTTTGTTAATAAAGTATAGGGGGCACCTGGCTGCAAAAATATAGTCTGGGGGCACTGGCTGCAAAAACAGGATCTAGGGGGCCCCTGCCTGCAAAAATATGATCATGCTATAGATAGGGTCAGTAAAGTATAGCTAAATACTAAATACCACCCTAGGAATCGTGTCGTGCATATATAAAAGGCAGAATAAAAGGTGAAAAAATTTGAAACAATATTTACAATTAGTACATATAATGAAATAAATACAGGAGATTGTAGACTGAATTTACAAGGTCAGAAAGATGTTCCTTGTGGAGATATGAAACCCAGAAGAACAAGCCAGTCCCAAAATCCTGTAATCCGGTGTCTCAGCAGGAGCTCCTATCAGGGGTGCCAGCAATGTTTCTCTAGCAGATGACTCTCTAAAACACATGGCCATAGCCACAGCCCTTATATTTTAGCACAAGTACCAAGGGAGACAACTGACACATGAGCTCAGGCTTTAAATAGTGTTAAAGGAATTAACCATTCCTTAACTGAACAGTTAATCAGTGGGGACATTAGTAACCATATTGGCACCTGCATTCGCATTGCTTATTTTTGGACCGAGCATGATATTAATCTATCACCATGATGATTTATTATAAACCAATGCAAGGTTCATAATCCTAACTACAATTAATGAATCAGTAGGGCTCCTTTCACACGGACGAGAATTCTGCGCTGGTGCAATGCGTGAGGTGAACGCATTGCACCCGCACTGAATCCGGACCCGTTCACTTCAGTGGGGCTGTTCAGATGAGCGGTGATTTTCACGTATCACTTGTGGTATATTCTGCGTTTTTCACGCAACACAGGCCCCATAGAACTGAATGGGTCTGTGTGAAAATCACAAGCATCCGCAAGCAAGTGCATTTTCACGTATAGTTGCTAGGAGATGATGTTAGTACATTGATAAAAGTCAATTTACTGTATTATTTTCCCTTATAACATGGTTATAAAGGAAAATAATAGCATTCTTAATACAGAGTGGTTACTAAAATGTTGCTTGAGGGGTTAAAAAATTAAATAAAAAATTAACTCGCCTCATGCACTTGTTTGCGCAGCCGGCATCGTCTTCTTTCTTCATCTTTCAGGACCCGCAAAAGGACCTTTGATGACGTAATGGCGCACACCATGTGGTGAGCGTGGTGACGTCAGCCCAGGTCCTGCTGAATGAAGATAGAAGGATCTGGATAGAACAAGTGGATGAGGTGAGTTAGTTCTTTTTATATTTTTTAACCCCTCAAGCCACATTTTACTTAGCATTCTGTATTAAGAATGCTAATATTTTCCTTTATAACCATGTTATAAGGGAAAATAATAAAATTAATAGAACACCTAACCCAAACCCGAACTTCAGTGAAGAAGTCCGGGTTCGGGTCTGGGTACCACGTTCAGTTTTTTCTGACGCGCGTGCAAAACTCATTGCACTCGCGCGGAAAAAACTGAACATCGGAACGCAATCGCAGTCAAAACTGACTGCAATTGCGTGCCTACTCGCTCGGTTTTCCCGCAATACACACGCGATGCATCCGAAGCAAATCCAGGACGCCCGTGTGAAAGAGGCCTAAGGGCTCATGCACACGACTGTATGTATTTTGCAGTCCGCAAAAAACTGATGCGCAAAAAATACGGATGACATCCGTGTGCATTCCGTATTTTGAGGAACAGAACGGCTGGCCCCTAATAGGACAGTACTATCCTTGTCCATAATGCGGACAATAATAGGACATGTTCTATTTTTTTGCGGAATGGAAATACGGACATATGGAAAAGGAATGCACACGGATTAACTTTAATTTTTTTTGCGGAAAAAACTAAAGTTACTATGTGTGCATTCCGTGTCTGTATATCCGTTTCACCAAAAAATAGAACATGTCCTATTATTGTCCGCATTACAGACAAGGATAGTACTGTTCTATGAAGGGCCAGCTGTTCTGTTCCGCGAACTACTGAATGCACACGGATGTCATTCATATTTTTTGCGGATCGGAAAATACATACAGTCGTGTGCATGAGGCCTAACCGTTACAGTACATCACTAAAAGCACAATCCCTGTTCCAGATCTTTCCCTTATACCTTCTATCTGTGGAGGTTTTGGCTCACAATCACTGATAGAAATCACTGACCGAACACTGACATGTGAATAAGGCTACATGCACACGAACGTTGTTTGTTTCCGTGTCCGTTCCGTTTTTTTGCGGATAGGATGCGGACCCATCAATTTCAATCGGTCCGCAAAAAAACGCGGACAGCACACCGTGTGCTGTCCGCATCAGTATGTCCATTCCGTTGCCCCGCAAAAAAATAGTGCATGTCCTATTTTTTTCTAGTTTGCAGACAAGGATGGGCATTATTACAATGGATCCGAAAAAAGACAGATGCCATACGGAACGTCATCCTTTTTTTTGCGGATCTGCAATTTGCGGACCGCAAAACACATACGGTCGTGTGCATGTAGCCTAAGGCTTTAGACAGAATACATTTCCATTTGGAATTATGGGACTAATGCAAGGGTAGAGAAGAGGCCTCTTGGCAGTCCTATTATGGCTTGCTGCAATATGGAGCCATAATTTGGAAGTGTGCATGAGCCTAGCAGTGACAAAACTCACTGGGGGTCATTTACTAAAGACTTTTTAGTAAAAAGCCAGCTGGTGAAAAAGATGCAACTTATTTTTAGGAGATGCAAGCCGCTTAATAAATTTGTCACATGTGTGAGGTCTGTGCACAGTAAACGGAAAGCTAGTCTGGCTAGGAGCTGGCGTAAAGTAGATTAAATGTGTCAGGCTGTGGTGACCCCACCCCTTCTGCTAATCTCCGCCCACAAAAATAGAGTACTATAAAACATAAAAAGTTGGAAAATTTTTGCGCAATATGTCATTGCAGATTGTAAGCCCCCCGGGCAGGGCCCTTTTTCTTTCTGTACCAGTCTGTAACTCGTCTTGTTCATGCTTAGTGCAATTGTCTGTATTATGTATGTGCACCCCTTATCATATGTACAGCGCCATGGAATGAATGGAGCTTTAATAAATAATAATAATACATTTGTGCCAAATTTAATGTTTTTTTTATGCAAAAAAAACTGGCGTAAAGCCTTTGTACATGACTCCGAGCGTCCATTTTCCCCAGCATTTTTCACAATGTAATATAGGTATGTGGTTCTCATGCCACATGAACATTTACCACTGCTGGGCATAAAACCTAGAATAAACCAACAAACTAATGGGGAACGAGCAAACTAATAGGGGAATGATGATTTTTAGTGGAGTTACCTTTTAAGGCTTGTACGGACAAGCCATGCAGCTTCTGGCAGAGGCAGCATGTTCATCTTATCACAAGAATATTTGACGTACATAATTTTAGGGCATTAGAGGTAATCCACTGCTCATCACAATGTCTTGGCAACAGGGGCGTAGCTAAAGGCTCATGGGCCCTGGTCCAAGGGTTCAGCTTGGGCCCCCCCTTCCCTCAGTGTTTTGTGGCTAGCTAAGCACATAGCCTTCATGCTGCCTGCGGCAAAAAATTCTTGACCTAACCCCTTCCCTCCAGCCAGAGCTATAACTTGACCAGCATGCACTTTTTATAATACTGGTGTCTTTCTATAATACTGGTATCTTCTTAGGTGGCACAAGAGTCTTTGGGCCCCCTCAGGCTCCTGGGCCCGGTAGCGACTGCTACCTCTGCACCCCCTATAGCTACGCCCCTGCTCAGCAATCTTCCCTGTCGCACGTTCACGTGTGTTTCCACTGCAGACTAACCTGTAGATGAGAAACATTACAGAGCAATGAAATTATTTTTCCATATGATTAACATACAGTTGCAAGAAAAAGTATGTGAACCCTTTGGAATGATATGGATTTCTGCACAAATTGGTCATAAAATGTGATCTGATCTTCATCTAAGTCACAACAATAGACAATCACAGTCTGCTTAAACTATTAACACACAAATAATTAAATGTTACCATGTTTTTATTGAACACACCATGTAAACATTCACAGTGCAGGTGGAAAAAGTATGTGAACCCCTAGACTAATGACATCTCCAAGAGCTTATTGGAGTGAGGTGTCAGCCAACTGGAGTCCAATCAATAAGATGAGATTGGAGGTGTTGGTTACAGCTGCCCTGCCCTATAAAAAACACACACCAGTTCTGGGTTTGCTTTTCACAAGAAGCATTGCCTGATGTGAATGATGCCTCGCACAAAAGAGCTCTCAGAAGACCTACGATTAAGAATTGTTGACTTGCATAAAGCTGGAAAGGGTTATAAAAGTATCTCGAAAAGCCTTGCTGTTCATCAGTCCACGGTAAGACAAATTGTCTATAAATGGAGAAAGTTCAGCAATGCTGCTACTCTCCCTAGGAGTGGCCGTCCTGTAAAGATGACTGCAAGAGCACAGCGCAGACCGCTCAATGAGGTGAAGAAGAATCCTAGAGTGTCAGCTAAAGACTTGCAAAAGTCTCTGGCATATGCTAACATCCCTGTTAGTGAATCTACGATACGTAAAACACTAAACAAGAATGGATTTCATGGGAGGATACCACAGAGGAAGCCACTGCTGTAAAAAAAAACACATTGCTGCACGTTTACAGTTTTCACAAGAGCACCTGGATGTTCCACAGCAGTACTGGCAAAATATTCTGTGGACAGATGAAACCAAAGTTGAGTTGTTTGGAAGAAACACACAACACTATGTGTGGAGAAAAAGAGGCACAGCACACCAACATCAAAACCTCATCCCAACTGTGAAGTATGGTGGTGGGGGCATCATGGTTTGGGGCTGCTTTGCTGCATCAGGACCTGGACGGATTGCTATCATCGAAGGAAAAATGAATTCCCAAGTTTATCAAGACATTTTGAAGGAGAACTTAAGGCCATCTGTCCACCAGCTGAAGCTCAACAGAAGATGGGTGTTGCAACAGGACAACGACCCAAAGCATATAAGTAAATCAACAACAGAATGGCTTAAACAGAAGAAAATACTCCTTCTGGAGTGGCCCAGTCAGAGTCCTGACCTCAACCCGATTGAGATGCTGTGGCATGACCTCAAGAAAGCAATTCACACCAGACATCCCAAGAATATTGCTGAACTGAAACAGTTCTGTAAAGAGGAATGGTCAAGAATTACTCCTGACCGTTGTGCACGTCTGATCTGCAACTACAGGAAACGTTTGGTTGAAGTTATTGCTACCAAATGAGGTTTAACCAGTTATTAAATCCAAGGGTTCACATACTTTTTCCACCTGCACTGTGAATGTTTACATGGTGTGTTCAATAAAAACATGGTAACATTTAATTCTTTGTGTGTTATTAGTTTAAGCAGACCGTGATTGTCTATTGTTGTGACTTAGATGAAGATCAGATCACATTTTATGACCAATTTGTGCAGAAATCCATATCATTCAAGGGTTCACATACTTTTTCTTGCAACTGTATTTACATAAGTGATAACTCCAGCATTAGTAGAGACTTGCTCATAATGTAATCCCAACCCCTGACTACTGTATATATTTGTCACATTCTGTTCATCCCACTAAACCAATGATGCCATGGATCAGTTGCTTTCATCTCTGGGATCAGGGGTGCACCTAGCCTTTCTGCTGCCTGAAGAGAAAACTGAAACTACGTTCCCCCCCCCAAGCCAATTTCTTAACCTAACCCCTTTGCCACAATTAAAGCTTTCATTGCCCATGGCCCTTCCGCTGCCCGCCTCTTGCCCCTACCTGGTGCTGCCCGAGGCGATCGCCTCACCTGGCCTCATTGGTAGTGCACCCCTGTCTGTGATTCTGTTGTTCCATCACTGTATTTGCAAGATCCACAGCAGAAATCTGTGGTGGAATTCCGACTTCTGCTACGGATTTGCCACAGGTCCGCCAGGTCATTCAATGGGGGTAATTCACCGCTTTTCTGTGCAGAGTCCACAAGAATGGACATCCTCATTGAAGCTGGAAAAAAAAAAATCTGCAGAGTTGACTGCATAGAATTCTTTTCTTTGAGTAGGTGAATGGGATATGAAATACCCAATTCTCTTTCACTGGATGTGGAAAGTTAGAGTATGTGATGAAAAATGCTTATTACATGCCGAATGTGTGAACATATCATTAGTCCAGAGCTGTATGCCTATGGTTTTTACACATTAGCCCAGATTTACTAATGTGCCTGCACCTAAAATCTGACTAAAAAGTTGTGCAAATTGGTGCAACTAGGGTTTTTACACTTTTTTCGCTCAACAAGGGGGTGGGGCTTTCCAGAAAGGAATGGAGCTTCATGGGAAAGAGGACGTGGCTTATTAGGCACTGTTTTGTACCAGACTTGAGCCACAATTCATGTCCTAAAGTAAGCCAACCATCATTTGGTATAGAGTCATTGAAAAGTATCTGTCCCTGCACCAGATTTATCATCCAGCCTGAGCCCTTGTGACAAATCTGATGCCTGTCTAGGCAGACGGTCTAAGTTTATACCATCTATAGGATTAGTACATGTGGGCCTTTATTTGTTGAAGCCTCCCTATCATTTCATCATAGATCCAAGAGAAGATACAAGCGGCACTTCTGCTTTCAGCGGTGCGGTGCGCGCGTCCCGGGAGGAAGATCCACAGATAATGGTATAGTAAGGACCAGCACTCGCTTCAGTAATAATTTCAAATAGATTTAATGGTCACATACAAATGATAAGTGACGCGTGCGTTTCGGCTACTGTGAGCCTTTGTCAAAACAAGTTTGTTTTGACAAAGGCTCACAGTAGCCGAAACGCACGCGTCACTTATCATTTGTATGTGACCATTAAATCTATTTGAAATTATCATTTCATCATAGTGACACGTCAGAACTTTTGATTGCTTGTGGTCCGAGTACTGAGACCTCCACTGATGACCGCAGTGAGGGGCAGAAGCATTCAGCTGAATTCTGTGCTTTGTTTCTGTTCGGTTCTTCTTGGAGAGGGTAGCAAGCAGTGTACACAATTAGGCTCCATCCTATTTTTTTGCAGATCGGATACGGACCCATTCATTTCAACCATGTGCTGTCCACATCCGTATGTCCGTTCCTCCAGGACACAGAAAAAGATAGAACATGTCCTATTCTTGACTGTTTTGCGGACGGGTATAGGACATTTCTACAAAAGTGAGAAAAAAAATGGAGACATGTACACAGCCGGTATCCATGTTTTGTGTATCTGCGGTTTGCCTACCGAAAGACATATCCAATCGTATGTATGAGGTCTATTGAATCCCACTCAGAGAGTTGAGTGGAGCCAAATAAAGATGATGGACCACAGTGCCCCCCAGTTCCTTAATACTCAAAACTTTTGACATGTTTTGACATATTAAAAAAATAAAATGATATACGGTATACCCTTTAAGGCCATATTACAGCTCCATGTTGTATGGAGTCTTGACAGAGCTGCCAATGAGATACAATAACTCTCTATTGTAAATCTATAAGCTTTTAACTTCATACAAATCTGAAAATTTGTTCTATGATCCATCAGACTCTATGCACATTGATCACAGGTTTTAATCTTTTAGAAAGCATCAATGCACCATAATTCTACAGAAAAACATTTATTTTGGGGAATGTGTCAGGGGGGCTTCACAATATGACATAGAATGACCTCATGATATGGATTTGGTCTTCTATATTGTACTCCCTGGTCACCCCCTGTACAATAAATACGCAGTAGATGTGCCGCTGACAGTCACACTCCTGTCTTGATTACCTCCTTGAAGAACTATAAGCAGGGTTATATTTACTTACCGCAGCAGCCATTGTCTGAAGACATTCTTTCTAGTGATATATCACTTTATCAAATGAACAGAAGACATAATTGGATTAATACACAAAACTAAGGGCTCTGTGACTATTTTGGATGCCTCCACCCTGAACTCCTAATGAAACATATGTCATGACACACAGATACAGAGAGGAGCAGGTGCAACACGCTCTCTAAAAATACCCACCAGGAGGACAGCAGCTGGCCAAGTCAATTAACCCATTCTTCCTCATATTGGTTTAACTATTTTACCCCTTTACTATTAGAAGAATGTGCACTCATGGCAAAAGGATAAAGTTTTAATATGTGGTGGTCTTCTTTATGGTTATTACATCATGTGTTCTAGATACTGTCCTTTTGGACCAGTAGTACAATAGATTTCCTTTTTGTCCTAATGTGTAGACCTCTATTGATAGAAACATTGTTACAGTATATCCTCATATCCTATGGCAGTATTATACAGGGCATTTCATGGCATTAAAAGGGTATTCCCATCTCAGACATTGGTGGCATATCGCTAAGATATGACATCAAAGTCACAGAGGTGTGGGTCCCACCTCTGGGACCCCCACCTATCTCCAGAACGGGTCCCCCAAAGTGAAGTAGAGTGCACCGTACATGCATGGCCACCTCTCCATCATCGTTAAGGGAGTTCAGAAAACAGCCAAGTGCTGTCTTGGCTATTTCCGGCAGTCCATAGCAATGAATGGAGAGGTGAAGGCACATGCATGTGCGGTGTGCTCTCCATTCACTGTTATGGGACTTCCGAAAATAGTGGTCCTATTTTTGGAACTCCCATAGCAGTGAATGGAGAGCACCCACGATGCAACGTGTGCTCTCCTTCACTTTGGAGGCCCCACTCCTTTGGAGATAGGAGCGGGTCCCAGAGGTGTCCTAGCAATATGCCATCTGAGATGGGTATAACTATTTAACCAACATTGGGCTGGATTCACACACAGCATTTAGGCAAGTTTCTGCTGTCAGATGTTTATTTCTATAGGAACATACCAATTTTCGACGCATTTTGCTGCCTTTTTTGCGCTTTTTTTTAAGTTGAGGGATCAAAACACAGCGTGCCCTGGGTATGGAGACTTTCATGTATTTGTTTCCATAGACATCAGACATTTTAGCCCATTAAGGATGTGGGCTAGTTTGCTACTTAAAAGACCACTCCGGTCAAAAGTAAGCTATCAGTGACTTGGTATTGTCTCCATGTCTCCATGACTTCTAGGGCAGTAACGGAGTCTGTATAACAATTACCTCTCAGACCCTCCCGCAGTGGTGAAAATGTGAAACTTGAGTTAGGGCAATTTCACATGAGCATATTCAGTCTAGGAAATGCGCTCTGTGTGAGAGCAGTACAATACTGCTGTGACACAACGGACAGCATTATAATGATTTATAATGCTGTGTGTTCCTGCCTGTCCTCGGTTCTTCTGAAACGTACTCACCAATGGAGGATTATAATAGGGGTGTTTGGGTCAGGCGCCCTGGGCCTGACATTTCTGTGGGTCCCATCGCTGCCCAAAACGCCCATTACAAGGAAGCAGAGTGTGATAATCATAGGAGCTGATTAGCACAAATATGATCATGTATTAAATATAGTGATGTCCTCACGATTTACTGATTAGTATATGCACATGGCAAATTACACAATGTATGCATGATTATTTGAAAACCTGATATATTTATACCATTTTTAATCAAGTATTTCACTTGATTGCATTATGAACTGATTAATGATGTACTTCATTTTATATATATATACTTCACTTGTACACATGTTGTATTGCTTGTGATAGGCCTCATTCTGTTGGGCTGAAATATTGTGGTTGGCGTGAATAAAGCGGTCCACAACTTATTTACCTTAATTTGAATGCTGCCTCATCTTTCTGACAGACAGACAGACAGATAGATAGATAGATAGATAGATAGATAGATAGATAGATAGATAGATGCATAGATCACTACACTCCTTGGGCAAGAGAGGGAAGAAGTATCACCACCCCCTTCATTGCTGCTATCCACACATTGCTATTGGGGAAGCTATGCACTGTAATCTGCCTGGAACTGAACTGTTCTTTGATACTGTTGGATGTACTACAACTTCCATTTTGTTCCAAACTAAACCATCAAAAAAGGGCAACATGATCTAATATGTGACTTATTTTCTACTACCACTGGCCTGGTTACCAACTCCAGCACCATTCGCCAGCCATTGCAACTACATCTCTTGCCTTGCACCCCTACAAAACGCTTAACACCAAGAGCAGCCCGGCTACCATCAAACAGGAGTCCCAACATCAAGTTGTGCTCTGAAAGAAAGGGTGTACCCCTCTGTCATCGCCTGGCCCTAGGAAGCATCAGTGTGAGGACTGATTCAACAGTGACTGATCCCCTGAACAGTGTCCTAGGGATAATTAATAAATATATACAAAAAGGTCATAAGACCTACTAAATCCCACTAGAGACCCTATCTGTAGTATTAAATAAAACTTAACTTTTAATAGACATTAAAAATGAGTGCAAAATAACCAAAAGGTCACTACCAAGGAGATAATTAAAAATCTCAGTTGACCTGTATAGCAGACAATGTACAATGTGAGGGGGTACTGCATTCGTAATAGCAGTGTATGATCATGGGCTAATAGTTAGTGGATTGAGTATTCTACCTGCACTGTGCAACCATTTATCCATGCAGGCTGACAATAGTTGCCAGTGTTACTAATATAAGCGGTAACAATTCTGAGCCTTAGCTGATTGATGGAGGCAAATACTTTTGATGTGGCATGAAAAAAATGGTCTCAAAACTTGCCATTAGTTTGAGGGGAATAGTAAACTTTCCTCGATGCAGGTCACCATTTAGCTCCATTGAATCACTAGATATGAAACAAACCCGATCCTGGGTAAACTAGACTAGTGCACATCAGTTTTTGGAGTCAGGGGGCTGCATTACAGCCAACATTCATCCATCATTCAGGCATGCACTTTCCCTATAAACTGGTAGAATTCAAACTTAGAATTTTAGGAGCAAAACAGCAACAATGCAGTTAGATGACAAGAATTTGCATAACTAACAATATGCTAAATAGTTGCAAGTCCAATTTATGTATGAGATAGCCAAGATGATTGTCTATAAAATAATGGTAGTCTCACGTCCTTTTTGCTCGTCAGTGTAAGTCCATCTCAGTGATTTAGTTTAACAGGTCACATCTGATCTAAAATGCTCAGCGCAACCCTGCCGACTTGCGGCTTCATCAGGGGAAGTGGCAAAGTGTGAGGGCAGTGTGAGGATTGCCACTGTGATTTGCATGAACGACTGTTGCTGCCAGAGCCATAACCCCTTTCAACCTCTGCTCCTCCTTGGCTTGCAGCATTTTGATTTCCATAATTCAAAGACTTTTCCTTCTTGATGTTGCAATTTCATATTGAGGAGTGCAGATTCGGAAGGGAAACTGCTGAAACCAGAAGGACCCTCTAGGTTTATCTCTGTGTGTGTGGTGCAGAAACTAAATTTGGCATCTAGTCTCAGTATAACCTCATACAAGTGAACTTGAGATAAGCAACAAACAGCCCACCCCTACCATGTATTACATCAAGCATAGTGAACAGACTTGTGAGTGCTGACAGCAAAGCTAGCTACATAATCAGGAGCATACAGCCTGGTCACACACGGTTCTGGCAGCCACACTGTACTTGTTGTGTATTCATGTCCCCAATGATCGGGGAATGAAACAGAGCTTGTAATTGTATTTCAGTTGCAACTCCCATTTTATTTTGCTCTATGGTCAATAATATATACTATATAGTAAATGTCCTTACAGAGCTAAGCTGCAGTGTAAAGCAGGACAAACAGTGTGTCTCTATATCAGTGCATGAAGCTGACACAGAGACACTTACTGTACCTCAGTGCACAGAACAGGTCATGGCGGCATTACATTGTGTCGGTGACTGAGAGGGGGAAGATTCAGAGTAGAACTCGGCTTTAGAACTGGGGGCTCAGTACTGGAAATGAGGGGCTTAATTCACACGCAAAACACATATGACTGACAGTACAGTCACTTCTCACCTAAAGTCATAATTTCTGCAGAAGTCACTCTCATCATCCTCTACACTGTCACTTGCAAGTTTCTTGCAGAGGAATGAAATACTGACTCTCGTGGCTCTGCAAGCACTGCTAATGCTGATTGGCCAGCCCAGCGCCCAGCAGCGAGACAAAGTAGAGTGCTAGTCAGGACTCCAGCGGGTGCAGCGCTAGCCACTGATGATGTGCTGAGTAAAGGGGGCCCCCGAGGACAGAACACAGGAAGCAGGGAGCTGGAAAGCAGAGCCTGAGCCCCGGACAGGGACTCAAGACAGGAGCAAGAATTAAGCGGGGACTTTTGTCCAAGACCGATCCCCATAGCAGCCATGTGGTTTGCCTCTGTTGGTACTCCATTGACTGCACACAACCATATCCATTTTGTGGTCTGCAAATAAAAGATCCACAAAAAATATGGATGTGGTCCATGTTACATTCACATTTTTTGCGGACCTGTTGACTTCAATGGGTATGTGGTACAGAGATAGGGGAATGTTTTGTATTGACAAAACCTATCTACAGTCGTGGCCAAAAGTTTTGAGAATTACATAAATATTGGAAATTGGAAAAGTTGCTGCTTAAGTTTTTATAATAGCAATTTGCATATACTCCAGAATGTTATGAAGAGTGATCAGATGAATTGCATAGTCCTTCTTTGCCATGAAAATTAACTTAATCCCAAAAAAAAACTTTCCACTGCATTTCATTGCTGTCATTAAAGGACCTGCTGAGATCATTTCAGTAATCGTCTTGTTAACTCAGGTGAGAATGTTGACGAGCACAAGGCTGGAGATCATTATGTCAGGCTGATTGGGTTAAAATGGCAGACTTGACATGTTAAAGGGAGGGTAATGCTTGAAATCATTGTTCTTCCATTGTTAACCATGGTGACCTGCAATGAAACGCGTGCAGCCATCATTGCGTTGCATAAAAATGGCTTCACAGGCAAGGATATTGTGGCTACTAAGAATGCACCTCAATCAACAATTTATAGGATCATCAAGAACTTCAAGGAAAGAGGTTCAATTCTTGTTAAGAAGGCTTCAGGGCGTCCAAGAAAGTCCAGCAAGCGCCAGGATCGTCTCCTAAAGAGGATTCAGCTGTGGGATCGGAGTGCCACCAGTGCAGAGCTTGCTCAGGAATGGCAGCAGGCAGGTGTGAGCGCATCTGCACACACAGTGAGGCCAAGACTTTTGGAAAATGGCCTGGTGTCAAGAAGGGCAGCAAAGAAGCCACTTTTCTCCAAAAAAAACATCAGGGACAGATTGATCTTCTGCAGAAAGTATGGTGAATGGACTGCTGAGGACTGGGGCAAAGTCATATTCTCCGATGAAGCCTCTTTCCGATTGTTTGGGGCATCTGGAAAAAGGCTTGTCCAGAGAAGAAAAGGTGAGCGCTACCATCAGTCCTGTGTCATGCCAACAGTAAAGCATCCTGAGACCATTCATGTGTGGGGTTGCTTCTCATCCAAGGGAGTGGGCTCACTCACAATTTTGCCCAAAAACACAGCCATGAATAAAGAATGGTACCAAAACACCCTCCAACAGCAACTTCTTCCAACAATCCAACAACAGTTTGGTGAAGAACAATGCATTTTCCAGCACGATGGAGCACCGTGCCATAACGCAAAAGTGATAACTAAGTGGCTCGGGGACCAAAACGTTGACATTTTGGGTCCATGGCCTGGAAACTCCCCAGATCTTAATCCCATTGAGAACTTGTGGTCAATCCTCAAGAGGCGGGTGGACAAACAAAAACCCACTAATTCTGACAAACTCCAAGAAGTGATTATGAAAGAATGTGTTGCTATCAGTCAGGAATTGGCCCAGAAGTTGATTGAGAGCATGCCCAGTCGAATTGCAGAGGTCCTGAAAAAGAAGGGCCAACACTGCAAATACTGACTCTTTGCATAAATGTCATGTAATTGTCGATAAAAGCCTTTGAAACATATGAAGTGCGTGCAATTATATTTCACTACATCACAGAAACAACTGAAACAAAGATCTAAAAGCAGTTTAGCAGCAAACTTTGTGAAAACTAATATTTGTGTCATTCTCAAAACTTTTGGCCACGACTGTACAGAATATCTGGGACCACCACTGATCACGATAACTGGATCCTGTGTCCCCTTATGAATGAAGTGGCAGGTCGAACCAAGAAAGGCCATCACTATCTGATCAGCAAGGGCCCGACACCCTGCACCCCCATCCAGTTGACTATGAAGATTCATAAAGAGACTCAGACACACTACTACTTAATATACACTGACTTCTTTATTAGATGTTCTCATTAGAAGTCATGGCACTGGTCTTAAATGTGGCCCTGTTGATGATGGGCCTTTGACTCATGAATAGAGTTGAGCGAACCCGAACTGTAAAGTTCGGGTTCATACCAAACTTTAGGTTTTTCGGCACCCGGACCCGAACATTTACGTAAAAGTTTGGGTTCGGTGTTCGGCGATTTTTATGGCGCTTTTTGAAAGGCTGCAAAGCAGCCAATCAACAAGCATCATACTACTTGCCCCAAAAGGCCATCACAGCCATGCCTACTATTGGCATGGCTGTGATTGGCCAACTGCAGCATGTGACCCAGCCTCTATTTAAGCTGGAGTCACTTAGCGCCGCCCCGTCACTCTGCTCGGATTAGTGTAGGGAGAGGCTGCAGCTGCTGTGAGGGAGAGATCAGGGAGCGATCTTATCAAGAACTGGTTTATGTACTCAGCGATATACAGAAAAAGTGTTTTGTGGGTGCAGTGCACAATTTTTTAAGCCTGCCCTGAGCCAACTACTGCTGAAAACAAACTTTTTTTTCTTCATTTCATCAATATCAATACCTGATCGGCAGCCATTTTATGCAACGATAGTGCACCAGCATAGGCTATCTGCAAGTCCAGAAATACAGCTTTGGCATACTGGGGTGAAAAAAACCCTCTAATATACTGCACATCTGGGATTACACGTGCATAAGTGACTGTCACATTTAGGCCATAAATACGGCTTTGGCATACTGGGGTGAAAAAAGCCTCTCATATACTGCACATCTGGGATTTCACGTGCATAAGTGACTGTCACAAAAAGAGTGTGCCGTGGATATAATTTTTTCTATATATTGGCTTGATGGCCCCTTCGCTGAGCACCTCTATTTGGATTTATTTTCTTAAAGGCGGTGGTGCCATTCAATGTGGATTTATTATGACTGTCACATTTAGGACAGAAATACAGCTTTTTGGTTAGGGTGAAAACCCCCTCCAATATAATGCACATCTGGGATTAGACAAGCATAAGTGACTGTCACATTTAGGTCATAAATACGGCTTTTTGGTTACTGGGGTGAAAAAAGCCTCTGATATACTGCACATCTAGGATTAGACATGCATAAGTGACTGTCACATTTAGGCCAGAAATACAGCTTTTTGGTTACTGGGGCGAAAAAAAACTCTGATATACTGCACATCTGGGATAAGACATGCATAAGTGAGTGTTACATTTAGGCCACAAATACCGCTGTCATATAGAATAAAAAAAAAAAATTGAGTGCAATACCCTACATCAGGGTTTATATTGGCGGTTAATTATTTTTAACAGACTTAACCACTTTTTACTTTGTTTTGTAAACGGTAACTATGAGGCAAACATCTAATAAGGGACGCGGTCGTGGTGTTGGTGTTGGTGGAGCCTCTGGTGCAGGCAGAGGACGTGGCCGTTCTGCCACAGCTACATGTCCTACTGAACCTACTACCTCAGGTCCCAGTAGCCGCCAGAATCTACAGCGATATTTGGTCGGGCCTAATGCCGTTCTAAGGATGGTAAGGCCTGAGCAAGTACAGGCGCTAGTCAATTGGGTGGCCGACAGTGGATCCAGCAGGTTTACATTATCTCCTACCCAGTCTTCTGCAGAAAGCGCACAGGTGGCACCTGAAACCCATGCCCATCAGTCTGTCACATCACCCCCGTGCATATCGGGGAACCTGTCATGCAGGAGTCTCTTATGCTGTTTAAAGACTCTGCTGGCAGGGTTTCCCAAGGGCATCCACCTAGCCCTTCCCCAGGGGTGGAAGACATAGAATGCACTGACACACAACCACTTATGTTTCCTGATGAGGACATGGGAATACCACCTCAGCACGTCTCTGATGATGACGAAACACAGGTGCCAACTGCTGCGTCTTTCTGCAGTGTGCAGACCGAAAAGGAGGTCAGGGAGGAAGACTGGGTGGAAGACGATGCAGGGGACGATGAGGTCCTAGACCCCACATGGAATGAAGGTCGTGCCACTGACTTTCAGAGTTCGGAGGAAGAGGCAGTGGTGAGACCGAGCCAACAGCGTAGCAAAAGCGGGAGCAGGGTGCAAAAGCAGAGCAGCCGTCGCCAAAACAGTTCGCCTGCTACTGGCCACCGTCAACAGGGACCGAGCACACCAAAGGCAGCTTCAAGGAGTTCCCTGGCATGGCACTTCTTCACACAATGTGCTGACGACAAGACCCGAGTGGTTTGCACGCTGTGCCATCAGAGCCCTAAGCGAGGCATTAACGTTCTGAACCTTAGCACAACCTGCATGACCAGGCATGTACATGTGAGACACGGGCTGCAGTGGAGTAAGCACCTTCAAAACCAAGAAAGGGCTCAGGCCCCTCCTGCTCGCTCTTCTGCTGCTGCCTCGGCCTCTTCCTCCGCCTCTGGAGGAACGTTGGCACCTGCCGCCCAGCAAACAGAGGATGTGCCACCAACAACACCACCTCCGTCACCAAGCATCTACACCATGTCACACGGAAGCGTTCAGCTCTCCATCTCACAAACCTTTGAGAGAAAGCGTAAATTCCCAGATAGCCACCCTCGATCCCTGGTCCTGAATGCCAGCATTTCTAAACTGCTGGCCTTTGAAATGCTGTCATTCAGGCTGGTGGAGACGGACAGCTTCAAACAGCTAATGTCGCTTGCTGTCCCACAGTACGTCGTTCCCAGCCGCCACTACTTCTCCAGGAGAGCCGTGCCCTCCCTGCACAACCACGTATCAGATAAAATCAAGTGTGCACTGCGCAACGCCATCTGTGGCAAGGTCCACCTAACCACAGATACGTGGACCAGTAAGCACGGCCAGGGACGCTATATCTCCCTAACTGCACACTGGGTAAATGTAGTGGCGGCTGGGCCCCAGGCGGAGAGCTGTTTGGCGCACGTCCTTCCTCCGCCAAGGATCGCAGGGCACCATTCTTTGCCTCCTGTTGCCTCCTCTTCCTACTCGGCTTCCTCCTCCTCTTCTTCCACCTCCTCATCCGGTCAGCGACAGACCTTCACCACCAACTTCAGCACAGTCAGGGATAAACATCAGCAGGCCGTTCTGAAACTGATGTGTTTGGGGGACAGGCACCACACCGCGCAGGAGTTG
The DNA here is from genome assembly GCF_905171765.1 of Bufo bufo. NCBI lineage: Eukaryota > Metazoa > Chordata > Amphibia > Anura > Bufonidae > Bufo > Bufo bufo. The sequence continues at coordinate 610,609,633 of NC_053389.1, read as the reverse complement.
AGGCGGGGTATAGAACAACAGACCGACGAATGGTTGCTGCCAGTGGGACTCAAGCCCGGCCTGGTGGTGTGCGATAATGGGCGAAATCTCGTTGCAGCTCTGGGACTAGCTGGTTTGACGCACATCCCTTGCCTGGCGCATGTGCTGAATTTGGTGGTGCAGAAATTCATTCACAACTACCCCGACATGTCTGAGCTGCTGCATAAAGTGCGGGCCGTCTGTGCGCGCTTTTGGCATTCTCACCCTGCTGCTGCTCGCCTGTCAGCGCTGCAGCGTAACTTCGGCCTTCCCGCCCACCGCCTCATATGCGACGTGCCCACCAGGTGGAACTCCACCTTGCACATGCTGGAGAGACTGTGCGAGCAGCAGCAGGCCATAGTGGAGTTTCAGCTGCAGCACGCACGGGTGAGTTGCACTGCGGAACAGCACCACTTCACCACCAATGACTGGGCCTCCATGTGAGACCTGTGTGCCCTGTTGCGCTGTTTCGAGTACTCCACCAACATGGCCAGTGGCGATGACGCCGTTATCAGCGTTACAATACCACTTCTACAGTATGTCTCCTTGAGAAAACACTCAGGGGGCGATGATGGAAGAGGATGTGGCCCAGGACGAGGAGGAGGAAGAGGGGTCATCTCTAACACTTTCAGGCCAGTCTTTTAGAAGTGGCTCAGAAAGAGGATTTTTGCAACAGCAGAGGCCAGGTACAAATTTGGCCAGCCAGGGCCCACTACTGGAGGACGAGGAGGATGAGGAGGAGGATGGGATGAAGCATGTTCACAGCGGGGTGGCATCCAACGCAGCTCAGGCCCATCACTGGTGCGTGGCTGGGGGGATATGGAGGACGCAGACGATACACCTCTCACAGAGGACAGCTTGTCCTTACCTCTGGGCAGCCTGGCACACATGAGCGACTACATGCTGCAGTGCCTGCGCAACGACTGCAGAGTTGCCCACATTTTAATGTGTGCTGACTACTGGGTGTCCACCCTGCTGGATCCCCGTTACAAAGACAATGTGCCGTCCTTAATTCCCTCACTGGAGCGTGATCGGAAGATGCGCGACTACAGGCGCACGCTGGTAGACGCGCTCCTGAGAGCATTCCCGACTGACGCCGGGGGACAAGTGGAAGCACAAGGCGAAGGCAGGGGAGGAGGAAGAGGTCACCAACACAGCTGTGTCAGCGCCAGCACCTCAGAAGGCAGGGTTAGCATGGCCGACATGTGGAAAAGCTTTGTCACCTCGCCGCAACAACCAGCCCCAACTGCTGATATGGAGCGTGTTAGCAGGAGGCAGCATTTGAACAACATGGTGGAACAGTACCTGTGCACACGACTACACGTACTGACTGATGGTCCTGCCCCATTCAACTTCTGGGTCTCCAAATTGTCCACATGGCCCTGTATGCCTTGGAGGTGCTGGCCTGCCCTGCAGCCAGTGTACTCTCTGAACGTGTATTTAGCACGGCAGGAGGCGTCATTACAAAGAGACGCAGCTGTCTGTCCACAGCCAACGTGGACAAGCTCACGTTCATTAAAATGAACCAGGCCTGGATCCCACAAGACTTGTCTGTACCTTGTGCAGAAAATACATTTATACCACCATCAAACATACATTCTTGTACTCAAGTCAAGTGCAATGATTCTTTGTTTTCTTTTTTTTTATTTGGCCCAATATTTTGGGGGCTACCTGTTCATCCTCCATTGCTGCCTCCACCTACAACACCACATTCACCGCCTCCTCAACCTCCGACTCCATATCCACCTCCTTCTCTGAGTTGCAGGTTAATAATTTGTAATTTTTTGTTATTTTATTTCATTTTAAGTTATTTCCCTATCCACATTTGTTTGCAGAGCAGTTGCCATGCTCTTAAGCACATTTTACTGCCTTTTACATCCCTCTAGCCTTTTCAAGGACTATTTTAGAGCCATTTTAATTTAAAAAAGTGGCAATTTTAGTGCCCTGAATTGAAAAAATTCTTCTTTTCAATGTCGGGTGACACTTTTTACTATTTTTGGCGTATACAAACCCCTGCTGTGCCTGGGTGACAGGGGTCTAAATCTCTCAAAATCCTCTATTGTATTGCTGGGTGACATGAACCCCCTTTTGCTGTGAATGAACCCCTGCTCTGCATTGCCTCCTGTTGTATTGCTGGGTGACATATACCCCCTTTTGCCTGTGAATGAACCCCTGCTCTGCATTGCTGACAGGGGCCTAAATCTCTCAAATACCTCTGTTGTATTGCTGGGTGACATGAACCCCCTTTTGCCATGAATGAACCCCTGCTGTGCCTGGGTGACAGGGGCCTAAATCTCTCCAAATCCTCTGTTGTATTGCTGGGTGACATGTACCCCCTTTTGCCGTGAATGAACCCTTGCTCTGCATTGCTGACAGGGGCCTAAATCTCTCAAAATCCTCTGTTGTATTGCTGGGTGACATGAACCCCCTTTTGCCATGAATGAACCCCTGATCTGCATTGCTGACAGGGGCCTAAATCTCTCAAAATCCTCTGTTGTATTGCTGGGTGACATGAACCCCATTTTGCCATGAATGAATCCCTGCTCTACATTGCTGACAGAGAACTAAATTTAGTGAAAACATCTGTTACTGATCGGAAGATGCGCAACTACAAGTGCACGCTGATGATAGCATTCCCACCTGACAGCGGGGGCACAGTGGAAGCACAAGGCGAAGGCAGAGGAGGAGGAAGAGGTCGCCAACGCAGCTGTGGCACCACCAGCACCTGAGAAGGCAGGGTTAGCATGGCCCAAATGTGAAAAAGCTTTGTCAGCCTTGGAGGTGCTGACCTGCCCTGCAGCCAGTGTATAGTGTGAACGTGTGTTTAGCATGGCAGAGAGCATTATCATAGGCCACAGCCAATGTGGACAAGCTTACGTTTATTAAAATGAACCAGGCATGGATTCCACAGGACTTGTCCGTACCTTGTGCAGAATAGACATTTATACCAGCCTCAACCATCCATTCTTGTACTCAAGTGGACTTATTCTTAGTTTTTTTTTGTTATATGTCCCAATATTTTGGGGGATACCCCAATTTAAAAATAAAAAATAACACAAATCAGTGTTGGCTACCTATTCCTCCTTCACCGCTGCTTCCACCTACACCGCCACGTCAACCTATACCGCCACATACACCCATCCACCGCCTCCTCCTACTCCTAGATCCAGATTGTTATTTTAAATTTTTCAGTATTTTATGTTATTTTAAGTCATTTCCCTATCCACATTTGTTTGCAGAACAGTTGCCATGCTCTTAAGCACATTTTGATGCCTTTTGCAGCCCTCTAGCCCTTTCCAGGACTATTTTAGAGCCATTTTAGTGCCCAAAAGTTCGGGTCTCCTTTGACTTCAATGGGGTTCGGGGTCAAGTTCGGGTCCCAAACCCAAACTTTTTTTTCAAGTTCGGCCGAACCTGCCGAACCCGAACATCCAGGTTTCTGCTCAACTCTACTCATGAAGAGTCGGGTCTTCAGCACTCAGGAGAGGAAAAACCCCCAGTGGAGGAAACCTCTAGGCAAATATGGCTAAAGCACTGCCCTTCCCCTAAGCAGTGAAGGAAAATTATGGCACGTGACAGTGACAGTAGATTTTTTCATGAATCAATGGTGAATGTCAAGTGCGTTGACTTCTGCAGAGACCAAGCCTGGAATCTGCCTTTCGATGCAGCAGGAAACTCACTTCTTTGGTGAATACATCTGACTGCGGAAAGTCCGGTAAATGACAAGTCCAGTGGTGAATGCAGAGCCCGAGCCCGGAATCTGCCTCTTAATGCAGCAGGAAACTCACTTCTTTGATGAAATCTGCGGAAAGTCTGGTGAATGTCAAGTCCAGTGGTTATTGCAGAGACCAAGCCTGGAATCTGCCTTTGATGCAGCAGAAAACTCACTTCTTTAGTGAATATGTCTGACTGCAGAAAGTCCGGAATCTGCCTCTTGCTGAAGCGCAGGTCATCTGTTCCTGACAAGGTGGCCACCATGTCGCTGACTTGGCAGAGTCATCACCTCCAGCTGATTCCCATATTCACTGCAGGGACACAGTGAGACCCCCGCTCTGGTACAGTGATCTGCAGATCCAAAAAATATAACAAATTATGAGTGAATATGGAGCAGCGGAAAATTACATATAAGTAACACACAATTTACTCCCGGTCACTGTGGGTCTTTGTAATCCCTTTAACTGTATTAAACTTGGACCCATGTCTCTAACAGCTATACCAACGCTTATTATTGTCATTGACTGTTATAGCTACTATTGTTGTTCTGGGACCCACTGCTGTATCCAACATAAACAGAATACACCTTATAATTGTGGACTGATTTATTTTCATATATTTTTTATAGGGTTTGGATCTCAGTTTTCCTGATACAGATCACCAAAACCTCTGCTTTCTTACACATTTCCATAGTTAAAATTATGGTAGACATTGCTCAAGGTGATCTACATATCAAGGTCAATGGGAGCTCCCCCTAGTGGTGACTGCAGGCAGTTAGAATTTTATAATACTTATATGCCATGTATCAGGCTATTTGGATGATTTTTCACTAATGGCCACTGCTCTGCTCATCTTGGTGGAGAATCTAAACCCTAAATTTATCTGTGTCATCACTTTGGTGTCTCCAGAACTTGATATCATGTCTGTTATTATTATGAGCTCCTGTCATAAATCACATTACATTACATTACACATTACATGACTCCTGTAACAAGGATTTTACCTAAGACCAATACCTTCTAGCAGGGGTCACTGGTGAAGATCAGGAGATGGTTTATTCTGCACCTCATTTTCTCTCAGACCTCTGGTGATCAGATCTGCTGCAATTGCCTTCTTAATCCCAGGCTGTTTTTATTTCCAGTGGTGACCAGTGGATACCGCTGTGTCCAAGTTATACAGAAAACACTATAAATATCAAGAAGCAAAAAAATCACAAATAATGAAAATACCCAATGAAGCTACAAGGTCTTCTCATGGATGTGGTCCCTATCATCTGATAGTCTGACACATGTTCCCAGGACACAACTGCCTGATAATCAGGTCTCTAGGACCAAGTTGAAATAATAAATTAGGACATCCCCCTCATTAATAGGTATAACTATGGACGCAACAAAGTTATGGGGCCCATGCCTTTTAACTCTCTTTACTGTACACAATGGGAGAGAATCATCAAAACTGTTAAAAAGAGAGTTGTATATGTATCCTAAAAAGACTATGGGGGCAATTTATCAAAACTGGTGTAAAGTAGAACTGGCTTAGTTGCCCATAGAAACCAATCAGATTCCTCCTTTCATTTTGGACAGCTCCTTTGGGAAATTAAAGGTGTGATCTGATTGGTTGCTATGGCAACTAAGCCTGTTCTACTCTGCACCAGTTTGATAAATGACCCCCTATGTATATTTTCAAAACGGTCTCTGCAAAGTGTGCTTATCTTTCATGCGGCACCTAAAATTGATCTGATCCTCAGTCAGCGCAAAATGGCTCTACTGATAGAATAACGGTTGACATGATATAAAGATCAAACACATAGGGGAAGATTTACTGATGCTATACAGGGAGTGCAGAATTATTAGGCAAGTTGTATTTTTGAGGATTAATTTTATTATTGAACAACAACCATGTTCTCAATGAACCCAAAAAAATCATTAATATCAAAGCTGAATATTTTTGGAAGTAGTTTTTAGTTTTAGCTATTTTAGGGGGATATCTGTGTGTGCAGGTGACTATTACTGTGCATAATTATTAGGCAACTTAACAAAAAACAAATATATACCCATTTCAATTATTTATTTTTACCAGTGAAACCAATATAACATCTCAACATTCACAAATATACATTTCTGACATTCAAAAACAAAACAAAAACAAATCAGTGACCAATATAGCCACCTTTCTTTGCAAGGACACTCAAAAGCCTGCCATCCATGGATTCTGTCAGTGTTTTGATCTGTTCACCATCAACATTGCGTGCAGCAGCAACCACAGCCTCCCAGACACTGTTCAGAGAGGTGTACTGTTTTCCCTCCTTGTAAATCTCGCATTTGATGATGGACCACAGGTTCTCAATGGGGTTCAGATCAGGTGAACAAGGAGGCCATGTCATTAGATTTTCTTCTTTTATACCCTTTCTTGCCAGCCACGCTGTGGAGTACTTGGACGCGTGTGATGGAGCATTGTCCTGCATGAAAATCATGTTTTTCTTGAAGGATGCAGACTTCTTCCTGTACCACTGCTTGAAGAAGGTGTCTTCCAGAAACTGGCAGTAGGACTGGGAGTTGAGCTTGACTCCATCCTCAACCCGAAAAGGCCCCACAAGCTCATCTTTGATGATACCAGCCCAAACCAGTACTCCACCTCCACCTTGCTGGCGTCTGAGTCGGACTGGAGCTCTCTGCCCTTTACCAATCCAGCCACGGGCCCATCCATCTGGCCCATCAAGACTCACTCTCATTTCATCAGTCCATAAAACCTTAGAGAAATCTGTCTTGAGATATTTCTTGGCCCAGTCTTGACGTTTCAGCTTGTGTGTCTTGTTCAGTGGTGGTCGTCTTTCAGCCTTTCTTACCTTGGCCATGTCTCTGAGTATTGCACACCTTGTGCTTTTGGGCACTCCAGTGATGTTGCAGCTCTGAAATATGGCCAAACTGGTGGCAAGTGGCATCTTGGCAGCTGCACGCTTGACTTTTCTCAGTTCATGGGCAGTTATTTTGCGCCTTGGTTTTTCCACACGCTTCTTGCGACCCTGTTGACTATTTTGAATAAAACGCTTGATTGTTCGATGATCACGCTTTAGAAGCTTTGCAATTTTAAGAGTGCTGCATCCCTCTGCAAGATATCTCACTATTTTTGACTTTTCTGAGCCTGTCAAGTCCTTCTTTTGACCCATTTTGCCAAAGGAAAGGAAGTTGCCTAATAATTATGCACACCTAATATAGGGTGTTGATGTCATTAGACCACACCCCTTCTCATTACAGAGATGCACATCACCTAATATGCTTAATTGGTAGTAGGCTTTCGAGCCTATACAGCTTGGAGTAAGACAACATGCATAAAGAGGATGATGTGGTCAAAATACTCATTTGCCTAATAATTCTGCACGCAGTGTAGATGGCATAACCTTAAAGGGGTTGTTTCACTTCAGCAAATAGCACTCATTATGTAGAGAAAGTTAAAGAGAACCTGTCATGAACTTTATGCTGACCGTAAAGAGAGCAGCATAAAATAGTGACAGAAATGCTGATCTCAGTGGGGTGTCACTCATGAGCTAAAAGTCAGTGGTTGCTGAGAACCAGCATCATAATCATTGGAGCTCAGGCCTTGAAAAGAGTCATGGCCACCTGAGAAGAGTCATGGTTATTCATAATCTCCTGCACCCGTCTGCTGATGATTGGCAGTTCTCTCCTAGAGAGAAAAGGAGAAAACTAGGTAGAAGCCTGTCAGTCATCAGCAGGTGGGCAGGAGAGCAGGAATTCATGGATAACCAGGACTCTTCTCAGGTGGCCGGGACTCTTTTCCAGGCCCAATCTGCAATGATTGTGATGTTGGTTCTCGGCAACCACTTACTTTTAACTTATAAATGACAGACCGCTGAAATCAACTCACCTGTCTCTTCTTTATTCTGCCGTTAGTATGGACAGTATAAAGTTGATGACAGGTTCCCTTTAATACAAGCCACTTACTAATGTATTGTGATTGTCCATATTGTCTCGTTTCCATGGTTACGACCACTCTGCAATCCATCAATGGTGGTCTTTCTCACACACTATAGGAGCACGGAAGCCGCATCTCCCTTCCCTGTTCTTCTGACAGGCGGCGCGATTGCATCACCATTGTCATGTCACCTGAGTCGGGCAGCGTACAGCTCGGAACACAGCCTGGAAGAGGCCTGCATCACATCGCTGCCAGAAGCATGGAGGTAAGTATTATTATTTTTTCTTATTTGGCACAATGCTGTTAGACAGACTACGGGGAAGAGGGGCAGAGGAGCACTATATATTATCGCAAATTTTTCAATTGCCGAATAAAAACATGATTCCTCCCTGCTTCTTGCTTGTGGGCCAATGATTCATTGGCCCACAAGCAAGAAGCAGGGAGGAATCATGACTTTAAATGGGAAAAATGATGAATATTCTAAAAAACAAATATATAGCACTATATCTAATATATTCGTTTTTTGAATATTCGTAATATTCTAAAACAAGAATATATAGCAATATAGCGAATATTCGGAAAAAAAAAAACTGAATCTAGAGCAATTTAGCTAATAGTGCTATAATCTTCTTTGTCTAATAGTTGTAATTTTTTTCTCATCTGAAGTTCAGATTGGAAAAAAATTTCAACTATTGAAAAAAAAGCACTACATTATAGCACTATATTAGCTAAATTGCTCTACATTCATTTTTTTTCCCCGAATATTCGCTGTATTGCTATATATTCTTGTTTTAGAATATTACGAATATTTGAAAAAAAACTAATATATTCAATAAAGTGCTATGACTCATTGGCCCACAAGCAAGAACCACGGAGGAATCATCTTTTTGCTCTGCAATTGAAAAATTTGCAATAAAAATTCGCATTATGAAAATTTGCATGTTACGCGATCATTAACTTGTCGATTTTTTCAAGTAAAAAAAATCATTGAATATAACGAATATTCGAATTCGCGAATATTCGCAGAATATTCCACAAAATATTCGCGAAATATCGCGAATTTGAATATGACCCCTGCCGCTCATCACTAGTAGTAAATAAAAACTATCCACGAATATCCCATCACTCTCCCCAATAACTGCACGACACACAGTATCCAGAGCAGAACACTGTTTAATGCCACATACCCTACTTTTATCAACTCTCTCATGCAAGGGAGACACCTACAGAAAATTATCCATTCTTCAATCACAGACTGGTTACAGCCCACACATCCCCTCCTCTCAGCCTGAGAAGTAATCCAATCAACAGTACAGTCGAAACATACATTGTAGCCATTCTGCTTCAGGTCACTGATTACTTTTTGTCTTACAAGTAACGAACCATAGGGAATTGAACATAATATTGCAACAATAAACGTTATGGACAGCCAGGATTAAGGACGATGGATAGTAGCCAAACGCAATCCACTACACACATTATGGGGGGCACTATGAGGAAGGGGAGAATACAAGCACTATGGGGGCATCTACTGGAGGCACTAAGAAAGGGTATTTAATACTGGCACATTATGGGGGACACTATGAAGTCATCTACTGGGGGCACTATATAAGGACATGTTATACTGGCACACATTATCGGGGGTACTATGGGCAAGGGGGAAAGAGGAGCAGTATGGGGGCATCTACTGGGGGCCTTATGTAAGGGCATTTTATACTGGCACACATTATGGGGGACACTATATAGGGGTATTTTATACGGGCATATTATGGGTGCACTATATAGGGGTATTTTATACTGGCACACATTATGGGGCACTATTAGGACATAAGCTCAACTGGGGGAACTAAGAGGGGGTATTTTATTGTACTGGCACACAGAACGGGGGCATTTTTGTACAAACCGGATTCCAAAAAAGTTGGGATGCAATGCAATGATGTGGAGATGGCAAATGTCAATATTTTATTTGTAATAGAACGTAGATGACAGATCAAACGTTTAATCCGAGTAAATGTATCATTTTAAAGGAAAAATACGTTGATTCAAAATTTCACGGTGTCAACAAATCCCCAAAAAGTTGGGACAAGTAGCAATAAGAGGCTGGAAAATGTAAATTTGAGCATAACGAAGAGCTGGAAGACCAATTAACACTAATTAGGTCAATTGGCAACATGATTGGGTATAAAAAGAGCTTCTCAGAGTGGCAGTGTCTCTCAGAAGCCAAGATGGGTAGAGGATCACCAATTCCCACAATGTTGCACAGAAAGATAGTGGAGCAATATCAGAAAGGTGTTACCCAGCGAAAAATTGCAAAGACTTTGCATCTATCATCATCAACTGTGCATAACATCATCCGAAGATTCAGAGAATCTGGAACAATCTCTGTGCGTAAGGGTCAAGGCCGTAAAACCATACTGGATGCCCGTGATCTCCGGGCCCTTAAACGACACTGCACCACAAACAGGAATGCTACTGTAAAGGAAATCACAGAATGGGCTCAGGAATACTTCCAGAAACCATTGTCAGTGAACACAATCCACCGTGCCATCCGCCGTTGCCAGCTGAAACTCTACAGTGCAAAGAAGAAGCCATTTCTAAGCAAGATCCACAAGCTCAGGCATTTTCACTGGGCCAGGGATCATTTAAAATGGAGTGTGGCAAAATGGAAGACTGTTCTGTGGTCAGACGAGTCACGATTTGAAGTTCTTTTTGAAAATCTGGGACGCCATGTTATCAACACTCAGTTCAGAAGCCTGCATCTCTGATGGTATGGGGTTGCATGAGTGCGTGTGGCATGGGCAGCTTGCATGTCTGGAAAGGCACCATCAATGCAGAAAAATATATTCAGGTTCTAGAACAACATATGCTCCCATCCAGACGTCATCTCTTTCAGGGAAGACCCTGCATTTTTCAACAAGATAATGCCAGACCACATTCTGCATCAATCACAACATCATGGCTGCGTAGGAGAAGGATCCGGGTACTGAAATGGCCAGTCTGCAGTCCAGATCTTTCACCTATAGAGAACATTTGGCGCATCATAAAGAGGAAGGTGCAACAAAGAAGGCCCAAGACGATTGAACAGTTAGAGGCCTGTATTAGACAAGAATGGGAGAGCATTCCTATTTCTAAACTTGAGAAACTGGTCTCCTCGGTCCCCAGACATCTGTTGAGTGTTGTAAGAAGAAGGGGAGATGCCACACAGTGGTGAAAATGGCCTTGTCCCAACTTTTTGGGGATTTGTTGACACCATGAAATTCTAATTCAACATATTTTTCCCTTAAAATGGTACATTTTCTCAGTTTAAACTTTTGTTCCGTGATTTATGTTCTATTCTGAATAAAATATTAGAAGTTGGCACCTCCACATCATTGCATTCAGTTTTTATTCACGATTTGTAGTGTCCCAACTTTTTTGGAATCCGGTTTGTACTAGGTCACTTTATTAGGGGATATTTTTTGCAGTGGCACACATTATAATGGGGCATTTTTTGTGCTGCGCTCATTTTAAGGTACTATTTTTTACACTGGCAAACATTAGGAAGCATGTACTGTCGCATTATAAGGAGAATTATTACTACTGGGGGGCATTATGGTGAGCTTTATTACTAATGGGGTATTATGGGGAACATGATTACTAGTATGGGCAGTTTGGAGCATTATTGCTTCTGGGGCAGAGTGGGGAAATTATTACTATTTGGAGAACTATTACTACTAAGTGCGCTCTGGCAGAGAATTATTACTATTATTGGGACTTTGGGGATCACAATTACTGTGGGGGGCATCCTGCCATAGTATCAGCTTAGCATAATTATTTTTAGGTAAAATTAAGTTTACCCTATTAGTGTCTGGGGCAGTATTTTCTGGGCGCAGTTATTTTTTAGGGCACTGTGTGCCAATAATTATTGAAGGGGGCACTATCTGTGTGGTACTAGTATTTTCAGGGGGACTGTTTCTGCAGTATAGCATTGGGGAGCACAGCAGGAACAGTATTGGGAGGTTCAGAATGGGATGGGAGGTTCAGAAGGTGGATGATGGAAAGGTAGGAAGCTAAGGTGTCTGTTTGTCAAACTTCAGAGATGAGAGTTGGCTGAAAAATCATCATGGTGGTCTGGTCTGAATGGAGAAGATGAGATAAGAGAAAATCTACATCAGAGGAGATATCACTGGATATAAGAGGTATGTGGTGCTGTATTACCCTGTATGTTTTGTAGTGTTGTATGTAATGTTAGGAGGGAAGGGGTTAGGTTGAGAATTTGGCATGTGGATTTGGAATGGGCGCCATTTCAATTTTCGCCTCAGGCAGCAGAAAGGCTAGGTGCACCCTGTGCTTTTAACACTGCCAGCGCAGCGCAGGGATCACTATGCGGCAGCCAAGCAGCAGGAGTGCTCTATGCTGGAGAGGAGATGCTCCAGCTCCTCCCACTGCCATCTGCAGAGGGAGGATTCAGAGCTTGGGTGCGCCAGCCGCCATGCTGTGCCGGACAGCTATAAGCATGGTGGTGGTTCCAAATGGGGCAGGTGGGCTTCGGCCTGGTGAGGGGGAACAGCAGGCTATGGGTGGATGTCAGGGGGTGGGGGAGACGACAGGCCCCAAGCAGGATCTGGGGACAGGAGCAGTGCAGCCAGGGAAGGCCCACTCCCCTCAGTATGATGTAGAGAACCGGGCTCCTCCACCCGGACCTACACACCTTATATAAATCGTGCAGCTCCTCCACTCCTCTTTTGGTGCCTTCAGGAATAGAAGGGAGGAAGCAAGGCCAGCCATGTGGTGGGCCCTTTTGTGAAACAGAACTGGATGGTGAGTCCCAGAGAGGGGAAAAAAGAATAGTTTGAGTACAGTAGCTTTATGTTATTACAGTATGTGTATGTAGGATAAGGATGAGACTCTTACTTTCATCCTCAAAAATATAATTTCAGCTGTATGGTGTTTGTTGGGAGTGGCCTATTATATGTAGGAGGGGCTTAAAATAATGGGGCCTAAAATGTTACTTGGCACAATACGCACGCTGCATTAATTCTCCTTGGACTCCCCTAAGCCAAATGTGTGGGTGCTCCCCTGGATAAGTTTATTGGAGAAAATTGTACTATGGAAAGAAAGCTCTAGGACCCTGTTGGGCGCCTCTAGCCTGAATATAAAATTAGATACGTTGGACATGGAGTCATACAGGTTCTGCACATTCTAGCACATTTGCTCACAGATGGACCTGTAAATTCTGCACACTCATAGATTGCTGAAGCTGGTGTCCCAGCTGGTCCCAGAAATGGTCGATTAATTATAAATCTGGTGACTGGGCAGCCAAGGAAATGTTGCAATAGGGAGGACACATTCCTGGGAAACCCTTGCTGTGTGTGGGCGAGCATTATCCTGCTTAAAAAATGCCAACTGGAAGCCCTGCCATGAGAGGCAACACGTGGTCGCAGGATGTCCTGCACATATCGCTGATATGTTAGTGTCCGACATATCATGACTAGGGGTGACAGAATGATGCACTTGTAAAAGAAACCGCAGCACTCTCCAGTCTTGATTCTTTCAAAGGTTTATTCACCAACACTTAGCGACGTTTCAACCTGCGTGGTCTTTATCAAGCAAGGCTTGATAAAGACCACACAGGTCGAAACGTCGCTAAGTGTTGGTGAATAAACCTTTGAAAGAATCAAGACTGGAGAGTGCTGCGGTTTCTTTTACAAGTGCATCTGAAGTTGGGGAAGTCGGAGACTGACTTCTGACACGGCGGGCACCACCACAATAAGGAACGGTATTTACCCCTATTTTCCGTTGTGCTGCTACAATTTTTCTTTTTTCTAGGGGTGACAGAATGTCATACGCTATGGCTCCCCAGACCATCACACCAGGAGTTCGGGCACTGTGCTCCACAACAAAGGCAGCGCTCACCACCAGGTCTCCATACTCAAACCCGACTTTTGTGGAATCTCAAACAGAAACTGGAATCTTTACTAATGACGATACAGTTCCAGTCTGTAGAAGTCCAGGTTCCTTGTTTATGAGACCACATCAAACAAAGGCGATAGTGGCTGACAGTCAATGGCAGTGCTCCTGGAAATGGTCTGGGCAGAAAAAGGGGTGTGTAATTAAGGAGCCACCTAAGTCTTGATGGTGGACAATGAAACTGTGGGAGCTGGTTGTACTTGTCGCCAGATCAAACAATCCTCTCTACTAGTGGTCTGTCTGGGCCACCCAGAGCTTGTTTGCTGTGTGTATGTTCCCTCATGAAACCACTGCTCCCAACACCTCCTAACAGCAAGGTCAGAGCAGCCTAGATGGTGGGCAATTCATCTAAACAACCATACAGCTTCTTCCAGTCCAATGATGTGCCCATCCCCCCCCCCACCCCCAAAGTCTGTCAAGTAGCCTCTGACAGCCTCTTTTTATAGAGCAGCAGTAGAAGCACTTTTAAGACCCAGTGTCTAATCAGACCATGTCTGTAATCATTTAGATATCTGTCTGAGACATAACTGCTTGCCGAGTCTTGCAGCAATTTGACATTTCTATCTGGGTACATTCGTTTTTGTTGTCAATGAGCATAGTAAAGCATTGCATTATGTTTTTGTCAGTGGAATATATTATATTTTACGGCATATTGACGTCATATAGAGGGATCCCCCACTTGGAACTCACCCTCTCAGCTAATCAGCTAGACCGTAGGAGAGCTGTTCCAAGAGTTGCTCAGACTTGGCACAGCAATGTATGACAGTGTTGCTCATGCATCTGAATGGACACCACATAATATTACCCTTTGTATAATGTCTCCTGCAGCTCCTGAAGATTTTATCAGTCTGACCCCCACAATCAGCAGATCATATGTAGAGCTTACATTTAGAAAGGTAGATATCCTTGTGGACAACCCCTTTCAAGCATATGCTCAGCTCTGGACCCCATTTTACAGTTTACATGCGGGTACATAAAAGATGGGCCTATATATTGTCAACTTCTCTGAAATAGCCTATATATTATAGCTGATTCTTATTTAAAAGTGCTTTTCTCATTTCTGCCAGAGCTCATACACTTCTCACAAAAAGTTAGGGATATTTGGCTTTCAGGTGAAAATTATGGAAAACATGAAAAGTTCACACTACAGTGATATTATATCATGAAAGAAGGACATTTACGGTAAGTAGAAGCATGCAATGGTGATCTACTCATCTGAAACAATTTATTGAAACAAAAACCAACAACAGTGGTGGGTATACCCCCACAAAAAATGTCAATGTAACTTGACATGTGGCCTTGAGCATCAATTACAGCTTGACAACAACATCTCATGGTGTTCACAAGTCGACTTATTGTCTGCTGAGGCATGGTGTCCCACTCTTCTTGAAGGGCGGCCCTCAGGTCATTGAGGTTCTGGTGTACAGAGTTACGATCAGCGAATCAGCTGATCCCATTGGTATTCAGGTCTGGAGAAAGTGCAGGCCACTCCAGTTTTGGTACCCCAGTCTCCAGCAGCCATTCCCTAATGAGGCGACCTCGATGAGCTGGCGCATTGTCATCCATGAAGATTAAATTAGGCCTGTGTTGTTCATGCAGAGGCTCAATGACTGGATTAGTAGTATGGGCTTGTCACTTACAATTCACAAAGTTTAGGGCAGTTCTGTATTGACTAGACACACCTGCCCACACTGTAACAGCACCACCAAAGGCTTATCTGGTGACAAAAGTGGCTGATGCATAGCACTCTCTTTGACGTCTCCAACATCGTAGGTGGCCATCATTTCGGCTCAGTGTGAATCGACTTTCGTCAGTGAACAGCACTGAGGCCCACTGGTCCCTTGTCCAGCGTAGATGCTCCCTGGCCCATGCAAGATGATGACGCCTGAGGTCAGGTACCTTTGCAGGTTGCCTAGCACGCAGACCACTCTGAAGTTAATGGTTTTAAATGGTCTGATGTGACATTTGGGTGCCTCTCACATCCTTTAAATGTGGCATTCATCATCCGGTTCCACAGGGCATTGTTCACAATAAAGCAGTCATCAGTGTGGGATGTGACCAAAGGACGTCCACTTCTATGCCTTTCTGCGGCTCTTCCAGTCTCACTGTATCTCTGTTGCAACCTGCTGACACTCTGTCATACTCTAAGCTCAGTGGCCGCTTTCGTCTGAGAACATCCTGCTTGAAACCTCTCAATGGCGAGGTACTGTTGATCAATTGTTAGGTGTTGTCTTGGTCTCATGATGTCAAAATGTGAACAGCATGATGAGGAGGACTGTTTAAATACCAATTCTAAATGAACCAGGAAATTTATTGGGCAATTCATGGATCAAACACCTGTTGTGAATTTTGCCATTAAGCTCCTTGTTAGAGAACAGCAAGTTGTGCATAAAGTACTGAAACACTGAACAGCTGGACATGTGCATTCAAAAGTTTAGAGAGGGTCACGGTAAGTTAACCTGTAAAGGTTAGAGTGCATTTTAGGTCCATCCTGAAATTTCGCCCACAAGCCAAATATCCCTAACTTTTTGTGAGTAGTGTATATAAGCTGAGATAATATGTCTGACTTTGCCCCTACTGTAGCCAGTTCAAGAGATCTGGACTTACTTAGTACTAATATAAATGGTCTGAGTTCTGAGTGCGAGCATTATAGTTAAAGGGGTTACCGGGAATTCAGTGCTGATGACCTATGCTGTGGATAGGTCATTAATATCGATCAGTGGGGGTCCGACCACTGGCAACCCCACCCATCAGCTGTTTGAAGAGGCAGGTGCTGTGGCCACCTCACAGCTTACTAAACACAGTGATGTACATTGTATAGTGGCTGTACTTGGTTTTGCAGCTCAGGCCTATTCACTTGAATGGGACTGAGCTGCACATAGGCCATGTGACCGATGAATGTGACATCACTGGCCTCCTCAAACAGCTAAACAGTGGGGGTGCCATGAGTCAAACCCCATATGATCAGATATTGATAACCTATTCTGAGGAAAGGTCATCAATATCGAACTCCTGGAAAACCCTGATAATGCTGTCTATCAGTAGCCTCAATTCCAAATTCTTCACAGCCATGCCTGCTTCATACAATCTGCCTTGCTCTGTATTCTAATGTTAGCCATCAGCTGCAACATGACCACATTGACCTTGACTAGATCTGATATTACAATGCACAATTATGATCTTTAACCCCTTAAGGACTCAGCCCTATTTCACCTTAAGGACTTGGCCATTTTTTGCAAATCTGACCAGTGTCACTTTAAGTGCTGATAACTTTAAAACGCTTTGACTTATCCAGGCCATTCTGAGATTGTTTTTTTGTCACATATTGTACTTCATAACACTGGTAAAATGAATTAAAAAAATATCATTTTTATTTATAAAAAAAATACCAAATTTACCAAAAATTTGTAAAAAATTGCAAATTTCCAAGTTTAAATTTCTCTACTTCTATAATACATAGTAATACCTCCAAAAATAGTTATTACTTTACATTCCCCATATGTCTACTTCATGTTTGGATCATTTTGAGAATGATATTTTATTTTTTGGGGATGATACAAGGCTTAGAAGTTTAGAAGCAAAAACCCAATTTTTAAGGACCAGTTCAGGTCTGAAGTCACTTTGTCAGGCTTACATAATAGAAACCACCCAAAAATGACCCCATTCTATAAACTACACACCTCAAGGTATTCAAAACTGATTTTACAAATGTCGTTAACCCTTTAGGTGTTCCACAAGAATTAATGGAAAATAGAGATACAATTTCAAAATTTCACTTTTTTGGCAGATTTTCCATTTTAATAATTTTTTTCCGGTTACTAAGCAAGGGTTAACAGCCAAACAAAACTCAATATTTATGGCCCTGATTCTGTAGTTTACAGAAACACCCCATATGTGGTCGTAAACCGCTGTACGGGCACACGGCAGGGCGCAGAAGGAAAGGAATGCCATACGGTTTTTGGAAGGCAGATTTTGCTGGACTGTTTCTTTTTGACACCATGTCCCATTTGAAGCCCCCCTGATGCACCCCTAGAGTAGAAACTCCAAAAAAGTGGCCCCATTTTAGAAACTACGGGATAGGGTGTCAGTATTGTTGGTACTAGTTTAGGGTACATATGATTTTTGGTTGCTCTATATTACACTTTTTGTGAGGCAAGATAACAAGAAATAGCTGTTTTGGCACCGTTTTTATTTTTTGTTATTTACAACATTCATCTGAAAGGTTAGATGATGTGATATTTTTATAGACCAGGTTGTCACGGGTGCGGCGATACCTAATGTGTATACTTTTTTTTTATTTATGTAAGTTTTACACAATGATTTCATTTTTGAAGCAAATAAAATCATGTTTTAGTGTTTCCATAGTCTGAGAGCCATAATTTTTTCAGTTTTTGGGCGATTACCTTGGGTAGGGTATGATTTTTGCGGGATGAGATGACGGTTTTATTGGCACTATTTTGGGGTGCGTGTGACTTTTTGATCGCTTGCTATTACACTTTTTGTGATGTAAGGTGACAAAAAATGGTTTATTTAGCACAGTTTTTATTTGAAATTTTTTACAGTGTTCATCTGAGGGGTTAGGTCATGTGATATTTTTATAGAGCCGGTCGATACGGACATGGCGATACCTAATATGTATACTTTTTTTTTATTTATGTAAGTTTTACACAATAATATAATTTTTGAAACAAAAAAAAAATCATGTTTTAGTGTCTCAATATTCTGAGAGCCATAGTTTTTTCAGTATTTGGGCGATTATCTTAGGTAGGGTCTCATTTTTTGCGGGATGAGATGATGGTTTGATTGGCACTATTTTGGGGTGCATATGACTTTTTGATCGCTTGCTATTACACTTTTTGTGATGTAAGGTGACAAAAAATTGTTTATTTAGCACAGTTTTTATTTTTTACGGTGTTCATCTGAGAGGTTAGGTCATGTGAAATTTTTATAGAGCCGGTCGATACGAATGCGGCGATACCAAATATGTATAATTTTTTTTTATTTATGTAAGTTTTAGACAATAACAGCTTTTTTCAAACAAAAAAATGACGTTTTAGTGTCTCCATATTCTGAGCCATATTTTTTTTATTTTTTGGGCGATTGTCTCAGGTAGGGGCTCATTTTTTGCGGGATGAGGTGACGGTTCGATTGGTACTATTTTGGTGGGCAAACGCCTTTTTGTTCGCTTGCTGTTGTACTTTTTGTGATGTAAGGTGCAAAAAAATTGTTTATTTAGCACAGTTTTTATTTTTTATTTTTTACGGTGTTCATCTGAGGGGTTAGGTCATGTGATATATTTATAGAGCCGGTCGATACGGACGCGGCGATACCTAATATGTATACTTTTTTTCCCCCCTATTTTTTACCAATTTTTTTTTACTTTATTTGGGGAAAATGAAGTTTTTGTTTCTTTTTACTTGAAACTTTAATTTGTTTTGGGGGAAAACTTTATTTTTTCAACTTTTTTTTTCACTTTATTTTTTGTCCCACTTTGGGACTTGAACTTTGGGGGGTATATTCCTTTACAATGCATTCCAATACTTCTGTATTGGAATGCATTGGCTGTACGAGTAATACTGTGTGTATTACTCATACAGCTTCCGGGGCCTGTGAGATCCAGGGGGCTGGATCTCACAGGCTCTTCACCGGAAGGCAGCGCGATGCCTTCCTTAGACATCGCGCTGCCTTCCATGCCATTGGGTCCCCCCCACAGCCGCATGGGGACCCGATGGCACCGCCGCACAGCTGCCGCAACCGCAGGTAAAGCCGCAAACCGCAGGTCTGAATTGACCTGCGGTTTGCGGCGATCGGCGATACGGGGGGGTCAAGGTCTATTTGGGGGGGTCAAGAGGACCATTTGCATATATAAAACATCATCTTTCTCAGCAATGTGGACACATATGAACATGGGACCAACACTAATGTCTTCAGCTGCCAAGCGCACATGTAACATTTTTATAGGTATAAATCTGCTGACAGATGCCATTTAAGTCGCACAAGCAAAGTCGCCATGGAGCCCTAGCCTTAAATGGCCCAAGATTGAAACTTATCACAGTTCCAGAGATTGGACTGTCAAGTATGCACACCTTCACTCCATTCAAACTCTATAGGACTTCTGGCAGTGCTGTACTCAGCTTGTCTCTGGCAATCTGAGAGACTTTGAAAGGTGCAGTGTGCTCAATTGATGTTCTATTCAAACAGGAAACACAGGAACCCCATTCCTATGATGGGTGAGAGTCCCCGAGGTCAAATCCTCGCAATGGAACACTTATCACCTAATCTGTATGTAGGTGATAAGTTTGAATATAGGGCCAGACACTTTAAACAGTAGTACAACTTCAAACAATAAAGTCGGTGACAACCACACAAAGCACATTTTTTGGTCATGCAACTTGATGTCACACGACCAAAGCCTGTAGCCCTGAGCAACTCCACCCACAATGGGGCCTGGTGCTACTGCCTACTACTACCACATGCGACCGTACAACCAGCAGGTGTGCACTAGAAAGCAGAGCGCTCACTGACATATCTGGTCTTAGAAACAAGCGCACTGACCAATGCGCAGCAGGATAAACTCGGGGTACATGTAACACTAGTAATCTTATATGAAATCTTAATCTTAATTTCCACAGTCATACCAAAGACAGTAGAGTTAGGGTACTTTCACACTAGCGTTTTTCTTTTCCGGCACTGAGTTCCGTCCTAGGGGCTCAATAACGGAAAAAACTGATCAGTTTTATCCTAATGCATTCTGATTGGAGAGCAATCCGTTCCAGTATGTATCAGGAGGTCTTCAGCTCAGTCACTGTACGTTTTTTGGACGGAGAATTCCGGAACACTTTTACATTGAAATTCATTAATGCCCTAAGTGTTCCGGAAAAACGGATATGGTTTTGCGGTCTGCACATGTGAAGAGCTTTAAAAATATGAAAAAGATAAATACTGGATCCGTTTTTCCGGATGACAACCGGAGAGATGGATCCAGTATTGCAATACATTTGTGAGATGGATCCGCATCCGGATCCGTCTACAAATGGTATCCGTTTGCATACAGATTGCTGGATCCGCAAGCTAGTGTGAAACTACCCTAATAAGTAACAAATTGGTGGGCCAGTATGATAGGTCTACTATTTTACTGGTCAATAATCATATGTATATGCCATTTTTGCCCTTGTGTTAGAAAAAACAATTAGGAAGTTTCAGACTTTGGTGGAAAACTGGCATAATACAATGTTACAGGTGCCAGATGTGAGCATAATGGGATAGATTTATGAATCAATTGTATGGAAAGAACCAACATAACAGGGTCCTCAAAAATTCTAACTTGGGCCATATTAATCACAACATTTTGTGAACGCCGTTTATGTCTTTGGAAAGTTAGATCACAAGTAAGATGCATCGGCATGCCTTGTTAGCTCCAACTGTGAGACATTTAAATCAGTCTCTGATGATTTAAACCCATAACCCAAGAACTGCAAGGCACCAGTGTTAACCACACAGTATTGTCACATACAGTATGTCTCATCATTACAGTATTGTCACATATGTATCATCATTACAGTATCATCACATGCATAGCATTATTACACTATTGTCACATATGTCTCATTACTACATTATTGTCACATGTGTATCATTCTTACATTATTCCAGTATTGTCACATGAGTATCATTATTCCAGTATTGCCACATGTGTATCATTAGGTTATTACAGTATTATCATTTTTACGTTATTATAGTATTTGTGTCATTGACATTATTACAGTATTGTTACATATATGTGTCATTATTACAGCTTTGTCAGTTTTTGTTACATATGTGTCATTGTTATATTTGTCATGTGTCTGTGTCATTTTTACAGTATTGCTATAGGTGTGTGTTATTATTACAGTGTTGTAACATATGTGACATTACAGATTTGTCATGTGTTTGTGACTATTACAGTATTGTTACATATATGTGTCATTGTTAGATTTGTACTGTGTGTGTCATTATAACAGTATTGTGATAGGTGTGTGACATTATTAAGGTATTGTTACATATGGGTCATTTTTACAGTATTGTTACATATGTGTGTGATTATTAGATTTGTCATGTGTTTGTGCCATTACAGTATTGTTACATATGTGTGTGATTATTAGATTTGTCATGTGTTTGTGCCATTATTACAGTATTGTTACATATGTGCCATTATTACAGTATTGTTACATATGTGTCAGTGTTAGATTTGTCATTACAGTATTGTTACATATGTGCCATTATTACAGTATTGTTACATATGTGTCAGTGTTAGATTTGTCATGTGTTTGTGTCATTATTACAGTATTGCTACATATGTGCCATTATTACAGTATTGTTACATATGTGTCAGTGTTAGATTTGTCATTACAGTATTGTTACATATGTGCCATTATTACAGTATTGTTACATATGTGTCAGTGTTAGATTTGTCATGTGTTTGTGTCATTACAGTATTGTTACATATGTGTCATTATTACAGTATTGCTACATGTGTCAGTGTTAGATTTGTCATGTGTTTGTGTCATTATTACAGTATTGTTATTGGTGTGTGTAATTTTTACAGTACTATACAGTGTGTGTGGCTTCTATAGCAGTACACAGGGGGTATGTGTAGACTGTGCAGCATTCTGTCATTAGAAAGCATTGTACACCGCTCTCATCTCTAATCCTGGGGCTGCCTGCAGGAAGAATACAGTTACTTGAAGGAGTTATCCTGAGACGTCCCATGTCCAGAGACCTCCCCTTACTGCTTCATGCCTAGAGGTTTAGAAATAGGAACACTCTGCTCCCCCCAGCCCCCCTCCTACCCACCCAATGTATGCCTCTGCCCATCACACCCCTTATATAGTCAAATG
This sequence comes from Bufo bufo, assembly GCF_905171765.1. Classification (NCBI taxonomy): domain Eukaryota; kingdom Metazoa; phylum Chordata; class Amphibia; order Anura; family Bufonidae; genus Bufo; species Bufo bufo. The sequence continues at coordinate 610,587,146 of NC_053389.1, read as the reverse complement.
CAGTCAAATGGTCCTCTGCAGCGAATAGAAGGAGCTAGCCTTAAAAAAAGCCAGCACTGGGACAGAAGGCAAGGCTCCCAAAAAAGTATTGAGTATCCTGAGGAATGTGCCTGCCCCCATCTGCCTTCCCTGGTACATATTTCTGAGGCTGGAACAGCTGAGAGTTTGCACTCCAGCCCAGGGCTCAGAATAAGAAGGAGCTGAACCTCTCTCTGCATCCTCCCAGCTTCTGTTCTCTGTCCCGTTTCTCTGTGTGACTCCCCCCAAACCAAACACCAGCCATGGACGCCATCAAGAAGAAGATGCAGATGCTCAAGCTGGACAAGGAGAATGCCTTGGACAGAGCAGAACAGGCTGAAGCCGACAAGAAGGGAGCAGAGGACAAGAGCAAACAGGTCTGCTTGGAAACCCTTACTCTATTTCCCATGGCAGTGCCAATGGAGGACATCTCATGCCACCCTGGTCTTGCCTGTAGCCTTCTGTTCAGTCATAATGAATACATAGTCCATTCATAGGAATGGAAAGAAAAGACATCAAATGCCTTACTATACATACTATTCTCAAGTATATATGAAAAATGTTGGGCTGCATTAGTAGTATAGTAATGGAAGGAATATTTTTCCTTTTCTGTGTTGCTCGAACTGGCAATTTCCGCATAGATCTAAATGTAGTTAACTGTTAGCTGCCTGGCAGTTCAGAATTGTGGTCCGTCTCTTTCTGTCAACACAGTCTGAATATTTGACCTGTATTTTGGGCAGTAGTATAACACTAAGTGATTTATTCATAAAGGTGAAGGTGTGGAGCAAGAAGAGACCATGCTTGGTCACAGAAATTAGTGAATGAGTCTTGGGGTAAGTTTACATTGAGGTTTTATTGGAGGAGGATTTGAGGCAAATCCCTTCAGGTTTTTAGCCAGATGTGGATCCAGCAGGAAGGAGACGTATAAATTCTTTTATTTTTCTGATTCCTTTTAATCTGCTTCAAAACCTCCTCTAAAAACTCTGTGTGAACCTACCCTAACATGAATACTAATTCTTCACGTTATATAAAGAGATGTTATATGGTTCAGTAGAGCGTCAATGTGTATACTATATACATATTGCTTCTATTTTAAACTTTATCTTAAACTTTATGAAACCACTTAGTTAGAAGAAGAGATTATTCAACTGGAAAAGCAGCTGCGGGAGACGGAGGACTTGAGAGATAAGATTTTGGATGACCATCATCTAGCAGAAGAGAGCCTCCTAACTGCAGAGGAGAAGGCTGCTAAGGTATAAGGCTGTACTAAGGTCAACCTGTCTAACTATCTTCTCTCTTTTCTCTCTCTCTCCTTGTGGTACCTGTCCTGTCCTATCCCTCTGCACCTCTGTCGCCTGCTACCACCACCTTGTTGCCCTATGTCACCACCCTCGTCCATCCACCCACTACCCCCTCTACCCCCAATGGTACTTGTACAACCCTGTCTCAGCTGGAGGATGAACTTGTAGCACTGCAGAAGAAACTAAAAGGTACTGAGGATGAGCTGGACAAATATTCTGAAGCCCTCAAGGATGCCCAAGAGAAGTTGGAACTTGCTGAGAAGAAGGCCACTGACGTAAGTTAAGGTTGAACAAAGTCCCCCCACCCATTGCGTAGTCCATGTTTTTTCTGCTACTACACTAGCTCTGCACTTGTTCTATTCAGATGTTCTTGCCCTTAATGTTCTGCATGTGTCACAAAGAAGCACTGGACATTATAGAGTTGGTATTTCTTCAATACTTCAGTACTGTATGAATATAAAGACAATGCATGGAGAGCGACATAAATGGGTTGTCTAGGATTAGATGGAAGGGTCAGCTTTCTTCCAGAAACAGTGCTACTCCTGTCCATGGGCTGTGTGTGGTATTGCAGTGCAGTTTCATGAATTTGCATGGAGTATAAAGTGTAAAAATATATGCTTAGTGATATATATATACACACACACACACACACACACACACACACACAAGCAGAATGGGCACAAATACTGTCATGTGTAAAAAGTTAACATGGCAATATTGTACAAAAAAGTAGCGGTTTTCTGTAGATACAAAACAAAGGCTTGATTTCAGTGGGAATCTGCGTTGAGTAACCTGAGGCGGGTTTACCACATCCGGATTAACCTCACTGATGGGGCTAATCTGCATGCGGACACGCGGCAGTACAAACTGCAAATCGTCAGCGCAAATTTCAAGAGTCAGCCTCGGATTTCTGCCGCAGATTTCACATTGGATTTTTCCATGAGGCCTCCTCTGCTAATTCTCATTTAGGATTTGTTCTTAGAATATTTAGGGTCACTCATAGCTATATATTGGAGAACCAACTATTTCAGGCTCCAGAATTCCCATTACAAGTCTAGTGCTTCCCTTTAGATCCACTAAGTTGTTTCAGGTAACCACAATGTCCTGTAGAAAAGCCATACACTGCTATATTTGTGCAGTGATCTGGGAGGGGTAGACAGAGCTCTCTTTGGCTTCAGCTGTGCCTATTTGTACAGACTGCAGTGTCTCTGACAAGGTGACAATATATATGGCCTTATGGAAAGAAACTTTTACAGCATGGTGACGTCCAACCATTGTTGGCTGATGAAGTCACAGAGATGAGAATTAGTAGATGACGAGAGCCATAAGAATTTTGCAGTGACCTCTTTCTTCCATGCTGTCATACATCTGCCAAGGAGAAATCTAGTCCCTACTGTAAAGGAAGGAGGAAGATGATACTTGCTGTCCCTGCAGAGTGCAGAGATAGGAATACACTTGGTTTATATATAACTCCAAGCTTTATATGGTATACACTCAAGACTCTGTGCCTCAGCTGTCTGCTCCCTGTCAAATGTGAAATAACTGTGCTGGGGTGGGTCTTACACTATACCATCCCTGCATGCAGGAGGGCCTCTGGACATCATCTAGCATCCCAGGACAAGAGCAACTAATAGATATATAGAAGTGCACACATGTATCATATAGAAACACAAAAACCTATCCACATGTAGATATCTTTATCCATCCACACATCTATATGTGTCTTTTTTTATATCTTTATATATATTTTAATTTATCCGTTTATGTATATCATCTCATAGCTATCTATCATTTCATATTTTTCTATCAATCATCTCATATCTATTAATTCTATCTATCCATCATCTCTTATCTATATCTCAATCATATCTAGCCATCGATCAATCATCCCTTGTTTATTATCACATATCAATCATCTCATATCTGCCTTTTATATCTATTATCTATCTATATCTCTCTCTCTCATATCTGCCTATTTATCTATCTCATATCTATCTATCTATCTATCTATCTATCTAAAGCAAAAATCTGGCAGCACTACATCCAACTTGAACAAAAAAGGGTGCACGCCCAAAGTAGCAAAAAGGCAGCACTCAAAAATCATAAAAAAATTAAGAAAATGCTTTTATTTAGCCATGTGGATACGCGACATTTCGGCTCAACACTGACCAGTCATTGCTTGAGAAAAGTCCCAGTAAGAGGACTGAAACGTCGCAGTCTGGTGATTAAAGCACTTTTTATTTAATCTACTTTTTTTGGGAGTGCTGTGGAATTTCTCTTTTTTCACTTTATCTATCTATCTATCTATCTATCTATCTATCTATCTATCTATCTATCTATCATGTTACTCCCCAATGTGTGCCTCCAATGTGTCCATAGGCTCCGATGTACCCAGTAAATGCAAAGAGTGTCCTTTTTGTATACATTGGGCTGGTATCTGCCTATCATTATCTATCTATCTATCTATCTATCTATCTATCTATCTATCTATCTATCTATCTTATATCTATCATCTCATATCTATCTATATTTCATACTTCTCACACATACCTCAGGGTAGATATAAGCAGGACCTCCCCAGTGCCACAATATCAGAATATGTGCTCAGTGTGTTCTTCACTTAGTGCCCTCATCTTTAGTTCTATAGATACTGTATACGGTATAAGGAGGAAGGAGTACGAATGAAAAGATTCCTGTAAGAAGAAGAATGTTTGTAAAATGACATGAAAAGTAGCTGGCCGGTCAGTCCTGGCTGGCATGGAGTGAGGTGTACTGTGAGAGGTGGATACAATGGAAGGTTCTGTATTGTGCGGCAGTAGACTGCATATGGATTCCAGACAGATATTCCTTATAAGGAAAAGTATGTCGACTATTTAGAAATCGCTCTCTATGCACAATCCAGACGGCGAGGACACATTTCATTTGGAAGTTTATAGTGGGAATAGTCAGCAGTGTGGTTTTTTTAACAGAGCTACAATGCCTGTAGCAACTTGCCTAAATGAATTGGTTAATTACAGGAAAGCCTAAAGCAAAGCAATGTAATAAGAGGAATTACATATTCCATAGACTGTGTGCCAGGAAGGCAACACAACAATACTGAACATAGACACTACCAATGTATACATTACAGCACTATGTAAAAACTATATATATATATATATATATATATTTGTATCTTATATCTTTGCATCTCATCTCTCTCTCTCTCTCTGTATATACAGTACAGACCAAAAGTTTGGACACAACTTCTCATTCAAAGAGTTTTCTTTATTTTCATGACTATGAAGGCATCAAAACTATGAATTAACACATGTGGAATTATATACATAACAAACAAGTGTGAAACAGCTGAAAATATGTCATATTCTAGGTTCTTCAAAGTAGCCACCTTTTGCTTTGATTACTGCTTTGCACACTCTTGGCATTCTCTTGATGAGCTTCAAGAGGTAGTCACCTGAAATGGTCTTCCAACAGTCTTGAAGGAGTTCCCAGAGATGCTTAGCACTTTTTGGCCCTTTTGCCTTCACTCTGCGGTCCAGCTCACCCCAAACCATCTCGATTGGGTTCAGGTCCGGTGACTGTGGAGGCCGGGTCATCTGGCGCAGCACCCCATCACTCTCCTTCATGGTCAAATAGCCCTTACTTTCAAAGTTTACCCAATTTTTCGGCTGACTGACTGACCTTCATTTCTTAAAGTAATGATGGCCACTCGTTTTTCTTTACTTAGCTGCTTTTTTCTTGCCATAATACAAATTCTAACAGTCTATTCAGTAGGACTATCAGCTGTGTATCCACCTGACTTCTCCTCAACGCAACTGATGGTCCCAACCCCATTTATAAGGCAAGAAATCCCACTTATTAAACCTGACAGGGCACACCTGTGAAGTGAAAACCATTTCAGGGGACTACCTCTTGAAGCTCATTAAGAGAATGCCAAGAGTGTGCAAAGCAGTAATCAAAGCAAAAAGTGGCTACTTTGAAGAACCTAGAATATGACATATTTTCAGTTGTTTCACACTTGTTTGTTATGTATATAATTCCACATGTGTTAATTCATAGTTTTGATGCCTTCAGTGTGAATCTACAATTTTCATAGTTATGAAAATAAAGAAAACTCTTTGAATGAGAAGGTGTGTCCAAACTTTTGGTCTGTACTGATATATATATATATATATCTTATATCTTTCTCTCTCTCTCTATATATATATATATATATATATATATATGTATCTTATCTTTGCATCTTATATCTCTCTCTCTCTATATATGAGTATATCTTGTATATGATTATATCTTGTACAGCTTGCAAATCATGATAATTACCTGTGGAAAAGTATAGCTATCATAAAGAATAGTGGCAGTACAAACTCATCTATGTTCATGCATGTATAAATGAAATCCGTGATTGCTGCCTGTTTCACTGTGAAGGGTATGACCACACAGCACGGCTGTACTAGGGTTGGGATCTGAGTACCTTATAGCCATGCCAGCTGCAGAGGGATCACTGATTAGAACAGAATTATTTGGTGCTCATTGTTTGGGCTCATGTACACCAGCGTGTGTGCCCTGTGCCCATGCTGCAGAGCGCAAATGTGCAAAGTGCACGGGCCACGTCTGTGTGCACGCTGTTTCCAGATGTGGATTGACTTCAAGAGACGGTCCGCAGGAGGTGGTCCACACCACAAAAAAATAGGACATGTTTTATTTTTTTGCAGTGTTGAGACACGAACCAAAATCCAACGGAAGTGCTTCATAGTGCTTCCGATCTGTGCCTCCACTCCGCTGCATATCCTGAGGAGTGCAGACCTATTCCAGTCAATGCACACGGCTGGTGCCCGTATATTGTGCACCATGGCCATAACGTAGTGTGCATGAGCCCTTAATATTTGCACAGGATTGCAGTTTACCGCACAGCCATTAACAATGAGCAGCTAGCTGCACTGTTTCCGTAACTCTTGATTACCAGAGCTCGTTGTGCCATGCTGTTTCCACAGCTTCCATTCACTGCTATGGGAGTTACAGAAACAGCAGAGCATAACCTGCTCACCCATTTTTGCAACTGCGGACACCCTGGGCCAGCCCTTACTCTGGTTATTCCCATCTCAGCCATGAAAAGCTGAGGTGGGAACTTAGAGGCACATTTATTAAGACCAGTGTTTTAAACGGCGGTCTTAATAAAGGCCCATAACTTCGGCGTATCCAGCGCCATTTCTAAATGTAAGACCGCTTCCGAGCTGTCTTACATTTAGACCATTTACTAAGGCTAAAACAGGTATAGAAAATGGTAAATGAGACGGGCCTGCCGGCCCATCCCCTTCCCCGCCCACGCTACGACCACAATTTTCAGACCTGGCATGAGCGGGGCGAAGTTGCAGATAGCGGCACAACGGTTCGTTATCTACGCCTGAAATAAGCCTAATTTAGGCTTATTTCAGCTTAGTAAATGACCCCCTTAGTGTAGAAAACGTGTAATGGAGGTACCTTCACACAGGTTTCAAACAGTTTTTTTTATGCAGATTCAAAAAGTGAAAAGCAGTATCTATCTTTAATGCTTTCATTACCTTTATGATCCACTCTTGATTTTGGTTTCACAAACTGCATGAAAAAAAACCTGATCAAAACCTGCTAGTGTTAATTTACGCCACGTTACTAAGGCTGAGATTGGAATACCCCTTTAACTTGTAAAATGAATTGCACAGACTGAAGCTCACTGTGCTGCTCTCACAGCCTAATATGGCAGTCTGTTCCTCTTAGATTAGAGGGAAACTCCTGCCAGGAGACAGAAAATCCATGATCCGGTATTGGGCCTTGATGATCTTGCTCTCCTTGCCTGCAGTGCCCCAAGTTCTGGAGGCTTATAGACATATAGGCATCACAGTGTTAGGGCTCATGCACACGACCGTATGTATTTAGTGGTCCGCAAAAAACGGATCCGCAAAAAATACGGATGGCGTCCATGTGCATTCCGTATTTTGCGTTACGGAACAGCTGGCCGTTCATAGAACAGTACTATCCTTGTCTGTAATGCGGACAATAATAGGACAGGTAATAGGACGGAAATATGGACATACGGAAACGGAATGCAAACGGAGTACCTTCCGTTTTTTTTGCGGACCCATTGAAATAATGGTTCCGTATATGGCCTGCAAAAAAAAAACGGAACGGACACGGAAAGAAAGTACATTCGTGTGCATGAGCCCTTGGAGAAATCCAGCATTATGCCCCACAAGCCACATTTTCTACAAATATTTTTTCGGCTGCTGTGAAGGATATTTTTTAAACAAACGAATTGTGAAGTCTAGCAGTAAACTGCTCTTCTCCAAACTGCACTTATCAGCAGGGGCGTACATACAGATGTAGCAGGGGTAACACACAAACTCTTAACTAAAATTTCTTAACTCATCGCGTTATCTTGAAACAAAAGCCATTAAAAAGCAATTGCTTAACGCATTTAGTTTAGATAACATGTCTCATAAAGCATGAGTGTTAACCCTACTACATCCGTAGAAATCATTGGGCCCCATAGCAAGAATCTGAATTGGGCCACCCACTATCCACCTGGCCCATCCCACCGCCTGTCCTGGCTCCTCCCCTGCCACACCCCCTTTGTATTCCTACTAACCCAGAGAATGAAGGGCACAGGTCAGTTTTGCCGCAAAGAGAACACCGTAGGAACAAAACCCGTATAACGGTGGAGGATTTTTTTTTTCAATTCCACCCCATTTGGAATTTTTTGCCCGCTTCCCACTACATTGTATGCCATATTAGAGTACAACTTGTACTGCAAAAAATAATCCCTCATATGGATATGTGAATGGAAAAATAAAAAAGTTATGGCTCAAGTAAGATAGGGAAGAAAAATGAAAATGCAAAAATGAAAAACCTCCAGTATCTTAATGGTTAAAAGGGTTATCCAACCCCTATTATGCCCCCCAAAATGCAACAGTTCTTTACCCTGATGGCCCCAGAATACGCCACATGCCCCTCCCCTCACAGCAATGAGTTCCCCTTACTCACGGCATCTGAGAGTGTTAAAAACTGGAATTGTGGGATTCCTCTTCAGGTGCGCTTTCCCCTAGTGGAGATCGGGAAAAGCACCCTGTTCTATGAATAAGCCACAGCCTGTACTAGGCTTCCAGGCTCATTGTTAGTATATCCCAGTTCAGGCCACTAGATGGCAGCACTGAACTGTGATTTCTATACAGACTAATGGAGCAATTTACATCTGATGATTGTAAGTTGTGGTCCACTTTGGGGACCTAACAAAAAGTTAAAAAAACTAAAAAATAAAATCACCCCCATTCCCCAAAATAAAAAGAAACAAAAAAAAAATAGCATTATGGGCATCGCCGCATGCGAAAACACCCATACTATTAAAATATTTTAAAAAGTTAGCCTATATGGTGAATGGCGTAACAGAAAAAAAAGGGTGATTCGCGTTTTTTTCATCATTTTATTTCCCAAGAAAATTGAATAAAAAGTGATCAAGTCATACACACCCCAAAATGGTATTGTCAAAAATGACAGATCATCCCATAAAATATGAGCCCACATACATCTATGTAGACATAACTATAAAAAAGTTATGAGGGTCAGAATATTGCGATGAAAAGAAAAAAAAATTTTTTTTTTGAAGTGAGTCCTGTGTATTTAAGTTTTATTTAGACTCTATTTTTCTGTGGGGATTTAGACTCTAGTGTTTCTGTGGGGATTTGAACTAACAACCACCTACATTAAAGGCAAGAACCTTAACCACTGGGCTATAGAGCTTAATGCGGTTATTGCTGAAAAACCTCATAGAAGTTTCTCTTGCATTAAAAACCTCATAGAAGTTTCTCTTGTATGACACAAGAGAAACTTCTATGAGGTTTTTCAGTAATGACTTGGCACCGAGCTCTATAGCCCAGTGGTTAAGGTTCTTGTCTTTAATGTTAATGGTTGTGAGTTCAAATCCTAGCAGAAGTATTTCAAAAACAGAGTCTAAATTAGACTTGTATACACAGGGTGTTCCCCAAACATAGTGACCAGGTTTGGGAATCTGACTCCATATATGGACACATCCATATATGGAGTCAGAGCAGGGACTCCTAAGCTGGGAAATTCCCCACTCTGGGGCCCTGACAGAGCATAGGAGAAGCAAGCAGGGCTCTGGGCCCCATAGCAGCTGCCTGGTCTGCCTATATTGGCAGTATGCCGCTGCTTATCAGTTTATATATCATATAATGCAATTTACAAGTTTTTTTAGTTGTTGCAGCAAATGACGGATGTTTAGGCATGCAGTTGCCTACCCCTGTCCTTTACGTTTGTCAGTATTGTTTCTAATGTACCTGCCGAATGTGGGAGCTTTAATGTATTACACTATAAGGTAAATGATTACCAAAAATCATTTGTAATGTGATTTCATACTATAGTCCAGGGGTAGGCAAACTCCGGCACTCCAGCTGTTGTGAAACTACAACTCTCAGCATGCATACTTGCTCTGTTCTTCTCAGAATGCCCATAAAAATGAATGGAGCATGCAGGGAATTGTAGTTTTACAACTGGAGTGCCGATACTGTAGATTGTCATTAGACAGTAACTAGCGCCCTCTGCTGGGATTGTACAATAATGCACATGGCTGACTGAATAGACTGATGTGGATGGGTTCTCTAAATGTAATTAGGCTCTGTTTATTATTAATTACTCTTATTGTTGATTATTAAAGCGCCATTCATTCCATGGCGCTGTACATATGATAAGGGGTGCACATAGATAATACAGACAATTGCACTAAGCATGAACAAGACAAGTTACAAACTGGTACAGAGGGTGAGAGGACCCTGCCCGTGGGGGCTACAAATGTTCTCACTTCCATTAGTTCTTCTCCATCAGGTTTCTGTTACTCTTTTAGGGTGAAGTCACACACAGCTTTTGTGGCAGTTTTTTTTTTAGTCAGAAGTGGGTTGGCAGGGAATGAGAAATAAAGGAAAGAATTATCATTCTCCTTCCTGCAGGATCCACTTCTGGCTTTGCCTCAAAAACTCCCAGAACAAGCTGTGCGTGAGACCACCCTTTGGCTTGGTCAGTGATTTCCATCAGTGATTGTGAGCCAAAACCAGGACTGGAGCCTCCACTGACATAAGGCATAAGAGAAAAATCTGCACCTGTTCTGTGTTTAGAGCCGCACCTGGTTTTGGCTCAAAATCACTGATGGAAATCACTGATCAAACACTGACCAACCATTGATTGTGTGAACTAGGCCTTACTGTGCAAATATTGTAGCATTCTGCACAATTCTGTCCAGTAAGAAAAAAAAAAAAAAAGCAGAAACCTGACAGAACCATTAAAAGCTAGTGGAGAGGGAAGAAGGGATCATAATGGATGAAATCCAATCGGTTGTGGATCCTACAAAGTGTAAAGTGCACACCAGGACGCCAGTGTAAATAGAGCCTAACTGCAATATGTCTGTAAAGGAAAAGCTCCGCTACTGCAGAGAGGCTTCTACATATTATTTGACTTTCATTCTGATTCCAAAGTTCATAGATAAAAAAAGATATCACTAATTGAAAAGCACAGCAGAAGTACGTAACATAAAGAAGTCCTTTAGTACTATAACTAGATTTCTAGTAGCAGGTTAGTAACACCTATACAATCACACTGATCCAGTAATGCTGTTCATTTAAAGGGACTATGAAAATACAAGGGCTACATGGCCGGACGTATTTAGATTGTCTATCTATCTAATTCTATCTATCACTAGCTATCTAATACTAGTTATCTAATTCTAGCTATCATTTTATTCCCCAATGTGTGCCTCCAATATGTCAATAGGCTCCCATGTACACAGTAATAATACTCTCTAGCTATCATTTTATCACTAGCTATCTAATTCTATCTATATATCACTAGCTATTTAATACTATATATTACTAGTTATCTAATTCTATCTATCTATCATTTTATTCCCCAATGTGTGCCTCCAATATGTCAATAGGCTCACTTGTACACAGTACTAATACTCTCTAGCTATCTACCTATTTATCACTAGCTATCTAATACTATCTATCACTAGCTATATAATACTATCACTAGCTATCTAATACTATCTATCTATCTATCAATCAGTCAATCATGTTACTCCCCAATGTGTGCCTCCAATATGTCAATAGGCTCACTTGTACACAGTACTAATACTCTCTAGCTATCTACCTATTTATCACTAGCTATCTAATACTATCTATCACTAGCTATATAATACTATCACTAGCTATCTAATACTATCTATCTATCTATCTATCTATCTATCTATCAGTCAATCATGTTACTCCCCAATGTGTGCCTCCAATATGTCAATAGGCTCACTTGTACACAGTACTAATACTCTCTAGCTATCTAATATTATCTATCGCTAGCTATCAAATACTATCACTAGCTATCTATCTATCTATCTATCTATCTTTCAATCAATCAGTCAATCATGTTACTCCCCTATGTGTGCCTCTAATGTGTCCATAGGCTCCTCACTAGCTATCTTTAATACTATCTAATACTTTCTATCACTATCGCTATCGCTAGCTATCTAATTCTATCTATCTATTTATCTATCCCCAATGTGTCCCTCCAGTATACATTGGACTGATATGTGTTGGGTTTGCGTATCCGCAAAACACGAGCACAGGCCGTGTGCATTCCGCATTTTGCAGATCAGAACATCCTTCTCCATGATAGAAATGTTGTACCTTTTTTGGCGGGCCACGGATCGGCGGTGCGGATGCGGACAGAACACTGCGTACTTGCCGCATCTTTTGTGGTCCCTTTGAAATGAATAGGTCCGCATCCGATTTGCAAAATTGCAGAACCAGATGCGGACAGAAAAATACAGTTTTGTGACTGAGCCCTTATGGAGAGGGACACAGTAAAAAAAATATCTGTTTATTTCAGTGGGGGTTTGCATTTGTCTGAGGCTTCCATCTAAAGGGCACATCACATCTACCTTTGATAAAAATGAGAAGTGAACAGAGCTGTACTGCGGATAAGAGGCTTAGATGCGAGGCCTAATGTGCACTGTATGTACAAGGCAGCAGGCAGCATTGCTTGGGAGTCCTGATGGAACGCAGTTTGCTCTAATGGCCGTATTACATTTCATTGTTCCTTTTCTGCCCGCCCTCTGGGAGCAAATATAATACATTACAAAGAGTGAAGACTGAGCTTGTACATGAAAACCAGTGTCAGTGTTAGGGTCTGTTCACATTATATTTGTCCCCCGCCCCAGTGATCTCTGTTCAAGCATGCACCTGGTGATGATCATTGGAGACCCATCATCTTGGGGTTTCTTCAAGCCTCCTTATGCGGTGCTCACATATCCATGGTGCTGTCCCATATTGTTTTTTCCCCTTCTAAACCAGGATGGAATTCTGTTGGTTTCAGACCTGGTTTTGAAAATAAATTTGCAAACATTTTGATCTGTTGGTCTGTGTCCATAAACTGCCCCTACCTCTGTATAAGGGCTCATGCACACGACCCTATGTAAAAAAATTCGGATGACGTCCGTATACATTCCGTATTTTGCGGAACGGAACAGCTCGCCCTTCATAGAACAGTACTATCCTTGTCCGTAATGCAGACAATAATAAGACATGTTCTATTTTTTTGCGGAACGGAAATACGGACATACGGAAACGAAATGCACATGGAGTAACTTCAGTTTAGTTAAGTTTCAGTCATAGGTTGGAAGCTGTAGGTTCACCGCTTTAGGCCTAGTTCACACAATTAGTGATTTAAGCCTCATTCACATTCAGTGTTTGATCAGTGATTTTGAGCCAAAGCCAAGTGCGGCTCAAAACAAAGAACAGGAGCAGATCTTTCCCTTATATATGTGTAGACTACACTCCTGGTTTTGGCTCACAATCACTGATGGAAATCACTGACGTGTGAATGAGGCATTAATCAGTATTTGATCAGTGATTTCCATAAGTAACCTTATACCTGTGTTTCCTCCACTCCTGGTTTTGGTTTATAATCACTGACAGAAACCACTTGCCAAAGGGCTTGTTCACATGAATGTATGGGTTCCGTTCCGTGCATTGGGGCCACAATTTGTGGTCCGCAATGCACAGAGAACGTTCGTGAGGCCTCCGGGAGGGATCCAGACCCGTTCAACTTGAATGGGTCCGCATCCCTCCATTCCACAAAAAGATAGGACATGTTCTATCTTTGTGCGGAATGGAAGTACGGAATGGAACCCCATAGAAGCACTCCGTAGTGCTTCCGTGGGTTTCTGTTCCGTGCTTCCGTTCCGCACTGCATCTCCGGATTTGCGGACCCATTCAGGTCAATGGGTCCGCATCCGTGATGCGGAATGCACACGGAACGGTGTCCGTTTATTGCGGTCCGCAATACAGCAACGGAACCCATACGTTTGAGTGAACAAGCCCAAACACTGACGAAATCACTGATTTGTGAACTAGGCCTATTTTTGTTGCAGTTTTTTGAACCAAAGCAGAAGTGGGTTCATAATGAATGGGAAATAGATAGGAAGGACTTCGACTTCTCCTTCCTGCTGAATCCACTTCTGATTTACTTTAAAAAAAAAAGTGCATCAAAAACTGCCACAAAAAAGCTGTGTGACAGCACCCTAATTCCGCACAGATTTCCGTGTGGATTTCCGTGTGTTTCCTCACCAAATCTGCAGTAAAAACTGCATGTGGTACTTGCAGCTTTTGGTGCGGATTTGCAGTGATTTTGCCACAGATCTCACCCTTCCATTAAGGGCTCATGCACGCAAACGTGTGCTGGCCGGGCCACTGTACACAGGACCCAATCACTTGAATGGGGTCCGTGATCCGCAGTAGATGGTCCGGGGTTCCGTGCCTCCGTTCCACACTGCACTTTCCAGATTGTGGACCCATTCAAGCCGTTTGCCGACAACTGTCATGTGCATGAGGCCTAAGTAGGGTGAAACCTGCTCCAAAAATCACACAATTGACATGCTGCAGACTTCAAAATCCACACAGCAGGTCAGTTTCCACACTGAACATAAAAGTGCACATGAGATTTGTCTCATTTCATACACTTTTTCCGTTACTGTATTCTGCTGCGGTTTTTCCACACGGGAATCAGACAGTCTGCAGACTATTACTTTGAGTGATGTGGTAACACCATGAGAGCTGTCACCTAGTGTATGTTCAAGTGCGCCCTCTGTGGGCACCAGGGAGAAGTACAAGCCTTTCTACCTGCTCTAGAAACTTGTACTGACTATAGTTTGGACATAGTTTGAGATTCAGAATAATTGGGGTCATTTATCAAACTGGTGTAAAGTACAACTGGTTTAGTTGCCCATAGCAACCAATCAGATTCCACCTTTTATTTTCCAAAGGAGCTGTCAAAAATGAAAGGAGGAATCTGATTGGTTGCTGTGGGCAAGTAAGCCAGTTCTACCAGTTTAATAAATGACCCCAATAATCCCTATATGCCTGTTTAGGACACGACTATCACGGCCTGTGATGCAAGTGACTAGAGACGGTAACGCCAATCACATGTGACTGTGACTCGCAATTTGGCAATTTTTTTTTCATCTAAAGTTGCCATTCAAGCAATACAAGCCGCTTGTCTTTGGTGTCGTGACTTGTCGCCGTTGCGTGACACATGTAGCCCTAGCCGTAAAGTCACGAATACTGCAAAAGCGATCATTCCCCTATGGCAGGGATCGGCAAACTTCGGCACTCCAGCTGCTGTGAAACTAAAACTCCCAGCATGCAAACATACTGTTCTTCTAACTGCTATAGAAGTGAATGGGGGCATTTTGGGAGTTGTAGTTTCAGAACTACTGGAGTGCCGGAGGTTGCTGAGCCCTGCCCTATGACGTCAGAATTTCTGCCATAACAGAAGACGCCTTGCGACTTTTATGCAGCTTTAACGCTTGCCTGTGTGAATAAGGCCTTAACCATGTGCACTACATATATGTGAGCACAGACCTCAGCCTGTACCAGACCTGTCGTGAAGGCGCTCTGTCTCCACACTACCACTAGGTGGCGGTGACGCCCCTGCTTATTGCTGAATACTTGCATTTATTTTCTGGTTAGGGGGGCTTATCTGGGTATTAGCCCCCTCCCCCATATAGCATAGAGCGGGGGGCACACGTGCGTGACACCCCTAACCACCTAGACGAGGTAGTCACCCCCCAGCACCTGACCAGGCAGCAGCCGCCGTCCTCTGATGATAGGGTTAATTGGAGGGGCTGGAGCCTATGTAAGGAGGAGACTTCCTGTCTGCAGACTGAGCAAGTCAGAGTGAAAGCGAGAATTACCGGGGACGAATCCCTCTCCTCACATTGTGCAAGCAGCCGGAAGTAAGCGGCGTCAGCTGTAGAGAGCGGGAGGAATGGCCGGCATGACTTCTCTGGAGGCCGTCAGGAGGAAGATCAAGTGCCTGCAAGACCAGGCGGATGCCGCCGAGGAGAGGGCAGAGCGGCTGCAGAGGGAGCGGGACGTGGAGAGGAAGCTGAGAGAGACGGTAAGCGTGCCCACTGGTGCCTGGCATGGAATAGGGGTGTAGTGCCATGCACCTCCTGTACCTGTTATAGCAGCCAGCTAACAGTTAACTGAATGGCTGCCTGTCCCAAGAGCTTGCACTCTGTGCTGTGTATTGGGCCTTAGGGAGGGGATGGTTGGGACTGGAGCAGAGAATGTCAGGCATGCAACAGGGCTCATCTGGACTGCGGTTAACTCCTTATCTGCCGCATCTACCTGGGGTGTGGTGCCCCCTCCCTCTACTCCATATTGGGAGTGCTGCTTTCTGGGGTCAGGACTGTCTTTTCTATCAGTTGATGTACCTGTAATAAGGAACTGACAGCCTCCAATATGAAGGTTTTATTGAGACCATTGCTTACGCGTTTCAGGCTGGCATATAGCCTTTACTCATCTCATACATGCAGGTGGTGAACTTTTTATTATTCTTTTCTTCTAATTCTCATTATCTCCAGCAGGGATCAGCAACCCCTGGCACTCCAGCTGTTCTAAGACTACAACTCCCAGAATCCTCCTTTCACTTCTTTGGGAGTTATAAGAACCTCCCAAGAAAGTGTCCATGCTGAGAGTTGTAGTCTCACGGCAGCTGATCCTTGAGGAGTGTGTGTATAGGTGCCAAGCCAATGAGTGCCCAGGTGGTCACAGTGCTTGGCATCTAGCTCCACCTCCTGCCTTTGTCCATTGATGGTGAAATGTTCTAAGCTATATTTCCATCCACGTGATTGCAGCTGGAAACTATTGGGCCATGCAGTAAGGGAGCCTTCTGTAGGGGCCATACTGTCTTCTCCAGATCCCGGGGAGGCAGCAGATCTGCTGGGAGTTTCTTTGAACTTTCCTCTCCTTATAAGGCTGTACGCCTTGTCTTGTCACTGACTGTACAGATGTCCTTCCCCTCAAATACTCCGGTGACACAACAGGAAGCACTACATTGCAGTTCACTGCTCCCAGCGCATTCTTCACTTCTGTTACTTTGAAGGAAGTTGGATAGTTTCACCCTGGTTAAATATTGATACACACTTGTCAGTATCTCTATAGTGCTTGAACATTCCCAGCCTTGGTTCCTTCAAGAGCCTTGCTTCTTATTTCTTAGAAAACATGTCTGGATCCTCCCGGATCCGTATGACCTTGTGCACAAATGGTTAACACTGGGATATAATCAGCGGCATGCAAATATTTAGTCACTGCGTGCAATTTGGTGACTTTTTTTTATTTTTTATTCTAACCTTTTGCTCGGGTGGCCATCTTATCTTTGTTTCTGCTTTTCTTTTACCATAGGGTGGAGTTTAGTGCAGGCCTCATTGTCACTTTGTCACCTCTTCCCACTCCAGTCTAAGAATCCTTCATCGCCTCTCACCACATTACTGTAAAACCGGTAGAGCGGACTGCTGCGCTAGCGCTTGATTTGACAGCGCCCTACCATTAATTGTAATCCGGTTATTAGTCTACTTGCCAAGTAGACCTAACTGCTAATTTTATTACGTTAATAATATGGCCCGGGGCCGGAAATTGTCATATCTGGCATAACATGTGGTTTCTTCATTCTTTATAAGGGAACATTATTTTAGTATTCATTATTGCTATGTGGGTGGTTTGTATAATTCATGTATAGAAACTGAAAGGGAATGCCCAATATGACGCTCGCCAGTCATTTTTCAGATCCATTGTACCTGTATTAAGGAGGTGGTCTCATGAAAAGTGTTCTACGATTTTTCAAGCCAATTAGAATACTCTAATTAAATAAAAAAAAAAATAGCATAGCCACTGAGCAACTAAATAAAATGTATCTGTATAGCGCCACCTGCTGTTCTTTTTCTCATCTCTCAGTCCACCTTGCTGAGGTGGTCACACATGCTCAGTGCACGTTTACCGTCCACTGCCACCAGCCAGATGGCCTGTTAGAAGCTGTGACAGTTACAGGGAGAAAACTGCAGAAGGAAGGACCTGACCCTTGAGAGAGGGCATGCCCTATGAGCTTCCAGCCTGAAATAAATCTAGCGGAGCAATAGGAACAATGAATGGGGAGATCCCTGGATCCATGTGAGGTACTGGGCTGGTTCTAGCTTTGTTAGAGATTGGCATATGCTATATGATGTCTGATCTTAATTTTTTTACATTAATCATGGGATAAGAGTTTTGTTAGGTTTGTGGGTCGGAAGGTCACGATATGCTGTCAGCCAAAGGGTTGTGTGGCTGCAGCTATTCCGACCCGCTTAGTATATGTTCCTGCGTTGCATAAATGCGTGTTGTGCAGCAAAGATAGTTATATAGACTTATTTTTTTCTAAATCTCATCCATTCATTGCAGAGAACGTCCACCCAACATGCGTTGTGGGTTGTTATGTCAATTTATGTTGCAGATATCTGATTTGGATGGATCTCACCCTTTGCAATAGAGTGAAATCTGCAGTGTTCTGTTTAAAATTCACAGAATTTGGTGCAGATTTTGCTGCTGCAGATCTCCCCTTACGCTGGGTTCACACATGAGCGTTTTACAGCGCGTTCCTACGCGCTGTAAAACGCTCAACAAGGAGAAACCAATGCTTCCCTATCGGCATGGTTCTCACCTGAGCGTTTTACAGCGCGTACGATCGCGCTGTAGAACGCCCCAAGAAGTTCAGGAGCTTCTTTGGGGGCGTATTGTCGCGCCTTCCCGTACATAGACTTCCGGGAACGCACGACAATGGGCGTTCGCATACTTCCGGAGCCGCGTCTGTGAGACGCCGGAGAATCGCTCATACAGAGCGCTTAGGTCTGAACCCTCTCTTATGGTCTGCTTGGCCAAGCATGCATGTGCATTTGATAGAAATGGGATCAAAGGGGTATTCTGGCAACAAAAAGTTATCCCCTACACTGGTGATGGAGGATAACTATTAGGCCTCTTGCACACGACCATATATACCGGTATTTTGCGGTCCGCAAAAAAAAATACGGATGTCCGTGTGCATTCTTCATTTTGCGGAACGGAACAGCTTTGCCATAATAACAGTCCTATCCTTGTCCGTTCGGCGGACAATAATAGGTGGTGGTCTATTTTTATTTTTTGCAGAACAGAAATACAGAAACTGAATGCTTATGGGGTAACTTCCGTGTTTTTGGGGGATCCATTGAAATGAATGGTTCAGCATATGGTCTGCAAAAAAGAGGAATGGACACAGAGAATACGTTTGTGCGTGTGAGCCCTTAGATTGGTGGGGTCCCAAACCCCATGGAGCCCCCCCTGAATTGGATCGAGTGGCTGGTTGGAATGTGCGACGCCACTCCATTCATTTCTGTGGGAGTGCCAGAGATGGCAGAGCGATGTACTTGCCTATCTCTGGCACTCCTTTAGAAATAGAGTGGCGTGTGCATTCCTACCAGCCACTCTGTCCCTTTCAGGGGGAGCTTTATGAGGTTTGGGGCCCTCTCATGATTGGTAGGATCTCCACTAATCAAATAGTTATACCCTATTCTGTAGCCAGAATATCCCCTTTAAGCTACTGTCGGATAACTGTAGTAGAGACTTATCTCCCTTGAGAACATTAGGAATGGGCATGTTGAAATCCAGCTGCCCCATCTGTTGTCTCAGGGGGAGAGTTGAGACAACCCTTAAACATTAGGCGGTCGGCAATCACACAGACGTTCCTGAGTGTGGTCACCATGCATTGGGTCAGATGTTCCACGTTGTACATATAGCCTTGTTTGGTTCTTCCAGTATATGCTGTGCACATTTACAGCTGTGTGTTGGGTCCTTGAGAGGTCAGGGTCTCTCTCTGTACACAGCACATAGTTGTAATGATGGTCCTGCCCTCAGGAAGTTGTTGAAACCAGGCTGTGTACAGGAGGGGTTAATTACGCACACATAGTTTTGTAGGGCGGGTTGCTCAGCAAACACTCCATCAAACCCAATGGCTAGGCATGGAGGATTTACTTGATGTATGGCCAGAACACCGCATCCCGTATGCTTGACTCTTGGTTAAGGGTCATTGCTGTATACATAAATGTACAGTACTATGGTTTGCAGGCTTTCTGAACACTAGAAGCCACAGATATGTTCATCGCCTCTTCTGGAAAGAGGAAGTTACCAAGTGTTTGTATCTCGTTTGAGAAGCGTTTGACCACATCCTACGTTCACATCCCGGCATACACCCTATAGATGAAGAATAACACGATGCAGCAGGCCTCTCAGACCTTTAGCTCTTGGCATTTATATATTCTATATTGGTCCATTTTTATCATATCAAAGACTGTCTTCTCCACGGAGGACATGTCATGATGCATGGTATGGTCAAGGGTTTTGGTTAGCAGTTGGATCTTTTCTTCTGGAGGAAAAACTTCAGCAGAATTCTCAGTATGGGTATTACCAGGAAGAAAACGGAGCTGGTTACAAGGCCGCTTTATAAAGGGACTGTGGTGATGAAGTCATAACCCCCTAACCACGGGCAACAAATATAACCAGCTCCATCACTGCCAAGCTATGTTTTACCCGGAGATGCTGCAGTATTTCAACAGTTTTGATAAAGACCTGGGCTTCAGGTGACATGTTGGGCAGATCACCTCTCGCTTCTCCCACCTGACTCTGACAGGTCTCTCCCTGTTTGTGTATGGGGGTAGTCCGGTCGGTCAAGCCAGGTTAGGGCAGCATGAATCTGCTGACACCTTCTCTTGAAGGATTTTGGTGTATCTCTGGCATGTATTCCACCTCCCTTCTTGATGTGTGTGTTTTTTTTTTTTCTCAATGAAAATCCACGTAGTAGAATAAAAATCGCACCTGACCATGGAAACGACAAAAAATAGCTATTTGCAGATCTACAGCAGGTAAGCTGAAAATTAATGGCAGAAACCTATGGGTCGGCCTTAGATTTCTGCTGTGGATTCTGTATAAATGCACACCGGCCTAATTCTCCTTTTGTAAAACCTGAAATTCAGTAATGTCCTTGCTTCCACAAAGACCGCAGGAAAATTGAACCTCACATCCTACACACTTCTGGTGTAGATTATAATGTGCTGGGCTGGCTATGCCCACTCCCTGCCCATTTATTAGAAAAATGGGGAGGAGAGCTGAAGGGGCCCCCCCCCCCCCCCAACTCCTAACTTTGCAAACTTTTGATGCCAGTCTTCTGGTTTCTTAATGTTTCCCATAATGCTTATTAGAGCGAGCAGACCTATGGATGGAAGCTTTATTCAGAGGTAAAAATGATAAGAAAAGAAAAATAGCTCCATGTAGTACTAGACAATTCAGGTTTTAGCTCCAGTTGTACAGCGCTCCATTGATGGCAGTTCCCCCTTTTTTTTTTTGGAATGGTTTTGGTTTGCTCTATGTGGCAGATACTGGTCCTTCCGGATGCTGGCGTAGCCCTTTGTTCATCTTTGTGTTTCACTGACTGCATTCTTTCTTTTGCTCACCTAGGCTGAAGCAGATGTAGCCTCATTGAACAGGCGCATCCAGCTGGTAGAGGAGGAGTTGGATCGTGCTCAGGAGCGTTTGGCCACAGCTCTTCAGAAACTGGAGGAAGCTGAGAAGGCTGCAGATGAGAGCGAGAGGTGAGTTTTTAAATTTTTAGCGTTTTGATTTCCTCTTAAGTGGCCAGCATTGGTGTTGAGGCATCATTTCGGCTGTGACCGTATGTCGTCGTTCAAACTAAGATGAAAGGAACATTCTTTGTGGTTGGAAGATGGTCGTCAACCACTTTACCATTTTACAAACCTTATTAACTTGTGATTTAGCCTTGCAAGGCCAGCTGTGTAGGGTTTCTGTGCCTCGGTCAATACATTAAACTGCAGAACCTGGGTGTCTGGATTGTTTTTCAGCTATGTAAATA
This sequence comes from Bufo bufo, assembly GCF_905171765.1. Lineage (NCBI taxonomy): Eukaryota > Metazoa > Chordata > Amphibia > Anura > Bufonidae > Bufo > Bufo bufo. Next base: position 610,565,526 of record NC_053389.1, on the reverse strand, counting down.
ACCAGCGCTGATTCTGTATGAGGTAATGCATTATGTTCTACACTTTATTCGGCACATCTACTATTGAGGTTTAGGCCTCTTGCACACGGCCGTATGTATTTTGCAGTCCGCAAAAAATACGGATGACGTCCGTGTGCTTTCCATATTTTGCGGAACAGAACAGCTGGCCCCTAATAGAACAGTACTATCCTTGTCCGTAATGCAGACAATAATAGGACCTGTTCTATTTTTTTTTTTTTGCGGAACTGAAATACGGAAATGATGCACATTGAATACCTTCTGTGTTTTTTTTTTTTTTTTGGAACCATTAAAATGAATGGTTTCCGTATATGGTCCGCAAAAAAAAAACGGAACAGACACGGAATGAAAATACGTTAGTGTGCAAGAGGCCTTACTCTGCTGGGCAATTTGTATTCACTGGTGGGTGTCCTGCTGCATTTCAGAGGCATGAAGGTCATTGAAAACAGAGCCCTGAAGGATGAGGAGAAGATGGAGCTGCAAGAGATCCAGCTTAAGGAAGCCAAGCACATTGCTGAGGAGGCTGATCGCAAATATGAAGAGGTGAGGGCACAAAGACTTCTTAAGCCTTTGGCCAAACAAGTGCGCTTAAGAGGTATATAAGATCTTTCCTTCTAAGAGTCAAATCGGAAGCAGCATTAGTCTGTTAAAGAGACTAGAAAGAAACATAACACTATAATTTAGTTTTACATAAAGTATAGATATAATTTGCAGAATAAACATTCCCATCCAGTAATTCAACTCTATATACACAACCTTCTCCCCAGCCTCTGATAGGAAATACAATTTACACCCATCTAGCATCCCCCTGTATAGTACAGATTCCTTGTTTGTGGGCAGCACATCCCTGTTCATGCTATACAGGATAGACAGAGGGAGCGTTCTCCTTTCCGAAATGGCTCCTAGGAAAACATCTGTCATTTATGTTCTTCATTTCACTGCTTGGTTAAACTCTGCGTTTCCCTCCGTGTGGTAGGTTGCCCGTAAGTTGGTGATCATTGAGGGTGACCTGGAACGTGCAGAGGAACGTGCTGAACTTTCAGAGAGGTGAGTGCATGTCCCCGGAGTGTGCATGTTTCCACTGGCTGGCTGCCTCCCTGGCACTTAATATACACCTTGAACATCCTCCTGGAGATGTTTTCCCCACAGGAATGCATTGCATGGTTTAGAGCAGCCTGGAGACCCTCCAAAGCTGGTCACTAAACGCAGAATATAGGTCTATGATATTCCATAGCAACATGGTTCACACAGTAAAGAAATAAAAACTTGGATAACTTTTTTTTTTTTTTTTTTTTTTTCTGTTTTGGACTACTTGCTATGAAATAAAAATACATTACACCTATTTTTAAAGGGTTGTCTCGCTTCAGAAAGTGTCATTATTTTTTTTTTTAATGTAGAGAAAGTTAATACAAGGCCCTTACTAATGTATTGTGATTGTCCATATTGCCTCCTTTGCTGGCTGGATTCATTTTTCCATCAAATTATACACTGCTTGTTTCCATGGTTACGACAACACTGCAATCCATCAGTGGTGGTCGTTCTTGCACACTATAGGAAAAAGTGGCAGCCTCTTTAGCAGCCAGGAATGCTTATAGGCCAGAGCTTTTTATCATAGTGTGCAAGCGCGGCCACCGCTGCAGGATTTCACGGTGGCCGTGACCATGGAAATGCGCAGTGTATAATGAGATGGAGAATGAATCAAGCCAGCAAAGGAGGCAATATGGACAATCGCAATACATTAGTAAGTGCTTTGTATGAACGTCTTCTACATAATAAATGCCATTTGCTGAAGTGACACAAGCTCTTTAATGTTTTAGAGGGGGGGGGGAAACACAATTTGCTCGTTAGATGTTATCGTGCAAGTGTATGTTCACTATTAACTACCATTTTGCCGAATGCTATAATCTACATAAAACAGTTTGGCTTAATTTTTATACTGATCATCAGTTACAGCTTTATAGTCCAGAGCTGCATTTCCAAATCTGCTGGAAGTCAGTCCTACCCAGATGCACCCCCTAAAAGTGGCCATATACCTTCAATAACTGTTATCTGATGAGTCATTTGCCCAATGGCCATTCCCCTGAACCTCCCTATTTTTTTTTTTTTTTTTTTTTTTTTTGGAAAGCACATGGATGATCTGCACTTGTATGTTCATTCCACAAAAAGATAGAATATGTCCTGTGCATGGACCACAGATCCATTGTAGTCAATGGGTCCACAAAAAATGTGGATGCAACAAAGCTTTTTGTTCTCCACAAGGATTCCTGGAGACAAATCTGTACTTGTAAGGTCTGGATAGACATTGAGCAACCAATGGATTCTGGTAGATGTGAGATCTGAAGCTGTGGATCAGTGCAGAAGTAAAGCAATAGACTAATTTTATATGTGAATATATTGGCACACTTCAGAACTGATAACCCAACTCCTACTGACCAAGAACTAGCTTTAACAGGTATTCTCGTATATTCACGTGTAACAATGTTTGTGTTTTTCTTTGCATGCTCCACATATTTGAATGGCTTGTGTGCTCCTTCCTTGTTTCATGCACTCATTAATAGTCGCTGCCGACAGTTTGATGAACAGCAGAGAATAACGGACCATACGTTGAAAAGATTACTAGCTTCAGAGGAGAAGGTACTGCTGCCAGTCTGGGCCCTCTTTATCCCTGGCTGCTGGGCTTCAGATCTCCTCTTAACTCGCTCTAAAGCAGTATTTTCCGCACTTTCCTCTCACTGCGGTGTCCCCCTTATCTGTTAGGAGTCTTTTTTTATTTAATGGTACGTGACTGTCTCAAGCTGAGAAAAAGCTGCATTGTCCACATGTAAAAGATGTGATTTGTATGTGGAGGTTACAACATAGATAATGAGGCTGGGCCACTTACCCATAGCATGGTATCCACATCTAGGGCTCGTTTGGGGCCTCCTTTAGAGAGTGCGTTCAAATTGCTGGTCAAAATTCTGGGTTTCCATTAGAAAGGGTAAATTGGTTCCATTGGGCAACAGTGATTTCCCATGTTTCCATTATTTTAGTTCTGATCCTGTAATGGATCAGAACAATGAAAAAGCAAGATGTGAACAAAGCCTACTATTTTCCATTGCAACTTTCTCAATGCTATTTAAGACATTGCATCTTTTACATCAACAGCGCAGCTTTTTCTAAAATTTTAATTTTAGCTCTGTAATTCTCCTTTGGTCCTGTTTGGTTTTTCATTGTATTCTCTCCTTTCAATCTCCCCTTTTTTTTATTTTTTATTTTTATTTTTTTTCCTTCGCCCCCTCCTTCCGTCTTTACTCTTGCCACTTCTTCCATTCACCTCACCCATGCAAACAGCAAATGTGCTGAGCTTGAGGAGGAGTTGAAAACTGTTACCAACAACCTGAAATCTCTGGAGGCCCAGGCAGAAAAGGTAGGATGACAATATGTATGCTGACCTATGTGGAGCGCGCTGCAGCTGTCCATGGATGGGTTTCAGACAAGAGACTACCATGGCTGCTGTAACGCTTAATCTGTCCTATCTGGACACCATGTTACTGGCAAACGAGTGGCAAGGATTTGGTTAATTTAGTACAGCTTTCACGCTGTGCCTCCCCATTTTGTTTAGAGAAGCCAGGGATGCAAATTATTAAGCAAAGCTTATATTGGCTTTAGACAAACGCATATTCCTGAGAGATTTCAATTTCAGGAGTATGCTTTTATCAGATAAAAATGAATGAAAAGTTACTTTTTCTGTGTGGTGTACAGTTTTATATAAATGGCCCCCTGACACGAACATTTTTATCATAAGATTTGTGCAATCCCTTAGGTGTAATATTTCCTTTGGGCATTCTTGAGGCCTGCACTTGCTGAATGACTGTATATTACATGAGGAGATTATTGTTGCAATGATCGCTAACGAACAATCATCTGGCAGTGTAATACTGCCGCCGATTACCCGATAAACAGGATCTTTAACATGTTAAAAAAAAAATCCTGGTTTGCCGGGGGCAGATTGTTTGCCGACAGCAAAGCGCTTATCAAACAGCACAATGAGACGGTATAGGGATGAGCGATGCATTAGCAATATTGAGGAGGAGATCGCTGCATGTAATAGCAGTGGTCTCCTCTAGCGAGCAGGCGATTGGCAAGCGCTTCCCGCCTGACAATCGCATGCCCTGTCTGCCCGTGTAATAGGGCCCTAACCGTTTAGAACTTAAGATGATGAGCAGAAACCTGATGTAGATGAAATTTGCCTCCAAGTGCAGTATTTGACGGTACTAAGGCAAGTGTGTATATGTTGGTGGTTCACATTATCCCTGGTTTCTGACTACTTACATTCTCTAGGCCGCCACTGGTTGTGGATAAAGTCTTGATCAGTCCACTAAACCTTGTTCTTTCTTTTTACAGTACTCCCAGAAAGAGGACAAATATGAGGAGGAAATCAAGGTCCTTACAGACAAGCTGAAGGAAGTAGGTTCTGCTACAGCTTAATCTCAGTATTTGCAGTTAGGAGACTGGTTAAACTAGTTAGACTCATATTGTCTGTTGTCCTTCAGGCTGAGACACGTGCTGAGTTTGCAGAGAGGACAGTAGCCAAGTTGGAAAAGACCATTGATGACTTAGAAGGTACGAGCTATCTTTCTCTTTCTTTTTACTTAAAATTCTGTTTTGTATTTTGCTTTGTTTTTTTTCATAGGCACATTTGAACTGGAGGTTGATGATTTGGAAATGTACACTCCCATATCTAAGTGTAGATGTGACCATATAATTGTAATATGCTTAAACATTCTGGCTCTGATTTATCATGCCTTCACTCCAGAATTCTGGATTCCAAAACATGCAAAATGGGGCTTTTGCAACATTTTAAGCTCCCCTGCAAAAAAAGTTTGCCTTTTTGTATTTTTTACTCCAGTCTTGAAATATGGGGGAGAAAGTGTGCATGGTTAATCCAGTTTCACTCCAGATTTATCACTGAGACTTAATTTTATTTTAATTTTTTTCACACGTGGGTTGGTCAGTCAATGATTTCCATGGTTTGCAAGCCAAAACCAGGATTGGAGCCTACAGACATAATGTATACGAAAGATCTGCACATGTTCTTTTAGAACCGCGCCTGGTTATGGCTGGAAATCGCTGACCAAACACTGACATGTGAATGAGGCATAAGGCCCCTTTCACACGGGCGAGATTTCCGCGCGGGTGCAGTGCGTGAGGTGAACTCATTGCACCTGCACTGAATCCTGACCCATTCACTTCAATGGGCCTGTTCAGATGAGCTGTGATTTTCATGCATCACTTGTGAGTTGCGTGAAAATCGCAGCATGTTCTATATTCTGCATTTTTCATGTAACGCAGGCCCCAAAGAAATGAATGGGTCTGCGTGAAAATCGCAAGCGAGTGCGGATGCTGTGTGATTTTCACGCATGGTTGCTAGGAGATGATGGGGATGAGTAACCCCATTAAAGTCTAATCACTGTATTTTCCCTTATAAAAGAGAAAATAATAGCATTCTTAATACAGAATGCTTACTAAAATGTGGCTTGAGGGGTTAAAAAAAAATATTGACTCTCCTCATCCTCTTGTTCGCGCAGCCGGCATAGTCTCTTTCAGGACCTGCAAAAGGATCTTTGACGTAATCGCGCTAACCACGTGGTGAGCGCGGTGACGTCAGCGCAGGTCCTGCTGAATGAAGATAGAAATCTTCTAGCTTTATTCAGCAGGACCTGCGCTGACGTCATCAAAGGTCCTGAAAGAAGACTGCCGGCTGTGCAAACAAGAGGATGAGGTTTATTTTATATTTTTTTTAACCCCTCAAGCCACATTTTAGTAAGCATTCTGTATTAAGAATGCTATTTTTCCCTTATAACCATGTTATAAGGGAAAATAATAGTCTACACCTAACCCAAACTTCAGTGAAGAGGTTCGGGTCTGGGTACCACATTCAGTTGTTTTTTTTTTGTTTTTTTTCTCATGTGCGTGCAAAACGCATTGCATTCGTGCGGTAAAAACGGAATGCAAAACTGACTGCAATTGCGTGCCTACTCGCACGGGTTTCCCGCAATTCACACCGGTGTCCCGGATGAGTCTGGTGTGCAAGAGGCCTAAGGCATGACCATCTCTGTCCAGTAGGAGGGTGGAGTAGGAAAACTGGAGCAGACTTCTAGACAGGATTTAAGGATATGAGATATTATAAAGTCTACATTAGACTCAAGCAAAACAGACTTCAAATATTCCCCTCATGATAAACTTCACTCTTTCTTGGCCAATCAATATATCCTTGGCAGTTGTTGAGGTGTTAGGTTGTTTTTTCTCCTGCTAATCTGTCTTTCTTCTTCTCTTTTTTTATTTTTTTTATTCGTGCATAATTTGTTTTCCATGCCGGGCTCTTCACTGCTTCTCCACCACGCTATCTGCTTCTTCATCATGTTCCTGGATGGTGGTTGTGAACACTGGACTCCCTTCCACATTTTCCTCATCTATATGTTCCCTTCCCACCATTCCTTTTTTCCTATTCTTCCTGTTTGTGTCCTACGTCTACCACAATATCTTGCCTTTGTCACTTTCTGTCCACCCTCTTGTTTTTTTCCCCTTCAATTTCTCTCCAACCTTCACTTTGAGCAGATGAACTGTATGCCCAGAAACTGAAGTACAAAGCCATCAGTGAAGAACTGGATCACGCTCTCAATGACATGACTTCAATGTAAATTCCCCTTTCTATGTTTTCTTTGCTTCTGTTCTTACCCTCTCTGCTCGCTTAATAAAACTCACGTCCTACCCTCACACCTTCATATTTTTTTATTTTCGCTCACTCTCGCTTACTTCCACTTACTTTTTACTTCTGTTTAAACAACTGGCATCCTATGTAAAGTGTAATTCTCTCATGGTATATTATCATAAATCTAAGATGCAAAAATGAAAGCCTCTGAGGCAGTAAAAAACCTAATTTGCTGATTTGAGTTGTAGATGCCTAATACAAGAGGGAACTGCCTTTTTTTATTCTTAAATTTAAAAGCCAGTGTGTTAAACAGATGTAAACTCATTGCTTCTACCATTTATCTTTTGCTTTTTTTTTCTTTACATAAAAACCTTGTCAATGCACACTAATGTAGAAAACTGCATAAATTCAATAATGCGAACATCAATGGCTCCTCTCAATACAACAATGGCTTTCCGACGCCAGACAAAATTTTGCCTCGTTATGTAAAGTATGTACAATACATACTCTTGTACAGGCACAACCTAAGAGATTAAAGGGGTTTTGGCTAATTCAGCCTTTGTACAGTCCTGTGGAAGGAAGATTGTGTAGTTAGTACTTACCTGTCCCTCGCTCCGCTGAAGCTCAGTCTCCCTTGCACTCACACAGGCTGCGGGCTCTTCCTCTCTTGACCGGATGTGCGACCTTCTTTTCCTGTTCAGCAGCATAATGGTAAATCCAGCTGAACAGGAAGAGAAGGGCACAGATCTGGTCGGGATTTGAGCAGACAAGGCCGCGGCCTGTGTGAGTGCAGTGGAGATGGCGGCTGTGGCAGAGCAAGGGATGACGGGTAAGTACTACCTAAACTATCTGCCTTCCACAGGATAGTACCAAGGACAGATTACCTAAAATGTCCAGAGAACCCCTTTAAATGGGTTGTCCAGGACTTATTCATGTACTATCCTTAGGGTAGGTCATATCAGACTGGTGGCGGTCCAGCTCCTGGCACCCTCTGATTGGCTGTTTTCAGAAGCTTGGCATCCGATCTACACTGTTCCGTCTATTTTGTGGTGGTCAAGCCCGTTTACTGTACTTTTACTATTCAAGCGCGTGGAAACGGTGCTGCAGTAACTTGGGCACTACACAATGGACTATCCTGAGAACAGTGTAGTAGTAAGTAGGCCTGGCCGCTACACAGTGGACAGAGCTATGTAATTCTCGCACCAGGCCTTCTAAAAACAGCTGATTGGTGGTGCCTGGAGTCGGGTCCCAGTGGATCTGATATTGATAGGAAGTAAAGTCCCGATAGCCCCTTTTTATAGCAAGAATAATACCTGCCTATGAGGGTGTACAAATTTGGATTTGACTAAAGGGCTTACAGTATTCTAAATGATGTAGAAACCAGCAGGAATAGTAACGCTTGAATTTTAAGTAGAAATGGTGGTTGTTTTAAAGGGAACCGCTCAGTAGGTTCAGCAGTCCTCAAACCTAGTGACGGGTTCTGTTTTAAAAGCATCATTTAGTTTCATATACAAAGCCTGAAAATGCACTTTACTTGGTTATTTTGGAATATGTTCTACGTCTCACTTTAGAAGCTGTAAAGCCTGTATTTATTTCAATTTGAAAGTATTTTTGCCCTCAGATGTATTATTACCCGGCATCCATTGATAAGACATCAGTGTACTTATACCTTGTCACTTACAGTCAAATTTAGTAATAGGATTTAGATATAGAGCAAGCTTCTGTGTGTATTTATGCTAACAATTTATTTAAATGCCCTGATGCATATGCACATTAATCTGTCTTAAGGATAGAGGTAACCACTTTACCCCTCTGTGTTGGCGAAAGATTAAAGGGACTGTCAAGTCATTTTTACCTATATAACTATTGGCATTGCCCCATAGAAGATTGCAAACATACCTGTGTACCTTGTGTCTTTATTCTATGTCCAGAGAAAGTGATTTTATTCTGCTAGAAAACGGCTCCCAAGTGTCCAAAGCAAACCAAACTTGAGAGAAGGGCTGCTTTAGCAGCTAGAAACGTGGTCTTGTTTGAAAGCTGGAATTCTAATCTTTCAGAAAATACCAGCATTCTATCAATTACATCTGAAGATATAGCTGTTAGAATTTGGGATTTAGAAATCTGTGTGAAAGTAAAAGTAGATTTCACCAACTTCACTCCTGACTTGATTTCTAACAGCTATATCTTACGATATAATGCTGTGATTCTACTCTTGTCTGAAAGATTGGAATGCCAGCGTTCAAACAAGACAATATATCTCTAGCTACCAATCCCAAGATATGAGCAGCTAAAGCAGCCCCCCCCTCCTAAGTTTGGTTTGATTTTGGCACTTGGAACAGCAAACCCTGCCCAGCTGAGCATTTGGGAGCCATTTTCCAGCCGAATAAAAGCAATTTGTTTTCTGGACATGGAATAAATACACAAGGTACACACAGGCATGTTTGGAATGTGTTTGCAATCTACTTTGGGGCAATGCCAATAGTTATATAAATGACCTGACGGACTCCCTTTTTAAAGAGGGTGTCTCACTTCAGCAAATAACATTTATTCTGTAAAGGAAATTAATACTAATATATTAGCCATACTGCTTTGTTTGCTAGCTGGATTCATTTTTCCATCACATTATACACTGCTTGTATCCATGGTAACGACCACCCTGCGATCGATCAGTGGTGGTCGTGCTTGCACACTATAGGAAAAAGCATTAGCGTATGTGTGCTTCCTTGGTCCCTGCCAGTGCTATTTCCTATAGTGTGCAAGCATGACCACCACTGATGGATTGCAGGATGGTCATAACCATGGAAGCGAGCAGTGTATAATGTGATAGAAAAATTGAAGCCAGTCAGCAAAGGAAGCAAGTTGGATAACAACAATACATTCATAAGTGGCTTGTATTAACTTTCCCTATATGATCAATACCATTTGCAGGAGTGAGACAACCCCTTTAAACCTGCAGTTTAATACAGAATATGGCCATGCAGCCGTTTTTATTGAAAGAGGACCTATCACCGTTAACTCTTTTTAATTAAAAGCTTTCTGAGCCTAGTGACCAAGTGGGTGGACTTATTAATGATGGGCTTTCCTGTACCTGTGTGCACATAGCTGTTAATCACTGATAGGATCGGCTTCTGAATGCGGAAAGAGCAGTGATGGATGCGATATAATATTCTTAGTGATCTGTGCTCTTTCTGTCATACAAATTGAAAACATTGAGTGGAGCCATTGCATGTAACTTGTATGCTTTTCCTTCCAGGCAGGAACACTAATGACTCTAATATACATTTGCCTTTCCACTTCAGTGCCATTGAAATCACCTTTTTAGACTAAGCGCTATCGTGAAAAACACCATGTTTTTCATGGCCTTTTTTAAGTGTTTTGTCACCAGATATTACCTTAAGGTCTGTAGTGAAATATGAAAAAGCATTTTACGGTGCCAGAAAAATGAACTTTTGTGAAGAAGCCCTTAAAATGCTTTCAGCAGTTTACCCTATAGCCTTCCTCTAGTGCCAGGGGAAACTACAAAAAAAGTTTATCTGGTGCCTGCCTCAAATTGGTCAATAAGTGCAGATGCAAAGAACTATTTCTGGGCACAATTACTAAAAGCCCCTTTACATTTATGCATAACTGAAATAGACCGTCCTCTGCATAGGTAATTGCTGCACATAGTAATGTTAACAGAAGTGTGGCTAGTGCTCAGCACATAGGAAGAGGAGCTTCTTCTACCAGCAGCTCGACAGTGATCTGGTGGAAATGACCATCAGATACTCTGAAGGACTTTGCAAACCACCAGTTTTATAGACTTGCAATAATTATTGGTGTACCAAGCATTTATTTTTAAGGAGAAAGGGAACATACTGATATTGGCACCGACAGGGGACATGCACATGGCAGAATATATAGCCATAATATGGTGGTGTGATTTACCAGCTTTTCACGCATACCTATATGTATAGTCATGGCAATCAGTGCCTACGGGGCATTCTCTTCACATGCAGTGCCAGGGCTCTGCATTGAACCTTCCCTGCCCCTGTTCCTGAATGACAGCTCTTTCCTCTAATTTGAAGGCTGCTAGAGCCGACAAAGAGTCCTTCTTGGATGCTATGCAGTGATTTTGAGGGGGGCTGAATTGGTGATTAACAGGGGTGGATTAAGTGCATGATAGGCCTGGGGCTGTCTACCCAATTCGGGGGCCCCCCACCCCCTCCATTTTAGTTTTAGTTTGTTTTTTTTCTGTATAAAGAGGCTGCGGTGCTTTGTGAGCGCCAAAGTCTCTTCCTAGGCCATATGACATCGTTCACAGGGTCTAGGTGCAGCTCTGTCCCATCTGAGTGATTGGGTCTGAGCTGTAATACCAAGCGCAGTGCTATCAAATGGACAAAGCTGTGCTCGGTAAGGAGCAAAGAGGCTGCGGCGCTCACTTTAACTTCACGGTCTCCTCAAACAGCTGATTGGTGGGGGTGCCAGGAGTCGGACCCCCACCATCTCATAACTGAGTACAGATTTCATAGATGTTACCTGCAATACTATGTCACACCCCACATAACAAAGTGACATATTGTGTTATGTGGGGTGTTACATAGGACTGCATGGAACATCTACTACATTATCTGTACACAGAAGGTTATCAGGGCTGTTACATAGGACTGCAGGTGACAAACAAAAATTTTAGTTGCCAAATTTAAAATGCATACGATTATGATAAAAAAAATACTTGGAGAAGATGACGCAGGTCACAGTAGTGAGCCAGCTCTACATATAGGGGAATACAGCACCACATACCTGTTACATCCAGTGACATCTCCTGTCATGTAGATCTTCTCTTTCCTCTTCTCCTCTGTTTGACCCAGACCGCCATGACTAATTCTTTCAGCCACATCTCGTCTCTACAGAGTTAGTTACACAGACACGTTAGAGTTCTTATAATTGGGGTCATTTATCAAACTGGTGTAAAGTACAACTGGCTTAGGTGCCCATAACAACTAATCAGATTCCACCTTTCATTTTCCAAAGGAGCTGTCAAAAATGAAAGGTAAAATCTGTGGCTATGGGTAACTAACCCAGTTATACTTTACACTAGTTTGATAAATTACCCCAACGGTCCCTATAGTGTCTACAGCAGTTATAATGTCCCCTAGAATGCCCCCAGTAATAACACCCTATATTGTGCTCCGGGAAAGAATGCCTGTATAATGTCCCCTAATAGAAATGCCCCCACACTGACCCCCATATAGTAGTTTCCCCCCCACACTGCTCCATACAGTATTAGTTTCCCCCACACTAGTTGGCGCACAAAAAATAAAAAAATATAAAAGCTAATACTTACCTGTGTCCTAGTCCCTATCCATAGTATTCAGTATATTGGGCAGACTAGATGGGCCAAATGGTTCTTATCTGCCGACACATTCTATGTTTCTATGGTGCAGACACGCTGCGCTGGGATTTTACTACCGCATGGGTTTTAGGCCTGAAGCCTATTGCAGTGATCGACAGTGGGGCAGGGAACTATGCGCTCCCGTGCCCCGCCGTAGTTTGGGTCGGCGTTGGGGGGGGGGGGGGGGGGGCTACAGACCCAAACGCCCCAATTATAATCCTTTACTGGTGATTAATGCCATTGCTCATACCCCCTATTCACTTTACCCCATGTTGGCAGTACATCTCCTTATTTACATGAGGTGATATGCTGCCAACCAGCATTTCCATGCCTGGATAAAATATCCAATAGAAGCATTTGCTAAGCTAACTGCAGCCCTGTTAACATGGGGCAGCGATTGGGGAAAGAGCACCTGAATGAGCGCTCATTTCACCAATCATTAGCTTGTCTTGTGTGGAAAAACTGACGTAATCCAGTACCAGCAAAGTGTATGAGATCGGGCAAATCTCATGTACACTTTGCTTTTTCGTTCTGTGTGGATTTTGAAATCTGCAGCATGTCAATTCTATTGTGTGGATTTCACACTTTTCTGTGGCCAACCCACATAAAATACACACCAAAAACTGCAAGTAAGGCCTCTTGCGTTCCGTATACAGAACGCTTCATTTCAATGTATCCACAAAGAAAACGGCAGGTACTCAGTTTCCGTTTTTCCGTTCCAAGATAGAACATGTCCTATTGTCTGCATTACGGACAAGGATAGTACTGTTCTATCAGGGTCCAGCTGTTCCGTTCTGCAAAAAAACGGAATGCACACGGACGTCATCCGTATTTTTTGCAGATCCGTTTTTTGCGGACTGCAAAATACTGAAAGCCATACGGTTGTGTGCAAGAGGCTTAACGCATGGATTTTGGTGCAGCAACGCACATTTGTGCGGAATTTCTGCAAGACAGCCCGTACATGTGTGTAGGTAGCCTAAAAGAGCAGAGAGGAGAACCTGGGTACTACATGTGGAGAGAACACCCCTTGGGCACTTGTGATCCTGGCACCAGAAGGATTAAAACATCTGTCATGCACATAGGTATGGGTACACTGTCCCTTTGTTGCCTTCATAAGCTGTACAAGTAACTGCATACAATATGACCTATATAACTACAAAACCATTTTCTCTTCTAGATATATAAAGGGGTGGTCTAGAATTAGAAAAGCATGGCTGCTTTATTTCAAGAACAGCTCCACACTTGTCCATAGGCTGTGACTGGTATTGAAAATCGTCTCCATTAAAGTCATTGGGGGCTGAGCTGTAATACCACACACAACCTATGGACTGGTGTTGTGTGGTTTTTGGAAGACGGCACCCATCTTTTTCTAGTCCTGGACAGCCCCTTTAACTATATAGCACAGAAGATTTTTTTGTAGCTATGTTATATTATATGCAGTTACTTTTAAGCATTGCCTATTCAAGGGGGCCATTTGTCAGCATCTCATCAATACTAGAGGATCGCTTGGAAATCTGCAGACATGACTAGAAGATTCTACTATGCTTCCTGTCAAACTGAAGTTCATGAAGACATTTCGGAAGGGATTAGTATAGATTTTAACTAGTAGAATTATTAAAGGGAGTCACCTCCATATGGCCATATACAGCGCTTACATTGCCCTACAGCACACCTATACATGAATGTTATGGTGTCTTTGTCTTTACACTTGCAGGAGCTGGAAAAACTAACTTTGATTGATATGCAAATGAGCACTCGCAAGTGCCCAGGGGCGGCGTTCACTGTGTTGGGGCCCAAGCTACCTCTGCCTTTTTTCATTAATCCCCCAGGCCCTGCATATGCCCACCCTCCTATTCACTTGCGTCCTCCTTCGGTCCGGCCGAGAGCATGTGCCCTGCGATGCCCATTGTGGGCACGGCATCGCTTTAACTCCGGCGAACGGCGCAAAACCAGTGGCAATGTGGCGTTCGTCCGCACCATGCGCAGTAGTTAAAGCTATGCAGTGCCCACAATGGGCATCGCAGTGCACATGCCCCGGCCCGGTGAGGCAGTGTGCAGGTGCGGGATCTCGGCCGGACCGAAGGATGATGCAAGGGAATAGGAGGGCAGGCAGAGGCTGGGGCGGGGGAACAATGAAAAAAGGCAGAGGTAGCCTGGGCACCAACACCGTGAACGCCGCCCCTGGGCACTTGCGAGTGCTCATTTGCATATCAATCAAAGTTCGTTTTTCCAGCTTCTGCAAGTACAAAGACAAAGGTACTATTGCATTCATGTATAGATGTGCTATAGGGCAATGTAAGCGCTGTATATGGCCATATGGAGGTGACAGACTCCCTTTAAACACATACACATTCATGCACCCCAACCATATTAACTTCAAATCTAAGCTTTAGGGTACATGCACACGTTCAGGATTCATGTGCGGAGAATCCGCGCTGAAATCCGCAGGTGTTCGCAGGCAAATCTGTGCGGTCAATCTGCATCAATTGGTGCAGATTTTCAGCATGCGGACTTCACTAAGTGAAGAAAATCCGGTCAGGAAAAATAAAAAATAATTGACTTGCTGCAGATTTCAAAATCCGCACGGAAAAAAATCTGTTGCGATACCAAATTTTTGATTCGATTTCGATACCATAAAGTATTGCGATGCTCGATACCAAGCGGGGAAAAAATAAACCAAAAAAGCCACGTGCATTCCGCATTTTTAAAAATGGCGAATCGCGCCTTTTTTTCTGTTCTGGCGTTCACAACGTAGTTTCTTTTTAAATATTTTAATAGTTTGGACTTTTTGGACGTGGCGATATGTTTATCGTTTTATATATTTTATATGTAAAATTGGGAAAGGGGGTGATTCCTACTTAAAAATTTTTTTTTTTTTTTTTTTTAAATAACCATTTCCCCCTTAGGGGGCTAGAACCTGGGATCTTTTAATCCCTTGTCCTATTCACCCTAATAGAGCTCTGTTAGGGTGAGTAGGACTTCACACTCTCCCTGCTGCTCTGTGCACACAGCATCAGGGATTTTACCATGGCAGCCAGGGCTTCAGTACCGTCCCGGCTGCCATGGTAACCGATCGGAGCCCCAGGATTACACTGCTGGGGCTCCGCTTAGAAGCTGCCACTGCACCACCAATGAGGGGAGGGGACCCTGTGGCCACTGCCACCAACGATTTTAATATTTGTGGGGGTTGAGGCGGGACAGGCACACTGTGCCACCGAAGATTTTAATACGGGGGGGGGGGTTGAGGCGGGACAGGCACACTGTGCCACCGAAGATTTTAATACGGGGGGGGGGGCGGGTGCACTGTGCCGCAAATGATAATTAACCTTTAATACAAGAGGCGGATACTGGCAGCAGATCAGCGACAGTTAACTGCTGCTGATCGCAGCTCCCTGTCAGAGGCAGGGTGCCGGCTATGTGATTCTGCTGCAAGCACCTACCTCCTGTATTAAAAGTTAAAGACCACCTTATATTGGTCGGGACTTTAAGTTAGAAATCTGCATAGAGCGGTGCCCAGAGATGTCCCAGCACTTACTATTATTTCTGGGTGCCGCTCTATTCGCCTGCTGTGGCCCCATTACCATCTCCTGCTCCGTATACTAATTACTATCAGAGCAATGGGGAGGAGACATCAGCTTCTCTAGTGGGCGTTCCTTCTCCCTGGCTGTAGTGCTGTCAAATCACAGCGCAGGGAGAAGGAACGCCCACTAGAGAAGCTGATGTCTCCTCCCCATTGCTCCGATAGTAATGGGGGCCACAGCGGGCGAACGGAGTGGTGCCCAGGAATAATAGTAAGTGCTGGGACATCTCTGGGCGCCGCTCTGTGTAGGAAAAGTCCTATCATTGGTGGCGCAGTGCGCCTGCCCCTCTCTCCTCACTGGCAGCAGCGGCACAGGGGGGAGGGAGAGACTGCTTCCTTCTCCCCTGTGCTGCTGAGTGAACACTAGCGTGCTCATGTTCCGTGATACTAGACTGCGCAGCCCAGTATCGAAAAAATGGAAATCCCGTTATCGTATCAATACCGGGACAAAAGTATCGAAATTTCGATACCTGCAACAACCCTAATCGTGTGCATTGAAAATTTCAAATTCTCATAGAATACCATGTACATAACTTACGGTGTGTTTTCCGCACGCAATCCTGATCGTGTGCATTTAGCCTTAGGGGTCCCATACACTTTCAGCATTTCTACAGTCTTGCACTTATCTCCCATGACCACAAAGGAATGGGCATGTTGAAATCCTCATGTCGCGGGACATCGTTGCACATGCTTCTAATGTTTATGATCTGGCTGTGCATTATACTGACTACACAAATACATCCTGGAAAGCAGATGATTCCATGCATTATTCAGTCTCCTCTATGATCTGCTGCACTTAATTTGGATCACATGGGTCTACTTGTATAGATTTTAGATGAGCCTTTATTTGGATAGTATCATTATCTGCATTTCAATAACTAGTCACATACTCCTATGCAATCTCATTTTAGGATAAGTTTTCTAAACTGGTAGCTAAGGTCGCAAAGTTGCTTTCTCTCATGGATTCAACAGGCCTGGATGGCTAGACTTTCTCTTAAACACCCCCCCCCCCCCCCCCCCCCTCTCTCTCAAATACGGCAGGAAGACATAATGATTACTACTTGCAGATCTGTTCAAGCTAGCAGATGCTCAAACATATCACTTTCATTGGATGTGTCCATTTATAAATGTTGGATAGAAATACTCAATTTTTAGTAGTCTTCTAGATGACATAACCTGGGCACGTATGAAAAGTATCTACGCTGATTTAAAAGAAGTTTTCCCTCATTAGGTTATGGCATATCTTGAGTAGAGGGTTGGGACCTTATGTCGAGGAACCCCCACCAATCTTCCATTCAAGTGAATGAGGCTGTGTCGCGGCATTGTCATTCCTTGCACAATCAGTGGCTGAGAGCTTTAAAACTTATTGGGCACCTGTCGCTCCTAAATGGAGTGCGGGCAGTATGTTATAGAGCAGGACTTGTATGTAGTTTTTGTGGGAAAAGATTCAGCTTAACGTGTAACTTGAGCCACAAACAAATTGCAACGCCACACTTCGGTGAGAAAGTGGTAAATACAAACTTTATTAAAGGTAAAATATTACAATACAGTACATAGATAATTATTTTAGACAGCAGCCATAACAAAATGGAGGAGACAAAACCAAGGAGGAGGCTGAGGGGTCAGCACCTACGGGACACTGCGAACAGCATGAAAAAAGCAGGCACCCACATTCACCTGTCTATAGTGCATGAAACTCCGAGACAAAACCAAGGAAAAAGGAAAGGGCAAAAGTGGCATGTGGAGAAACATAGATGTAGTAAATACCCGCCGTGTGCTGGCTCCTCCGCCTCCCAACGCCGTTTCGCCGACACGCTGGCTTCTTCCAGAGATAGTATGGTCTGGATTACTTTCACGTAGAATGCGGTCATATACATTTTATGATCATTGATTTCTTTATGCACTGAAGATGCATGGTGGCCACATACTAACTTTAGTCAGCGCTGAATGAGATGCTGTCAAAAATGTATTTCCTTGCTCCTGCTTCCTGCTGTGTTCTTAGAATTTTCTTTAGGATGGGTTCACACACCTCAGGTTTTTTTTTTTTTTTTTTTTTAATCCAAGACTAGGAGTGGTAAAAGTATAAGAGAAATATGGCTAAAATGGCATTAAAACTGCTGTGTGTGAACAAGGCCTAGGTTAGGGTACTTTCACACTTGCGTTAAACTTTTCCAGTATGGAGTTCTGCCCTAGCGGCTCAATACCGGAAAAAAACTTGAGTTTTATCCTAATGCATTCTGAATGGAGAGCAATCGGTTCAGCATGCATCAGGTGGTCTTCCGTTCAGTCACTGTAGGGTTTTTTGACAGAGAAAATGCCGCAGCATGCTGCGGTATTTCCTCCGGCCAAAATTCTGGAACACTTGCCTGAATTCCGGATCCGCCATTCATTTCCATTGAAATGTATTAATGCTGTATCTGGTATCAAGTGTTCTGGTAAAACTGATCCGGTTTTGTGGTCTGTGCATGCGCAGACCTTTTAAAAATTTGAAAAATAATAAATACCGGATCCGTTTTTTCGGATGACAACTGATCCGGTATTGCAATGCATTTGTCATACTGATCAGTCTGCAAACATGCGTTTGCATACAGTTTTCCTGATCAGGCAGGCAGTTTAGTCAACTGAACTGCCTGCCGAAATCAAACCACGCAAGTGTGAAAGTACCCTTAAACTTCTTTATTTTTTCTTTTCTTTTTTTCCCCCTCCTTTTTAGTTGGTCTTATATTCTTTTTTCCCCTCTCTATACAGATAAAGCACTCTGCTTGATATGGTCATCTCTATCCTTCCTGGGCTGGATACACCTTTCTGTGCTGTCTTTTTCTTCTAGTCTCTTCTGGGAACTCTTACACCCATCTTTCTGTAGTAACCCTGCAGTCACTTTTCAGCTGTACAGACACTCTGTAAAATAAAAGACCCACTGTGTATTTTCTCTCTGCTTTTCTGCATTATTTATTGAATACCTTTAAATGAACCTTTAATAAAACTGCAAATCTGTACTTTTGACACTTGTAGGACATCTCTGTATGTGCTTTACACATTGCCTACACTACCATTTTATGAAGGTTATGTCCTTCCTATATATATGTGATCTTGCATTAGTAAAAGTAGCAATTCATTTATGGGTACGTACCAGCAGGGGCCCGAACTGTAGTGACATATATTGTTGCTGGCCAGTCATCTTCACTGCAGGACATTTGCCCGTCTGCTCCATCGGATAAGGAGGCAGCAGCCGCTTATTGGCCAATTACAGTAAAATGCCTTTTTTACTTTGGGTGATTGTGTAAAACGCTCCACACCGTGCTGTCTACAGCCCTATTGAAATGAATAGGTCCACTTCCAATCCGCAAAAAATGCAGATCGGATGCAGACCAAAAATATGGTTGTGAGCATGGGGCCTTGTATTCAGAGGATGCAAACCAGTACATGACTAGTGCTGCTCTCATCTAAGTGGATACAATTCTACCCAGTCTCCACTGTAGACTGACACATTGTTGCAAACCACCAGAAAGCCTTGTGTAGCTCACAAAGCATGGTCTAGGCTTGATACAATTGTATCTACTTCTCGGCAGAGAGCAGGACTAGCCATGTACAGGTTTCCAGCCTCTGCATATTAGGGAGCAGTCACACGACCGTAAGTGTTTTGCAGTCCTCAAATTGCGGATCCGCAAAACACTGATACCGCATTTGGCTATATAGAGTGCCTATTCTAGAATAGGACATGCTCTTTTTTGCGGGGCCATGGAACGGCACAACGGATGCAGACAGCACAGGGTGTGCTGTCCGCATCTTTTGTGGCCCCTTTGAAATGAATGGGTCCGCACCCGTTCCGCAAATTTGCGGAACGGATGCGGGTCCATTTATACGGTTGTGTGAATGCTCCCTAAACAAGAGAAATCTCATTCCCTGACCACAAACTAAGGTCTTGAAAATGGCGTGGAACAGTCACAAAGTATATTGGAAAGACGCTTAATGTTTACGGTGATTTAAAGGGGGTTGTGCATCTTTTGGGGGTGCTTTAGCAAAGGGAAGCATGCATGCCTGCTTTCCAGCCCTGGCTCCAAACTCTTGTTCTATGACCTCAGCTGCTCAATTCGGCTATCTGGATGTAAACTTATTGTTTGACACAGCTGCAGCCAATCACTGGCTGCAACAGCGGCCTGCTCCCCCTTGTGTCATGTCACCATTTGTCATGATGCAATTGGCTGCAGTGGTGTCACACAGGAAGTTTACATCCACAGAGTTCAGCGGAGCAGTCAGGGAGTCCGTGCCAGGAAGCAGGTAAGTATGCAAAAGGTGCACACCCCCTTTAAGCTTTATTAACCTAAAAAAGGAACTCTTTTTCACTTCATGTCTTGCGCACAGCCTTTACAGGTTATGTTCTGCAATTTAGTGACTGGTTTGAAATGTTTCAATGAACTGATCGATATTTTTATTTTTATTTTTTTTCATTCCCTCTGTTTATACAAAGGGGTGGAACTATTTTATGTAATCTTACTATTTTGCCGCTATTTTATTTTAATCACTATTTTTTATTTTTTCTAATCTGAATTGGAGGTTGGCGCCTGATCGCACTTTATGCAAATGTAATAACATGAACATATAAATACATGCATTATGGGTGTATATTACAGCAAAGAGCAATGCTTGTGTCATGTCCCGAGTGCTTGCACAGTCTACTTTGTCTAAATTTTTCTATGTTTTTAATTTCAATGGCCACTGACATTCTGAAAAAAAAAAAATCTAACGGCTATCTGACTATTCTTTGGGCCAGCTCCTTTCGGTCTGATGTGCCTATAAACACGTACGGTATGTAATTGTATTGCCTCCAAGCATGCCCATCCCTGTGATGGGAGTGCATATTCTGTGGATACATTTACTGGCTGCTGCACATAAACTGTTGGTAGTACAGAGCATCTAAAATCCAGTAGATTAGATCTGCTTTTCATCTATATGCCTGGCATCAGGCACACATGGACCAGACAAAACTTTCGCTACGAGTCCGAAAAATCCAGTGGAGAAGCAATTAACATGTCGCCACTACAGCAACCAACTTGTAGGGCCCAATGGAGTTGTCCCATTTAGGCTTCTCAGTCCCAGACCCTGTGTAGACCATTCTGATGTTACAGCCCAGCACCTTCTGTACCTATGGATGACTGCAGGGGAACCAACTCATCCGGTTTGCAGTCTGCCTCTTGTATGAATACAGCACTGATGATATTTTGAGGAATAAAAAATAATAAATATTAGTATTTGGAGGTAGATTAAACAGCAATGAACCCTCTGGTGACTTGAAGCCCTGTCACATGTTACTGTGTGGTACACAGAGACAAGGTATTGTATTGACTTCTGCCATGGTTTGCTTGTGATTTAATCAGGTGTAACAATACTTGTACATATCGTCTGTAACATTAATGGCTTGGTGTGAAAATAACTCCCTTTTTTTTAATTTATTTTTTATAGATAATGTGGTTGAATTAATTTTAATGTTCTAAAAATGTCATGAGTGTTTTGTCTCTAAAAAAAAAAACCATTTACTTTCAAAAATCTAATTCTTAGTTGGTAGTTTTTTGTATTCGTGAGTTTCACCTTTACCATTTGTAGCATATGTTTGCCTTTTTAGATCATTATACAGTACTATATCTTACAGTTTATACATATAATCACTGCAGAAAGTTTAGTTGCGCTGTATATCTCATTCAACAACTGGTTGGCGATATAAGGTGGCCATCCCATGCAGGTTGAACAAGTGATCATCCGATAAATGTTATTTTACAGACGTGGCCATACACATTTTAGTCCATATTGACCTTTACAGTTGTTCAAACCGGCCATACAAGTTCACACATGTTCAGTGACACTGGGTGAAAGGGCAAAGATCTTTCTGGGAAAGTTCTTTTAAAGAGGGCTTTCTTTCACAAATTATCTTTTTCCTCCAGCAACCTGCAGCACTCCAGCTAGTGTGAAACTACAATTCCCATACTCCATTCATTTATATGGGAGTTCTGAGAAGAGCAGAGCAAGTATGCATGCTGGGAGTTGTAGTTTCACAAAAGCCTGACCTCTGTTTTAGACTATGGTATGTCCTCCATTGTTAAATTTCGCCTAACAAATCATCGTTTTGGCTGAAATTTAGACTGTGTATGGCCACCTTTTTTAGAGGGACATTTTCCCAAAATGCAGTACTAAATGTAACCTATAAATATAGCTCTACAATGTGTCATTTGGGATCAGTGTCAGAAATAAGGGTACTTTCACAGTTGCGTTGAGAATCCGGCAGGCAATTCCGACGCCGGAACTGCCTGCCGGATCCGGAAATCCGTATGCAAACTGATATATCATTTGCAGACTGCGGATCTGTCTGACAAATGCATTGAAATACCGGATCCGTCTCTCTGGTGTCAACCGGAAAAACGGATCCAGTATTTATTATTTTTAAAGGTCTGCGCAGACCGGATCAGTCAATGCGGCAATTTCAATGGAAATAAGTGTTCCGGAATTTTGGACGGAGAAAATACCACAGCAATACCGTAAGGGCTCATCTAACGACAGTATTTTGCGTTCAGTATACTGGACGTTTTTTGAGTTCAGTATGCGGTGCATATACTGAACCATTCATTTCAATGGTTCAGCAAAAAATACTGAAGTGTCTCCGTGTGCATTCCGTTTCAGTATTTCCGTACTGTGAAAAGATAGAACATGTCCTATTCTTGTCCGCAAATCATGGTGCTTGGCTCCATTCAAGTCAATGGGTCCGCAAAAAAACGGACCGCAAAACACTGAAAAAGCCATAGTTGTGTGCATGAGCCCTAAGAGTGACTGAACTGAAGACATCTTGATGCATCCTGAACGGAATGCTCTCCATTCTGAATGCATTAGGATTAAACTAATTAAATTATTTTTATTTACGGTATTGAGTTCCTAGGACGGAACTCAATACTGGAAAAGAATAACACTAGTGTGAAAGTACCCTAAAGCGGAACTCAATACCGGAAAAGAATAACACTAGTGTGAAAGTACCCTAAAGCGGAACTCAATACCGGAAAAGAATAACACTAGTGTGAAAGTACCCTAAAGCGGAGGATATGTAAAGTTGCTCAACTTTTTATGCAAATAAGGGATATACTGTGTTTATCTACAAAGGTGATCATGTGCTTTAATTTTAAAGTAATCTAATTACTAATTTGGCAACCTTATAACATGACTTATCCTCGCAGGTTGTTTGTTTTCCTTTAAATGTTTCTAATTTTTATTTTTCTGTTTAAATGTAACCCATTTTATTGCATGGAAATATAGTTGCCAAAATTGCACGTTTACCTAGTCTTAAATGTATTATTTAAAGAAAATATATGTACATGGATTTATTTCACCATTTTATAAATGTGACTTGGGCCTCGCTCACATCTCCATCAAGCAGATCCAGCAGACTACCGATTCCGGCGTTGCCGAATTGTTCAGTTTACCACTGGATCCCCATTAACTGTAATGAGGTCCGGCGGAGATCCGGATGCTTTCTGGCATAAATGCCAGGTTTTGGTTGGACAAATACCGCTGTATGCAACTTTTTTTTTTTTGTCCTGCCAACAGACTGCATTTGTGTAAGATCTGCTTGACGGAGATGTGAACAAGGCAATCTGGATTCATTAGTTTTTTTTAGCTTTAGTAGAAAAGATCCACAAGGATGCATGTACATAGCCATATTCCACTCGGCACAGAGTTTTTTTGTCTTTACTGAATGCTATATTCATGAAAATGTTAACACATGTGTGCTGAGTGCATAGAACTAACTGCTTTTGTGTAATTGTTTTGCGCATTAATTTTGTGTCTAGACAGAAGACTGTCACATACCTTGCCCTCATGATTTTAATTTTTTTTAACAGAAAAAGTGACACATGCAAAAGAAGAGAACTTAAATATGCATCAAATGTTGGACCAAACGCTTCAGGAATTAAACAACATGTAAAAAGATCTGCCGGTGTTTACCTGTGACATCTGGTTTTCTGAAGACACTGCTTGACAAGTCCCGATAATGGCTGGGATTGGAATGGATATACGTTTAGTTTTTTTGTTTTGTTTGTTTTTTCCCTTCTCCCCTTCTCTCCCTCCTTCCCTTTTTACAAATGGCTAAAGACTAAATGGGGGGGTCAACAGATAAAACTGGGAAGGGATGGATGAGAATGCAGTTAGCCATCGTGCCAAGAATGGGTGGCCTGTTAATGGCCAAACATCTTCCAAACGTGTCTGATATTTTAACGGTTTGTTTGGGTATCTGCCTGCCTGCTAATTTTTATTCAAATTCAGTTGTCATACAAATTAACTTTTTTTTTTTTTTTTTTTTTTTTTTTTTTTATATTTTTTTTTTCTGTTTCTAGATGCAAAATCATTAGAGATGAGCGAATTTCCTCTATGAAATTCATTCATGTGTTTTTTTTTTTTTTTTGGTGGTAAAGGGTGATTTGCATTATGGATTCCGTTACCACGGACCATAATGCAATTCTATGACAGAATGCCTTTAGAGGCATTCCGTTATTAGTTTCATCATAATAGAAGTCTATGGGCTGCATAGTGGAAACGGGACGGATCTGTTTTGCAGCCCATAGACTTCTATTCTGACGAAATGAATAACCGAATGCCTCTAAAAGCATTCTGTCATAGAATTGCGTTATGGTCCGTGGTAACGGAATCCATAACGCAATTTTCCCTTTACCACCAAACTAACTGTGGACGAATTTCATAAGCAGAAATTCGCTCATCTCTAAAAATCATCACAACCAAATATCTGGTCCAAATCCATGTACCTCCTATACCTCTATAGAACATGGTCATGCTAGAGGACGCATAAAACGGAACAGAATCTATTATAGGCTTTAGTATAGTTTCCCTTTACCTAACCCAGGGTTTCTTAACTCCTGTCCTCAGGACCCACCTACCGGTCGGGATTTGAGAATATCCCACATAATGAATACCTGTGGTAAGTCCTAATGCATGGACACTAATTATATCACGTACTCAATACTAAGGAAATCCTGAAAACATGACTGGTAGGTGGATCCCGAGGACCGGAGTTGAGAAACCCTGACCTAACCTAAACCCTTTTTTTTAACATTGCTAAATAAAGCCAAAGCTAGAACCATCTTGATTATATGAAGATATATTCCCGAAAAGCAGTATGGCGCATACCCAATGTTTACTATAGAAAGAGTTATTTGAATTTACATACAGTTGTTCTAATGTACAATGGTTGTTTATAGACTTTAGTTTATTTAACTTGTATCTAATTTAAAATCTGAGATTTCAGCAGCTGGTCAGTGTAGACTTATTGTCTTCCAAATCATATTTACATCAGGTCTGTTCATATTTTTTTTTATATGGCCTAACTGCATTCCTCCTCCCCTATATATTTTTTTTTTTTTCTTTTTTTTTTAACTGAATGCAGATCTTCTAACTATTCCAGAATAATGCAAATTTGGGAGAGATTATCAATGTGGACATAGCCTTTGCAATGCATCACTTCTTCTATTTTTTATTTTTACACAAGTTTTAGATTTGAACCAAAAGCATAAAACCTTGTAATATGAAATAAAAAGCACACTTGAAATTTTCTATATTTTTGTCTTCCTAAGCTTTGCTTTGCCTGTATGGATTCCGTCCAGTCAAACTTTTTTTGCTTTTGGGAAAGATTTACACTTATCATTTTTTATGATTAACCCTTCAGTACCTAGCCTTTAAAAGGGTTTTTGCAAATCTGACTGTCACTTTATATGGTAATAACCTTGGAATGCTTTAACTTATTCAAGCTTTTCTGAGATTATTTTGACAAATTGTATTTCATAACGGTGGTAAATTTGAGTCAAAGGTAAAACTTTTCCTTTCTAAAAAAAAAAAAATTGCCATTTTCAAAATTTGAATTTCACTGCCTCTAAGACAGTGACACCTCATAAAATTGTTATTACTTAACGTTCCTCATATGCACACCTTATATTGGCATCATTTTGTAAATGTCACTTTATTTTTTTTAAGACATTAGAAAGCCTAGAATTTTAAATGCAATTTTTTTATTTTTCCCAAAACCTAATTTTAAAAGGATCAATTCAGCAATGAAGTAACTTTGAGGGGCCTACTTAACAAAAAACACCCATAAATGACCCCATTGTAGAAGCTAAATCCCTCAAAGTATTCTAAACAGATTTTTACAAACTTCATTAACCCTTTTAGATGTTCCACAAGAATTAAAGAAAAATGGATGTGAAATTTCAAAAGTTCACTTTTTTGCAGATATAACATTTTTATATGTAACAGTGTTAACAGAAAAACAAACCTTCATATTTATTACCCATGTGTGGCTGTAAACTGCTGTATTCAAGAAAGTGTTGCTTTAGCCCCAAATTTCATTTTTCAAGAGTTAATAGGATGTAATGCACCCCACAATTTGCTACCCATTTTGTCTTTTTAATACGGTAACACCAAATAGGTGCTTGTAAACTGCTGTCTGGGTGCACGGCTCAGAAGGGAAGGGGCACCATGTGCATTTAAGGCCTAGTTTGGTGATTTTATACTGCACTGGCTGACAACTGCAGAGGCTCTGAGGTGAAATATAATGACAACCTAGC
Organism: Bufo bufo; assembly: GCF_905171765.1. Classification (NCBI taxonomy): domain Eukaryota; kingdom Metazoa; phylum Chordata; class Amphibia; order Anura; family Bufonidae; genus Bufo; species Bufo bufo. The sequence goes on along the minus strand of NC_053389.1, from coordinate 610,539,259 downwards.
CCCCCCCCCCCCCCCCCCCTCCTATTTTGTTTGGCAAAAATTCACAGCAGATGGTGCAAAGTGAAAATTGCAATTTTTACACAGGTATGCCATTCCCAATATGTTGTGCCAGTGAGAAAAGCAAGCGATCTTATACTGTGCTTAATTAAGGCTACTTTCACATTATCAGTTTTAATTCTGCTATTGAGATCTGTCAGTTTTGTCCCCATTCATTGTCAATGGGGACAGAACTGAACGAAACTGAGTGCAACAGAATGCATTCCATTCAGTTTGGCTGCGTCCCTGTCGCGGACAGAATAACTCTGCAAGCAGTTTTCTCTGACACAATAGAAAACTCATCCGTCCCCCCATTGACTTTCATTGGCGGTCATGACAGATCAGTCTTGGCTATAAAAGACATAATACAACCGGATCCGTTCATGGAGGATGCATGTGGTTGTATTATTGTAACGGAAGCGTTATTGCAGATCCATGACGGATCCGCAAATAAAACGCAAGTGTGAAAGTAGCCTAGGTGTTTAGTGAGCTTTTTGACCCCACAGGTGTTTTGTAGAAATTAATGTGCAGTGGACTGTGCAAAATTTAAATTGCAAGTTTTCCACAGATATGGCATTTTTGTGGCCAATATGGTGTGCCCAGCGCATGCCATCTGAGCCTCACAATGCCCTTTACATTGTAAGGTGGGTTCTACTGGGTATTGAAATGTCATAAATGTGGGTGCAAACTAATGTACACTGCAGAGTTCAGAAGGGAAAGATCACCTTTTGAATTTTGCAGTGGAGATTTCGATGGCTTGGTTTACAGATGACATGTTGCTATATAACGGCCTCTGAGGCACCATTACAGCATTTTCTGAGAACCATACATTTATTTTTCTCTCAACTGAACTGTGTGGGGGCTTATTTATTTTTATTTTTTGTGGGATTAGTTGCCATTTATCATTGGTACTTACAATTTTCTGGCCACTTTAGTTCACTTTTTGAGAAGCCGAATAAAGAAAAGGCAGCAATTCTGCTACTGCTTCCTGTGTTTTTGTTATTGCAGCATGGACTGTGCAGGAAAAATGACATCTTTAGTCTGCTGACTAGTATGATTACAGAGATACCAAGTTTAGTTGTTTGTTTTCAAGTGGTTAAAAAGAAAAAAAAATTCTATGCCATTTTCTGAGAGCCATATTTTTATTCTATGGTCTTGTGTGGGGCTTTTTTTTTTTTTTTTTTTTTTTTTTTTTTTTAATATAAAACAAGTGCACTTCACATCACAAGATAAGTCATGTGGATTCAAAAAGACAGTGTAGACAATTCAATCATAATTGAATCATTTAAAGAATAAACCGTGAGTGCAATCTCAACAAGACAGAAAACATTAACAGTCTGTAGCCAATATAACCCGTACATAAATAGCAGCAGGCTAGAATAGCATACATTTCTTTGTCAGTTAATGAGAACGCAGGTGGTGGCACCATGCCATCAATAGCCTCCACTCACCTAACACATTGAGCAATGTTATTCCATAATGCATACTATGCCTCTATTAAGAGCCAGCCAAGGACAGCTTACTCCGGATCGGTCTATCCAGAGACCCCAAATACTCAAATTTTGAAAGGCAATTTCATTTGTGATATACCTCCCTTTCCAATGGAATCCCTACAGTCAACCTAGCAATAAACTATCCTATAACTGGAGGAAGCGGCTGAATTCACTTCTCTGCCAGTGGTTTACGTGCCTGGTATAGAATTCCATTAATACCTATAATAGGCGGCTGTAAGCATCAAAGAGACCAAGCAGACACATTTTAGGATCAGGGGAAAAGTTTGCACTGTAGGTTTTATGTCACGTCATGCCAGTATACTTTCAGGTTATCACAGCGCCACAACATGTGAAATAAGTCAGCCCCTGCCTCCCCACACTGCGGACAGCAGGAATCAGTTCTATATCCATTTTTAGAGAAAAATACTGGTGTTTTATATACCCTATATAGAGCATAAACAGCTGCGATAGCATAGCTGCTTCACTAAGGGATACATTTTGGGTTAATACAAGCACTTCCCACTGGGTGTCAGCAATTGTTCCCACATCCTTTTCCCATTTTGCTTTAATCTGAGTCAGGAATTTTTTTTTCAAGAAGTCCTCATGCAATGAAAAATATACTTTTGAGATGGCTCCTTTTACAGACCCTGTTGCCACCACAGCATCAAGCGTCTGATGAGCCGTGTACTGTAGTGAGGAAAGCCTGGATTGTGCATCCAATGCGTGCCAAAGCTGCAAGTATATATAGAAACGTGTGGAGGGGAGGCCAAACTCAGAACACAGCTGCTGAAACTGCTTTAGAAGTCCCTGGGAGTATAACTGGCCAATATTCCAAACTCCATTCCTCCCTCACTGGGAGAACCCTGTTAATTGGGGTAATTCAGGTAACAGAGGATTATTCCAGATGGGAGAGATATTCAACAGTCCTGAGATACCCAAGATCTCTCTAGCCTTAGTCCACACCCTCCACATAAGCCCCAGAATTTGAGCAGATTTAAACCTAGGGTCTACATCCCCCTCCAGGACTACTAGTGGCGAATAACAACCAGATGCCCATGCTACTAGCCTACCTTCTCTCCCCACTCCCCTTGCTGTATTCTATCCCTTTAAAGTGTTGCAGCTGAGCTGAAAGAAAGTATGAGGGGTTAGGCAGCACCAAACCACCCGCATCCTTGGCCCTCTGTAGAGTTTCATATTTAATTCTACTTCTCTTATCCTTCCACAACAGGAACCGAAATATTTGCTGAATATTGTAAAAATAATGCGTAGGAATCCATACTGGAGAATTATGGAGCACATATAAGAGTTGCGGCATCAGCACCATTTTAATTAGGTTACCCCTACCCACTAGGGATATGGCAGCCTTAGTTTTAAACTTAGTTAGTAGAGGCAGCAAATTATCTGGTATGTATCTATGGGGATTGATGGAGATGTCAACTCCCAGATACTTAAATGAGGATACTACCCTGAGTTTAGTATGATCAAGACAGAAATTTTCCAGGACTGGGGACAATGGGAGTATCACAGACTTATTCCAGTTGATAAGCAGTCCAGACTGTCTGCCAAATTCAGAGATAAGTGAGATAATGGGGTCTATGGAAGAGATCAGTCCCCCCTTTTAAGGCCCTGGGGCTCTAAGGAAGCAAACCAACGGTTCTATCGCTATAGCAAATAAGAGAGGTGGCAGTGGGCAGCCCTGCTTTGTCCCCCTTTCTAGTGCCAGAGCTGGAGAAATCCCTCCATTTACTCTAATCCTAGCTCTAGGTTGGTTATAGAGCAGTTGCACCCATTTTATGAAAATCGGGCCAAATCCCATTTTGGACCAAACTGCCCAAAGCTTTGGCAGCATCGAGTGAGATCACAGTTCCCTCCTTCCTCCTTATCCAACTGGAGATTCAGGAACAGGCGTCTAAGATTTAAGGATGTAAATTTTCCTGGCATGAAGCCAGATTGGTCTTCATGAATAATAGTACTGACAACATATATATTTTTTACGTCTGCTGTTAACAGTGAAATAGGATGATAAGAATCTGCCTGTGTAGGATCCTTGCCTGGTTTTGGAAGCACTACCACAATCGCCTCCCTCATCGAACTGGGTAAAGTACCTGCCCGATATGAGTTCATAAAAAACATTAAGTAGGTGCGGGAGAAGAATCTCCTGGTGCCTCTTATAAATTTCCACCAGCAAGCCACCCCCCCCTCAGGTGCCTTTTCATTAGGAAAAAGATCTCAACGCCAGCTCAAGTTCCTCCAGCTGGATATCTCCATCCAACAGTTCCCTATGCTCCACAGTTAAAATGGGCAAGGAAATATCCATCAAATACTTTTCTCTATCCGTTGGGCTGACTGTCAGTCTAGACCAATAGACGTCCTTAAAGTGAGCATGGAATACCCCCAAAATATCCTTATCCCCGGTTATTAGGTCCTCATGTACATCCTTAATAGAAGTTACACAAGAGGGGCCAGATTGTGCTCTAATAACAGTGGCTAATAAATGACCAGCACTCTCACCTTCCATAAAATATCTCTGGGTCCTAAAAAAAATGTTTATCCCTGGCTTTTTCCATTAGCTGTTCCTTTAACAGCCCTTGCGCCTCCCTCTAATTAGCAGCATTTTCCTGCGTTGGGTTTGTTATATATTTGGATTCAGTGGTCAATACTCTATTGGATAGCTCTACAGAGAGAGCCCTACTTTTGGTCTTGTGGGCACTAATCTTCTTAATATAGACACCTCCTTATATATGCCTTCATTATATCCCATACTATTGGTACAGTGGCAGTTCCAATATTTGAAGTTAAAAATTCCACCAGTGCATTACAGATGGTACCGCCAGTATCCACGAGCTGAAGCCAGAATGGATTCAAACGCCAAATAGGTCATAAATGTAGCCCCAGGTTTCCTAACTTCAATTGCGCCAGGATGGGAGAGTGGTCAGACACACTACGGGGGAGGTAAGAGACCTCTTGGACAAGTTCCAATACTCCCTGGAGTACTGTGGGGGAATGTATACTGCCACCAGGATCAATCTAAAATGTAAAATAGAGCAGTCTACACATATATATATCTTCCGTTATTGGGAATAGATCTATGTTTTATGATACTAACACCACGTGCATGGGTAGAATGAAACTCATGCGCCATCCATGCTCTGTGTATCAGATGAGTTTTGTCAGATGTAAGATACATTTTAGATAGGCAAATAATTGCCGAGTGGTATGTTTGCAGAGCATGGAAGATCGCATGCCGTTTAGAAGTCTGACCCATTCCCCTTACATTCCAGGCAATGATCCCATTATCAAGGGAACCCATTATCAAACCAAAACCAGAAAAATAGGCGCCTGCTGCCGCTGACCCCTGTGGGGCCACCATATGGCCCAATAGTAAGCATATACTCTGTCTCAAAGTCCCCCCAAACCTGCCCTTTCTCCCCACATAAACCAAAACACAAATTAGACATATCCCTATATGGCGAGGGAACTGGGGTACAAAAAAATACCTGAGCCCGCAGTGTAAGAACAGACTGCTAAAACAAGCAATGCAACTGCCTCATCAGAACTACTCGGCTATAGGCCCCGGCCTCCCCTACTATTTTAACTCGCAACAGTGCAGAACCACCCTGAACCATCCAAGATAAGGAGTGAGGGGTAGCCCCCAGACGTGAGGACATTCCCCCCCCCTTCCCCCGCATACAACAAAATTAACTGAGCAATGACATATATTTTAGGGAACACTATAGGGCTCAGCAGTCCTCTGTGAAGTGGACGTCCTTCAGTTACTTTTAAGGATACATCATATTTTCAGTTAGGTCACGTAGGTCCTTTTCATGCGTATCCAGCCTCTGGATTATCAAACATATGTGTTTTCTCTTTCGCCACCACTAAAGTATGGAAGTTGTAGGGCTCTCAGTCGTTTCTTGACGTCTAGAAAGCGAGCTCTCCTCTTTTGGACTTCTGCATTGAAGTCAGGGAACGGTTTCCATTTATAGTAAGATACACACAGTCTCTTGCTCCTTTAAGGATTGTATCTCGATCTCTAAAATGCAGGACTTTAATCAGAACAGACCTCGGCAGGGCCCCCGGTGGTGGTGGGCGGAATGGTACACGGTGAGCCCGCTCAATAGCAAAAAGCGGAAATAAATTATCTCCCAATTTTGTCAGCAAGCCATTTTTCAAAGAACGACACAGCATCCGTTCCTTCTGTATGTTCAGGCACACCAATTATTTGGACATTATTGCGCCGCAACCTGTTTCCAAGATCATCTGATTTAGAAATGAGCAGTGTGACATTATGTAATACATGCTGTAGATCCCCTTTTACTGGTGGCATTTGATCCTCCATAGCACTGACATGGCCCTCCATTTCATCAACACGCTCCTTCACTTGCCTCATATATTGTCGTATGAGCAGAAGTCCTCTTTGAGGCCCCCCATGTTAGTGTTTAACCTCCTCAGGACCGCCGTACGCAGGATTGCGTCTTTGCGGCGGTCCTGTTGTTCTGGGTGGACGCGCCGGTGCGTCCTCTCGCGAGACGCGAGATTTCGTGCATTGCCGGCCCGGGCATGCGCATCGCGGGCCGGCAAAAGTTAAAGAAGTATTTCGTCACCAGTCTGCCAGCCACGATCATTGGCTGGCAGGCTGGCGATTTTCAAAAAATCAAATCAGAAGCCAGATAACAGATCATATTAGTAAATATGATCTGTTATATGGCTTCTCTGCTTCTCTGCTGGTCCTTTTCGTCGGTTGGATCCAGCAGAGAAGCAGAGATCACTGTGAGTACCCACCAACACTACACCTTAGCCCCTGATCACCTTCCATCACCCCCATCATCCTAATTAACCCCTTGATCGCCCCCTGTCAATCACTTAGTGAAAGACAAAAAGTGATCAGTGTAAACTGTCACTTTTTTTTTTCACTAGTATTGGCTGTTAGGTTTTAGGGATAGTTTAGGCTCCTTGGTTAGGTAGTTAGCGTCAGTTAGCGCCCAGCCCACCGCACCGCAGTCACTTTTATTCGCTGTTTAGCGTATCGCTAATCAGCCTTTGTACTTTTATAGTATCTGTAAGTGATCAAAACTGATCACGGTCAGATCTATAATAGTATTAGTGTCACCTTAGTTCGCCCTCCACTCAAAACGCAGTGTTTGCCCGATCAGGCCTGATCGGTCGCCCACACGTGCGTTCACCCACGCCCGCCCCACCGCAGTGACAAAAAAAAATAATTGTTTTTTGATCACTGCACATTCACTTTACACGCACTGCGGCGATAAAAAAAATCAGTTTTGATATTTTTTATCAACCGCAGCGGCCTCCGGTACTTCGCTAGCCTCCCCTTTGTAAGACAGGCTTGCTTTTTTTCTTGGGTAGTCTCAGGGAATACCCCTAAATTTAGTAGTCCAAAATGTCAAACAGGGGGTATTCTTCTGAAGAGGCCTACAGGATTCTGACCCAGTCGGATGAGGAGTGGGAACCCTCATCTGACGAATCTAGCGGGTCAGAATATGAACCTGTGGAAAGCAGTGGCTCTCTGACCCAAAGTTCGGACGAGGAGGTGGAGGTCCCTGGCAGCACCAGGCGTACCCGGCCCCGTGTCGCTAGACCACAGGTTATGCAGGATCCGCTTCAAGAGCAGCAGAGTGGGGCTGTCGCTGCCGGATCACGTGGTGAGGCATACACCAGCAGCGCAGCCCTTCCTGGACCTAGTACCAGCACTGCCGTACAACATGGTGACGTGGCGAGCACCAGAAGGGCAGTTGAAGCTGGTACGGTGGCACGTGCACTAGTTACCCCGTCGCAGCCACCGCGCAGACAGGCCCGTAGAGCCCCTAGAATCCCTGAGGTGCTGGCAAACCCTGATTGGCAGTCACCAACTTCAGCTGCACCTGTAGTTCCCCCTTTCACCGCCCAGTCTGGAGTTCGGGTTGAGACGGCTCAAATCGGTTCGGCCCTGGGATTTTTTGAGCTGTTCTTGACTGCGGAGCTCTTGGACTTAGTCGTGGCAGAGACAAACCGGTATGCCACACAATTTATATCCGCCAACCCGGGAAGCTCTTATGCCCAGTCTTTCCGGTGGAAACCAGTCCAAGTTTCCGAACTTAAAATTTTTCTGGGCCTTCTCCTCAACATGGGTCTAACTAAAAAGCATGAATTGCGGTCATATTGGTCCACGAACCCGATTCATCACATGCCCATGTTCTCTGCTGCTATGTCCAGGACACGATTTGAGACCATCCTGCGTTTCCTGCACTTTAGCGACAACACCACCTCCCGTCCCAGAGGCCACCCAGCTTTTGACCGGCTCCACAAAATTCGGCCCCTCATAGACCATTTCAACCAGAAATTTGCAGATTTGTATACCCCCGAGCAAAACATCTGCGTAGACGAGTCCCTAATACATTTTACCGGGCGCCTTGGCTTCAAACAATACATCCCAAGCAAGCGTGCCCGGTATGGGGTCAAATTGTATAAGCTCTGTGAAAGGGCCACAGGCTATACCCACAAATTTCGGATCTATGAGGGAAAAGATCAGACCCTGGAGCCGGTCGGTTGCCCTGACTACCTGGGGAGCAGTGGGAAGACAGTCTGGGACTTGGTGTCACCCTTATTCGGCAAGGGGTACCATCTTTATGTGGACAATTTTTACACAAGTGTGGCCCTCTTTAGGCATTTGTTTCTAGAACGGATTTGCGCCTGTGGCACCGCGCGAACTAGTCGCGTGGGCTTCCCCCAACGGCTTGTAACCACCCGTCTTGCAAGGGGGGAGAGGGCTGCCTTGTGTAACGAAGAACTGCTCGCGGTGAAATGGAGAGACAAGCGTGACGTTTACATGCTCTCCTCCATTCACGCAGACACAACAATCCAAATTGAAAGGGCAACCCGTGTCATTGAAAAGCCCCTCTCAGTCCACGACTATAATGCGCTCATGGGAGGGGTGGACTTCAATGACCAGATGTTGGCTCCCTATTTAGTTTCCCGCAGAACCAGACGCTGGTATAAGAAGGTGTCTGTATATTTAATTCAATTGGCTGCCTATAATAGTTTTGTTCTCTACAGTAAGGCTGGGAGAACAGGATCCTTCCTCAAATTCCAGGAAGAGATCATCGAGAACCTCATTTATCCGGGAGGTTCCGTGGCCCCATCCACCAGTGTAGTTAGCCGTCTACACGAGCGACATTTCCCCAGTGTCGTTGCTGGTACCTCAACCCAACCGCCACCCCGAAAAAAATGTCGTGTCTGTAGCAGGAGTGGAATAAGGCGTGACACCCGCTATTTCTGTCCTGACTGTCCGGACCACCCTGCCCTATGCTATGGTGAGTGTTTCCGGAAGTACCACACACAGGTACACCTAGCATAGGGATCACATCTCACCAGGACAGGCACACAGGGCTATTAGGGCCCTTTCTCTCACAGCTGCTGCAAACCTCTCCTTTCACCTGGGATAAAGTGCATAACGTACTTCGCCACATCTTTGGGCGATTTGCGCTTTGCACATTGTCCCATGGGGAAGGAGAGGTTTGTTCTATAAAAGTAAAAAAAACGAAACAAAAAAAAAATTACCGGTAAGTAAAAAAGTTAAAGTTAAAAAAGTTAAAAAAAGTTAATATGTTCTGTTCTAAAGTTAATAAAGTTATTGCTTTGCGGCCTGGTTTTTTCTTTTTTGTTTTGTTTTTTTTACCTTCCAGGTGGACCAACCGATCGACCAGCTGCAGCACTGATGTGCATTCGGACAAAAGCATTGCGCTGCTGTCAGATTACACGCAAGTCGGTGTATGCGGCGCTGCAAGACGAGATTTCTCCTCTGCAGTAAAAGATACGTTTGCCGAGGTATATGAGCTGAGGAGGTGGCGGTGTTCATATACTTTGGCAAACACTTTGTATATATAAAAAAAAAAATCCCGGCAATGATTTATTCATCCACATCGATTGATGTGAATGGAGAAATCTGGTTTGCCAGGGCATACGAGCTGAAGTGGGTATGGATGTTGGGCGGAGCTCCTATGTCCTGGCAGACGCCTTTCCCCTCCTTTTTCTTTTTTTGGCAGAGATTTTTTCATCCACATTGATCGATGCGAATGAAGAAATCTGTGCCGTTCATTTTTTTCTTTCAGCCCAGAGGCTGAACGGAAAAAAAAAATCTCATTACCCGTATGCTCAATATAAGGAGAATAGCAGAAACTCCTAATGCTGGGCATACATGTAATGATTGCGGAGACCCTCAAATGCCAGGGCAGTACAAACACCCCACAAATAACACCATTTTGGAAAGAAGACACCCCAAGGTATTCGCTGAGGGGCATATTGAGTCCATGAAAGATTGAAATTTTTGTCCCAAGTTAGCGGAAAGGGAGACTTTGTGAGAACAAAATCAAAAAAATCAATTTCCGCTAACTTGTGCCAAAATTTTTTTTTTTCAATGAACTCACCATGCCCCTAATTGAATACCTTGGGGTGTCTTCTTTCCAAAATGGGGTCACATGTGGGGTATTTATACTGCCCTGGCATTTTAGGGGCCCCAAAGCGTGAGAAGAAGTCTGGTATCCAAATGTCTAAAAATGCCCTCCTAAAAGGAATTTGGGCCCCTTTGCCCACCTAGGCTGCAAAAAAGTGTCACACATCTGGTATCTCTGTATTCAGGAGAAGTTGAGGAATGTGTTTTGGGGTGTCTTTTTACATATACCCATGCTGGGTGAGATAAATATCTTGGTCAAATGCCAACTTTGTATAAAAAAATGGGAAAAGTTGTCTTTTGCCAAGATATTTCTCTCACCCAGCATGGGTATATGTAAAATGACACCACAAAACACATTCCCCACCTTCTCCTGAGTACGGAGATACCAGATGTGTGACACTTTTTTGCAGCCTAGGTGGGCAAAGGGGCCCACATTCCAAAGAGCACCTTTCGGATTTCACAGGTCATTTACCTACTTACCACACATTAGGGCCCCTGTAAAATGCCAGGGCAGTATAACTACCCCACAAGTGACCCCATTTTGGAAAGAAGACACCCCAAGGTATTCCGTGAGGGGCATGGCAAGTTCCTAGAATTTTTTATTTTTTGTCACAAGTTAGTGGAAAATGATGATTTTTTTTTTTTTTTCATACAAAGTCTCATATTACACTAACTTGTGACAAAAAATAAAAACTTCCATGAACTCACTATGCCCATCAGCGAATACCTTGGGGTCTCTTCTTTCCAAAATGGGGTCACTTGTGGGGTAGTTATACTGCCCTGGCATTCTAGGGGCCCAAATGTGTGGTAAGGAGTTTGAAATCAAATTCTGTAAAAAATGACCTGTGAAATCCGAAAGGTGCTCTTTGGAATATGGGCCCCTTTGCCCACCTAGGCTGCAAAAAAGTGTCACACATCTGGTATCTCCGTACTCAGGAAAAGGTGGGGAATGTGTTTTGGGGTGTCATTTTACATATACCCATGCTGGGTGAGAGAAATATCTTGGCAAAAGACAACTTTTCCCATTTTTTTATACAAAGTTGGCATTTGACCAAGATATTTATCTCACCCAGCATGGGTATATGTAAAAAGACACCCCAAAACACATTCCTCAACTTCTCCTGAGTACGGAGATACCAGATGTGTGACACTTTTTTCCTTCCTAGGTGGGCAAAGGGGCCCACATTCCAAAGAGCACCTTTCGGATTTCACAGGTCATTTTTTACTGAATTTGATTTCAAACTCCTTACCACACATTTGGGCCCCTAGAATGCCAGGGCAGTATAACTACCCCACAAGTGACCCCATTTCGGAAAGAAGAGACCCCAAGGTATTCGCTGAGGGGCATAGTGAGTTCATGGAAGTTTTTATTTTTTGTCACAAGTTAGTGGAATATGAGACTTTGTATGAAAAAAAAAAAAAAAAAATCATCATTTTCCACTAACTTGTGACAAAAAATAAAAAATTCTAGGAACTCGCCATGCCCCTCACGGAATACCTTGGGGTGTCTTCTTTCCAAAATGGGGTCACTTGTGGGGTAGTTATACTGCCCTGGCATTCTAGGGCCCCAAATGTGTGGTAAGGAGTTTGAAATCAAATTCTGTAAAAAATGACCTGTGAAATCCGAAAGGTGCTCTATGGAATATGGGCCCCTTTGCCCACCTAGGCTGCAAAAAAGTGTCACACATCTGGTATCTCCGTACTCAGGAGAAGGTGGGGAATGTGTTTTGGGGTGTCATTTTATATATACCCATGCTGGGTGAGAGAAATATCTTGGCAAAAGACAACTTTTCCCATTTTTTTATACAAAGTTGGCATTTGACCAAGATATTTATCTCACCCAGCATGGGTATATGTAAAAAGACACCCCAAAACACATTCCTCAACTTCTCCTGAATACAGAGATACCAGATGTGTGACACTTTTTTGCAGCCTAGGTGGGCAAAGGGGCCCATATTCCAAAGAGCACCTTTCGGATTTCACAGGTCATTTTTTACTGAATTTGATTTCAAACTCCTTACCACACATTTGGGCCCCTAGAATGCCAGGGCAGTATAACTACCCCACAAGTGACCCCATTTTGGAAAGAAGAGACCCCAAGGTATTCGCTGATGGGCATAGTGAGTTCATGGAAGGTTTTATTTTTTGTCACAAGTTAGTGGAATATGACACTTTGTATGAAATTTTTTTTTAAAAAAAATCATCATTTTCCACTAACTTGTGACAAAAAATAAAAAATTCTAGGAACTCGCCATGCCCCTCACGAAATACCTTGGGGTGTCTTCTTTCCAAAATGGGGTCACTTGTGGGGTAGTTATACTGCCCTGGCATTCTAGGGGCCCAAATGTGTGGTAAGGAGTTTGAAATCAAATTCTGTAAAAAATGACCTGTGAAATCCGAAAGGTGCTCTTTGGAATATGGGCCCCTTTGCCCACCTAGGCTGCAAAAAAGTGTCACACATCTGGTATCTCTGTATTCAGGAGAAGTTGAGGAATGTGTTTTGGGGTGTCTTTTTACATATACCCATGCTGGGTGAGATAAATATCTTGGTCAAATGACAACTTTGTATAAAAAAATGGGAAAAGTTGTCTTTTGCCAAGATATTTCTCTCACCCAGCATGGGTATATATAAAATGACACCCCAAAACACATTCCCCACCTTCTCCTGAGTACGGAGATACCAGATGTGTGACACTTTTTTGCAGCCTAGGTGGGCAAAGGGGCCCATATTCCAAAGAGCACCTTTCGGATTTCACAGGTCATTTTTTACAGAATTTGATTTCAAACTCCTTACCACACATTTGGGCCCCTAGAATGCCAGGGCAGTATAACTACCCCACAAGTGACCCCATTTTGGAAAGAAGAGACCCCAAGGTATTTCGTGATGGGCATAGTGAGTTCATAGAACTTTTTATTTTTTGTCACAAGTTAGTGGAATATGAGACTTTGTAAGAAAAGAAAAAAAAAAGAAAAAATCATCATTTTCCGCTAACTTGTGACAAAAAATAAAAAGTTCTATGAACTCACTATGCCCATCAGCGAATACCTTAGGGTGTGTACTTTCCGAAATGGGGTCATTTGTGGGGTGTTTGTACTGTCTGGCCATTGTAGAACCTCAGGAAACATGACAGGTGCTCAGAAAGTCAGAGCTGCTTCAAAAAGCGGAAATTCACATTTTTGTACCATAGTTTGTAAACGCTATAACTTTTACCCAAACCATTTTTTTTTTTACCCAAACATTTTTTTTTTATCAAAGACATGTAGAACAATAAATTTAGAGCAAAATTTATATATGGATCTCGTTTTTTCTGCAAAATTTGACAACTGAAAGTGAAAAATGTCATTTTTTTGCAAGAAAATCGTTAAATTTCGATTAATAACAAAAAAAGTAAAAATGTCAGCAGCAATGAAATACCACCAAATGAAAGCTCTATTAGTGAGAAGAAAAGGAGGTAAAATTCATTTGGGTGGTAAGTTGCATGACCGAGCAATAAACGGTGGAAGTAGTGTAGGTCAGAAGTGTAAAAAGTGGCCTGGTCTTTCAGGGTGTTTAAGCACTGGGGGCTGAGGTGGTTAATGTGGTGAGCGCTATGCTACACTGCACCACCACTTCATATGCATCTTTGATGGGGGGCTCTGCCTCCAGAATTGCCCCTCCTTTTCCACTTCTGACACCAGACCATATTATTTTCAGATGTACCCAGAGGCTCCACCTCTTTAACATCTTTCGGATCCAGAGCGTGCACTGGCGGGATTGACGAGCGGGCAAATTTCTCCAGCTGCGCCGCCACATCGGAGAGTTTTGCAGCGTGCATGGCACCATTTTGTTTCATCGGAGTGGCGAGACCACAATCCTTTCCCTCCTTCTCCTTGGCCCTCTGGCGTGTCATATCGCCGCAAAAAGATGGCGAAGCGCAGGGGGAACACGTCCACTTGCTGGTAGTGCCGGGTGCCCGCTTCTGCTGCGGGTAATCAGGATCTTTGTAGGAGATTCGACTGGGAGATGTTCACATACCCGGTCAGGCCATGCCCCCACACACAAATTTAGTGCTTTTTGTGAGGCCAAGTGACCCAAAAATTTCTGTTTTGGCAGTTTTTTAATTTTTTTTTACAGCATTCACCTGACAGGGTAGAGCATGCTCTATTTTTATAGAGCAGGTGGTTGCAGATGCAGCGATCCCTTGTGTCTAAACTATTTATTTTTTTGTTTAGTTTAACACACTAAAAGCATTTTTGAAAAGAAAAATGTTTGTCGCCATTTTGTGAGTGATGTGTGTGTATATACATATATATATATATACACACACTAGCAAAAGGACCAGGCTTCGCACGGGTATATTTCATCTATTTCATTTACTGTTTCTGTGTCAAGATATAGGCAGTATCCACTATAACAGTGACATCTACAGTACCCCGCCCCCTTAACAGTGACCTCCACAGCCCCTTTAACAGTGAGCTTCACAGCACCCCACTTCCTTGACATTGACCTCCTCAGGGACCCGCCGATTAACAGTGACCTATACAGCACGCCGCTCCTTAACACTGACCTCCATAGGGGCCTTCCCCTTATCTGTGACCTCCACTGTCCCCTTAAAAGTGAGCTCACAGTACCCTGCTGACTTAACAGTGACCTCCACAGTGCCTGCCCCTTTAACAGTGACCTCCACAGCAGCCTGCCTCCTTAACAGTGAGCTCCACAGCAGCTGCTCTTTTAATAGTGGCCCCTGCCCCCTTGACAGTGACCTCCACAGTGCCCTGCCCCTTTAAGGCCAGGGCTACATGACGACATGTGTCGCGCGACATTTTGTCACACCAATGTCGCGCAACAATTTTTATGATGGGCTATGGTGTCGCGCTGCGACATGCTGCGATACGACAGTCGCAAAAAATCCATCCAAGACTATCATTATAAAAATTGTCGTGCGACATCAATGTCGCAGTGTAGTTGTGCCTTATGTGTCGTGAGACTTATTGTCACGCGACATGTCGTCGGGTAGCCCTAGCCTAAAGCTGACCTACAGCAGTGAAGAAAAATGGCTTGGTTGTTACGGAAACCTGTATTAAAACTGGGTGTATGTGGAGACTAAGGACCTGCGAGCTTCTATTGGCCGATAAGGGACATGTGACCTTGTGTATGGCAGTTGGGATATGAAGAGAGAGACTTGCAGGCTTCTATTGGCTAATGCAGGTAATTTTTTGGGACCATGTCACTGCTTGAGGAAGATCCCAGGAAGCTGATCGAAACGTTGCGGGTCTGGTGAATAAAATTTGCTACTATTTTACGCTTTGGAGGTGCCGTGGAATTTTTCTTGTTTATTATTTGGAGGGGGATCGCCTTCACAGCCGCTGGCACTCCGCCTGTACCTGACATACAGCTGTGCTGCCCAGTCTGCCCAGTATATATATATATATATATATATATATATATATATATACACAGTACAGACCAAAAGTTTGGACACACCTTCTCATTCAAAGAGTTTTCTTTATTTTCAGGACTATGAAAATTGTAGATTCCCTTACGTCCTACCAGCAGCACAGATGGGGTTAACAGCCCCTGTGGACTGGTAGGACCGGCGGAATTTTAATGAGCCCAAGAACCAATAAACGATCTTCAGCTCCCTGAAAGGGAGGAGATCACCCCCTAGCCCACCGTGTTTTTTTCTGTCCTCTGGACAGGTGGACTGGCGTGTCGCTCCCCCTCAGGGAGCTGAAGAGTGCTTAGGGGCTCTTTTTTTCCTTAAGCTAAAGCATCGCCTTTTCTTGGTCTCAGTGCCTTTATTTTAGGCCTGATCGCGGCGATTTTTGTCTGGGGTACCGTCGGGGAGGGGGGTGTCCCCTCCCCTCTTCTTTCATCTCAGTATGCGGTGTCCCGTCTCTCCACTACCACATGTGTGCGGCGCTATGGGCGCCGCCATCTTCCGGAAGTGACGCGCACTAGGTGCGCTACGTCACTTCCGGTTTTCCGGAGCGATGCGGTTAAGTTTAAAAACTCACCATTTCTATTTAACTGTCTCCCTATAAAGACATCCTGGGATCCAGGATTAATCTGGGGAGACATTTAGGGCAAGCTGAGCCTGTATAGGCTCTGTTATCTCTCTGGGCTAATTACGATTAAGGACCCGCCCAGGGGGCGGGGCTTCCTCCTTTTAAGCGCCCAGAGCCTATCAGTCAGTGCTCTGGTTGCGTCGCTTTCACAAGTTAGCTCCAGAGTTCCCTGTGCCTTGAGATATTCTTGTAGTATTGCTTGGCTTGGGTTTTGTTGTTCCTCTTTTCACAGCTCTAATTTCTTCTAGTGCTGGTGGGCCCCCTTAAGGTCTTGTTTCTCCACCTCCAGGTATTGTAGGTGTTATGACCTGTTTTTTTCTTTCCAATTACAGACTATGGCTTTCCCTAAGGATCTGGATCAGCAGAAGGCTGGGGCCAAGAGGAAGCATTTGGCGTGTTACGAATGTAACACACCCTTAGACGACAGCTGTCCTTACTCCAGATGTGAGAGTTGTCGCACGGCATCCACGGAACCCACGATGCAGGAAATGTTCCAGTGGACAAAGACATACGTGGATGATTCCATTAAGGGAGTGGTACGGCTGCTTAATGAGAGGCTACCAGGTCCCTCTCAGACTCCCATGGAGGTGGTCGCACCGGTCGAAAGACCTACCCCCTGTTCTGTGGGGTCTTCTTCTGAGGAAGAAGAATTTACTTCTTGCTTTTTCCCTCCAGAAAAGACGCAGAAGTTACTCAAGTCCATCAGGTCGGGGGACCAGGATGTTGACATGGGGGAGTCCTCCGATCCCGCCGGACGGACACAGCGTGTCTTTAGAGCGGATGAGACCCTCCTCTCTGTGATGCGCACAGAGTGGAGAAAGCCTGAGAAAGGTCCAGTGCTCACCAGAAAATTCAAACTCATGTACCCGATGGCTAAACCCTTGGTGGAATCGTGGGGTTCCGTTCCCAAGGTGGACATGGCTATAGCCAAGTTGTCCCGGCGCACTCTAGTCCCTGCAGACGATGGGTCTAGTCTGCAGGACCCTCTAGACCGGAGGGCAGAGTGCACCCTTAGAAGGAGTTACGCGGCGGCTGCTGCCTGCGCATCAACTTCAATTGCGGCCACGGAGGTAGCCGCCTATTTACGCTCCAAGCTCAACCAAATCTAGACGGACGTGGATCAGAGCGTATCAAGAGATGACATCCTGGCAGCCTTCAAGTCAGCCAATCTGGCTATGGACTTTCTGGTCGATTCCACCCAGATGCAGCTGAAGCTGGCCGCCAAAACTATGGCCCTAGTTTCAGCTCCCCGCAGACCACTTTGGCTGAAACCGTGGATCGCGGACAACGCGTCCAAGTTCAACCTTTGTGGGCTCCCCTTCGAACCGGATAGGCTATTCGGGTCCGAATTGGACAAGATAATGGAGGGGCTCTCCGATAAAAAGGGGAAGAGCCTCCCCCAGCAGCCCTTTCAGGGACGCCCCAGACAGGAGAAGAAAGGCGGAGGTCGTCCAGGGCAGCAGTCTAGGCGCAGAGATTGGGGGGGGGGGCCGTCTCGTAAATATTCGAGACGCTCCCGCAAACCCACCAGGGAGGCAAAACCCTCCTGACTATGGGCCTCCTCGAGGCTCTTGGATAAGCCCTGCTGCCCCTGCAGTGTCTCCTCTAGATTTTCCCGTACCCCTCCCCCAGATTCCCGTGGGGGGCCGTCTTACCCATTTCAAAGACTCTTGGAGCCGGTTGATTGCAGACCCTTGGGTCCAGGACATAGTTTCCGTCGGGTACCGGGTAGATCTTATCTCTCTCCCCCCAGAGAGATTCATCGCCACACGAAACTTCGGGTCTGCCAAACAAGTGGTCCTAGAATCTTACATTCAGGACTATATCTCCAAGGGAGCCCTAGAGGAGGTGCCGGCAGGGGAGAGGGGCCTAGGGATTTATTCACCAGTGTTCCTGGTTCCCAAAAAGACGGGAGATCTCCGGATGATCATTGACTTGAGATTTCTCAATCGATTTATAAGAAAAACAAGGTTTCGCATGGAAACCATAAGGTCAGTCAGCCATATCCTCAACCCTGGGGACGTCATGGCTACTCTGGACCTCAAGGATGCGTATCTTCACATTCCGATCCATTCCGCGTCCCGGAAACTCCTCAGGATCGCGGTCCAGATTTCAGGGGTTCGCAGGCACTTTCAGTTCGCCGCGCTTCCCTTCGGAATCTCTTCTGCCCCCCTTATCTTCACCAAGGTGGTGGTGTCGGTGGTGGCAGCTTTGAGACTTCAAGGACTGACTATTATTCCTTATCTGGACGATTGGCTTTTCATAGCCTCTTCAGTTCTGATCCTTACCCACCATCTTCAGATCGCAATCTCCTTTCTCCTCCGCCTGGGCTGGATAGTCAACTGGCAGAAGTCGAATGTGAGCCCATCGACTTCAATCCATTATTTAGGATTTGTGGTCGACTCTGTGGAGATGTCCCTCCAGTTGACTCTAGAAAGGAAAGCGCGGATTCAGGACCTGGCAAAGGTCCTTTATGTCCCTCGTCGAGTCTCTATCCGGACTCTCATTAAGATGCTGGGGCTCATGTCAGCGGCTGCGGACGCAGTCCCTTGGGCACTATGGCACCTCCGTCCTCTTCAGTCGGAGGTCTTACACTTATGGAACGGCAGCCCTGCGGGGCTAGATTCCCTATGCTCCCTGTCCGGTCAAACCCGGAATTCCCTCAGATGGTGGTTTCAGCTACCAGCAGGGAAGTCTATGACCCAACCAGCTTGGGTCATATTGACTACAGACGCGTCCCTTGTAGGCTGGGGCGCTCACCTGGACGGATCCCCAGTACAGGGATCTTGGTCTCCTCTGGAGCGGCGTCTTTCTTCCAATCTTCGCGAGATGCAAGCTATCCGGTTAGCCCTCCTTCACTTCGCCCCTCAGATTCGGGGCAAAGCGGTGAAAGTCCAGTCAGACAATATGACTGCGGTTCTCTATATAAACAAGCAGGGAAGCACAAGATCATTGCCCCTTCTGTCAGAGATCGGGGTGATTCTTCGGTGGGCAGAGACGAACCTTTCCCATCTATCTGCCGTTCATATTCGAGGCTCCCTCAATATGATAGCGGACCGCTTAAGTCGAGGATTACCGACCATGGAGTGGTCTCTGCATCCGGAGATCTTCAGGCAGCTAGTTCACAGATGGGGTATGCCAGAGGTGGATCTCATGGCGACCAGGTTCAACGCCAAGGTGCTGAGGTTCTGTTCCCTGTACAGGGAAGACAACCCCCTGGCGATAGATGCTCTGTCGATACCGTGGAGGTTCAGGCTGGCTAACCTATCCCCCAGTGGGATCTTTCAGTAGTGCTCAGGGGGCTAGCATCTCCCCCCTTCGAGCCCTTGGAGGAGGTAAATTTCAAATTTTTGACTTTAAAGATGGTCTTTCTTCTGGCTATAGCTTCAGCCAAAAGAATTTCTGAATTGCAGGCTTTCTCTGCAGTTCACCCGTACATTATTTTCCTACAGGATAAAGTACTCCTGAAGTTTTTACCCTACTTCAGGCCTAAGGTGCCTACTTTCCAGAATATCAATCAGGTAATCTCTTTACCAGTTTTGTTTACAGCCTCCTCCTCTGATACTCCAGCTAGAGACCCGCTGGATATTTCAAGATGCCTCCAGATCTATGTGGATAGATCTAGAGAGTTCAGGATAGATGAGAATCTCCTTATCCTGTTTGCCGGTAAGTCTAAAGGCCGTAAAGCGTCTAAAGCTACCATTAGTCGCTGGATCAAGGAGGCCATTATGGAAGCCTTCGTCTCCCAATCCTTAGATCCTCCTGAGTTTGTGAGAGCCCATTCTACTAGGGCGGTCTCCACCTCGGTTGCGGAGAGAAGACTTCTCCCCTTAGAGTTGATCTGTAAGGCGGCCTCCTGGAGCTCTGAGTCAACCTTCATCTCCCATTATAGGATAGATGCTAGGATGGCAGAGTTTTCGGCTTTTGGGCAGACTGTTCTTAGTTCTGCCAGGCATGAGGACCCTCCCTAGGGGATTCTTCTTGCTATCTCCCCATCTGTGCTGCTGGTAGGACGTAAGGGAATCGTTAATTTCTAACGATAATTTGTTTTCCCTTAGTCCTAACAGCAGCACACAAATATCCCACCCTAGATACATTATGCTTGTTAAAAACACGGTGGGCTGGGGGGTGATCTCCTCCCTTTCAGGGAGCTGAAGATCGTTTATTGGTTCTTGGGCTCATTAAAATTCCGCCGGTCCTACCAGTCCACAGGGGCTGTTAACCCCATCTGTGCTGCTGTTAGGACTAAGGGAAAACAAATTATCGTTAGATATTAACGATTCACACTGAAGGCATCAAAACTATGAATTAACACATGTAGAATTATATACATAACAAACAAGTGTGAAACAACTGAAAATATGTCATATTCTAGGTTCTTCAAAGTAGTCACCTTTTGCTTTGATTACTGCTTTGCACACTCTTGGCATTCTCTTGATGAGCATCAAGTGGTAGTCCCCTGAAATGGTTTTCACTTCACAGGTGTGCCCTGTCAGGTTTAATAAGTGGGATTTCTTGCCTTATAAATGGGGTTGTTGGGACCATCAGTTGCGTTGAGGAGAAGTCCGGTGGATACACAGATGATAGTCCTACTGAATAGACTGAATTTGTATTATGGCAAGAAAAAAGCAGCTAAGTAAAGAAAAACAAGTGGCCATCATTACTTTAAGAAATGAAGGTCAGTCAGTCAGCCGAAAAATTGGGAAAACTTTGAAAGTAAGGGCTATTTGACCATGAAGGAGAGTGATGGGGTGCTGCGCCAGATGACCTGGCCTCCACAGTCACCGGACCTGAACCCAATCGAGATGGTTTGGGGTGAACTGGACCGCAGAGTGAAGGCAAAAGGGCCATCAGCCATCAGCCCCCTGTCTTTGCAGTGAGAGGGGCCGAGGTGGTCATAGAGCCCCCTCTTTTTGCAAACCATGTACATGCCGTGGTCAGCATAGACCGTGGCATATATAAAGGGTTAATACACTGGCATCAGTATTTTCTCAGATGCTGGCAGATACAGCATACCCTGCTGCTGATCGTGAGAGTGCAGCCATCTGATCAGCGTACCATACAGATGTAGTAAAGTTAACACTCAAACTTTTAACTCAAATTTCTTAAATCATTGTGATCTCTCGTAACAAAAGCCATTGAAAATGATTTGAAGGTGTCTGCTTAACACATCTAGTTAAGCATGTGTGTTAACTCTACTACATCTGTACATGTACGGCGCTGGGATCCTATAGTTAAAAAAAATATATAAAAATATATTCACTGCCCGTCAAAAAAAAAGTCACCACGAGGGGCGTGGCTAGGCTGCCGAACGGGATGGCTGCTTGAGTGAGGAGCTCCTGCACCTCAGCAACTATAATCTAGCCTGCTCGTTTCTATCCACTGCAAAAGCTTCAACCTCCTACCTTCCCAGATGCTTTACTCATCTGCAGTCACAATGGGGAAAACGAGGAAGCACCTGCAGAAGCTGCAGGATGGAAATCTTGAGAATTACTTTGACTGGGGACGCTCTAAAGATGGCGCTGAGGGTACAGGCAGGCCGGCACTGGGATCCCCCATTAGCGCGATGTCACCAGCGCTCACAGCCCGCTCACCCTCACCACCGATTTTACCAGGTAGTACTGACCTGTCGCATGTGTCTCCCCCGTCGCTTCCACCGACTCCAGAGGAAGCCAGAGTCCTGCAACACAGCATACAGGGGATCCAAGATGGCGCCTGTTCTCTGGCGCAGCAGGAGCAGCCGCCCAGCCTCCATCGCCAGCATACGAGTCAACGGCAACTGAGTGAGTACACCCCGCATATTACTGCACCCCTGGACCCATTCCAATCACTCCCTACCTCAGATAAGCCAGTCACAGAGGACTCGCTCAAGAACATGCTTCTTGCCCTGAAATCTTCCCTGCAGGCAGACATAGCAGGGCTGATTAACCCTCTATCCGCCAGACTGCAATCCACAGAAGATAAAGTGCAGCATGTGGAGGTGAAAATGGGCGAATTTGCCGAATCACAAAATGCCATAATCGATGCCCACAACGCCATGGCTGATGAGTTGGAGGCTATTAAATGGAAAATGGCAGATCTAGAGGATCGTTCTAGAAGGAACAATGTTAAATTTAGGGGTATTCCCGAGGATGTAGCCCCACAAGATCTGCAAACGTATCTCAAAGGGCTAATAAAAGCTTTATTGCCACAAATCCCAATCCCGGATATGATCATTGAGAGAGCACACAGGCTACCCAAACCTCCTCATCTGGGCCCTAATATACCGTGGGATACTTTGGCGCGTATTCATTTCTTCCATACCAAAGAAGCAATTATGGCTGCAGCAAGAAATAAAACTGCACTACCTGCGCCGTATCAAAAGATTAAACTATTCACAGACCTGTCTATGGTCACCCTCCGTCGACGCAGAACACTTCAACCTATCACGACAGCCCTCAGGGATAATGACTTTCCATACAAATGGGGCTATCCTCTAAAGATCCTCGTCCGTAAAAATGGGCAAACGCACGCCATCAAAACCCTGGAAGAAGGAAAGCAATTACTTCATCTCTGGCAGATTCCACTGTCCTCCAGCAATGTGGGAATTGACCCCACCACCAAAGCTTCTGAGGATCCACTTATAATGGAGAGCTGAACCCTGGAGCCCAGTGAATAAGAACTTTTCAATAGAGCTGAACAGTTTCGCCTCTCACCATATTGGGACTCCCTGTGTTTTTATGTTCGGGCGCTAAACCAGCTGAGTCCACATAAATGGGTGCAGGTCCCTTAGTCACCATCACCCTTTTGAATTTTTCTCAATCTAGTGTTGAACTTTCGCCCTGTCTTCACCTAGACGGTTATATTTGTCTTGATCAATACCTACTAAGCCTTAGACGAATACTTAAGCTACATTTGTTGTTTGTTACTCTCTCCTTCCCCCCTCTTTCCTCCCTCTCTTCCCCTTGTTTTTGCACCACAAGTGCCAGCAGTCCCTGCCTCACTGTTATTGAATTCTAGTATGGTGTTCTTACACCAAAATCTGAATTGGTAGCTTCCTTTTGACATCATGGGTCTTAAAATCATGTCCCTTAATGTTAAAAGCTTGAACTGCCCGCAGAAAAGGTCTTATATGTGGAAAGAAGCTTTAACAGCTAATGTTGATGTTTTGTGTATTCAGGAGACTCACCTACTGCAAGCAGATGCTGACAGAGTGCGACACCGCCTATTTCCAGAGGTCCTGCATTCACATTGCAACAATAAAAAGAGAGGTACCCTGATTGCGATAAAAAACACTGTCGCCTATACCCACATCAAATCTAAAATTGACCCACAAGGTCGATATATTATCCTAGTCTGCTCCATCAACAACATTACATATACGCTTGTTAACCTATATGCCCCCAATTCACATCAGCTAGCTTTTTTACATAAACTGGTGCGCAACGTGAACAGGCTTAAACAAGGGAAATTGATTGTATGCGGGGATTTCAATACTGTTCTGCATCCCAATATTGACTCCTCATTTTCCGCCAGACGCTCTGACGCAGGAGTTGCCACTTTTCTGCAATCGGAAGGTCTCACGGATGTGTGGAGAGCGCAACACAGCCTTGAGAGAGACTATACCTTTTTCTCTCCAATACACATGTCTTACTCAAGAATAGACATGTTTATGGTAGACCACACAACCTTACTCCATACTACTTCAACTGATATTGGCCTCATTAAATGGCCTGACCATGCCCCGATTACTATCACTCTAGAAGAGCAATTTCAATCCGCTAGACCCCCTATTTGGAGGAATAATACATTTCTCTTCAATAACCCAACCCATATCTCTGAGCTTTCTACACAGTTAAATGAATACTTCCAATTTAATAATGGTTCGGTTTCTAATAAATTTATCTTATGGCAAGCCCATAAAGCTTATATACGAGGCTCTCTAATTAAACTGAACTCTATTGTGAGAAAGCGCAGAGAACAGGACATTACACAAACCTTAGAATGTATCGCCAGACTGGAGGCAACTAATAAACCGGCCCCAACATATCAGTGCTCCAATGAGCTTAGAGAAGCACGTAACAAGCTTAGTAGCCTACTTCTTCAAAACTATCACAAATCTCTTTTGAGGCTCCGCTCTAAATACTATCACCAAAGCAATAAAGCTGGAAGGCTTCTAGCACAACAACTAAAATCTCAACAATCAAAATCTAAAATCCCATATCTGTTACATCCCGAGAATAAAGCAAAACTGGTTGACCCCCGAGAGATTGCTAACCAATTTAAATTGTATTATCAGTCACTTTATAATTTGAAAGAGACCACTCCTCTCCCCGGCGACTACTCTTCTTTGGTGGAGAACTTCCTCACCCACGCATCTCTCCCGACTCTCTCTCAAACACAATTGCATTCCCTCAATGCAAAAATTTCGCTAGCTGAAATTAATAAAGTTATCAATTCCCTTAAAATAGGTAAGTCCCCAGGCCCGGATGGACTCTCTAATGAATATTTTCGCCACTTCCAGAGCACTCTTGCTCCTTACATGCTTGAAATATTTCAATTAGTGCAAGAAGGTCATCCTTTTCCTTCAGATATGTTAGAAGCGCTAATAGTCACTATCCCGAAACCAGGAAAATCCCCAGATGTTCCTCAGAACTTCCGCCCCATCTCGCTGCTTAATTCAGACATAAAGATTTTCGCAAAAATTATTGCCAATAGGTTAGCTCCACTCCTCCCCTCTCTGATTCACCCCGACCAAACTGGGTTTGTGAATGGCCGACTAGCGTCTGACAACACTAGAAGGATCGTTGATTTATTTAATTATGCTGAAATACATAGCCTCCCAATGCTCGCGATTACATTAGATGCGGAAAAGGCATTTGACCGCCTGCATTGGGACTACACATTTTCTGCTCTCCGCCAAATGGGTTTCACAGGACATATTCTGCAGACTATCTCGAGCTTATACTCATCTCCATCCGCGAAAGTCTGGGTTAATGGTGTAGTGTCAGATCCGTTTAAAATTACTAATGGAACCAGACAGGGATGCCCCCTATCCCCCTTATTGTTTATCTTGGCATTGGAACCCCTAGCTCAATCCATAAGAAACTCACCTTCAATAGCCGGAATGGAAATAGGAGGCAGATCCCATAAGATCACACTATATGCGGATGACATCATCCTTACGTTAACCAACCCTAGTAACTCGTTGGACGCTGCTCTAGATATCATTTCACAGTATGGGTCCTTTTCCTACTATAAAATAAATAACGCCAAATCTCAAGCCTTACCTATCAATATTCCGCCAGGTGAAGTCACCTCCCTGAAATCCTCCCAAGACTTAGACTGGCAAACTTCTGAAATCCCATACCTAGGAGTCAAAATAACCTTTCCTTGCTCCTTACTTTATAGTAGAAATTATCTCCCTCTTCTTGATACCATGATAAAAGACCTTAACAGCTTTTCTATGAAGGCTGTATCCTGGGTAGGTAGAGTGGCAGCTTTTCAAATGATGACACTCCCCAAATTTATTTATATATTTCGAGCCCTCACGATCCCAATACCTATGACATTCTTTAAAAAAGCGCAGATGACCTTGGGTAAATACATTTGGGGTCCGACCAAGCCGAGAGTAGCACGGACACTATTATCCAAAAAGAAGCAAGTGGGCGGATTAGGCCTCCCAGATATTAGAGATTATTTTCAAGCAGTGGCGCTCTCCTTTGCCCGTGAATGGTGGTCCCCGAACGACAATAAGGCCTGGATCCAGATTGAACAACACACCATAAAAAGAGCTTCACTGAAAGATTACTTGATCCATCTATTGTGGAGTTCAACAGGACCCAGTAGAGGGCTATTGACGATGAGACTAGTTAGCAGCCTGTGGTCCTCCATACATAAAATACAAAGGGATAAGGTGGCCACTCTCCTCCCACATGCCACTTTAGAAACAATAGAACTGACTATCCCTGACATCAACTTGACAGTCTGGCGAGAGAGGGGAATTACTTCTGTCTCTCAGATTATGTCAAATGACTGTCTTCTCCCCTTTGAATCCATCCATCGCCTGTTCACGTTGCCGCATACAGAATTCTACAACTTCCTTAGAATCAGACATTTCATTGCCAAGATCATACAAAGCCCACCCTCCATAAATTCCGACATATGGAGACTGTTCCAGTATCCGTCTCTTTTTAAAAAGCATACTACGCGTTATGTGTATGATGTTCTAGGGGATAAAACTACTTTCACCAAATCTTTACCTATCAAAAAATGGGAAACAGAGTTGGGGGAAACCTTTCTAGATACACATTGGTCTCAAGCTATTAGATTCCTAACATCTAATTTCAAATGTGTTTCCCACTACGAAGCAGGGCTGAAGACCCTCTTGCATTGGTACTTCACTCCACAGAGACTAAGCAGAATTTATCCTTCATCCTCCCCGCAATGCTGGAGGGAATGTGGAGCTAAAGGCTCATTACTCCATATATTATGGACATGCCCCACACTTACCCCATACTGGCGCAGTGTTTTTGATCTGATCACGGAGATAACCTCCCAGGTTGTTGACCCCTGTCCTGAATTGGCTCTCTTATTTTTAGGCATACACAATATCCCCCCTGAAAGCAGGAATCTAGTTGGACACATCCTACTTAGTGCTAAATTGGTTATCACACGTTATTGGAAGCAAACAGTTTCGCCAAATATAGCAGAGGTTATTCTAGAGATTAACAAATCCTGTAGGTATGAAAGTCTAGTACCATATACGATTATACCCCTAAAATCTAGGCTACTCACGTGGAGCCCATGGCTCAAGAACTCTAACTACTCAACCTGAACCACAGAAGATCCCTAGACCTGAATTGAAACTAGAACATAGCAACATAAAGAGGATAGAAGGGCCCTGTGAATCAAGACAAACTGAGATTAGACTTCCTCACTTACCCCTCTTTCCCTCCCGGTCTTCCCTCCCCCTCTTTACCCTTTTATACTTTATATTTTGATATTAAGGTCCAAATGTTGAGGACCCTATTCTTATACTACTATGCAAACTGCAAACCAGTGATGTATACAAATGTTTTATTATCAGCAAGCCTATTGTTTAGGCGTTTATTGTTATGTTTTCTAATTTTGCAAATTATGGCTCAACTTGCCAACCATTGAAAACACTAATAAAAAAGATTTACTCTAAAAAAAAAGTCACCACCAAAAATATTTCGTTGGACCGCCTTTAGCTTTGATTACGGCACGCATTCGCTGTGGCATTGTTTCGATAAGCTTCTGCAATGTCACAAGATTTATTTCCATCCAGTGTTGCATTCATTTTTCACCAAGATCTTGCATTGATGATGGTAGAGTCTGACTGCTGGGTAAAGCATTCTCCAGCACATCCCAAAGATTCTCAATGGGATTAAGGTCTGGACACTGTGGTGGCCAATCCATGTGTGAAAATGATGTCTCATGCTCCCTGAACCACTCTTTCACAATTTGAGCCCGATGAATCCTGGCATTGTTATCTTGGAATATGCCCGTGCCATCAGGGAAGAAAAAATCCATTGATGGCATAACCTGGTCATTCAGTATGTTCAGGTAGTCAGCTGACCTCATTCTTGGAGCACATACTGTTGCCGAACCTAGACCTGACCAACTACAGCAACCCCAGATCATAGCACTGGTCCCACAGGCTTGTACAGTAGGCACTAGGCCTGATGGGTGCATCACTTCATCTCCCTCTCTTCTTACCCTGATGCGCCCATCACTCTGGAACAGGGTAAATCTGGACTCGTCAGACCACATGACCTTCTTCCACTGCTCCAGAGTCCAATCTTTATGCTCCCTAGCAAATTGAAGCTTTTTTTTTTCTGGTTTGCCTCACTGATTAGTGGTTTTCTAACGGCTACAGAGCTGTTCAGTCCCAATCCCTTGAGTTCCCTTCGCATTGTGCGTGTGGAAATGCTCTTACTTTCACTATTAAACATAGCCCTGAGTTCTACTGTTGTTTTTCTTCGATTTGATTTCACCAAACAATTAAGTGATCGCCAATCACAATCATTCAGGATTTTTTTTCGGCCACATTTCTTCCTCGAATACGATGGGTCCCCACTATCCTTCCAGTTTTTAATAATGCGTTGGACAGTTCTTAACCCAATTTTAGTAGTTTCTGCAATCTCCTTAGATGTTTTCTCTGCTTGATGCATGCCAATGATTTGACCCTTCTCAAACAGACTAACATGTTTTCCACGACCACGAGATGTGTTTTTCGACATGGTTGTTTAAGAAATGAGAAGCAACTCATTGCACCAGTTGGGGTTAAATAACTTCTTGCCAGCTGAAAGATAATCGCCCATACAGTAATTATCCAATAGGAGGCTAATAACTATTTGCTTAGTTAAATCCAGGTGGCGACTTTTTTTGGACAGGCAGTGTATATATATATATATATATTTATATACTGCGTTTATATTTTTGGTCAGTGTATGTATATATATATATATATATATATATACCTGCCATTGTATAATTTTATCCAGTTTCCCTCATATGCCATTTACTGGGAAAACACAAAAACACAAGTCTAAGCGTGATTAGCAAATCAAAGTTGGGCCTCTCACACATCCGTGTCAATGGGCAGTGGTTCATCCAAGATGTCGATGAAGAATCTGTTTGGCACGTGTTAGTCCGGTTTGTGCTATGCTAAAAAGTGGCAATCTTTGTTTTGCTTATATTGTCCCAGTGTCCCACTAAGTTTACCTAAAAGCCCTTTTACATTCATATGAATGCTCATTCCCTATAATTGCCCCATGTAACAGAGACACCAATCACAAGCGAACATTAGTTTGTCTGCAGCAAATCCCTGTTTACACAGGAGGCCATCACCCAACAAACAAGGAAATGGTATGGGGAAGAATGATCGTAGTAAACTTCCCCAAATTGTTGCTGCATTAAAATACAGCTAATGAGCAAAGAGGAATGCGCATCAGAATTATTGTCTGCTGTTTTAAATCACTTTGTATGTTTAAAATATATATTTTTAATCATTTTTGATATTTTTAATTGTCGATGTCACTTTTGATATTTAGACTAAAACCAAAAATCCTGCAGTTTTTGCAATGACTGCTATGTCTAATAATTGGCTCCACTTCTTGATCTGTACAGATCACTTTACTGCAGTTAAGGCTACTTTCACACTCACGTTTTGTGCTGATCCGTCATGGACGGATCCGTTCAGATAATACAACCATCTGCATCCGTTCAGAACGGATCAGTTTGTATTATTTTTAACATAGCCAAGATGGATCCGTCTTGAACACCATTTAAAGTCAATGGAGGACGGATCCGTTTTCTATTGTGTCAGTGAAAACAGATCCATCCCCCCTGACTTTCATTGTGTGCCAGGACGGATCCGTTTGGCTCAGTTTCATCAGACTGACACCAAAACGCTGCAAGCAGCGTTATGGTGTCCGTCTCCAAAGCAGAATGGAGAGTGAACCGATGCAAACTGAAGCATTCTGAGCGGATCCTTTTTCATTCAGAATGCATTCGAATGCAAACTGATCCGTTTTGGACCGCTTGTGAGAGCCCTGAATGGATCTCAGAAACTGAAAGCCAAAACGCAAGTGTGAAAGTAGACTAACTCATTCTCATCCTGTCTGTAATGATATCACCTCTGTATATAGATAAGACGGGATCCACCATTCACAATAGGTGATTGTCAGAGCTAAGGCTGCTTACACACTGGCGGCAGGACGGATCCGACAGGCTGTTCACCCTGTTGGATACGTCCAGCGGCTACGTCCCCATTGACTATAATGGGGACGGGGGCGGAGCTCAGGTGCAGCACGGCAGTGCCCGGCGAAAGGCCGCCGGACTAAAAGTACTGCATGTTCGACATTTTAGTCCGGCGGCCTCTCGACGTGCACTGCCGCGCTGTGCCGGAGCTCTGCCCCCGTCCCCATTATAGTCAATGGGGACGGAGCGGCAGTCCGGCGGCACGGCGAAATAGCGGCAGGACGGATCCGACAGGGTGAAAGTAGCCATATATTCTTTCCTTGTACAATGACCTCTGCACAGGTCACAGAACATACCTAGAAAACTCTCCCATAGAAGTCAATGAGGTCCTCTCCTAACCATTGTGTCTATGGCCTATGGGGCTGCCGTAGAGCAATTTTTTTAAATGCTTTGTAAATGCTGTTAAGAACAACTCATGCAAGATGGCTGCCCCTATAATCATGTTCAGGAAATAGAATAAAAATATCTACAATCAGAAAATAAAAACCGATAAAAAAAAAAGAAGAGATATTACTATCTGCTTTTTAACTGGCAGATAAAATTTTTGGTGACACATTTTACTTTTAACTCCTTAAGGACACAGCCTTATTTCACCTTAAGGACCAGGCCATTTTTTGCAAATCTGACCAGTGTCACTTTAAGTGGTGATAACTTTAAACGCTTTGAGATTATCTAGGCCATTCCGAGATAGTTTTTTCGTCACATATTGTACTTCATGACACTGGTAAAATGAAGTTAAAAAAAAATAATTTTTATTTATAAAAAAAATACCAAATTTACCAAAAATTTCAAAAAAATTGCAAATTTCCAAGTTTCAATTTCTCTACTTCTATAATACATAGTAATACCTCCAAAAATAGTTAATACTTTACATTCCCCATATGTCTACTTCATGTTTGGATCATTTTGGGAATGATATTTAATTTTGTGGGGATGTTACAAGGCTTAGAAGTTTAGAAGCAAATCTTGAAATTTTTCAAAAATTTTCAAAAACCCAATTTTTTAATTAGGGACCAGTTCAGGTCTGAAGTCACTTTGTGAGGCTTACATAATAGAAACCACCCCTCAAAGTATTCTAGAAACTACACCCCTCAAAGTATTCAAAACTGATTTTACAAACTTTGTTAACCCTTTAGGTGTTCCACAAGAATTAATGGAACATAGAGATACAATTTCAAAATTTCACTTTTTTGGCAGATTTTCCATTTTAATATTTTTTTTCCAGTTACAAAGCAAAGGTTAACAGCCAAACAAAACTCAATATTTATGGCCCTGATTCTGTAGTTTACAGAAACCCCCCATATGTGATCGTAAACTGCTGTACGGGCCCACGGCAGGGCGCAGAAGGAAAGCAATGCCATACGGTTTTTGGAAAGCAGGTTTTGCTGGACTGTTTTTTTTTTTACACCATGTCCCATTTGAAGCCCCCCTGATGCATTCCTAGAGTAGAAACTCCATAAAAGTGACCCCATCTAAGAAACTACACCGGTATTCAAAACTGATTTTACAAACTTTGTTAACCCTTCAGGTGTTCCACAACAATTAATGGAAAATAGAGATACAATTTCAAAATTTCACTTTTTTGGCAGATTTTCAATTTTTATATATTTTTTCCAGTTACAAAGCAAGGGTTAACAGCCAAACAATACTCAATATTTATGGCCCTGATTCTGTAGTTTACAGAAAAACCCCATATGTGGTCGTAAACCGCTGAACGGGCACACGGCAGGGCGCAGAAGGAAAGGAATGCCATACGGTTTTTGGAAGGCAGATTTTGCTGGACTGGTTTTTTTGACACCATGTCCCATTTGAAGCCCCCCTAGAGTACTAACTCCAAAAAAGTGACCCCATTTTAGAAACTACGGGATAGGGTGAAAGTTTTGTTGGTACTAGTTTAGGGTACATATGATTTTTGGTTGCTCTATAATACACTTTTTGTGAGGCAAGGTAACAAGAAATAGCTGTTTTGGCACCGTTTTTATTTTTTGTTATTTACAACATTCATCTGACAGGTTAGATCTTGTGGTATTTTTATAGACCAGGTTGTCACGGACACAACGATACCTAATATGTATACTTTTTTTTATTTATGTAAGTTTTACACAATGATTTCTTTTTGAAACAAAAAGAATCATGTTTTAGTGTTTCCATAGTCCGAGAGCCATAATTTTTTAAGTGTAGTTTACAGAAACACCCCATATGTGGTCGTAAACTACTGTACGGGCACACGGCAGGGCGCAGAAGGAAAGGGATGCCATACGGTTTTTGGAAGGCAGGTTTTGCTGGACTGTTTTTTTTGACACCATGTCCCATTTGAAGCCCCCCTGATGCACCCCTAGAGTAGAAACTCCATAAAAGTGACACCATCTAAGAAACTACACCCCTCAACATATTCAAAACTGATTTTACAAACTTTGTTAACCCTTCAGGTGTTCCACAACAATTAATGGAAAATAGAGATACAATTTCAAAATTTCACTTTTTTGGCAGATTTTCAATTTTAATATTTTTTTTCCAGTTACAAAGCAAGGGTTAACAGCCAAACAATACTCAATATTTATGGCCCTGATTCTGTAGTTTACAGAAAAAACCCATATGTGGTCGTAAACTACTGTACGGCCACACGGCAGGGCGCAGAAGGAAAGGAATGCCATACGGTTTTTGGAAGGCAGGTTTTGCTGGACTGTTTTTTTTGACACCATGTCCCATTTGAAGCCCCCCTGAGGCACCCCTAGAGTAGAAACTCTATAAAAGTAAACCATCTAAGAAACTACACCCCTCAAGGTATTCAAAACAGATTTTACAAACTTTGTTAACCCTTTAGGTGTTCCACAAGAATTAATGGAACATAGAGATACAATTTCAAAATTTCACTTTTTTGGCAGATTTTCCATTTTAATATTTTTTTTCCAGTTACAAAGCAAGGGTTAACAGCCAAACAAAACTCAATATTTATGGCCCTGATTCTGTAGTTTACAGAAAAAACCCATATGTGGTCGTAAACTACTGTACGGCCACACGGCAGGGCGCAGAAGGAAAGGAATGCCATACGGTTTTTGGAAGGCAGATTTTGCTGGACTGGTTTTTTTGACACCATGTCCCATTTGAAGCCCCCCTGATGCACCCCTAGAGTAGAAACTCCAAAAAAGTGACCCCATTTTAGAAACTACGGGATAGGGTAGAAGTTTTGTTGGTACTAGTTTAGGGTACATATGATTTTTGGTTGCTCTATAATACACTTTTTGTGAGGCAAGGTAACAAGAAATAGCTGTTTTGGCACCGTTTTTATTTTTTGTTATTTACAACATTCATCTGACAGGTTAGATCATGTGGTATTTTTATAGACCAGGTGTCACGGACACGGCGATACCTAATATGTATACTTTTTTTTATTTATGTAAGTTTTACACAATGACTTCTTTTTTTAAACAAAAAAAATCATGTTTTAGTGTTTCCATAGTCTGAGAGACATATTTTTTCAGTTTTTGGGCGATTACCTTGGGTAGGGCATGATTTTTGTGGGATGAGATGACGATTTGATTGGCACTATTTTGGGGTGCGTGTGACTTTTTTATCGCTTGCTATTACACTTTTTGTGATGTAAGGTGACAAAAAATGGCTTTTTTTTACACCGTTTTTATTTTTGTTTTTTTACGGTATTCACCTGAGGGGTTAGGTCATGTGATATTTTTATAGAGCAAGTTATTACGGACGCTGCAATACCTAATATGTATACTTTTTATTTATTTATGTAAGTTTTACACACTGATTTCATTTTTGAAGCAAAAAAATCATGTTTTAGTGTTTCTATAGTCTGAGAGCCATAATTTTTTCAGTTTTTTGGCGATTATCTTAGGTAGGGTATGATTTTTGCGGGATGAGATAACGGTTTGATTGGCACTATTTTGGGGTGCGTGTGAATTTTTGATCGCTTGCTATTACACTTTTTGTGGTGTAGGTGACAAAAAATGGTTTATTTAGCACAGTTTTTATTTTAAAAAAAATTACGGTGTTCATCTGAGGGGTTAGGTCATGTGATATTTTTATAGAGCCGGTCGATACGGACGTGGTGATACCTAATATGTATACTTTTTTTTTAATTATGTAAGTTTTACACAATAATATCATTTTTGAAACAAAAAAAATATCATGTTTTAGTGTCTATTTTCTGAGAGCAATAGTTTCTTTCAGTTTTTGGGCGATTATCTTAGGTAGGGTCTCATTTTCTGCGGGATGAGATGAAGGTTTGATTGGCACTATTTTGGGGTGCATATACTTTTTTTTTATTTATGTAAGTTTTACACAATAACAGCTTTCTAAAAACTAAAAAAAATATGTTTTAGTGTCTCCATATTCTGAGCCATAGTTTTTTTTTTTTTTTTGGGCGATTGTCTCAGGTAGGGGCTCATTTTTTGCAGGATGAGGTGTCGATTGGATTGGTACTATTTTGGTGGGCAAACGCCTTTTTGATCGCTTGCTGTTGTACTTTTTGTGATGTAAGGTGACCAAAAAACGGTTTATTTAGCACAGTTTTTATTTTTTATGGTGTTTATCTGAGGTGTTAGGTCATGCGATATGTTTATAGAGCCGGTCGATACGGACGCGGCGATACCTAATATGTATACTCCCCCCCCCCCCTATTTTTTACCAATTTTTTTAACTTTATTTGGGGAAAATTACGTTTTTGTTTATTTTTACTTGAAATTTTTTTTGGGGGAAAACTTAATTTTTTCAACTTTTTTTCACTTTAATTTTTTGTCCCACTTTGGGACTTCAACTTTTGGGGGTCTAATCCCTTTACAATGCATTCCAATACTTCTGTATTGGAATGAATTGGCTGTATGAGTAATACAGTGTGTATTACTCATACAGCGTCCGGCCTGTGAGGCTCGTCACCGGAAGGCAGCACAGATGCCTAAGGAAGGCATCGCGCTGCCTTCCATGCCATCGGGTCCCCCCTACAGCCGCATGGGGACCCGCAACCACAGGTAAAAGCCGCAAACCGCAGGTCTGAATTGAGCTGCAGTTTGCGGCGATCGCCGACATGGGGGGGTCACGGGACCCCCCCGTGCATTTAGCCAAGGTGCCTGCTCAATGATTTGAGCAGGCACCGGGTTCCGATCACCGCCCTCCGGGCGGCAGTGATCGGAACTATACATGACGTACCGGTACGTCATGTGTCCTTAAGTACCAGGACAACATGCCGTACTGGTACGCCATGTGTCTGGAAGAGGTTAAGCTATGTCCCTCATGAAATTGAAACTTTTAATCAAGGACATTTTATATCTACTTAGGGTGCTGGATCAATTACGTGTAGTCACAGAATGACATGCTCCTTAAGCAAATAAACCACCCAGTATTCACTTAATGCTGTAAAACCTAGGTGTGGTGTGTTGAGCTAAGTTTTTTATGCGAGGGATGTTATATGAACTAAGATATACACTACTCCCAAAAAGTTAAGGATATTTGGCTTGCGGCTGAAATTTATGGTAAAAGTAAAAGGTTCACGCTACAGTGATATATATCATGAAAGTAGGGCATTTAAGTAGAAGCAGCAATGGTGATTTACTCATCACAATTTATTGAACCAAAAGCCAACAACAGTATACCCCACCAAAAAATTTATTGTCTCAATAACTTGTGATGTGACCTTAAGCATCAATTACAGCTTGACAACGACGTCTCTTGCTGTTCACAAGTCTGCTGAAGCATGGCGTCCCACTCTTCTTGAAGCACGGCCCTCTGGTCTTCGAGGTTCTGGGGTACAGGGTTACGAGCATGTACACGGCAACTCAGCTGATTCCATATGTTTTCAATGGGATTCAGGTCTGGAGGAAGTGCAGGTCACTACATTTGAGGTACCTCAGTCTCCAGCAGCCGTTCCCTAATGATGAAACCTCGATGAGCTGGCCCATTGTCATCCATGAAGATGAAATTAGGCATGTGTTGTTCATGCAGAGGCACAATAACTGGATTAATGATGCTATTCAAGTAGTATGGGCTTGTCACTGGACCATTCACAAAGTGTAGGGCAGTTCTGTATTACCTGGACACACCTGCCCACACTGTAACACCACCACCACCACCACCACCAAAGGCTCATCTAGTGACAACAGTGGCTGATGCACAGCGCTTTCCTTGACGTCTCAAACATCATTGACGGTTATTTCTGCTCAGCATGAATCGACTTTCATCAGTGAACAGCACTGAGGCCCACTGGTCCCTCGTCCAGTGTAGATACTCTCTGGCCCATGCAAGACTATGACGCCAGTGCCGCGTGGTGTGATCAGGTACCCTTGTGGGTCGTCTAGCATGCAGAACACACTGATGTAAGCAGTTTTGAATGGTCTGACGTGACACTTGGGTGCCTTTCACCTCCCTTAAATGTGCCTGGAGTTGTGTGGCATGGTGTTCAAAGGATGTCCACTTCTATGTCACATTCCGGAGGACTGAACAGGACTGAACGTCTTGCACAAAGGACACAGGCAGATTACAGAACAGGAAACAACAGAATACTTTATTACACAAGTAATAAAGGAACATGACAATAATGCAGGACTAGCAGGTAGGCAATAGTGGTAGCATTACCACTGAACCAAGTGCACCAGCAAGAGCCCCTGATGATGGGGATGAACTTGGACCAGGGCTCACTGGTTGCACCTCCAGGATGGTTCCAATATACTTGGCCGCTTCCTGCAGAGAACCACGCTGGTGCAAGTACCAGCGGAACAGACAACAGAAGGACTGGAACCCAAATAAACTCAGGACATGGATCAGTCAAGACACACAGGAACCAGCACACAAGCAGATGCCTGGACCCCATTCGGAACAGAAGCACGGAGGTTAAGGGCAGTGCTGCACACAGACTAAATGTCCTCCCTCCAGAGAACCCAGGAGCCCTCTCACGAAGACAAGACATACACAGGACAGGAACAGAAGCAGAAAGCACAGCCAGGCTATACATAAAACAGACAGGACTAGAAGCAGTTAGGCACTGCCAGGCTAGACATGGAACAGACAGGATCACAAGCAGTTAGGCACTGCCAGGCTAGACATGGAACAGACAGGATCACAAGCAGTTAGGCACTACCAGGCTATACATAGAACATACAGGATCAAGACTCAGAACAGGTAAAGAAAATCAGGCAAGGAATGGACCAGGATACAACAACAACACATTACCAGGCGACACCACACAGAAGGGCAGATGGCAAAAAAAAACTGGGTCAGCAGGAAGGGGCTACACCCAGCAAGGCAAAAGACAGACTGACCCCTAAGCAGAAGCATAGAACATGCAATCACAAGTGTCAATTCCCACCAGTCACAAAATGCTGCATGCCCAAACAACTAGCATACACAGGATAAACTGTAGCCAGTACGAGGTTACAGGCAGCCAGCCTACACAACAAGGAATGACAGAACTGCACACTACATCCAAACTTAGACCCTGTTCACTGTTGTTCTTTTTCATAAGTGTATAAAACATTTATCTAAATATCCTAGTTATAGTGGATTTGATTATACAGTATATACCTATAAGAGGCCATATTGTTATATGTATGTATTTTAAAGATGGCCGAGAGAAGTTCATGGAAAGGTCACTCTTTTTTTTTTGAATCAAATCGTTTTTATTAAACAATAAATACATATTATAACATAATACAATATGTTGACTTTTTCTTTCTTTAAATTATCCACGATGCAGATTCAGTGAACAACAATACTCATAAGTATATCACCACTCAGTATTATCATGAATCCATACATTACATATACCTTTGCTAAAACATATTATGGGCACAAAAAAATTACCAGAAACTTGACCTTTCCAAACTCCCTCCCCCCCTTACCCTACCCTAACCCCCCAACCTAACATTGGTCTTGACCATCACATGACTATATAACCACGTGGGTATGAGATAACCATTCAGTCCACATTTTTTCAAACTTCTGAGGGCACCCTCTCTTCACAAACACCCCTTTTTCGAGTACCAGCATGTCATGCACCTTCCGTTCAAACTCACTCAGTGTGGGCGGACTCCCCTGGATCCACCTCATAGCGATCAGTTTCCTGGCCACATATAGCAATCTCCCCGCAGCTACCCTAACCGGTTCATTTCCTCCAATTTCAGACACATACCCCAGAATACACACCTTAGGATCTTTTTGAATTCTTAATGTCAATTTACTATTAATCATCTCTACAACTTCCTCCCAATAATTAGCAACTACTGGACAAGACCACAACATATGTAATAAGTCTGCACCATCTTCCATACACTTTGGGCACTTGTCATCACCTCTTACTCCTATCTTTTTCAGGAACACCGGTGTTTTGTACACTCTGTGTATAATAAATAGTTGGGACAGTTTGCCCTGTTCACTTAGAGACACCTTGGGGACTGCTTCTAAAATATCTTCCCACATATCCTTAGACATATCCCCCACGTCAGCCTCCCACTTTTTCATTCTTGAAAGCGGATATCCCTCTAAGAATTTTTCCATTAGAAGAGCGTACACCTGTGATATTAACCCTCTTTTTCCCCCTCCCGACGGAAGAACAAGCTTATGGACCACCTCCATTTGAGCTATCACACATCCCTTCCGCATCGTGACCCCAAGGGCATGTCTTATTTGAAGATATTTATAAAACCACTCCTTGGGGATATTAAATTCCTGCTGCAGGCTTTGAAATGACTTACATGTCTTGTCCTTAATTAATTGTCCAATTCTCGTCACTCCATAAGTTTCCCAGTTCCTAAGTCCTGGTATGGCCAATAGTTCTGGCAACAATTGGTTCTTTCCAATAGGTGAAAGTTCACTAATACCTCCCACTCCTCTTAGCAGCTTCACTTTTGCCCAAACTTTTTTCATGAGTTCAATCAGAGGAAGTTTTTCCCTCCCTGCATGCATTCCTAAACCTTCCAGAATGCCCATGAGGTCACGACTGCCCAGCCAATGCTGCAATATCTGCCCAGTCATATCCGGTGCTTGTAGATCAATCCATCCCTTAAAATGCTGACATTGGGAAGCCAAAAAATAAATCCATGCGTTAGGGACAGCTAAGCCCCCTTCCGACTTAGAATACTGCAATGTCTCCAGTTTGATCCTAGCCTGTCCATACTTCCAAGTAAGATCTCTAAATATAGAGTGAATTTTCTTAAATCTATCCAGAGGGATCCAAACTGGAGCATTATTCAGTATATATAACAGTTGGGGCATCATAACCATTTTTAAAAGGTTAACTCTACCTACCACCGAAAGAAAGAGCCTACACCATGACCTCACTTTAAGCCTAAAAGTAGCTAGCAAAGGGGATAGATTTAGTTCTTCAAAATCCGCTAGTCTCGGTGTTATATGTAATCCCAGATATTTAAATTTATCCACCCAGGGCACCAAACTATCTACTTGTCTGCCTACCAGGGCCTGCCCGTCAATTGGCATCAAAGAGGATTTCTGCCAGTTTATCCGTAGTCCGGAAAAGCTACCAAATCTGTCAATCAATGCCATGGCCGCATCCAGGGACGCACCAGTATCGCCCAAGAAAAGTAGGGTATCATCAGCGTACATAGCCACTTTATTATGCAGTTCACCATATCTAAACCCCTCTATACTTGTAGATAAGCGAATATGCGCCGCCAACGGCTCTATTGCAAGAGCAAACAATAAGGGCGACAGTGGGCATCCCTGTCTGGAACCCCTGGCGAGGGGAAAACAGTCTGATAATCCTCCATTAGCTCTAATTCTCGCCTTAGGGCTAGAATACAGAACCTGTACCCACTGAATGAACCGTTCACCAAAGCCCATAATTCTCAGGACCCCCCACAAATACCTCCATTCCACACTATCAAACGCCTTAGCGGCGTCAAGCGCAAGCAAGGCCCTGTCACCACCATTATCCGCCGGAATATTTAAGCTAGTGTACAGCCTACGAAGGTTAATAGCCGTTGATTTTCCTGGCATAAATCCCGTCTGATCCGGATGTACTATGGTCAGAATTACCTTGGACAGCCTGTTCGCCAACACCTTCGCCAGTAGCTTAACATCAGCCGTGAGAAGTGAAATTGGCCTGTAGGAATCCGGTATTTTAGGATCCTTCCCAGGCTTAGGCAAAACCACAATTATAGCTTCCTGCATCGAATGTGGTAACGAACCTGCCTCCAATGAGTGCTCAAACACCTTAAGTAATTCAGGGAGTAATATCCCCTGTAGTTTTTTGTATATCTCTACTGGGAGACCATCAGCTCCAGGGGCCTTACCACTTGCCATGTCCCCAAGTGCAGCTTCCAGTTCCTCTAGTGTAATCGGCTCCTCTAGCCTCTCTCTATCTTCTTCTGACAGCACCGATAACTGCGCCTCCTCTAGGAAATCCTTCAGGGCCTCATCAGAACTAGATCCAGTGGAAGTATATAGAGATACATAGAAGCTTTTTAAAATTCCTAATATTCCTTTTGTGTCCTGACAACTGTTCCCCCTGTCATCTCTCAACTCCTGAATACAAGAGGAGCCTCTCTGAGCCTGCGAGACCACTGACAACAAATGACCCACCTTCTCTCCTTCCTCAAAAGATCTCTGACGGTAAAAGCTTCTCTTTCTATCTGCGGCCTGTACCAGATGACATCTCAGCTGCTCCTGAGCAACCTCCAGCGCCTCACTACTAACCATGGTGGGGGATCTACTAAACTCTCTCTCAGCCTCGGACACTAGTACATGCGCCTTGACATCCGCCTCTCTGGTCCTGGATTTATGTTTGTTGATTTCTTTCATCAGAACTCCCCTCAGAAATGCTTTCATGGCGTCCCATACACCTGGTATCGAAGCCGACCCTGTATTGATATCAAAAAATTCCTTAATTTCCATAGAGATCCCAGATAGGTCACCCAACACATTCAACCAATGAGGATTACACTTCCACAGCCTCGGTCCCTGTCTGAGCACCCCCAGGCACAAGTCAATCTGCACCAGAGAATGGTCAGACAACGACCGAGGATGATAAACAACATCCCTAACTAGTGGTAGCATTATGTCGTTAACAAGGGCCAGATCTATACGCGATAGTGAATGGTGCGTGGCGGATCTACATGAATATTCACGCTTATCCGGGTTACGCCGTCTCCATACATCTTGCACTCCTACCTCACCCAAAATATTCCTGAGAGCCGCACTCCCCGGTGAACCACCTGCTCCCTCCACCCGGCATCTATCTAGGGAGTCATTCATCGTGCAATTAAAGTCCCCAACCAACAGCCACGGCAGCCCAGGGAAGTCCGCCACAAAGCCCATGATCTCTCTTATTAATGGGGAAGCAAACGGTGGAGGCACATACACAGACACCAGCACCAGCTGTATTCCATCTACCTTACACACCACACACACATACCTGCCCTCAGCGTCCACACACTCCTGCATATGTTCATACCTGATACTCCTATGCACAATCATACTTACACCTCTAGAATGAGAGGAATGAGTTGAATGTAACGCATGGATCACCCAATTTTTATTCATCCAGTGTAAATTTTCTCCTGTCAAATGCGTTTCCTGAAGACAACATATAGCCGGCTGAAACCGCCCCAGATACTGAAAAATACACTGTCTTTTCCGTGCTTCAGCCATCCCTCTCACATTCCAGCTTAAGATTCTAATCGCCTGTGACATGGTAAAATTTTAAACCATATTTGAATCTCACACCCCATTCAGATAACACTCGCTCATAGTTCAAGACCCTAACCTTCCCCCCCAACCTTTTCCCTACCCCCCCACCCCCCTCCCTCCCTCTCATACTCAGGTTACTGTAGCTGGGGAAACCTTTCCCTTTCTTATCCACTTCCCACATTAAAACAAGGCAATCCGAGAGCAACATGCCCTTCAACCTACAATAAGCATAACAATTTATAACACTTTTCCTCAGGTAGAGAATCCTCCCCACAACTGAGAAATACATTTTACTATCATTACCGCCTGCTCCCTCCTCAGGAACTACCATTTGGTAGCATTACATAATACACTCCCTAACTGGTGCAACATTTAAAGCAATCCTAGAGTGTAAATGCATATATAACTTGAACATAAGAAACGTATATCTGCCTCCTTCAAGTGTCCAGGGCCCCACTTCTCAATTGTCGCTCGTGGACGTCCAGCCACTGCGTCGCCTCCTCCGGATCTTCAAAAAATCTGGTGGATCCCAATGCCACCACACGCAGTTTAGCAGGAAACAGCATAGCGTACTGGACTTGTAGAGCTCTCAGCCTTTTCTTTATATCCATAAATCTGCTTCTCCTCCGCTGCACTTCGTTGGAATAATCCGGAAATATGGATACTTTCACCCCATTCAGGACCATCTCCTCATTGTCCCTAGATTGTCGCAGGATAGTGTCCCGGTCTTTAAAATGGAGTATCTTCGCCAGTATGGGACGGGGAGGTCTGCCAGGCGGAAGCGGCCGCATGGGGACTCTGTGCGCCCGCTCCACCGCATATAATGAGGATAGACCTTTTTCATGAAATAATTGGTGCAGCCATTTTTCCACAAATTCGGTGGCATTATCCCCCTCCGTCTTTTCTGGCACACCCACAATCCGCAGGTTATTCCTTCTGGACCTGTTCTCCAGGTCATCTGTTTTGGCGTATAACGCCGCTATATCTTTAGCAGATGATTTTGCCGCCATTTGCATAGGCTGGATAACGTCCTCCATAGTGGACACCCTTTTCTCCAATTCAGAGGTGCGTTCTGTGATTTTGTGTAGGTCATGCCTAATTAAAGACACATCCGACCTCAGGCTGCCAACCTGTACTGTAAGCACCTTCAGTGTGCTGTTACAACTGGCCACAGCGGCCATAATATCTTTTAGAGTAGGCTCTGCTCCATCCACAACTTTAGGGCCTACCGCGCCTTTTGCCGGCCGTGCAGGGGTTAATGGCGGCCAATTTACCGCGTCCAGGGTCTCCCCGTCGGTGGATTCATCCTCTTGTCCAGAGGAAACCTGAGCGTCCATCTCCTTCTCCTCAGCCCAGTCTCCCCCAGCACTCTCCGTGCGAGCAAACCTGCTCAGCTTTGCGGCAGCCGTCTGTCTCGTCTTGGGCTGTAAGGCCGGCCCCTCTTCTTCCTCGGCGCCATGCCGACTCTCCTCTGGCCTGTCACAGCGCGGCCCTTTACCGGACTTTCTAGGCATGTCGGGACTCAAAAGATCAGCACCACACTCTCCTGTCTCCTCTCAACCACCAGGTAGGCAAGGATCTGCGAAATAGGGGGTTGCTACCACTCTAAGATCAGGATGTCTGCAGGAGCTCAGTGCGGTGCGACCTACTCCATGCGCTCTCAGGCCACACCCCCGGAAAGGTCACTCTTAATAAGATTTCTCCTCATGGATGTACCAGTCTGAAAAGAGGTCTTCTTGTCTCCTTAGGGATTTATGACAGGAGATAAGGGTGCTCTCCAGATGCAGCTGGTGCTAATTACCTCTACAGTTTGGTATTTATTAATGAAGCAGAAAATCTGTGATATCTATATACGCTTATAATCAACCTTAGTTTTGCATAAGAAAATCAATAAGACATATGTATCATTTTATATTGTTACGTATTATTCAGGACGTTTATGTATCTGTTATCATATATATATATATATATATTCCTAGGGACGCATATATTCCTATTATATGAAGAAGACAGTTTGGGTATGGACTTTGTTAATGAGTATCTGTAAAGATGTGGTGTTATTACTAACAATCAATTAACCGTTGGTGTAGCAGAGGAGGCACAGATCTCTCTGTGAGAAAACCAG
This sequence comes from Bufo bufo, assembly GCF_905171765.1. NCBI lineage: Eukaryota > Metazoa > Chordata > Amphibia > Anura > Bufonidae > Bufo > Bufo bufo. Next base: position 610,495,689 of record NC_053389.1, on the reverse strand, counting down.
GCTCATTAATTTTATTATCGGTCCCATAAACACCCCCAACCCTATACAGAACCTGATCTGGCAGCCATTTTACATTATGTGTTTTGCCAGTGTAGGGACAGGTTGCATTTTAGAGCAGGTACAGGCTGTTGGGAACTTAGGGACACAAAACACTAGCTAATAGGGCCACAAAAGTCCTTTTAAGGACTGGTAACGTTGTGCTATCGATAGGTGTGATACACAGAGGGGTATGATATACTTATAATATACTTTCTAACATAGAAAGTATATTATAGTGCATTTGCATGCTTCCAGAAAATACTGATTGAGGGCTGCGATCTATCAGCTTCCACAAAATAGTGATTGAGGTTTTCCATATACCTGCGTCCACAAAATTACTGCTTAAGGGTGATATACCAGCTTCAACTAACAACTGATTGAGGCCTGCCATATATCAGCTTCCACAAAATAGTGATAGAGGTTTTCCATATACCTGTGTCCACAAAATACAGATTGCGGGTTTTGATATACCTGCTTCAACTAACAACTGATTGAGGCCAGTCATATATCAGCTTCCACAAAATAGTGATAGAGGTTTTCCATATACCTGCGTCCACAAAATTACTGCTTGAGGGTGATATACCAGCTTCAACTAACAACTGATTGAGGCCTGCCATATATCAGCTTCAACTAACAACTGACTGAGGAATGCTATATATCACCTTCCACAAAATAGTGATAGAGGTTTTCCATATACCTTCGTCCACAAAATTACTGCTTGAGGGTGATATACCAGCTTCAACTAACAACTGATTGAGGCCTGCCATATATCAGCTTCAACTAACAACTGACTGAGGCCTGCCATATATCAGCTTCAACTAACAACTGACTGAGGCCTGCCATATATCAGCTTCCACAAAATAGTGATAGAGGTTTTCCATATACCTGCGTCCACAAAATACAGATTGCAGGTTTAGATATGCCTGCTTCAACTAACAATTGATTGAGGAATGCCATATATCAGCTTCCACAAAATAGTGATAGATGTTTTCCATATGCCTGCGTACACAAAATTACTGCTTGAGGGTGATATACCAGCTTCAACTAACAACTGATTGAGGCCTGCCATATACCAGCTTCAACTAACAACTGATTGAGGCTTGCCATATATCAGCTTCCACAAATACTGCTCTTTTCTAGGGACTTTGGCACAGGGTCGTTTTGAAAATGACAGGCAGAGGAAAAAGCAGGTCGTTCCGCAGGGGTGGTAGGGGTCGGGCAAGGGCACCAGGCCGGAGCCTAAGTGGGAAGTTGGAGAAGGTGCGTGCAATTATGTCAAAGGACGCACCAGAGTTGGTTGAGTGACTCACTAAGCCTTCAGCTTCTGCACCCTCCTCACTCTCTGCTGTGTGCACCCCCAAAGACACCACCACAACAAACACCATAGCCCCTCCACTTGAGTCAGAGGAATTATTTTCTCATCCATTCCCAGACCTTACCGATGCACAGCCATTCTTGGCATCGGATGAGGAAGAGGAGGTAGCAACGGCCGCCAGCAGTCTGACGACAGTACCCAGATCAGCCCAAGGAGGGTGGTCCCTGCTGTTGCTGCCTACTACGAGCTCTCTAATGTCAGTGTTGGTGAAGGTGACGATGATGACGTGTCAATGGAAGTCACGTGGGTGCCCACAAGAGAGGAAGAGGAGGGGAGTTCAGAGAAAGAGACGGAGCAGCAGATAAGGAGGAGAAGGAAGAGAAGCAGGCAGAACTCGCAGTGCACAGGAGGCAAAAAGCAGACTGCAAATGTATCTGGAGCGAGCCATCCACCATGCATGGTCACATCTTGCGCTCCCAGGACGCCGGCACATGGCTCCGCAGTGTGGGCTTTTTTTTAACGTGTCAGCTGCTGACAATAGTGTTGCCATCTGCAGCCTGTGCTGTCAAAGTCGCGGTAAGCCCAAAACTCACCTAGGGATGACCGCCTTAAGAAGGCACCTGGCCTCCCATCACCGAGCCCAGTGGGAGCAACGCCGTCAGAACCCACAAAGCCACACTCCTGGCGCTCCACGTCCTGCCTCTTCTCCTTCTCCTCCTATTTGTCCTCCACTCCACCGTGCCATCGTCGCGTTCATCTGGCACAAGGCAGGCTTCCGTGGCTCAAATGTTCGAGCGTAAAAAAATTATGACAACGGATAATCCTCTGGCCCAACGGCTGACCGCTGGCTTGTCGGAACTGCTAGCCCGCCAACTACTGCCATATAAATTGGTGGACTCGGAGGCCTTTAGAAAATTTGTGGCCATTGGCACACCACAATGGAAGGTCCCCGGAAGGAAGGCATCCCTGAACTATATGGCCACATTCAGCAGCTAGTTAATATCTCTCTGGCACACAGTGTCGGTGCCAAGATACTTCTGACCACAGACACGTGGTCTAGCAAACACAGGCAGGGAAGGTACATAACTTTTACTGCCCACTGGGTGAACCTTCTGACGGCCTCTTCTTCTCCTCCTCGGCTGACTCCTCCTTTTCCACTGCTACCGCCTCTTCCGCTGCATCCCCCAAGCTCCCCAGAACCTATTTGACGTGCCAGGTGAGACGTTGCCATGCTGTGCTGTGGCTGTTGTGCCTGGAAGCCAAGAACCACACCGGTCCTGCACTGCTTTCAGCTCTGCGGTCACAGGCCAATAAGTGGCTAACCCCGCTCAATTTGACAGTTGGTAAAGTGGTGTGCGACAACGGTGCCAATCTGCTGAGCGTGCTGAAACGGGGCAAAATGACACATGTGCCGTGCATGGCACATATCCTGAACTTAGTCGTGCAGCGATTCATTGCCAAATACCCCGGGGTCCAGGACGTCTTGCGGCAGGCCAGGAAAATCTCTGGCCAGATTTTACACGGCCATGGTTCGCCTTGCTGACGTTCAGCAGCGACACCACCTGCCCATCAGACGTCTGATTTGTGACAGCCCGACGTGCTGGAACTCCACCTTGTATATGCTTGATAGGATGCTCCAGCAGCAACGTGCCGTTAACGACTACCTGTACGAACTCTGCAGCAGAACAGGTTGTGGGGAGCTTGGTTTCTTTTCACCGCGACAGTGGCTGCACATGCGCGACGCTTCCAGACTTCTGCGGACATTTGATGAGACCATCGAACTGGTCAGTCACAGCCATGGCGCCATCAGTGACATCGTACCTTACGCCTTCTTTATAGAGCTTATGAAATTAGTTCACATTTCATTTGATGGTAAAAGGTGAATTGCGTTATGGATTCCGTTACCACGGACCATAACGCAATTCTATGACGGAATGCATAACGGAATGCCTTTAGAGGCATTCCGTTATTCAATCCGTCATAATAGAAGTCTATGGGCTGCAAAACAGATCCGTCCCGTTTCCGTTATAGCAGGTGCCGCAAGACAATTACAGTGCAGACTGACTAAGGCCGAGTTCAGATCTGTGAAATTACTAAACATCCACAGACACTAGTGACATGCTGCAGATTTTAAAATCCACACGGCAGGTCAATTTCTGCATGGAAAAAATATGCAAAGTGTACATAAGATTTGTCTAATCTCATTCACTCTGCTGGTACTTAGGTCCCTTTCACACGAGCGAGTTTTCCGCACGGGTGCAACGCGTGACGTGAACGCATAGCACCCGCACTGAATCCTGACCCATTCATTTCAATGGGTCTGTGTACATGAGTGTTTTTTTCATGCATCAGTTCTGCGTTGCGTGAAAATCACAGCATGTTCTATATTCTGCGTTTTTCACGCAGCCCTGGCCCCATAGAAGTGAAGGGGACTGTAGTTAAAAACGCATTGCATCTGCAAGCAATTGGGGATGCGATGCGTTTTTCACTGATGGTTGCTAAGAGATGTTGTTTGTAAACCTTCAGTTTTTTATCACGCGTGTGAAAAACGCATCAAAACGCATTGCACCTGCGCTGAAAAAACTGAACGCAATTGCAGACAAAACTGACTTGCAAAATGGTGCGAGTTTCACTGAACGCATCCGGACCTAATCCGTCACGCTCGTGTGAAAGGGGCCTTAGTGAAACTCGCACTATTTTGCAAGCAAGTTTTGTCTGCGATTGCGTTCAGTTTTTTCCGCGCGGGTGCAATGCGTTTTGATGCATTTTTCACGCACGTGATAAAAAACGGAAGGTTTACAAACAACATCTCTTAGCAACCATCAGTGAAAAATGCATCGCATGCGCACTTGCTTGCGGATGCAATGCGTTTTTCACTGAAGCCCCATTCACTTCTATGGGGCCAGGGCTGCATGAAAAACGCAGAATATAGAACATGCTGCGATTTTCACGCAACGCAGAACTGATGCGTGAAAAACAACGCTCATGTACACAGACCCATTGAAATGAATGGGTCAGGATTCAGTGCGGGTGCTATGTGTTCACATCACGCATTGCACCCGCGCGGAAAACTCGCTCGTGTGAAAGGGGCCTAACTGTTCCTTAGCTCTGGACAATAAATATCCAAGGGTTAAAACATAAAATAATGAATACATTGAATGGGATAATTCTGCGCTTTACACTAATCATAGTAATATTTTACAGAAATAACTAAAGTAAACAATATATATATCATACTGTATAGTACACCCCCCAGAATTAGTAAATTTGGTTTATTCCTAATTTCTTACGCGATACTTTATTATAGCTTTGGTGTGTACCACGTCCCTGCAGAGGGGAATCCAAGGCCCAGCCCTCCTCGGTGTCTCCTGATTTACACCGCCGAGTTTGTGTGTCACTGTTCGGACCTGGAAGTGCTGGGGATCCGGAACTATGTTTTCCCGAATAACGCGACCTGCCCGCGCTCTTCCCCGGGTCTTGCTCGGCCTAGGGCTCGCTGTAGCAGCGGCTCGAGTTGCGGAAGGGCCCCTGGAGGAAGACGGACAGAAAAGAAGGAAAACCCGCGAGGCCTACGTTACAGCTATAGAGAGGAGCAGGGACCTGCTGATGAGAGTGAAGGTACGACAGGGACCATAGCGCCAACATAGTCCGCAGCGCACGATGGGACAGGCGTAGTGGAATGTCGCAGGGAGAGGTCTGTGCGACATTCTACAATTGTCTCTCAGCACTCCCGGTATTAGTCCTGTGCCGTACCTGACTATGGGAGGCTACAAGACCTAATGTTTAGCATTTTCTCCTCCTTGTTGTGACAGAATCCTGAAGAGCCAGTCCCTATATTAAACCATTGATCTGTTGTATTACTTGTTGGGCCTTATGCACATCACCATCTAGGGCTATGTTCACACACCACCGGTAAACTGATCCATGCACACAGCGGTTTTTGTCCGTCCAAAACCTGGTTCTCATGCAGAATCCCATGATAGTCTATGGCAGGGGTAGGCTGGCAGCCTCCAGCTGTTGTGAAGCTACAACTCCCAGCATGCATACTTGCTCTGCTCTTCTTAGAACTCTAATAGAAATGAATAGAGCATGCTGGGAATTGTAGTTTCACAGCCGGAGTGCTGAAGGCCTTTTGCTGGCCTATGGGCTCTGGCAGTGAACGGCAATGCTGGATCTGGTGAACTCCGGCAGGCTTTTGTCTGCTGGATCCGTTTACCGGTGGTGTGAACGTAGCCTTAAGGCCTCATGCACACGGCGGTAGCCTGGCCAAGGCCGTATTGCGGCCTGCAAACAGCGGAATGGGTCCGCAATCTGGAGCTGCGGTGCAGAACGGATGGACGGAACCGTAGTGCTTCTGTCCGCGCCTCCGCACAAAAATAGAACATGTTAAGTTGAATGGGTCTGGAACCGTCCCGGGCGCCGCACAGACGTTGCCCCGTGCATTGGGGACCGCAGATTGCACATTTAGAAAATAGTGAAATTTTGCAAAATTTTCCGTGATTTTTTTTAATAAATAGATTTAGATATAATTAAAGGTTTACCATTAACATGAAGTACAATGTGTCACGAGAAAACTGTCTCAGAATGTCTTGGATAAGTAAGTGTTCCAAGGTCATCACCACATAAAGTGACACATGTCGGATTTGCAGTCCTTAACCACCTCCCGTCACACTAACGCCGATAGGCGTCAGGACGGTGGTGCTCTCAGGTCTCGATGACGCCAATAGGCGTCATCTCGTGAGCCGAGATTTCCTGTGAACACGCGCTCACAGGATCGCGAAGTAAACAAGTTGATCTACAGCCTTCCAGCGCTGATCATTCGCTGGCAGGCTGTAGATGCGATTTTTTTTAACATCAGAAAGGTATATTAGATGCTGTTTTGATAACAGTGTCTGATATACCTGCTACCTGGTCCTCTGGTGGTCCCTTTTCCTTGGATCGACCACCAGAGGACACAGGCAGCTCTGTAAGTAGCACCAAGCACCACACTACACTACCCCCCCCCCCCCCCCCCCCGTCCCGTCACTTATTAACCCCTGATCACCCCATATAGACTCCCTGATCACCCCCCTGTAAGGCTCCATTCAGACGTTCATATGTGTTTTGCGGATCCGCAAAACACGGACACCGGCAATGTGCTTTTCGCATTTTATGGATCCGCACATTGCCAGAACTATATAGAAAATGCCTTTTCTTGTCCGCAATTGCGGACAAGAATAGGACATGTTCTATATTTTTGCGGAACGGAAGTGCGGACCCGGAAGTGCAGATCCGCAATTCCGGATCCGAGCGGGACAAAGTCTGTCCCCATAGAAATGAATGGGTCCGCAATTCTGTTCCGCAAAATGCGAAACAGAATTGCGGACGTGTGAATGGGGCCTAGGGGCCCTTATCACTTCCAGTTAGTTAGCCACTTGTTAGGTAGTTAGCGCCCAGCCCACCGCACCGCAGTCACTGATTAGTCGCTGATTAGCGTCATCGCTGTCGCTAATCAGCACTAGTACTATATAGTATCTGTAAGTGATCAAGACTGATCGCAATCAGATCTATATCAGTACATTAGGGTCACCTTAGGCTCTACAAAAAACGTAGTGTTCGCCCGATCAGGCCTGATCTTGTGCGCACACTTGCGTTCAGTCCGCCCCACCGCAGTGACAGAATTAATTTTTTTCTGATCACTGCAAAAACACCGTAAAATCGCTGCGGCGCTATAAAGATCACTTTTGAGCTTTTTGGATCTTTATTAGCGATCGCAGCTTTTTATTTTTTTGCACATTTTTTGGCAGAGATTTTTTCATCCACATTGATCGATGCGAATGACGAAATCTGTGCCGTTCATTTTTTCTTTCAGCCCAGAGGCTGAACGGAAAAAAAAATCTCATTACCCGTATGCTAAATATAAGGCCTCATGCACACGACCTTGCCGTTTTTTGCGGTCCGCAAACCGCGGATCCGCAAAAAACGGAAGGCGCCCATGTTGACTTCCGCAATTTGCGGAACGGAACAGGCGCCGGCAATATAAATGCCTATTCTTGTCCGCAAAGCGCGGACAGGAATAGGACATGTTATATTTTTTTAGCGGGGCCGCGGAACGGAGCCACGGATGCCATGTGACCAATGAACGTAGTGCCGTGGCCTCTTCGTACAGCTGATCAGCGGGGGTCCTGGGAGTCAGACCCCTTCCATTCTCATTTTGATGGCATTTTCTGAAGGTAAGCCTTCAATATGTAAGTTTTGAAACAGTGACTTGATTGTTAACTACTCGTTTTTCTTGCTGCACCAGTTTTCATACATGTTCCTCAATGAATCCGGCGTAGAAGAATCACTGGGAGATCTGCCACGTGACCAGGCTGTTGGGTCTAAACCAAGAGTCTCGTACTCGGCCGCACATTTCCAGTGTTCATTTCAAATACGACACAATACAACATATTTGTAATACAAAAGGGAACCTGTGGGCACCAAAATGGCCCCTGAACTGCCGCAGCACCTTTATAGCTGATGCCATCTGATTTCTAATGATATGCTTGTCTAAATTGTCTGATGGGCATGAATGTTGTACAGCAACTTTTATGCCACGCCCTTCACGTTTGATTGATGGGCTTGTTCTTTTCAATCATACACGATTCCCGCTTGAGATCTTGTGAGAGCATGCGCAAGATCTCAAGAAGAATCTCGCATGAAGGAAATTAAAACAGCCCATCAATCAGACGCGGAAAGGGGGAGCAGCAAACCTGACTTCATTTGCATACAGCCGGTGGCGGAATAAAAGTTGTTTTACAGCAATCATGCCCATCGGACAACTAAGGGCTCTTTCACACCTGCGTTCTTTTCTTCCGGCATAGAGTTCCGTCGTCGGGGCTCTATGCCGGAAGAATCCTAATCAGTTTTATCCTAATGCATTCTGAATGGAGTGAAATACGTTCAGGATGCATCAGGATGTCTTCAGTTCCGGACCGGAACGTTTTTTGGCCGGAGAAAATACCGCAGCATGCTGCGCTTTTTGCTCCGGCCAAAAATCCTGAACACTTGCCGCAAGGCCGGATCCGGAATTAATGCCCATTGAAAGGCATTAATCCGGATCCGGCCTTAAGCTAAACGTCGTTTCGGCGCATTGCCGGATCCGACGTTTAGCTTTTTCTGAATGGTTACCATGGCTGCCAAGACGCTAAAGTCCTGGCAGCCATGGTAAAGTGTAGCGGGGAGCGGGGGAGCAGTATACTTACCGTCCGTGCGGCTCCCGGGGCGCTCCAGAGTGACGTCAGGGCGCCCCACGCTCATGGATGACGTGTCGCATGGATCACGTCATCCATGCGCATGGGGCGCTCTGACGTCATTCTGGAGCGCCCCGGGAGCTGCACGGACTGTAAGTATACCGCTCCCCCGCTCCCCGCTCCTACTATGGCAGCCAGGACTTTAATAGCGTCCTGGGTGCCATAGTAACACTGAACGCATTTTGAAGACGGATCCGTCTTCAAATGCTTTCAGTTCACTTGCGTTTTTCCGGATCCGGCGTGTAATTCCGGCAAGTGGAGTACACGCCGGATCCGGACAACGCAAGTGTGAAAGGGCCCTTAGACAAGCACATCATTAGAAAGCAGATGGCATCAGCATTAAGATACTGTAGGCAGTTGAGGGGCCATTTTGGTGCTAACAATAGAATATAGCACCACATACCTATTATACCCAGTGATGTATCTTCTGATGTAAACGTTCTCTTTCCTCATCTTCTCCATTCAGACCAGACCACCTTGACAACTTTTTTTCAGCCGCATCTTGTCTGCAGAGTTTTAGCCTAACCTAAGATTCTGTCTGTGCACAATCTTAGGTTCCTCACTTTTCATCATCATCCCCACTTCTCAACACCAACTCCAATTTCTGATGCCGCCTCAGTACTGTGCTGTGTTCCCCAATGACCACAAACACAATACTGCAAAAATAACAGTTCCATACCGATAGCACTCTCCCCAATACAAATAGAGCTCCCAAACCGCCCTCAATAGTAATAGTGCCCCCTGAAGTACCACCAATAGCTATGATGTCCCCTATAGAATTAAGAAGCCCCTATTGTGCCCCCAGTAGTAATAAGGCTGATCTATAAGGTAACCCTATAGAGTAGGGCTGAAACGATTACTCGATTGAATCAAGTAATGTGACAAAAAAAAAATCCTTGATGCAAATTTTTTGCATTGAGGATTCATTTGTGTCATGTGACCACGGAGCGGGAGTGAAGCGCTTGCTATTACTTACCGCTCCATGGTCACCTGCCGGCCCGCACTGCGCTGCACTTTCTTCCTGACACATCGTCAGGTCATAGTGCACGTAAGCGCGCATTATGACCCGACGCTGTGTGACATCAGGACGACAGTGCAGCGCGCTGAGAAGAAGATGGAGGAGCTGTGGAGTGGTGCCCCTACAGAAAAGGTAAGTACTGTCGCTGGGGTCATGGCTAGGAGGGGCAGATGGTGGCACTGGGAGGGCAAGCTGGTGGCACTGGGGGGGCAAGCTGGTGGCACTGGGTGGCAGCTGGTGGCACTTAGGGGGCAAGCTGGTGGCACTGGGGTGGCAGCTGATAATCGGGGGCAAGCTGGTGGCACTGAGGGGAAGCTGATGGCACTAGGTGGCAGCTCATGGCACTGGGGGGGGCAGTTGATGGCTTTGAGGGGGAAGCTGATGGCACTGAGGGGGCAGCTGGTGGCACTGGGGGGCAAGCTGGTGGCACTGGGGTGGAGGAGAGCTGAAGGCACTGTGGGAACGGAGCTGATTGCACAGGGGGATAGTGGTGCTGATAGCACTGGGGGGAACGGAGCTCATGGCACTGGGGGGAGCTGATGCACTTGGGCTGATCGCACGGGGGGAAAGAAGGGTGTTGGGGAGTGATGGCAGGGTGTCTGATGTGTTTTTATAAAGGTAAACAGTCTATTAATTCATTTTTTCTTATTAGATTACTCGATTAATCGCAAAATATTATCAATAGAATACTCGATTTCTAAAATAATGGTTTACTGCAGCCCTACTTTAGAGCCCTCAATAGTAACAAAGCCCCTATAGTGTCCCCAGTAGCTATAGTGCTCTTTATAGTGGCCCCAGTATATTTTATGTCCCCTGTAGTAGCTTCAGTAGTTATAATGCGCCCCTTTAGTGTCCCCAGTATTCATAATGCCCACTCTGCAGTCCCTTATGTAGTTATAATGCCCTTCTGCAGTCATAACCCCCTATATTATAATGCCCACCTGTAAAATGCCTCCTATATTATAGTGCTCCAGCCTGTATTAATGCATCCAGTAGTGCCCCATGTATTATAATACCCCCACCTCTGTAATGCTCCAGAGTTACCCCCAGTAACGCCTCATCAATTATAATGCCCCCCCTGTAGTGCTCCTGATTGTCTCATGTATTATAATTCTTCCCCCCGTAGTGCTCCGGCCTGTATTACTGCCCCAAGTAGTGCCTCATGTATTATTATGCCCCCCGTTGAGTGCTTCATTCTGTATTAATGATCCTAAGTAGTGCCCCATGTATTATAATGCCCCTCCTAGTGCTCCGGCCTGTATTAATTCCCCTAGCAGTGCTCAGTGTATTATAGTGCCTCCCCCTAAGGTGCCATGTCCTGTATTAATGACCCCAGTAATGCCCTATGTATTATTATGCCCCTCCTAGTACTCCAGCCTCAGTAATGCCCTATGTATTATTATGCCCCTCCTAGTACTCCAGCCTCAGTAATGCCCTATGTATTATTATGCCCCTCCTAGTACTCCAGCCTCAGTAATGCCCTATGTATTATTATGCCCCTCCTAGTACTCCAGCCTCAGTAATGCCCTATGTATTATTATGCCCCTCCTAGTACTCCAGCCTCAGTAATGCCCTATGTATTATTATGCCCCTCCTAGTACTCCAGCCTCAGTAATGCCCTATGTATTATTATGCCCCTCCTAGTACTCCAGCCTCAGTAATGCCCTATGTATTATTATGCCCCTCCTAGTACTCCAGCCTCAGTAATGCCCTATGTATTATTATGCCCCTCCTAGTACTCCAGCCTCAGTAATGCCCTATGTATTATTATGCCCCTCCTAGTACTCCAGCCTCAGTAATGCCCTATGTATTATTATGCCCCTCCTAGTACTCCAGCCTCAGTAATGCCCTATGTATTATTATGCCCCTCCTAGTACTCCAGCCTCAGTAATGCCCTATGTATTATTATGCCCCTCCTAGTACTCCAGCCTCAGTAATGCCCTATGTATTATTATGCCCCTCCTAGTACTCCAGCCTCAGTAATGCCCTATGTATTATTATGCCCCTCCTAGTACTCCAGCCTCAGTAATGCCCTATGTATTATTATGCCCCTCCTAGTACTCCAGCCTCAGTAATGCCCTATGTATTATTATGCCCCTCCTTGTACTCCAGCCTCAGTAATGCCCTATGTATTATTATGCCCCTCCTAGTACTCCAGCCTCAGTAATGCCCTATGTATTATTATGCCCCTCCTAGTACTCCAGCCTCAGTAATGCCCTATGTATTATTATGCCCCTCCTAGTACTCCAGCCTCAGTAGTGCCCCATGTATTATAGTGTCCTCTGTGTAGTGCCCCAGTCCTGTATTAATGCCCACTGTAGTGCTCCAGCCTGTATTAAGGCCCCTAGTTGTGCCCACATATAAAAAAACAAAACAAAAAAAAAACCTCATCTGACTCCCGCTTCCCGCTGTCGTCTGCAATGCAGGCCTCTTCCGGCCTGTCTCTGATGTCATTGTAACCTCCTGCGCCGGATCTTAGGTGGCACAATGACATTGTCACGGATACAGGCTTTTGTGACCACGTTGTGGTGCCACCTGAGACCCTCCGGCGCAGGAGGTTGCGGTGATGTTATCACAACCTCCTGTGCCATTCTACTGCCTCATAGGCTTCAGGCCTACTTCCCTCTTCCCCATGTTATGCTCTGGGGCTGAAAATTGTCCTTGCATTGTGTTCCACTGCGTAACTTTGAAAACTCTGCAGAAAAATCAGCAAAAAAAAAAATCCATCTGGATTATGTTGCGGATTTTTCGCACTGTTTCCCACTGCAGAGTCATTTTCCCATTGAATTGAATGGAGAGATTCTCATACAAGAAATCCACAACTTTGTAAAAATCTTCACCGCCGGAGTTTTGGCAGAAATTTCCACCGCGTGTGAGGGCACCCTAAATCTTCTCCATTCACTCCTCCTTCACCCTCATCCTTCTGAATCTGACCTGTCATCCAGCAGTATTCACCACACTCCATCCAGTCAGAAGCACAAGAGATATCGGCTGGTGGCGGCTCATGCTGCGCTATATCTACTCCCGTATTGTGTTAATATTGTACAAATCAAGCACTTATTACCTTCTGTGTCACCCCTATGTCCTTATAGATTGTAAGCTCTTGCGAGCAGGGCCCTCATTCCTCTTGTTTGTAAAGCGCTGCGGAATATGTTGGTGCTATACAAATAAAGATTATTATTACTACTATTCAGGATGAAGTGGGATCTCCGGGCATAGTTGTCGGCGTTTCTGTAGACGGACAAGCTGTTTGGTCAGAAGGTAAGTGTCACACATCTGATTATTAACCTAACATTACACAGGTCTCATGATGGAGGCAAAACGCCCAAAGCCATTTGTTTTGGTAAAACACAATTACAACCGGATTTTCCTAGGAAAACGGTAGTGATAAATGAGATACAGAAAGCTCATTGTGTTATGCAGCCTGATCCAATATTATTGTGTTCACAAGAAGCCCGGGTCTGTTTAGCTTGTTCTCCACATATTCATCATACGTTGCAGTGAAATGTGGATTTGCTTGGTAACACATTTAAAGGGGTAGTCCTAAAAATACAACCTCTGTCCATAAGCTCTAAATGAGGTCCTCCTCTTAGGACCCACAAGTGAAGGGGAAAGCTGTGGACGACCCCACGTTGTGAAATATGTGACCTTGTAAGACATGGGCATGCTCATTCCTCGAAAGCGGGGGTTACTCTTTCCAATATTCGGAGATTGGGAGCCTGACCTGTTGTAGGAGCCCCTCGTGACCTATCCACTTTTTTTGATAAATGCTGATTTAAGGGAAAGAGGCTTGTTTTAGTGTTTAAAATGAAAATAAATCTCTGCCTAGACTAACTGGTTATATTCCTATAAATGTTTGCAGTAAAAAGCCAGAACATTAAGGGTTTGTAGGGGAGTTAAGACCGCTGTAAGACTTCAGATTATTTGTGAAATCTTCTAATCACTTAAGCAGGAGTGAATGCTGTGCTTCTTTCCTATAGGGCTTGGGTTTGCCGATGTGGAGAACCGGATTCCATGTTCACCAGACAGTGTCATGCGTGTAGCCAGTATCAGCAAATCCTTTACTATGGCGGCAGTGGCCAAACTGTGGGAGGAGGGTCGGCTAGATCTAGATGCACCAGTGCAGAAGTATGTACCGGAGTTCCCAGAAAAAGAGTTTGAAGGTGAAAAGGTGTGGACAGTGCCAATATTAATTTACTGTTAGGAACAAAGCAGTAAAGTAGTGAAATTCTGCCAGAAGGGCTTTGTAACCTTCTCTGAACACAAAGATACTGCTCTTCTCCGATACTCAGTTTATTATATGTGCTTAGATAGATACACATTTACATATCTGAAAATGGCAGACATAGCCATTGGAGTACAAACGCCATCCGAGGATTTTTCCGTTTTCACATAAACCCTGGAAAATGTCAGGAATCTCAGGTCCGGAGATTTACTGGAGTTGCCCTTTCACACGTGAGATGTTCCTGTTGCATAGGCATGGGGTGGGTACTTCAACACGCCCTCTGGGATTTTGCGGAACACTGCTGTGTTCACACATGCACTAACTTGGACAGAAGCCGGAGTTAGTACTAGGCTCTAGCGAGGAAAAGTCTGGGTAAAGTCCTCCGAGTAAACTCCAGAACATATTTGGGTTACCCTGCATGTGTGAATGGGGCTGATGAGAGTGGATATTTTTGGGTGAAGAAGCTGACTTTTGTAAGAGCATATGGATCTATATCCAACTTCTTTTTTATATTCATTAACAGGGGCGGACTGGGACCTTACAAAATGGCCCCGTTGTGTAGTCCAAATTGATGGAAGGCAGGGCCAGCAATACCATATTGTGGCACATTATACAACCCCAACAGAGCCAAATACCACAGTCCATCACAAAATACTGCCAGCAGCACAAAATAAATTCCCAGAAACTTCCACTGGCCGGCCGTGAGGAGGGACCAGGCGGCCCCCTGGGAAATTTCCCTGTAAGGTCTATGGCCAATCCGCCCCTGTTAGTTGACATATTTGACCTACATAAGAAGATAGCCTGTATCAGGCGATAATGCCTGACCTGACATAATGCATGGGGAGATGCAGGGGTAACACAGGGTAGTCTGACCACTGCCACTGGACACAGCCGCATGACAAATGTGGTGTCAACCTGAAAGAAATAAGGAAACAAAAGGAGAAAAACAGAAAAGAGATTTTACTGGGAGTCAGTTTTCCCCCCCCGTTATTTTAAGGGCTCATGCACACAAACGTATTTTCTTTCCGTGTCCACTCCATTTTTTTGCGGACCGTATGCAGAACCATTCATTTCAATGCGTCTGCAAAAAAAAAAACTGAAGTTACTCCGTGTGCATTCTATTTCCGTATGTCCATATTTCTGTTCCGCAAAAAAATAGAACATGTAACATAGTACATAAGGCCGAAAAAAGACATTTGTCCATCCAGTTCAGCCTGTCATCCTGCAAGTTGATCCAGAGGAAGGCAAAAAAAAACCTGTGAGGTAGAAGCCGATTTTCCCCACTTTAGGGGAATAAAAAATTCCTTCCCGACTCCAATCTGACAATCAGAATAACTCTCTGGATCAACGACCCCTCCCTAGTAGCTGCAGCCTGTAATATTATTACGCTCCAGAAATACATCCAGGCCCCTCTTGAATTCCTTTATTGTACTCACCATCACCACCTCCTCAGGCAGAGAGTTCCATAGTCTCACTGCTCTTACCGTAAAGAATCCTCTTCTATGTTTGTGTACAAACCTTCTTTCCTCCAGACGGAGAGGATGTCCCCTCGTCACAGTCACAGTCCTGGGGATAAATAGATGATGGGCTAGATCTCTGTACTGACCCCTGATATATTCATACATAGTAATTAGATCTCTTTTTTCTAACGTGAATAACCCTAATTTTGATAATCTTTCAGGGTACTGTAGTTTCCCCATTCCAGTTATTACTTTAGTTGCCCTCCTCTGGACCCTCTCCAGCTCTGCTATGTCTGCCTTGTTCACAGGAGCCCAGAACTGTACACAGTACTCCATGTGCGGTCTGACTAGTGATTTGTAAAGTGACAGGACTATGTTCTTATCACGGGCATCTATGCTCCTTTTGATGCAACCCATTATCTTATTGGCCTTGGCAGCAGCCGCCTGACACTGGTTTTTGCAGCTTAGTTTGCTGTTTATTAAATGTCCTATTATAATCCGCATTACGGACAAGGATAGTACTGTTCTATCAGGGGCCAGCTGTTCTGTTCCGCAAAATACGGAATGCACACGGACGTCATCTGTATTTTTTGTGGACCGCAAAATATATACGGTCGTGTGCATGAGCCCTAAGAATGAGAATGGGGGCTATGCCTGCTCCCTTGGTAGCTACATGGACTCCATACAAGCATAGTATACCATATGTGTGTTCCTCTTTAGGGTGCCTTCACAAGTGGTGGAATAACCTGCCAGTAAATACGCAGGTGCGGGTTTCATCCCCCATTGAAATGAATGGAAGCATTCTCCCTTAGAAAAGCCGCACTGCATCATTATATACACAGCAGAACACAGGGCAGCCATTGACACTTGGCCCCATAGGAAGTCTCTATGTGGCTATTTTCTGGCGGATTTGTCCACCACATGTGACGGCACCCTTAGAAGCACATCATTTGACGGTTCTTTTTCTGGTTAATTAATTTCATAGATTTTCTTAAATTGTGGCTATTTCACTTCCAGGTGACAATAACCACCAGGTTGTTGGTGTCACACCTAAGTGGTATCAGACATTATGAAAAGGATATCCAGAAAATCAGGAAGAAAATAGGGAAGAAATCCTCAGAAGCGAGTGTGTCAGTTGTGAGTACCTCAGAGAAAACCCCTCCGGAGGATACCGAATCAAGTAAAGCAGAGGAGCCGCACAAGCTCAAGCCGCTGGATACTGCAAAATCCCAGAAAAGGGCATCTTTGGAACCTGAGGAGTTCTATATTAAGGACAAGTTCAACAGTGTGATAGACGCTCTAGGACTTTTTAAGACTGATCCTTTGGTGTTTAAACCTGGTAGGTGACTTGATATTGCACGGTACATGGAACATTGATATTATACGATTTGAGGGTTATGGGTGCAGCTACATATGTCTCTTATTCACCTTCACTTTACAATGGCACATACTGTGATATATACTGCTTTTGAAGGCCCTAGGATAGTATAGCAGCTTATATTAAAGGGACTGTCCGGGATTTTATTTGTTTTTTAAATTCCTACCCTCCTTCGGTATCTGAGAAGAGATTTATACTTACTGTACTGGCTCCCCTCCGTTCCAGCTATGTGCCTCCTTGGCTGTCACCAATGCATTTTTAGTCCCGCCATCAGCTTCCACACAGACAGGGTCACATGCAGCGCTGCAGCCAATCATTGGCCTCAGTGTTGATGTGTCCCCAAGCAGTACATGAACCAGCAGTGATGTACTGCTTGCATACACATCATCGCTGAGGCCAGTTATTAGCTGCAGCGGGGCACATGACCCACCAATCATAGTTACCGATTGGTGGAGGAATTAAAGAGGTTGTCCGAGTCTTTAATACTGATGCCCTATACTCAGAATAGGTCATCAGTATGTGATTGGTGGTATTTTAAGAGTCTGCGGCGCTCCAGTGAGTATTGCAAACTCCTTGGAGCTTACTAAGCACAATGCCGTCCATTGGACCGAGGCTGTGCTTGATATTGCAATTCAGTCCCATTCACTTGAATGGGACTGAGCTGCCCCTAGGCCATGTGAACGATGAATGTGATGTCACTGGCCTCTGCACTCCACCAGCTAATTGGTGGGGTTGCCGGGAGTCAGACCCCCACCAATCAGATACCCCCTCCAGTATTAAACACTTGGACAACCTGTTTAAAGGAAAAAAAAAATATCTGGATAAATGGGCTGTCCAAGGGCTCAAATGCACCAAGCACAACACAGACCTCAATAAATAATATTTTACACTGTCCTTATCCTGTCCAGACCTGAGCTATAGAGTAAAATATACAGACTACAGGGGTCATTTATTAAACTGGAGTAAAGTAGAACTGGCTTAGTTGCCCATAGCAACCAATCAGATTCCACCTTTTATTTTTGACAGCTCCTTTGGAAAATGATAGGTTGCTATGGGCAACTAAGCCAGTTCTACTTTACACCAGTTTGATAAATGATCCCATACGTCTCTAGCGATACAAGATGTACACTGTTGTAATAGCAATAATGATTATCACTGGAGAGGAATGTCTAATATATTTCTGACAGATTCAGCCACTTTTCAGACTGATGTAATACCAGGGATTGTTTGTACCCACATTATGGATGGAACACCCAGACCTTCCGTGGTTCTTCAGAACCAGAGGTAAAGGGTTCTGCAGTACAGGGGGTTCAGCCCTTAATACTGGAGTAATAAAGCACCCATATTATATCTGTCTAAAAGTTGCCTTAGTTGATGCATTATATGAGGAAACCGCAGCACTCCATGTCATAGTGGCCGGGCAGCTGGTGAATAAAGGATCACTATATTGTCACCATGACATGCAGTGCTGCACTTTTCTTAATTTCTGAAGGTCTAGTTTGGGGCTCACAAGCTACAGCCTGAGGGCTCATGCACACAAACGTATTTTCTTTCCTTGTCTGTTTTGTTTTTTATTGCGGACCGTATGCGGAGCCATTCATTTCAATGGGTCCGCCCAAAAAATGGAAGGTACTCCGTGTGCATTCCGTTTCCTTATTTCCATTAGGGATCGACCGTTTTACCGATATTATCAGCCGATATTCAGGATTTTTAACGTTATCGGTATCGGCATCTATTTTGCCGATATTCCGATAACGTATTGGGAACAAGAATCGCGCTGCTGTCAGCGCTCGCCGTGTTCCCTCAGCAGCACAGGGGAGAATGAAGCAGTGTCTCCCTCCCCCCTGTTCTGTTGCTGCTGCTGCCACCAATGAGAGGAGGGAGGAGAAGAGAAGGGGAGGGGCTGTGGCCGCTGCCACCAATGAGAGGAGGGAGGAGAAGGGGAGGGGCTGTGGCCACTGCGCCACCAATGAAGATAACTCTCTTATTCATTCAAATTCAACAGGAGGCGGGAGCTGGCTGCAGAATCACATAGCCGGCTCCCGACCTCTATGACAAGTAGCTGCGATCTGCGGTAGTTAACACCTCAGGTGCGGCACCTGAGGTGTTAACTACCGCAGATCGCAGCTACTTGTCACAGAGGTCGGGAGCCGGCTATGTGATTCTGCAGCCAGCTCCCGCCTCCTGTGTATGAATTAATGAGTTATCTTCATTGGTGGCGCAGTGCGCCCCCCCACCCCCCACCCCCCAAACCCCAGTATTAATCATTGGTGGCGCAGTGTCCCCCCAGTAATCATCATTGGCGGCAGTGGCCACAGGGTCCCCTCTCCCCTCCTCCTCACTGGCAGTTCTGATCGGAGCCCCAGCAGTGTAATGCTGGGGCTCCGATCTGTTACCATGGCAGCCAGGACGATATTGAAGCCCTAGCTGCCATGGTAACATCCCTGATGCTGTGTGCACAGAGCAGCAGGGACAGTGTGAGGTCCTATTCACCCTGATAGAGATAAAGGGATGTAAGTCAATGGGGACGGATCCGTTTGATGTTGACACAATATGGTGCAATTTCAAACGGATCCGTCCCCCATTGACTTTCAATGCAAAGTCAGGACGGATCCGTCTGACTAACAATTAGACTTAGATTTTTTTCTGAAATATAATGCAGACTGATCCGTTCTGAACGGATACCATCGTTTGCATTATAGGTGCGGATCCGTCTGTGCAGATACCAGACGGATCCGCCCCGAACGCAAGTGTAAAAGTAGCCTAAGTTGTATGTTTGAACTCGGTTCATGAAGGTATCTGTGTATAAAGTGCTGAGTGGCATTGTGACAAAGTGTCTTCTTTCAGAAAATATATGAGGAAGGGGGTAGTAAGATTTTTTTTATTTTTGTAATTTAGGTTTTATTTGTACATGTCAAAACTGTGAAAATTGTCCTGGCGACCAGGGGTTTAAAATGTCCAGGTACTTCTGATAAGGAAAGCGTTTTTTCAGGAAAATGTGGACGACTGGCACTTACATCCAAGCTTCCTTTTCCATGGGTGCCTGCCTATAGCTAGCAGCAATCCACCATATGGCAAGTTGTTCAGCACTCATTAAGGCCTATTGCACACGACCGTATGGCTTTTTCAGTGTTTTGCGGTCCGTTTTTCACGGATCCGTTGTTCCGTTTTTTGTTTCCGTTGTGTTTCCGTTTCTGTTCCGTTTTTCCGTATGGCATATACAGTATACAGTAATTACATAGATAAAATTGGGCTGGGCATAACATTTTCAATAGATGGTTCAGCAAAAAACGGAACGGAAACGGAAGACATACGGATGCATTTCCGTATGTGTTCCGTTTTTTTTGCGGACCCATTGACTTGAATGGAGCCACTGAACGTGATTTGCGGGCAATAATAGGACATGTTCTATGTTAAAACAGAACGGGAAA
Organism: Bufo bufo; assembly: GCF_905171765.1. Lineage (NCBI taxonomy): Eukaryota > Metazoa > Chordata > Amphibia > Anura > Bufonidae > Bufo > Bufo bufo. The sequence goes on along the minus strand of NC_053389.1, from coordinate 610,475,552 downwards.
ACGGAAATACGGAAACGGAATGCATACGGAGTACATTCCGTTTTTTTTTGCGGAACCATTGAAATGAATGCTTCCATATACGGACCGTATACGGAACGCAAAAAACGGCCAGTAAACGGGGAAAAAAAACCAGCCGTGTGCAGGAGGCCTTAGGCTACATTAAGACATGTCGTAGTTTTATTCTGTCCACCTCCGGCCCTCCCCCATTATAGTCAATGGGATCGGAGTGGACTTCCAGCGGCATGGTGCACTAGCGGCAGCACAGATCCGGCATGCTGTTTACCCGCCGGAACAGCCTGCCGGAGAAGGCTGCCGCTAGTGTGAAACTAGCCTTATTTTCATTTTCATGTTCCGATGACTGGGAGTGATTAAATGTGTGATCATTCATTCCCCTGCCCCCCACCCCCAATACCTTTTCAATAGTGGCCGCAGCACATCTGCTATTTTGCACAGTGAGATGTGCTGCAAAGAAGTGATAATTTTCAAGCCCTCATAAAAGATGGGATGAAACTGAAAATATTTTTATTTTGTCACTGCTCGCCTATTTCTTCAATCCCTATTAAGTTTGTCGTTTCCTCTGTAGGTTCACAGTTCCTATATTCTACCCATGCATGGACATTATTAAGTGCTGTAGTCGAGCGTGCCTCGGGACGCAAGTTTCTGGAGTATATGCAGCAGATGTTTAAAGATCTGGGCATGAGAAACACTCTTCCTGAGGAACATGAACCGATTATATACAACAGAGCAAGGTATGTGCAGTTCAAGCAGAAAGGAGAGAAAACATATGCAGCAAAAAATGCCTCAGCCGCCAAATAATTTATTATTCCTAATACATAATACTCTTAGTGCAGATTCACTGCAAACTACACCCCGATACACAGAAGTGATGAAAGCTGATGCATTTCTGTAACAGATTAAAGGGGTTATCCAACACCCATAATGCCCAGCCCCTTATACCGGTTATACTTACCCTGCTCCCTGGCACCCGCACTGCCTCCGCTGCCCACAGCCTCCCTAGCATCATGGGTGACGCTATGGAGGCTCGTCCCCGTCGGGGCCTGCTATTGGCAGGTCCCGCCCCGCGCTGGATGTTTTGATCCGCGCAATAGGGAGATGCAGCGGCAGCCGTGCAGGCATCAGGAGCGACGCGGGTGCCAGGGTAAGTATAACCTGTATGAGGTGTCCAGGCATTTTGGGGGGCATTATAGGAGTTGGATAACCCCTTTTAAGCATGCTTGCTTTTCTATGTGGAACATTTCTAAAACTCTGTTCACACGTGTTGTGCTGTAATTTCATATGGATTTACAGTGCAGAATCTGCTCCACAAATCTGCCACTGGCAGCCTCACAGTAGTTTTCAGTAAGAGATAATTCTGAACATGTGAGCAAATGTAAGCTTTTATATACCGAGTCAGTGCAAAGTAGTCCAAGGAACAGGATCCATATTCTTGGAATTATGGCCAGACGTTTATTCATAGGTCTCCTAGTGTATTGTATGGTATTTTTCTACTTTCTGTGTGTACTGTACATCGCACAGCTTTGTGGCTGGAAAGCTCCCTGCTCACACTAGTATGCTTTCTTATTCTTTGTAATAAGAGAATTGCGTAGTTATATCTGATTCTGTCACAGATTCAGACTTGTTGACTCAGCTGTTGGACGCCTAGGGGGGCTGGAAATTTGGAGAGCAATAAGGCCTCATGCACACCACCATATTTGGATCTGTGCCCCATCCACATTCTTTGTGGATCACAGGCAGACCCATTCATTTCTATGGGGTCACAAGAAATGTGGACAGCACAAAGATGTTATCAGTGTGCTGTGTGCATTCGTGTGGTCGTTCCGCAAATTATAGAACATATTATATTGTCTGTTTTTGCGTACAAGAATAGGCATTTCTATAATAATGACTGAGGAATCTGCCTGCAGGATGCACACGGTCGGTATCTGTATTTTGTGGATTCACGATTCGCAACGCCCATGTGCATATGAGGCTTTACACAAAGGAACCTGAAGATCTCTTTCATTATATGGTAGTACTGAAAAGAAACAAGCGGAACTGTACATCAAGCGCAGTACCCCTCTGAATCTTACGTCTCATCCCATCCAAACTGACAGTATGAGTAGTTATTGATGGGTATCAGAATGACGTGTGAGGGTGAGTTTTATGTTCATAGATTAATGCACCTTTTGGATCATTCACTTGCCATTGCCTAGTACCTTCTTTACTGGTCTGCGACATAATTCCTGTAGCTTTCAGTAAAGCGCCTCCCACCCCAGGCACAGATGTATGAGGAATCCTTCAGCATGAAGGAATGCTGGGAGCAGTGGTCAAGAAACCACAAAAACATGCCACAATCATGAATTTTTCTCTAAGTCTGCACAATAAATGTGTGTCCTGGAGTGACCCTCCCAACAAAGAATGTGCATACAGCGGCCGGTAGTGTTCTGAAACTACTTCCACCCTTTAGGCTACAGTTACACGACAAGGCAAACCGTTTTTTACCCTTGCCTTTCTGAGAAACGTTCCCCATCAATTGTATAGGGCCATCGTTCTGTGAAAATAGACAACATAGGACATCCTATTTTTTGATGGCCATTATTTATGGGCTGTCAAAACGTATCCCAACTGATGGCATTTGTAAGACTGATCAGGATCCTGATCAGTCTTACAAATGCATTGAAATGCCAGATCCGTCTCTCCGGTGTCATCCGGAAAGTCTTCCAGATTTTTGGCCGGAGATAAAACCGTAGCATGCTGCGGTATTATCTCCGTCCTGAACAGTCAAAAAGACTGAACTGAAGACATCCTGATGCATCCTGAACGGATTACTCTCCATTCAGAATGCATGGGGATAAAACTGATCAGTTCTTTTCCGGTATAGAGCCCCTAGGACGGAATTCTATACCGGAAAATAAAAACGCTAGTGTGAAAAGTACCTTTTATAGGGGGAGATGTATCAAAAATGGTGGAAAAGAACCAATCTGATTGCACCCTTCCTTTTGAAGAGGCCTTTTGGAAAATTTGCATATCTCAAATATGTCTGAGGGCCTGAAAACTGAATGAAGCTCTTAAGCCGCTCACTGGGAACCACTGTATTAGGGAATTTGATTTATAGTCATTTGCTAATGCATACATTTCAGCTGAGGAACAGTTCAGAAGACAGGTTTTGCAATGTTACAATCTTTTTGCATCAGTTATCTTTTGTTTCCATATTTTCCTTTCAGCCTCCCAGTTTCACTGATACAATGTATAAATCTGTGATGTTATTGCCCCCTGCTGGCTATGCTGTGCATCTGCATTTTTTTGTTACAGACAAGCATACATTTAAAGAGGTTGTCTGAGATAATTAGAAATCTCTTTAGCCATTGCTGTTCTCTGCGGGACTGGTCCGGTCCTCCTGCTGCTGGTTTACAGATACAGCAGACCACTGCAGCCAATTACGTACCGTAGACCTGGACAACATCGGTGCAGCCAATCACCAATAATATTTTTCTATATAGGAATCCTTTTGTATGAACGCTTCACTATGAAATGATCATAGCACATGATTCACATCATTTATCTTCTGAAACCTTCCACAAAATACTTCCCTTTATGAAGCTTGTTTTTTTGCAGAAGCGTTTCATTTTGTACTAGTGAATTAGTTTCGTTAACCTCTTCATTACCAGGAAATTTTCAGTTTTTGTGTTTTCATTTATTTTTTACTCTGTCTTCCTGGAACCCTAGGTTTTTTTTTTTTTTTTTTTTCTGTTCACGTAGCTTTACGAGGGCGTTTTTTTTTGTGGGATAAGTTGTACTTTGTAATGGCACCATTTACTATTACAGACAATGTAGTGGGAAGATGGAGAAAATTCCAAATGGGGTGGAATTGAGAAAAAAAAAAATTCCACCAGTGTTATGGGTTTTGTTTTTACAGTGTTCACCATGCTATAAAACTGACCCTTGCTCTTCATTTTCTGGGTCAGTATGATTACAACTATACCACATTTATATAGTTTTTTTTTATATTATTACTACATTTATATATATATATTTTTTTTTAATAAAATAATTCTGACTGACAGAGATGTGCAGAGTTTCCATGGCAAAATCCACATATATTGCATGCGGATTTGTAATGGATTTCACCCTGTGCATTGTAAGACCTCTTTCACACTAGCTTTACGGATTGCCTCAGAATACATTCAGTGAAACTTGCGCGATTTTGGGACCAAATTATTTCAGTTTATTCTGTGATTGCGTTCAGTGGTTGCTTTTTTTCACGCAGATGCTATCAGTTTTTCATACACGTAAAAAAATAATAATAATTACAAACATCTCCTAGCAACCATTATCAGTGAAAAACGCTTTACATCCAGATGTAATGCGTTCCCTACAGAAGCCCCATTCACTTCTATGTGACCAGGGCTGCGTGAAAAATGCAGAAAATAGAACATGATGCAATTCTCACATAACACAGAGCTGATGCATGAAAAACAACGCTCATGTACACAGACCCATAGAAATGAATAGGTCAGGATTCGGTGCGGGTGCAATGCGTTCAATTCACGCGTTGCATCTGTACGGAACACCCACTCATGTGAAGGGCCTAAAAGCTAAGTTCACATGTTGCACATTTGTAGCGGATGCAGGGCCGGTGCAAGGATTTTTGCCAACACAAGCATCCGTGTTGTCACATTTCTCTCCCCCCTCCATCCGTGTTGTCACATTTCTCTCCCCCCTCCATCCGTGTTGTCACATTTCTCTCCCCCCTTCATCCGTGTTGTCACATTTCTCTCCCCCCTTCATCCGTGTTGTCACATTTCTCTCCCCCCTTCATCCGTGTTGTCACATTCCCCCCCCCTGCCACATACATTTCTCCCTGCGGACCGCACAGACAGACTACTCAGAGACATTTGTCCACACAGTTACTCACCACCAACAGCTCCAGTCTCCAGACCTCCGCTCCCCAGTCTACACCAGTTGCTGCTGCCTGCCGCCGTTGCAGCGCCACTCGGCAGTCACACACCCCTGACCCGTGACTGTCTGTGTTGCCGATGCCGTGCTGCTGCTGAGCCTGCGTACGGAGGTGAGGGCCGGGGGCCGCACGGCACACCTTCAGGCTGGGGCGGGCGGCCGACCCCCATCCCCGTACAGTATTAGAATGTATTGGCTCCGATGAGCCAAAGGTATTGCCTTGAGAAGTCTCGCGAGACTTCGCTCAATAACTTCATTAATTTGTACTGTAAAAAAACATTTCCCGAACTCTGTTTCAGTTCCAAGTGGTACCTTGGAACCGAACCAGAGTTCGGAAACGTTTTTTTTACAGTACAAATTCATTTATAAAGTTATTGCGCGAAGTCTCGCGAGACTTCTCATCAGTGTAAGGCCTCTCTTTTTTACTTTTCGTTCCGTTTTTTGCGTTCCGTATATGGAACTATTCATTTCAATGGGTCCACAAAAAAAATGGAATGTACTCCTTATGCATTCAGCTTCAGTGCCGTTCAAAGATAGAACATGTCCTATTATTGTCCGCATAACGGACAAGGATAGTACTGTTCTATTAGGGGCCAGATGTTCCGTTCCGCAAAAAACGGAATGCACACGGATGTCATCCGTATTTTTTGCGGATCCTTTTTTTTTGCAGATCACAAAATACAGAAAAAGCCATACGGTCATGTGCAATAGGCCTAAGGCCCCTTTCACACTGGCGAGTATTCCGCGCGGATGCGATGCGTGAGTTGAACGCATTGCACCCTCACTGAATACCGACCCATTCATTTCTATGGGGCTGTTCACATGAGCGGTGATTTTCACGCATCACTTGTGCGTTGCGTGAAAATCGCAGCATGCTCTATATTCTGCGTTTTTCACGCAACGCAGGCCCCATAGAAGTGAATGGGGTTGCGTGAAAAACGCAAGCATCCGCAAGCAAGTGCGGATGCGGTGCGATTTTCACGCACGGTTGCTATGAGACGATCGGGATGGAGACCTGATCATTATTATTTTCCCTTATAACATGGTTATAAGGGAAAATAATAGCATTCTGAATACAGAATGCATAGTACAATAGCGCTGGAGGGGTTAAAAAATAAATAAATAATAATTTAACTCACCTTAGTCCACTTGATCGCGCAGCCCGGCATCTCCTTCTGTTTTCTTTGCTGAACAGGACCTGTGGTGACGTCACTCCGGTCATCACATGATCCATCACCATGGTAAAAGATCATGTGATGACCGGAGTGACGTCACCACAGATCCTGTTCAGCAAAGGAGACAGAAGGAGATGCCGGCTGCGCGATCAAGTGGACTAAGGTGAGTTAAATTATTTTTTTTAACCCCTCCAGCGCTATTTTACTATGCATTATGTATTCAGAATGCTATTATTTTCCCTTATAACCATGTTATAAGGGAAAATAATACAATCTACACAACCCCGATCCCAAGCCCGAACTTCTGTGAAGAAGTTCAGGTTTGGGTACCAAACATGCGCGATGAAAAATCACGCATGTTCCCACAAAGCACCCACACATTTTCCCGCAACGCCCGTCTGAAAGAGGCCTAATACTCACAGAAAACCCCTATAAACTGCTTTGAAGATGATGGAAGAAATCCGCATCTAAAAAAAACAACACCACGTAGATGGTGGTAGGATAATCCCAGAAACTTGTATTATTTTGCAGTGTGGAATTCACACCGAAAATCTACAAGAAATGCGCAACATGTGAATTTCACCAAAGGGTGAAATACACATCCATTGACACGCTGCCGCACCACAGCTGAATTTACGTTGCAGACTTTTTTTTTTTTGCATCGTGTGGATGACATTTTTTTAATTCTCATCCGTTTTGCTGGCAATGTAAAACGCTGCAGATTTGCTGCACTCACGCAGCGCATCCACTACGTATGAACAGACTGTGACCTATGAAACAGCACTGGCAGTGTGTATTCTTCAGCCCGCAGTCCTCCGTTTGATTCTGTGACAGCAGCAGAATATAGGGGTGAAGCGGAATGGTGTTTGTCACCCTGTGCACTCCTGGATTTTTGCAACTACCAATATAAATAATGCCTCATATCTTATTATTGTGGAACCAACTGTATACAAAAAAAAAGCAGCAATATTAGCATTTAAATTTTTTTTACCAGTCAAATTCTGCTGCATGTGAAATTACTTTTAAAGGGAATGTCTTATTCAGTTAAATTAGATTTAGCATGCAGAAATGTTTTAGATTTTTAAAACATTCCCTGGGGGTGGCTGTAGTAAAGATATATAAAATATAAGTCTGATTTAAATGTTTTTCTGATAATACATACATTTTCTTTTTGTCTATCACCTATAGATTTTACCGTCTCAGTGACAAGAAGCGTCTGATAAACTGTCCATATGTTGACAACTCCTGTAAATGGGCAGGTGGAGGATTTCTTTCTACTGTGAATGACCTGATGAGGTTTGGAAATGTCCTCCTGTATAGCTACCAAGCCAAGTACACAACCACAGAGTTGCCAGGATATCTAAAAGCAGATACTGTTTCCATGATGTGGCGACAAGTCTCCAATACCGAAATGTCTTGGGATAAGGATGGAAAGTATGCCATGGGATGGGGAACTGTGGAGGCAAAGCAGGATTTTGGGCAATGCAAGTGCCAAAAACATTACGTATCGCACACGGGAGGAGCAGTCGGAGCCAGCAGTGTCTTGCTTATCCTACCTGAGGAAGACAATCAGACATTGATCCCACCAAGGGGGATTGTGGTGACAATAATTGCCAATATGCAGGGTACAGCGCTCAACAGCACAGCCTTAAAAATTGCACTGGAATTTGAAAAGGCAAAGTCAGCCCAGTCATAAGCGGCTACTGGGATCCATATTTTTAAAGGAATGATTTTATAATACTTAAACTAATAAAATAAAAAAAATACATTCTTGGTTTAATTTACATTAAACCGCATTTTCATGTTTCATACAGTAGGTTTGCACTATATCAGGGCTGGCCAACCTGCGGATCTCCAGCGGTTGTAAAACTACAATTCCCACCATGCCCTGCTGTAGGCTGATATTTGTAGACCAGGGATGCTCAACCTGCGGCCCTCCAGCTGTTGCAAAACGAAAACTACCAGCATGCCCTAGTAGCTGTAGGATGTCCAGGCATACTGGGAGTTGTAGTTTTGGAACAGCTGGAGGGCTGCAGGTTGAGCATCCCTGTTGCAGACAGCCTGGGCATGCTAGGAGTTGTAGTTTTGCAACAGCTGGAGAGCTGCAGTTTGGCCATCCCTGCACTATATTGTTACATCCCAGTGCACTAGGCATCATAATCCATTGGCTTCTGCACGTATTAACTTTTCTCATTCACTGAACTACACTGTCCAGTTGCCTGTACATTGTGTTTTCAGTGCTCACGTGCATTACTTAATAAGTTTACTAATTTATAGGAAAATTACCTAAATGGTCATAAGCGGTTATGTGACCCATAGAACTATGACTGAGTTGTACCTTTCAGGTTTCCTCCCTCTGGTGGTGCTCCTACACTGACCCTTATAGTGGGCTGGATTTCTCCCCGTCGTACCTGCCGTTCCCAGGATTATATTGTGGCATCTCTGGTTCGCTGAAAGGGACGGGCAGAGGCACAGCAAAACTTTGTGTGCTGGAGCATGCAGTGCCTGGCAGCATCGGTGATGCGCTAAAGGCACGGACTTCCAGACCCCAGGAGGAGGAGGAGCTTCCGTCAAGGAGTTAGGCCGGGGAGAGCGGCATGTGTCACATGACCGGCGGACAGCGACGAACGTGATGTCACCACAGAAGCGCCTATGAGAAGGGCACATTGTGGATGGAAAGTCGGTGTCCTAGCAGCGCTCTGGTGCAGAAGCAGCATGGAGGAGGACAAGCATGTGGAAGAGTCTGCAGTCCCTCCAGCCTTGGTACCTCTAAAGGCGTGGAGTGCTCTGGGCATAACGTTGTGCTTCTCTCTGATGATGTACTTATACTAATGTATTACAGACAAAACCTAGGAGGGTGGTGACAAAAAGGAAGAATAAGGAATGTGTTCTTTTTAAAACTGGGTTGTCATCTGAATGGGAGAAGAGGATGTGTCAGCCATGTTTTGATAAAACAGTGGCTGAAGAATCGCCATCTTTTTACAAATGTCTTCAGGCACTAGTCAAATTGAAGTTAATTTTCTACCTTATCATTCAAAACAAAAAAACGTCTAAAATTAGATGACATAATACTATCCAAGAACATAATTTGTCTGTTTCTGATTAAAACGACATACATTCCTCATTATATGGGCAGTCTGATGATTCATCCCTATCGTCTTCTGAAGGTGAAATAAGTGGTAGACCATGTTTCCCTATAGTAGAAAGAGAAACTCCTAAAAGCCATACGTTCAACTATGGGCATTGAAGAGACAAAAGAAAACAGGTCTATCCAGGATATTATGTTTGGGGGGGGGGGGGGGGGGGCTAGAATCTAGACACCATAGAACTTTTCCGGTTCATAAAAAATTTTCAGCTTTAATCAAAGGAGAATGGAAAAAACCTAACAGAAAAGTCTACATATCAAAAAATCTTAAATGTAAATATCCCTTCAAATAAGAAGATTGTGCCACATGGGCTAAAGCACCAAGAATAGACGTAGCCATTTCTAAAGTATCTAGGAAGATGGCTCTTCCCTTCAATGGTATGGGGATATCAAAAGGACCCACTGGATAAAAAAGCGGTAGCTTTTTAAAAGGGGCAGCGGAAGCATCTACTTCTTCATTCAGACCGAGCATAGCCTCTACTTGTACGGCGCGGTCTCTGATAGTATGGCTCTCTGAATTAGAAAATCAATTAAAAAATAGATGCCCCAGGGAAGAAATTTTATCAGCATTGCCAACTATAAAAAAAAAAAAGCAGCTGACTTCTTGGCCGATGCCTCAGCTGACTGTTAGACCCGTAGAGCACTCGTAGACCCGTAGAGCACTTTGGCAAAAAAATTGGGTGGGAGACTTCCCATCTAAAAATAAAACTATGTGGCGTCCCTTGTGAAGGAGAGTACCTTTTTGGACCAACTCTAGATGACTTACTAGATAAAGCGGCCGACAAAAAGAAAAAATTCCCGGGGTTTCAGAGTTCTTTCTCCCCCAAAAAATAGGTTCAACCGCCCTTTTTGTCCCTTTAGAAGTAATCAAGGAGACAAAAAAATCTAGGGAGGACAGATTTCAGAACCAAAGGAGAGGTAGAAGTTACTTTTTCAACCAATCCCTTGGAGACAAAAAGAAACAAGACCAGCAATGACGCCAGAAGTCAGGTAGGGGGCAGATTAAAAAATGTTTTCCCTGCCTGGTCCCAGATTTCTTCAATTTCATGGATACTAGACACCATTCACAACTGATTAAAACTAGAATTTCGTCTGGCCCCGCCAGCAAGATTCTTAATTACAAAAGATCAGGCCTCGGCTCTAGGAAATTTAGCCATGGAAACGAGGTGCTAAAATTAGTAGAAAAATCAGTTTTAGTGCCAGTAACAAAAGCGGAAGAAGGCAGGGGGGTTTTACTCTCCCCTGTTTTTAGTGAAAAAAACAGATGGGTCCTTCAGGACAATAATGAACCTAAAAGAATTGAACCGGTTTTTACAGATAAAGTTCAAAATGGAAACTATAAAATCAGCTATAAACCTTCTTCCTCCTCACTGTTTCATGGCAGTACTCGATCTCAAAGATGCGTATCATCATGTCCCAATCTTTCTAGAGCATCAAAAATTTCTAAGAGTCGCATTGAGAATAGGGGGTCACCTTCAACATTTTCAGTTCCAGGCTATCCAGTTTGGACTGTCCATGGCTCCAAGAGTATTTACTAAAATAATTGCAGAAATGGCAGCTCACATATGGGAAAAAGATTCTCTTCATACCATATCTGGATGATTTTCTGATAGTAGGGGGAACAGAAGAAGCTTGCAGAACAGCAGTATTGACAGTATCAGAAATTCTGAAAAAGTTGGGCTGGATTTTGAATCTGGAAAAGTCAAGACCAGATCCCACCAGAAGACAGTCTTTTCTGGGACGGATATTAGATTCCTCCTGCCAGAAATGTTTTTTTAACCACAGGAAAAAGTAATCCTTCTCCAGGAAAAAAAAAACTGAAATGAGGAGAAGAATCTGATTCAGGGAGTTCCATGGAAACTGGAAGACCTGGTATGTCTAACTACAAACGGAAGCCCCTGGGGGTGGGGTGCTCACATCCAAGAGATCTCCCTTCGGAGTCGTTGGAGGGATATCCAGGAAAGAGGATCCTCCAACCTAAAAGAACTAACTGCGGTACGCCTTGCAATGACCTCTGTCCTCCCAAGAATAAGAGGAAAAGATCTCCGGGTCATGACAGACAACAAGACAGCAGTCTCGTATCTGAACAAACAGGGGGCACAAGGTGCAGAACTGATGCAGGAAGCCCAGAAAATCCTAGCAGCAGAAAAAGAGAGTGTGCCTCGATCTCAGCAGTACATATCAGAGGCGTGGAAAATGGACAGGCAGACTTTGAGTCGCCATTTTTTCTCTAAGGGCAAATGGACTCTAGACCAATACATTTTCAAGAAAATAACTGCCCTCTGGGGACAACCAGAAATTGACCTCTTGCTACTTCCTAGAACAGGAAGGTCAAGAGATTCTTCTCAATAAACTAAAGGGGGCAGTAACTACTAAAATATCACTTTTATTAAGTTATAGGAGTAAAACGACGGCCCCTACAGACACACAACAAGTAAGACAAATACATACACAAACTGGTACATGGATAGTGACCAGTAAATTAAGAAATTGGTAAGGTGTTAGTGGTGGACTGGACCAAGGTGGCAGGCCGAGCACGGCTATGTCAGATGAAATTGGCAAGTCCTAGTGACTCCCTGCTTGGCCTGGTCCGCCCTATAACAAGTATCCTCGGGACGGGGTCCAAAAAAGCCCCACAAGGGGTGGCCCAGACAGGAACTCTTAACCTATATAGATGACCCTAGTGAGGCCCTCACACATAAGGAAGAGAAAATCCGTCCGGAGGAGCAAAAAACACACAAATTTGGCACACAAATTTACCAAAATAAGCGTAACCCCACCACAGAAATATCCACTGGAGGGGATAAAGTGAGAGGAATACTCAAGTGTCCCGCCGGTAACTTACTTTTGTATGGCAGCGGTCATACAAAAGTAAGTTACCGGCCTCCATGGCCCTATGTGGGCCGATGGTATGGGGGCATATACATGCTGTTTTACTCAGTCTCTGTTTTTGATATAATTTCTAGACTCAGCCGTAACCTGACTGTAGTACTGCCCCGTGTCCCCTGATGAATCCTGGGGCATACTCTTTTTGAAGAAACGCGTCGGGACACTTGAGTATTCCTCTCACTTTATCCCCTCCAGTGGATATTTCTGTGGTGGGGTTACGCTTATTTTGGTAAATTTGTGTGTTTTTTGCTCCTCCGGACGGATTTTCTCTTCCTTATGTGTGAGGGCCTCACTAGGGTCATCTATATAGGTTAAGAGTTCCTGTCTGGGCCACCCCTTGTGGGGCTTTTTTGGACCCCGTCCCGAGGATACTTGTTATAGGGCGGACCAGGCCAAGCAGGGAGTCACTAGGGCTTGCCAATTTCATCTGACATAGCCGTGCTCGGCCTGCCACCTTGGTCCAGTCCACCACTAACACCTTACCAATTTCTTAATTTACTGGTCACTATCCATGTACCAGTTTGTGTATGTATTTGTCTTACTTGTTGTGTGTCTGTAGGGGCCGTCGTTTTACTCCTATAACTTAATAAAAGTGATATTTTAGTAGTTACTGCCCCCTTTAGTTTATTGATATTGTTTATTGAGCAGTAATCAGGGAGACACCCCTGTCTTCTCCTGATTGACCACCTTTAGTCAAGAGATTCTTCTCCCTAAACCCAGCGGGATCCCCTTGTGGGATAGATGCTTTCCTTCAGAAATGGAATTTTCCCCTAGCTTACGCCTTTCCTCCTCTTCCCTTGATTCCTTGTGTTTTACGGAAAATCAGGGAAGATGGGGCAAGGATTATTCTCTTTGCCCCATTTTGGCCAATAAGATCTTGGTTCACGTGGCTCCGAATCATGTCAATCTCGGATCCCTGGGTTCTTCCAGAGAACTGGAATCTATTGAGCCAAGGCCCAGTTTTTCACCCCGGCATAAAAAAAAATCTCCATTTCACAGCCTGGAACTTGAAAGGTACTTGTTAGGTAAGAAGGGATTCTCTGACGCCCTAATCTCTACCCTTCTTAAGAGTAGGAAAAAAGTGACATTGGCTATTTATGCTAGGGTTTGGAAAAAATTCGTAGACTTTGCCCAGATCCAGTTTAATGACATCCCCTCTTCTGCTCCCATTCATCTAATTTTAGAGTTCCTTCAGAAGGTACTGGATTTAGGCCTAGCAAGCAGTACTTTGAAGGTACACGTTTCGGCTCAGTCAGCTTTGTTTGATCAGGACATAGCAGGGATCCCATGGGTGTCCAGGTTCTTTACAGCAGTAGCCAGATCCACCCCAACAACTTCCACTAGACCTCCTCCCTGGGATTTAAAGAGGACCTTTCACTACAATAACAAAATCTAAACTAAGCATACAGACATGGAGAGCAGCGCCCAGGGATCTCCCTGCACTTACTATTATCCCTGGGAGCCGCTCCGTTCTCCCGGTATAGGCTCTGGTATCTTCATATTTTCGGCTCAACTGGGTGGAGCCTGCCGGCGTCTCCTTCTCCCAGGCTGTAGCGCTGGCCAATCGCAGCACTCAGCTCATAGCCTGAGAGAAAAAAAAAAACCTCTCAGGCTATGAGTTGAGCGCTGCGATTGGCCAGCGCTACAGCCTGGGAGAAGGAGACGCCCGCAGGCTCCACCCAGTTGAGCCGAAAATCTGAAGATACCGGAGCCTATACCGGGAGAACGGAGCGGGGGCCAGGGATAATAGTAAGTGCAGGGAGATCCCTAGGCACCGCTCTCCATGTCTGTATGCTTAGTTTAGATTTTTTAATTGTAGTGAAAGGTCCCCTTTAACCTGCTCCGGACCGCCGGATTTCCTGTGAACGCGCGCACACACAGGATCGCGCGTTCACAGGATCGGGAGGTAAACGAGTACATCTACAGCCTGCCAGCGGCGATCATTCGCTGGCAGGCTGTAGATGTGATTTTTTTTTTTAACCCCAAAAAGGTATATTAGATGCTGTTTTGTTACCAGAGCCTAATATACCTGCTACCTGGTCCTCTGGTGGTCCCTTTTGCTTGGATCGACCACCAGAGGACACAGGCAGCTCTGTAAGTAGCACCAAACACCACTACACTACACCCCCGTCACTTATTAACACTTGTCATTGATCACCCCCCTTTAAAGCTCCATTCAGACGTCCGTATGCGTTTTGCGGATCCGCAAAACACGGACACCGGCAATATGCTCTCCGCATTTTGCGGATCCGCACATTGCCAGAACTATATAGTCCGCAATTGCAAAAAACGCAGTGTTCACCCGATCAGGCCTGATCTTGTGCGCACACTTGCGTTCAGTCCATCCCACCGCAGTGACATTTTTTTCTGATCACTGCAAAAACACAGTAAAATCGCTGCGGCGCTATAAAAAGATCACTTTTGAGGGGCATGGCGAGTTCATAGAAGATTTTTTTTTTTTGTCTTTTCTTACAAAAGTCTCATATTCCACTAACTTGTGGAAAAAAAATAAAATCTCACATGAACTCACCATTCCCCTCACGGAATCCAAATGCGTAATTTTTTTTTGACATTTATATTCCAGACTTCTTCTCGCGCTTTGTGGCCCCTAAAATGCCAGGGCTGTATAAATACCCCACAAGTGACCCCATTTTGGAAAGAAGACACCCCAAGGTATTCCGTGAGGGGCATGGTGAGTTCCTAGAATATATATTTTTTTTGGCACAAGTTAGCGGAAAATGAGATAGAGATAGAGATATATATATATATATATCTCTATCTCATTTTCCGCTAACTTGTGCCAAAAAAAATATATATTCTAGGAACTCACCATGCCCCTCACGGAATACCTTGGGGTGTCTTCTTTCCAAAATGGGGTCACTTGTGGGGCATTTATACTGCCCTGGCATTTTAGGGGACCTAAAGCGTGAGAAGTAGTTTGGAATCCAAATGTGTAAAAAATGCCCTGTGAAATCGTAAAGATTCTCATTGGAATTTGGGCGCCTTTGCGCACCTAGGCTACAAAAAAGTGTCACACATGCGATATCACCGTACTCAGGAGAAGTAGGGCAATGTGTTTTGGGGTGTCTTTTTACATATACCCATGCTGGGTGAGAGAAATATCTCTGTAAAAGACAACTTTTCCCATTTTTTTAATACAAAGTTGTCATTTTACAGAGATATTTCTCTCACCCAGCATGGGTATATGTAAAAAGACACCCCAAAACACATTGCCCTACTTCTCCTGAGTACGGCGATATCGCATGTGTGACACGTTTTTGCAGCCCAGATGCGTAAAGGGGCCAAAAGTCCAACGAGTACCTTTAGGTTTTACAGGTTTGCTAACAATTTAGCCCCGCCCAAAATGCCAGAACAGTAAACACACCCCACAAATGACCCCATTTCGGAAAGTAGACACCCCAAGGTATTCATTCGTTGAGGGGCATATTGAGTCCATGAAAGATTGAACTTTTTGTCACAAGTTAGCGGAAAGGGAGACTGAGAAAAAATTAAAAAAATAAAAATCAATTTCCGCTAACTTGTGCCAAAAAAATAAAACAAAAAAAAAAATTCTATGAACTCGCCATGCCCCTCACTGAATACCTTGGAGTGTCTTCTTTCCAAAATGGGGTCACTTGTGGGGTATTTATACTGCCCTGGCATTTTAGGGGCCCTAAAGCGTGAGAAGAAGTCTGGAATCCAAATGCCTAAAAATGCCCCTTTGCGCACCTAGGCTGCAAAAAAGTGTCACACATGTGGTATCGCCGTACTCAGGAGAAGTAGGGCAATGTGTTTTGGGGTGTCTTTTTACATATACCCATGCTGGGTGAGAGAAATATCTCTGTAAAATGACAACTTTGTATTAAAAAATGGGAAAAGTTGTCTTTTACAGAGATATTTCTCTCACCCAGCATGGGTATATGTAAAAAGACACCCCAAAACACATTGCCCTACTTCTCCTGAGTACGGCGATACCACTTGTGTGACACTTTTTTGCAGCCTAGGTGCGCAAAGGGGCCCAAATTCCAAAGAGTATCTTTACGATTTCACAGGGCATTTTTTACACATTTGGATTCCAAACTACTTCTCACTCTTTAGGTCCCCTAAAATGCCAGGGCAGTATAAATACCCCATTTTGGAAAGAAGACACCCCAAGGTATTCCGTGAGGGGTATGGTGAGTTCATGTAAAATTTTATTTTTTGTCACAAGTTAGTGAAATATGAGACTTTGTAAGAAAAAAAAAAAAAATATCTATCATTTTCCGCTAACTTGTGACAAAAAATAAAAACTTCCATGAACTCACTATGCCCATCAGTGAATACCTTAGGGTGTCTACTTTCCGAAATGGGGTAATTTGGGGGGTGTTTCTACTGTCTGGGCATTGTAGAACCTCAGGAAACATGACAGGTGCTCAGAAAGTCAGAGCTGATTCAAAATGCGGAAATTCACATTTTTGTACCATAGTTTGTAAACGCTATAACTTTTGCGCAAACCAATAAATATACACATTGCATTTTTTTTTTATCAAAGACATGTAGAACAATAATTTTTGAGAAAAATTTTACAACAGAAAGTGAAAAATTATTTTTTTTGCAAAAATTTCGGTCAATTTCGATTAATAAAAAAAGGAAAAAATGTCAGCAGCAATGAAATACCACCAAATGAAAGCTCTATTAGTGAGAAGAAAAGGAGGTAAAATTCATTTGGGTGGTAAGTTGTATGACCGAGCAATAAACCGTGAAAGTAGTGTAGTGCAGAATTGTAAAAAGTGGTCTGGTCATTAAAGGGGTTTAAGGTAGGGGAGCTGAGGTGGTTAAACCCAGTGTTAAAGGCTTTAACTCAACCTCCATTTGAGCCTTTAGAGACCATCTCCATTAAATGTCTCACCTTGAAGTTGTGCCTTCTAATAGCCTTAACATCTGCTCGCAGGATTAATGAGATTCAGGCCATCTCCATTAATCCTCCATATACCACTATTTTAGAGGATAAAGTTATCTCGCACTAAAGACTGGCGCAGATCATCTTCACTCTTTGTACTCTTTCAAAGAGTGAATAAGGGAAAGGCGCCACAAAAAGTTCTATAGCTAGGTGGATTGTCTCTGCTATATCTTTGTCTTATCTTGCTTCCGGGTTGTCTCCTCCGGTGGGTCTTATGGCACATTCTACCAGGGCAGTTGCTACTTCCTGGGCGGAAAGAACCTCTGTCCCCATAGAGGATATTTGCAGAGCGGCTACGTGGTCTTCTCCTTCAACCTTTTTCAAACACTAATGGCTTGATTTGAACTCTCCTTCGGGGTCGTCCTTTGGGGATAAGGTGCTTCTTTCTACTCTCCCACCCAGATTTTTTGTCTAGTAAATCTCTCGTGGTGCAGTCATGGTCGAAGGGAAAAATGATGATTACTTACCGGTAATTTGATTTTCCAGAGCCCATGACAGCACCCTTATTTTCCCTCCCTATTGTGTTATCTGGATTCTCTTATACTCATACGGGTGTTTCATTAAAAAAAAAAAAAGAAGATTAATTATCTAACACTATGTTGGCCGACTTAATCCGATGCTTGGATATCACACTGAATTGGGAGGAGAGTGTCTGCCCTTTTATTCTGCAGATTTCCTGTCTGTGGGGGCGGATCCTCTCTCTCGTGGTGCTGTCATGGGCTCTGGAAAATCAAATCACCAGTAAGTAATAATCATTATCCTGCACACACACACTAGATGCATTCAGTTACCATAAGAAAAGGCACCAGAGTGGGTGAAAAGGTGGTGAGAAGTCAAAAAGTTGTAAAGTATGGTGCAAATATTGTGCCCTAATATTTTTTTCCTAGTTATGAAGCGGATGTATCAAAATATAACAGTACTGGTGGCACAGATTGAAAATGTTACATGTAGATACAGTGAGGACTGATCTATAGCACTGTTTCCTATAAATATACAGCATAACAGTTTAAGGGTTTAAAATAAAAAAAATAAAAAAGACAACTGTCAATTGCAATTCTGCATTTATTTAGGAAATGGTTTGCACATATTCAAAGTCCAACTGCAAAAACAAATCTCCCTGAATTACAAAAGCCAACGAGACTGTACTATACCACAGCAAGAAAAGTGGTGCACGAGACCAGACATAAGGCAAATCATCCTGAGGGTAAGGTGCGGCAGAATCCAGTCCTGCTATGAAGAAAGAGCTCAGTGTTGTTTTCTTCTGAAGGAACAACCTGTGAACAGAAGAATGCCGTGTTACTTACAAGAAGGAGCAACGTCTTATGTTAGAAGGTGGTTTCTAGCCGAAACCACAAAACTGGTCATATAACAAACTGAAGAAGTACCTTTTTTAAGTGCTTTTGAAAAAAAGTCACCAAAATTGCTTTGTAACACAGGGACGGACTGGGAACTTAGAGTGGCCCTGGAAAAAAAATACTAAAAATGGCCCTGTTTTGTAGTTGGGTCCTAATTGATGGAAGGCAGGGCCAGCAATACCATATTGTGGCACATTATACCGTCCCAACAGAGCCAAATACCACAGTCAATCACAAAAACTTTCTTTGGCCGGCTGCGAGGAGGCGGCCGCCTGGGCATTGGCCCACCAGGGAACTTCCCTGGAAGGCCAATCCACCCCTACCTCACACAGCCTTTTTCCCCTCACACACTGTTTCCGCTCACAATCCACCTTCCATTGTTTTCAATTGGAAATCTGCATTGTAGTTTATACAACAACCTAATGGGTGTCCAAACAACCCCTTCAAAGCTCAAGTAGGTTTCCACCACTCTGCAAAAGGCTCAACTCCCAGCAATAAAGAATAGAAGATTAGTTACCTGACAGAGCCGACTCTTGGCTGCAGTGGTGATGTCATGACAACACGTGACCACTGCATCCAATCAGTGGCCAGTGATTGGCTGCAGCAGTCACGTGTTGTCGGCGACGTCACTGCTGCAGCCGGGAGAAGTTGAGCGGGATCTGTCAGGTATGTAATCTATTCTTTATCATAGGTTGATCTCCTGAGTTGTCTGCTTTCCTCTTGAAGCCAGACAACCCCTTGAACCAAGAGAATATATATAAAAACCTATAAAACAAGCAGCATATTAACCCATAAATTACCTTCCGTGAGCCTGGCTTTTCCACCTGTGGGCTGACAAAGCACAGTAGAGCAACCTACACACAGGACAACTGTTTGTGCATGGCTGAAAACCGTAGTGATCTTATAGCAGCCTAGAAAGAAAAGCAGAAATAAAGATTACAGATAGAGCTGACCATAACGTGTACATCTACTACATTGCTACATACCGGACAGGTGACACAAGTCAGGCTGACCCACCAGCAGTGTACTATTATATACATCACATACTATTCTACATCGTTAAAGGGGTTGTGCAGCCAGTACATACAGATGACCTATCCTCAGGATAGCTCATCAATATCACATCAGTGGGGGTCCGATTCCCATCACCCCCGCAGACTGTTTGAAGAGGTGGCAGCAGTCATACGAGCAGTGTGCATCATCTTGGCGGTGCAGTCTCATCACAAGTGCTCGTCCCATTCAAGTAAATGGAACAAACAGCTAAATTTGTGAACTTCTTAGGTCTTAGCTATTTTTTTATCATATTTTCAGTTAGTCATTAAAAAGGTATCCGCACCTCTCACTTTTTATTTTCTGCACTGGCCAACACATAGATCTTTACTTCTATAGAATACTTGGATCTTCATCTTCTACTTCCTCCTACATAAACACTCTTACAACGGACACGCCCTAAAATAAGAGTGGCGTCTTAGGTTAATCTTCTAACAAGGTGGCGTATTACAGTTTAACCATTTACTGACCAGCCTGTTTTGGGTCTTCGTGATCAAACTTTTTTCCCCCCATCTTTTCACTGTCACATTCTGTTTTTATATCGCTGCATGCCAAAACTCTAATTTTATTTTACTTTTTTCTTTCTACTGAGCTTTTTATTTTTCTTTCTACGAAGGGCTTGATTTTTGTGGGACGACTTATAGATTACATAGTTATTTTGGTTTAGTTAACATTTTTGATAGCTTTATTTCATTTTTTTGGATGGCTGAATAAGCAAAAACAGATTTTTGCATTTAGCGTTAGTATCATGGAGATACCAAATATGTGGCGGGGATTTTATTTTTGCTATTGTTTCCATTGAAAAGCTTTTTCCAATGGAATAAAGAAGTATATATTTTTTTATTTAAACTTTTTCTTTTTTTAGCCACTTACTAGCCCTACAAGGGGACTAACAGGCGATCTTTTGATCGCTTCCATCATACACTGTACTGATAATGCAGTACAGTGTATTATACTGTCAGTGTTATACCGACGGACACACGCAGGCTGCACCAGAGAGGAGCAGCCCGATAGGCATACACTGTAGGCAGGGCTGGAGCCTTCATTAGGTCCCAGGCTGCCATGCGAAGACAACTGGCAATCTCATTCACAGGGTGCTGATGGAAGACAGAGGGACCGCTCTCCTTCTAAACCACTTAGATGCTGCAGTCAATAGCACCTGCAGCATCTAAGTGGTTAAAAGGACCGGATCAGAGTCCCTGCACAGGATTAGACTAGGCTGCTGTAAAAAGGCAGAGGCCTAGCCTAAGGACCCTTAGCGATTGCTGTAAAAAAGATGAATTGGCGGTTACTAAGGGGTTAAAGACAAACTGTCTTTATTTAGGCGTTTCCCATCCAAGGTTCCCGGAGCCAGATGCCAGAACTCAGCCTGAGCAAAACGGTGAACATATCTGATCCAAATGATATCACTGGACAAGAAACGAAGAATGCTTCACCTACACCAAACCTCTTTGCTGGGGAATGCCTAATGCCATTCGTGCCACAGTCAAAGGGTTTAGCACAGTGGCTGATGCTGGATGATAAATCTGGCACACCTCTAGACTGTCTGGAACACCTTTATACCACCTATTTTGTGCCATAATTTTGCCGCAAAATTGGTCACCTTAAGCCATGCCCCTTTGGTAGACAAGGCACAGTGGATTATTTCGTTTTGGCTTATTTTTTTCATAAATATGTCTAAAATAAGATGTCTAAAATTTGACGCATCTTATGCCACAATTGTAAATGTGGGTCACTGTACTTCTATGCGAAGTGAAAAATAAATGCATCAATCAGTCAGTTCTTACCTGGACATTTCACATCCATGAAGTAGGAATTTGGGCTCTGGACCAACCTCTTTTTCTTATGGCAAGTCCTCTCCTCATCAGCGGAGGGATGCAGCAAGTCTTTAGCCAACTGAAAAAAAAAAAATATATTCACATTTCACTGTTAAGTTTAATTTCTAGGAAAATGAGAACGTATTCTAGATACAGGATGTAATGTACAGGACATGTGGAGACAACGGAGAACATCAGCTCCGCATGAGCAGTCTTACCATGCTGTCTGCTAGAACACAAGGATGGGTGCCCGTTATACCACTCACTGTCTGGGTTATACTGCAAATACATCCAACTGTCCACAGACTAAATAGTGTGCAGACATGTACAGACATGTACTCGGCACGGTAAGCACCGCCAGGTCTGACGGCGTTAACTAGAACAATTAACCTTTGGCTGCTCTCCAGCGATAGCTGCGGTGTGAACACAAAGAGGTTTTACATCTACATCAGACTTTGACTTTGACAGATTTTCATAGCTGGTTTTGTAACAAGCATGAGCGCTTAGGCAGTGTCCCACATTTAACATATACACATGATGTTAAACAGGTGCCAAACATATCCGTTAAATCCTTTTTCGCCGGACTCTTCAGCATGGGAAAAAAAACAAAACAAAAAAAATATAAAAAACACAGCAGCATTTTAGACACCAGACTTAATAAAGCTGTGCACTGGCAATGGATCCGCCACATTTATGTTCAGACGCCGGCCTCTACATAACGTCGGCGGATCCACCTCCACACCTTAATGTAAGATAGCGATAGCTTCCTTGCTGTCTTAGGCTACATGCACACGACAATATGTGTTTTGCGGTCGGCAAATTGCGGATCCGCAAAAAAGATGGCATCCGTATGCCATCCGTTTTATTTTGCTGATCCATTGTAACAATGCCTAAAATTGAATTTTTTTTGTGGGGGTACGGAACGGACATACTGATGCGGACAGCACACGGTGTGCTGTCCACATTTTTTGCGGACCCATTGAATCGAATGGGTCCGCATCCTATCAGGAAAAAATAAATAAAAATGGAACGGAAACAAACAACGTTCGTGTGCATGAGGCCTTACATTTAGACCATTTTCTACGCCTAAAACAGGCCCATCCACACCCACTTTTTCAGACATGGCGTGAGCGGGGAAAAGTCGCAGATGAAATTAGGCGTATTTCTGTCGCAGATTGTAGAGCAAAGGTCCTTTGTG
This sequence comes from Bufo bufo, assembly GCF_905171765.1. Lineage (NCBI taxonomy): Eukaryota > Metazoa > Chordata > Amphibia > Anura > Bufonidae > Bufo > Bufo bufo. The sequence continues at coordinate 610,453,028 of NC_053389.1, read as the reverse complement.
CCGCAATCCGAGCCAGAAATACGGCTAATTTTGGTGTATTTCTGTTTAATAAATGAGTGTACTAGGCCAGATCTCTACCAGGTCCTATTATAGTCAATGGGCTGCGGCGGGAAAAGGCAGTATCCGGCTACGCCAGATACGAGGAACTCCGGCAGGCTTTCCTCTACCAGGATAGCCTGCTGGAGGATTATAACGCTTGTGTGAAACTAGCCTAAATGGAAGTAAAAACAGCCTGGCACTATGGAAGTGCAGGTTGATTTCTTGGGATTATTTAGAGGCACCAATAAAAATGCTAGACCTACATTGTAAGGCTACATGCACACAACCGTATGCGTTTTGCGGTCCGCAAATTGAGGATCCGTATGCCAGACGTTTTTTTTTTGCGGATCCATTGTAACTATGCCTAAAATGAACAAGAATAGGACATGCACATTTTAAAATAAATTGGTCCGCATCCTATCCGCAAAAAATCACAAAAACGTAACGGACACGGAAAGAAACAACGTTCGTGTGCATGTAGCCCAAGATGGATTCCAGCTAAAGCTGCCCATAAACATTAGGCTACTTATACATCTGCGTTTTTAATTCACATTTTGAGATTTGTTTTTCCAAACTGGACACAAAAATCGCTGCTTGCAGCAGTTTTGTGTCCGGCCTCAAAACACAACTGAACTGATGCATCCTGATCCTATTGACAATAAATGGGGACAAAACTGAACAGTTTAATTCAGGTTTGGAAATCCTCTGCCGGATCTCAAAACCGGAATTAAAAACGCAGGCGTGAAAGTAGCCTTAGGCCGTTATTACACCAACAGATTATATGAACAATATCTGTCCAATCAGACCAAAGGTATAACAAAAAAGCTGTGTGTGTAATAGGTCAGAAAATCTGTCGGTGTAATACAGCCCTTAGATTTTGGCTGGCTCCCCCCTGAAAACGGATGTTGTGGAAGATGAGGATCAGGCATATTACATTCAGCTGCCCAATCCTTTTGTTAGTAGGGAGATAAGCTGCTGCCAGAGGAGTCTGCTTTGTCCCTTCTTCCCATTCACTGCACATGCATACGCGGCTGAGCATGTATATGTTAGGAGGATGGGGAGAAACATATAAGGCTACTTTCTCATCTGCGTTTTCGATTCTGCTATTATAATGGACTCTTTCGGTGCAGTTTTTCAATCACACATTAGATGGTACTACACACTAATTTCTTCTCCACATACTGTAGATTTATTTCTCATAGTACACGTGATGAAAAATGCTAGAAAAAAATAAAATAAAAAGTCTTACCACAGGATTGGTCACCAGTATCTGATCAGTGGGAATCCAACATCAGGGACCCCCGCCGATCAGCTGTTTGAGAAGGCAATGGCGCTCCTGTGAGCGGCCTTCTCTCAGCTTTTCCTAGGCCACGTGATGTCACGCTCATTGGTCACGTGGCCTAGGAGCAGCTCAGCCCCATAGAAGTGAATGGGGCTGAGATGCAATACCAAGCACAGCCGCTATACAATGTTGGCTTTTGGGCCCAGCGTGACACTATTTATGAAACTGCGCAGTTTGTTAACTGTTCGGATGCTGCTGTGGTGAATGTGTATGGCGAGTGGACAAACCGTACCATTGTGAATAAGAGACGTGGAAACTGCAGAGCACTATGTGCCACGGATGTGAGACATGAATGTCGACTAGAAAGGTGCGCATGGGCAGACCGTCACAGTGGAGCAGCTCACCACCAGAATGAACCAGGGGCTACCAGATGTGCGTCTAAGGCTAGGGCCACAAGGCGACATGTGATGAGCGACTTCTTGATACATTTTTGTGTTGACAGTTGGGGACCTGGTGTCAACGCGAAGGATTTTTTGCAATTGTCACATCACAGTTGCAGCACGTCACATTGCAACACCATCTACTATCATTACAAGACATGTCTCATGACTTTTCAGAGACAAGAAGTCGTTTGACACATGTAGCCGTACCGTAAAACGGTTCACTGATGGGGCTCTGAAGCAGAAGGAAGGTCACTGCACCTGCAGAAAAGACTTCAGTTCCCGCAGAAGTACCGGAATTGGACCTCCGCTGATTGGCAAAGGATTGTCTTCTCTGAGGAGTCTCATTTCTGCTTTATTTCAAAAAATGGATATTGGCGTGTCAGGAGAGGAACATCGGAGAACAAACACCCTGCAACCATTGCTGGAAGAACACAAGCTGGTGGTGGCAGCGTTATTGTCTGGGGAATGTTTTTGGGGCATTCCCTGGTCCCATTCATCCATGTGGAAGCCCGATTTGGGTATGAATCCATCCTTGTAGATCACATACACCCATACATGCTGATTGTCTTCCCTGGGGCGGATAGGATCCTCCAGCAAGACAATGTGACATGTCACACTACTAGAAATGTCTGACATTGGATGGAAGAGCATGACAAGGCTTACAAGTATTACCCTGGCCCCCTAATTCACCAGATGGAACCCAAATGAGCATCTGTGGGACCACCTTGATCGTTGTGTTCGCTCTAGGGATCCTCCCCCACGGACCCTCCAGCAGCTGTGGGATACACTGCGGTCAGCATGGCTCCAGATACCTGTGACCACCTACCAGGACCTTACTGAGTCACCACCAGCCCGTCTAGCTTCTGTCCGCGCTGTACATGGCGGTTACTCTGGATGTTAGCTGGTGATCATGATAATGTGACACGACTGTGTATAAAATCACCTCTACAGCGCACATGTTCAGCTACAGCAGAAAGGACACGTCCCCTGAGCTGACAGCCTGGATTCAATCTAACAGAACATTTGCAGCAATGAATGGGGATCTCTCTGGATCCATGTGGGGTACAGAGCTGGTTCTAGCCGTCCCGACTGGGCCCGTAATATATGGACACCAGCAGTTTGTGCACAGCATCATGGATGTGGAATGGGTCCGCAATCTGGAAGGTGCAGTGCGGGACGGAGGCACGGGACTACTACATATTCTATTTTTTTACGGTGCAGATGGATCATGGACCCATTCAAGCTGAAATGGTATGCATCCATCTGTGGCAGCCACAAAGATGGTGCCCGTGCATTGGAGACCGCAATCTGCGGTCCCCAATGCAAGGTACAGACGGCACACATTCGTGAGCATGAGCTCTTAGAAAGAGATCCTTGTGTACTATAAGATTTTAATTTTTTTACATCAATCATGGATAACCCGTTTAAAAGGCTGTGTCTACACTGTGGCTGCAATGTACTCTGGAAATGCAATATATTCTACTGTAGTGCGGTATATGAAGCCAGTCACATGTGACCATGCCGCACCGGAAGTAAACGCTGCGGGGACTTTAGAGGGGCAAAGGTTTAAAAGTAATATCAGGAAGTATTACTTTACTGAGAGAGTAGTGGATGCATGGAATAGCCTTCCTGCAGAAGTGGTAGCTGCAAATACAGTGAAGGAGTTTAAGCATGCATGGGATAGACATAAGGCCATCCTTCATATAAGATAGGGCCAGGGGCTATCCATAGTACTCAGTATATTGGGCAGACTAGATGGGCCAAATGGTTCTTATCTGCCAACACATTCTATGTTTCTATGGTTGACAGCTTTATGTCACTATGACCCTGTAGACGTAAGGTCATGCAGAGGCACACAGCATTATAAATCAGTATAACGCCCTGCGCTCCTGAAAGTCCAGAACAGAGGGTCACGCTCACATGGAGCAAGATTCCCCCAATGGACTCGCTCATGTGAAACAGCCCTTACTGGAGATCTCCTTTAGGGGGGGGAGCACAATAGGGATCATTTACTAAGACCAGCTTATACACCGGTCTTGGACTCCCCCTACGCTGCAGTAAGATGACGAGGGTGTGCGTCACCATAAGTTCGGCGAGTCTATGGCAGTCCGGGCCCGGCTAGGGTCGTTTTTGAACATTTATGCTGGTTTCTAGGCATAAATGTTAGTAAATTTGCCCTGACTCCAACACGTCCCGTCCAACTGTCAAACAGTGTAAAAATCAGCCCCATAACTAAATATTGTCAAAAATGGGACTTGCAACTTTTTAGAACTACAAAAGTATTAAGCGAGTCCCTTAATAAATGAGCCCCGATATGTTTCTATAGAGGCGCAGGGGTAATCCGACACTGCCACATTAGTCAGCCTGGTCTGAGACACCGCTTTATATCCATGCGGTCTGCTGAAAGGCCTGACCGTGCGGTAACGCGCGCCAGATGGCACATAACCGCACCATGTGAGCAGCTTTCCCCGGCAGCGCCGCTACTCTCCGCTCCCAGCAATGCAGGACGGGCAGTCCCCGTCACCAGCCCCCCAGCTGTCACTTACAGGCATGACTCCAACGTGTACATCAACAACACAATCCACGCAGCACTGCTTCCAGTTCCGGGCAAGGAGGCGGGCAGTGCCAGCAGGAGGCTATTTACTGAGCAGCTGGCGGCCATATTACTTACGGGCAACCACATACACTTGTTAAGACTGACTGCTGCGTTTCGTTTACATGGCGGCCTGTCAGCAGCATGACTGCTCTTCACAGTGGGGGTTCATGTGCTGCAATTTTAGGGAGGATCCTGCACTCCATGACAGAATGCACAGATATAGATATATATATTATTTTTTTTTACAAGAGAGCAAAATGGCGCAAAGTTGGCCTAATTGGGTGTCAGTGTTGGGACATAAGCGCAATCAGTTTGGCGGTTTAGGGTGGCTCCACATAGGACATAAAAATTGGTGGAAAAGTCTTTTGCGCATTTTACTACGGATCAACAAAAACATGACCAAAAAAACCCCATGAATTACATGGCTGTGGATTCACCCTCTCCATTGCAAAGGGTGAAATCCATGATGGAGATCCCCAGGTTAATTGACATATTGCAGGTTTGAAATCCACACCACAGGTCAGTTTATGATGTGGACTGCCCATGTGCTGCATGAAAATCCACGGTGTACCCGCCACACGTGAACATACCGTAAATTCTCCATAGAAGCTGATGGCTGTGACACACTCCAGCAGTTTTCCTTTGAACCAGCTTTGATTCATCCCTCCAATAATTTTACAGCAGTAATGTGTACTCCCCCCCCCCAAAAAAAACCCAAAATGGTGCACATTGATGATTTAGGAGTTTTATGATTCTTAGGCCTCAAGCCCAACGGCCACACAGATACGAAAAAATATGCATAGCCCCAAAGAAATGAATGAGCCATTGAAAAAATAAAATAAATGCCAATAGCATATGGATAAAAAGTCCAGTCGTGTGCATCAAAGGGGTTTTCTGAGATTTTAATATTGAAGCTCTATCCTCAGGACAGGTCATCAGTATTTGATCGGTGGGGGTCTGACACACAGGACCCCCGCGATCAGCTGTTCTCGCAGTTTTCCCTAGGCGCAGCTAGGTCCCTAAACACATATCCTGTGGATATGCCATAAATGTTTATGGTGGGAAATCCCCTTTAACCCTTTCATGACCAAGGGTCATTGATGCCCCAGTGTCCAGGTCAAAATTTACAAATCTGACATGCGTCACTTTATGTGGTAATTGCTTTGGAACACTTTTATTCATCCAAGCCATTCTGAGATTGTTTTCTCGTGACACATTGTACTTCATGATAGTCATAAATTTGAGTCAATATATTTCACCTTTATTTATGAAAAATTCACAATTTTCAAAATTTCAATTTCTCTGCTTCTAAAACAGAAAGTGATACCTAATAAAATATTTATTATTTAACATTTCCCATATGTATACTTTATGTTGGCATCATTTTGGAAATGTCATTTTATTTTTTTTGGACGTTAGAAGGCTTAGAAGTTTAGAAGCAATTCTTAAAATTTTAAAGAAAATTTCCACCAGGTTTTGGGCTATAGAGATGTGGACATGCACGGCTAAATCGCCGCTAGCATGTCCGCAATATATCTGTCCTATAGGGCTGTGTGCTTTTAATTTCTTTAAAAAAGGATTTTATAGATATGTAAATTAGTCTTAAATGTGTCCAAGGGGCTGCACTAACCTTCCTGGAGCCCAGCCGTGCCCAGCCACGCCCGCCTATGAAGTAGCCCAGCACCGCCTATGTCCTCCGAATCTCCTCCTTTCATCACCGATAGATTGCCGTAATCTCACGATGCGCGAGCTCGCGCATGCGCAGTGCCGGTATAGTGTTCTTTCCCTGTGCTGGCATCAGCCTCAGGGAAAGAACTGCGCATGCGCGAGCTCGCGCATCGCGAGATTACGGCAATCTATCGGTGATGAAAGGAGGAGATTCGGAGGACATAGGCGGTGCTGGGCTCCTTCACAGGTGGGCATGGCTGGGCTCCAGGAAGGTTAGTGCAGCCCCTTGGACACATTTAAGACTAATTTACATATCTACAAAATCCTTTTTTAAAGAAATTAAAAGCACACAGCCCTATAGGACAGATATATTGCGGACATGCTAGCGGCGATCTAGCCGTGCATGTCCACATCTCTATAGCCCAAAACCTGGTGACAGAAGGACCAGGACCATGGCAGGTTTGAAGTCACTTTGTGGGGCTTACATACCCACCATAAATGACCCCATTGTAGAAACTACACCCCTCAAGTTACTCAAAACTGATTTTGCAAACTTTGTTAACCCTTTAGGTGTTCCAAAAGAATTAAAGGAAAATGGAGATGAAATTTCTAAATTTCACTTTTTTGGCAGATTTTTATTACATTTTTTTGTTTATCACATTGAGGGTTAACAGCCAAACAAAACTCAACATTTATTACCCTGATTCTGCGGTTTACAGAAACACCCCACATGTGGTCCTAAACTGATGTAAGGGCGCACGGCAGGGCGCAGAAGGAAAGGAACGCTGTATGGTTTTTGGAAGGCAGATTTTCCTAAACTGGTTTTAGATGCCATGTCCCATTTAAAGGGCTTCTGTCACCCCACTAAAGTCATATTTTTTTTTTTGGGCTAGTTAAATTACTTATACTGCGATATATGAAAATATAATGGTCTTACTTTGATTCAGCAGTTTCTTCTAAAAACGAAGTTTTATAATATGTAAATTAGGTCTCTACCAGCAAGTAGGGCGGCTACTTGCTGGTAGCAGCTGCAGAAAACCGCCCCCTCGTCGTGTTGATTGACAGGGCCAGCCGGGATCTCCTCCTCCGGCCAGCCCTGTCGGCATTTCAAAAATCGCGCGCCTTTGTTCATTCGGCGCAGGCACTCTGAGATGAGGAGGCTCGCCTCCTCAGAACTCCCTCAGTGCGCCTGCGCCGATGACATCACCGAAATAGAAGACGTCATCGGCGCAGGCGCACTGAGGGAGTGCTGAGGAGGCAAGCCTCCTCATCTCAGAGCGCCTGCGCCGAATGAACACAGGCGCGCGATTTTTGAAATGCCGACAGGGCTGGCCGGAGGAGGAGATCCCGGCTGGCCCTGTCAATCAACACGACGAGGGGGCGGTTTTCTGCAGCTGCTGCCAGCAAGTAGCCGCCCTACTTGCTGGTAGAGACCTAATTTTACATATTATAAAACTTCGTTTTTAGAAGAAACTGCTGAATCAAAGTAAGACCATTATATTTTCATATATCGCAATATAAGTAATTTAACTAGCCCAAAAAAAAAAAGGACTTTAGTGGGGTGACAGAAGCCCTTTAAAGCCCCCCTGATGCACCCTTACAGTAGAAACTCCCAAAAAGTGACCCTATTTTGGAAACTAGGGGATAAGGTGCCAGTTTTATTGGTACTATTTTGGGGTACATATGATTTTTAATTGCTCTATATTAAGTTTTTTGTGAGGCAAGGTAACTGAAAAATGGCTGTTTTGGCACAGTGTTTTTTTTTTTTTTTTACAAGATTCATATGACAGGGTAGATCATGTGCTATTTTTATAGAGCAGGTTGTTACGGACGCAATGATATCAAATATGTCTACATTCTTTGTTTGTTTGTTTCAGTTTTACATAATAAAGCAATTTTGAAAAAGAAATTATGTTTTTGTGTGTCCATTTTCTGAACGCCATATGTTTTTTATTTTTTTGCCGATCGTCTTGTGCAGGGGCTCGTTTTTTGCAGAAAGAGTTGAGGTTTTTATTGGTACCATTTTTGGGTACATAGGATTTTTTGATCATTCATTATTACACTTTATGGGGCAAGGTGACCAAAAAATTTGCTGTTTTGGAACAGTTTTTATTTATTTATTTTTACAGCGTTTATCTGAGGGGTTAGGTCATATGACAGTTTTATAGAACAGATCGCTACGGACATGGCAATACCTAATATGTATACTTTTTCTTATTTATTTACGTTTTACACAATAATAGCATTTCAGAAACCAAGAAAATGATGTTTTAGTGTCTCCATAGTCTGAGAGCCATAACTTTTTTATTTTTTGGGCGATTGTCTTAAATAGGGTATCATTTTTGCGGGATGAGGTGACGGTTTGATTGGTACTATTTTGGGGGTTATAAGCCTTTTTGATCGCTTGCTGTTGCACTTTTTGTGATGTAAGGTGACAATAATGGCTTTTTTTACACAGTTTTTTTTTTTTTTTTATGGTGTTTATCAGACGGGGTCTATCATGTGATATATTTATAGAGACGGTCGTTACGGACGCGGTGATAACTAATATGTGTAGTTTTTTTTTTTTATAGGAAAATTTATTTTTTTAATTTTACATTTTTATTTATTTATTTATTTTTACTTTTATTATTTTCATTTTTTTTTAATTAAGTCCCTCTTGGATTTCGAAGATCCAGTGGGGCTGATGGCTGTACTATACTTTGCAATGCTCTTGCATTGCAAAGTATAATACAATCAGATGCCCTGTAGGTGGCAACAGCGGATGCTTTTGCAAAGCGTCCGGTTGCCATGGCAACCATCGGGCGCTGCCATCGCAGCACGGCAGCCCCAATGGTGGAGAGAGGGAGCCCCCTCCCTCTATTAACCCCATGGATGCCACTGCCGCGGCTTCTATGGGGTTACAGCAGAGTGTCAGCATAGAGCTGACACTCTCTGCTGATGGCGGCGGCTCAGGAATGGAGCCGCCGCCATCACACACAGCAGGGGGACCGCACGGCATGGGGGCAGCCTTGAAAAGGGGGGCGGGGGGGGTTGGGGGGGTATGGCCAGCATTGAGGGGCAGCGCAAATGGGGGCAGGAGGCGGACCGCATCAGGGCACTGGGCAGGCTGCAGGAATGTGGATGGGAGCGGGGGGAACTTCATAAGGGGCAGGTGGGGACAAGGGGGGGCTTGGTTGGCGCACAGACCGGGGGAGGGGCACGAGGACACTATCTGATTTCAGGCTCTGATCTGCAGAGCGCAGATCAGAGCCTGAAACCGGCATTTTTTCACTGCCGCGATCCGATTGGTTAGTCTGCATAGACTAACCAATCGGATCGATTGCCGGCAAGGGGCCACTCTGATTGGTCCCTTGCTGGCATTACTGAACTGTATGCTGTTCGTGACAGCAGCAGGACAGGGGCAGAAGCTTTAATCCAAGCTCTTTGCAGCGCTTGGATTAAAGAGCTGCCATGACGTCTATACGCGTGGTAGCTGCACGAGATATGTGCAGCTATCACGTATATATACGGATTGCGGCCGTGAAGGGGTTAACAGGTTAAGGACCACAGACGAGAATGCTCGTCCTAAATTGCCGTTATTTTGCCCCCCAGGACAAGCATTCTGGTCCTGTGGTCCTTCCTCTGCTCCACATGCAGTGCCGCGATCAACCCCTGCTGCATCCACCAGCATCAGTGATGATGCCGGTGGATTAACCCCTCATATGCTGACCGTGGAATATGGGAGGTTCACTCTCCTGATCCAACGGGTCCCTGCGCTGCGGTGACAGGGACCCAATAGTTGCCATGGCAGCCCCAACCCTTCCAGAGGGCTTGGGGCCTGGCAGCCACTGATAGTCAATGCAGTACAATACAGATCAATTCAAAAGAACGATTCGTTCATGAACCGGACAGCTCCCATGCCCCGCCTCAATATTCGGCTACAGTGCGGTAGCTAAGGCTAAAAAGTCTTGTTGGTCACTGAGTGCTGCTTGGGCCCCCCAGGAGCAACTGGACCCGGAGCAGCTGCCCCTTTTGCCCTGCGGTAAAGACAGCCCTGAGCCTGCTGAGTGGTGTATCTAATCCCATCTTGTATGATCCTGCCTGCTGAGCTGTGTATCTAAACTCTTATGCACATGACCATATCCATTTTGCGATCCACATTTTTTGCAGTCCCATTGAGTTCTATGAGTTTGAGGACCTAATTTTGAGGACCAGAATAGGACATGTTCTGTCTTTACTGGAACTGACATACGGATGTAGAAAACACACTGATGAAGTCCCTGTGCTTTCCACATCCGTATGTCAGTTCTGAGAAAGATAGAACATGTCCTATTCTGATCCACATAATGCAGATCTAAAACCCATAGAACTGCAAAAAAATGTGAATCGCACACGGACAGTAGCCTAGGGCTACTTTCACACTTGTGTTCGGTGTGGATCCGTCTTATATCTGCACAGACGGATCCGCACAGATAATGCAAACGCTTGTAACCGTTCAGAACAGATCAGTTTGCATCATTCTTTAAAAAAAAAGTCTACGTTAAAACGGATCCGTCCTGACTTACATTGAAAGTCAATGGGGGATGGATCCGTTTTCAATTGCACCATATTGTGTCAGTGAAAATTGATCCGTCCCCATTGACTTACATTGTAAGTCAGGACAGATCCGTTTGGCTCCGCATTGTCAGGCGGACACCAAAACGCTGCAAGCAGCGTTTTGGTGTCTGCCTTCAGAGCGGAATGGAGACGGAACGGAGCCAAACTTATGCATTCTGAATGGATCCTTATCCATTCAGAATGCATTAGGGCAAAACTGATCAGTTTTGGGCCGCTTGTGAGAGCCCTGAAACGGATCTCACAAGCGGACCCAGAAACGCCAGTGTGAAAGTAGCCTTATTTAGTGAATCCGCGACTTGCAGACCGCAAAACAGATATGGTTCTGTGCACGAGTCCTATCAGTTATACTCAGCGCCCATAACAATGACATCCACAGTGCCCCCATAACAGTGACGTCCACAGTGCCCCCATAACAGTGACGTCCACAGTGCCCCCATAACAGTGACGTCCACAGTGCCCCCATAACAGTGACATTCACAGTGCCCCCATAACAGTGACGTCCATAGCGCCCCCATAACAGTGACTTCCACAGCGCCGCCATAACAGTGACATCTACAGAGCCCCCATAACAGTGACATCCACAGCGCCCCCATAATAGTGACATCCACAGCGCCACAATAAAAGTGACATCCACAGCGCCCCTATAACAGTGACATCTACAGTGCCCCCATAACTTTGCCATCCACAGTGCACCCATAACAGTGCCATCCATTGCCCCCATGTGCCATCCATTACCCCATGTTTGCCATCCAGAGCCCCATGTTTGCCATCCAGTACCCCCTTGTGCCATCCAGTGCCCCACTTGTGCCATCAATTGACCACCTTGTGCCATCCAGTTCCCCTATTGTGCCAACCATTGCCCCCTTGTGCCATCCATTGCCCCCATTGTGCCATTCATTACCCCCTTGGGCCATCCAGTGTCTCCTGTTTGCCATCCAGCACCCCCTTGTGCCATCCAGTGCCCCTATTGTGTCATCTATTGTCCCCTTGTGCCATCAATTTCCCCCATTGTGTCATCCATTACCCCATGGGGCCATCCAGTGCCCCTTGTTTACCATCCAGTACCCCCTTGGGCCATCCAGTGCCTCTGTGTGCCATCCAGTGCCCCCATTGTGTCAGCCAGTGCCCCACTTGTGCCATCAATTGACCCCCTTGTGCCATCCAGTGCCATCCAGTGCCCCATTGTGCCATCCATTGCCCCCTTGTGCCATCTTTTTTCCCCATTGTGCCATCCATTACCCCATGGGGCCATCCAGTACCCCCTTGTGCCATCCAGTGCCCCACTTGTGCCATCAATTGACCCCCTTGTGCCATCCAGTTCCCCTATTGTGCCATTGCCCCCTTGTGCCATCCAGTGCCCCCTTGTGCCATTCGGGGCCCCACTTGTGCCATCAATTGACCCCCTTGTGCCATCCAGTTCCCCTATAGTGCCAACCATTGCACCCTTGTGCCATCCATTACCCCCATGTGCAATATATTGACCCCCTTGTGCCATCCAGTGCCCCTATTGTGCCATCCATTGCCCCCTTGTGCCATCCATTTCCCCCATTGTGCCATCCAGTGCCCCCTGTGACATGCACAGCATAGCGATCAGCCTCTGTGGCTGATTGCTATGCTGTCACTCCTGCAAGGGTTAACAGCCAAACTAAACTCAATATCTATTACCCTGATTCTGCAGTTTACAGTAACACCCCATATGTGGTTGTCGACTGCTGTATGGGCACACGGCAGAGCTTAGAACAGATGGAGCACAATATGGCTTTTGGAGGGCAGCTTTCACTGGAATAATTTTCAGGCGCTGTGTCGCATTTAAAGGTACCCTGAGGTACCCCACAGTGGAAACCCCCAAAAAGTGACCACATTTTGGAAACTACACCCCCAAGGAATTTTTCAAGGGGTGTAGTGAGCACTTTGGTCCAATATGCTTTTCATAGAATTTAGAAACCCTTGGCTGTAAAAAAGAAAAATTACATATTTTACTGAAAAATGTCACTTTAGGCCCAAGTTTTTCATTGTCACAAGGGGTAACAGGAGAAAGTCACCACAAAATTTGTTACCCATCTTCTCCTGAATACGGCAACACCCCATATGTGGTTGTCGACTGCTGCATGGGCACACGGCAGAGCTTAGAACAGATGGAGCACGATATGGTTTTTGGAGGGCAGATTTCACTGGAATAATTTTCAGGCGCTGTGTCGCATTTGAAGTTACTCTGAGGTACCCCAAAATGTGACCCCATTTTGGAAACGACACCCCTAAAGTATTAATCTAGGGGTGTAGTGAGAATTTTATTATTTTACGGTATTCATCTAGGGGTATAATGAGAATGTATTTTTACATTTTGGAGTTTGTCTAATTTTCCAAATTACACTGCTCAAAAAAATAAAGGGAACACAAAAATAACACATCCTAGATCTGAATTAATTAAATATTCTTCTGAAATACTTTGTTCTTTACATAGTTGAATGTGCTGACAACAAAATCACACAAAAATAAAAAAACGGAAATCAAATTTTTCAACCCATGGAGGTCTGGATTTGTAGTCACACTCAAAATTAAAGTGGAAAAACACACTACAGGTTGATCCAACTTCGATGTAATGTCCTTAAAACAAGTCAAAATGAGGCTCAGTAGTGTGTGTGACCTCCACGTGCCTGTATGACCTCCCTACAACGCCTGTGCATGCTCCTGATGAGGTGGCGGATGGTCTCCTGAGGGATCTCCTCCCAGACCTGGACTAAAGCATCTGCCAACTCCTGGACAGTCTGTGGTGCAACGTGACGTTGGTGGATAGAGCGAGACATGATGTCCCAGATGTGCTCAATTGGATTCAGGTCTGGGGAACGGGCGGGCCAGTCCATAGCATCAATGCCTTCGTCTTGCAGGAACTGCTGACACACTCCAGCCACATGAGGTCTAGCATTGTCTTGCATTAGGAGGAACCCAGGGCCAACCGCACCAGCATATGGTCTCACAAGGGGTCTGAGGATCTCATCTCGGTACCTAATGGCAGTCAGGCTACCTCTGGCGAGCACATGGAGGGCTGTGCGGCCCTCCAAAGAAATGCCACCCCACACCATTACTGACCCAATGCCAAACCGGTCATGCTGGAGGATGTTGCAGGCAGCAGAACGTTCTCCACAGCGTCTCCAGACTCTGTCACGTCTGTCACATGTGCTCAGTGTGAACCTGCTTTCATCTGTGAAGAGCACAGGGCGCCAGTGGCGAATTTGCCAATCTTGGTGTTCTCTGGCAAATGCCAAACGTCCTGCACGGTGTTGGGCTGTAAGCTCAACCCCCACCTGTGGACGTCGGGCCCTCATATCACCCTCATGGAGTCTGTTTCTGACCGTTTGATCAGACACATGCACATTTGTGGCCTGCTGGAGGTCATTTTGCAGGGCTCTGGCAGTGCTCCTCCTGTTCCTTCTTGCACATAGGCGGAGGTAGCGGTCCTGCTGCTGGGTTGTTGCCCTCCTACGGCCTCCTCCATGTCTCCTGATGTACTGGCCTGTCTCCTGGTAGCGCCTCCATGCTCTGGACACTACGATGACAGACACAGCAAACCTTCTTGCCACAGCTCGCATTGATGTGCCATCCTGGATAAGCTGCACTACTTGAGCCACTTGTGTGGGTTGTAGACTCCGTCTCATGCTACCACTAGAGTGAAAGCACCGCCAGCATTCAAAAGTGACCAAAACATCAGCCAGGAAGCATAGGAACTGAGAAGTGGTCTATGGTAACCACCTGCAGAACCATTCCTTTATTGGGGGTGTCTTGCTAATTGCCTATAATTTCCACCTGTTGTCTATCCCATTTGCACAACAGCATGTGAAATTGATTGTCACTCAGTGTTGCTTCCTAAGTGGACAGTTTGATTTCACAGAAGTGTGATTGACTTGGAGTTACATTGTGTTGTTTAAGTGTTCCCTTTATTTTTTTGAGCAGTGTATAATTGGCTAATTATTTAATGAAATTCCATATGTCTGTATTTCCGCTCCGCCCCCCCAAAAAAAGAAAATGTCCTATTATTGTCCACGTTCCGGACAAGGATAGTACTGTTCTGTTAGGGGCCAGCTGTTCCGTTCCGCAAAATACGGAATGCACATGGACGTCATCCGTATTTTTTTGCGGATCCGTTTGTTGCGGACCGCAAAATACATACGGTCGTGTCCATGAGGCCTAATAATGCAAAGGCCTTGCTTATCTGGACAGGTGTCACATTGATATATGGTATCCCACCGTATCCCATTCTTGTAAAAGACCCTTCACCTCTTTTGGGCTCTGCTTTTTTTCGCAGTAGGGGGCACCTCTGATGGGAAATGTTGCCCTGGGATAATTCTGCTGGCATGACTAGATGATGCTATCCCACTGCTATCCTGGCGCTACTCTCCAAATATAAATTTTTTTATGGTTTGTTCTTGAAAATCAAGATATGTTCCTTGGTTCCCTGCTTTTTGGAGCGTGACAAAAGAATTATACCTGGCTACTTGCATAAGGTTGGCTGCAAGTTTCTTATACCAAATGCGGGATTTCCTGAACGTGCTATAGGGCTGCAGCATTTGGTCTGCAAGGTCCACCCCACCCATATATTTATTGTAATCCTGTTTGCAGACAGGCTTACAGACGGTGGTATTGGTGCCGCGCACAGGAAAAGGGCTGTTACTGTCTGGATGTATGAGGACATCTTTTTTGTCTCAACATTTTAGAAGAAAGATATTCCTATTGCAAAGACCCTTTATTTCCCCAGACTTCAATTTTTGGTTGACTGAAGGCTTGGGCAGGATTCTTTGATAGCGGCGCATGGTGCCACATGCCACTGTCTTTCTGACTAAAAGGCACCTGAAAAGGGGTACGCTGGTATAATTATTGTCGATGTACAAGTCTTACCCCTTATCTAAAAGAGGGTGCAAAAGATCCCACACTATTTTACCCGCCACATTGAGGGAAGAGGGACATTCAGGAGGGCAAAAGTGGGTATCTTTGCCTTCATACATTTAAAATCTATAGGTGTAGCCAGATCCGCTCTCACAGAGCCCAATTTTAGCCCGATTTTAGCCCAAATCGTGCCCTCTTCCTTGGCAAATATTAGCGAAATTGAAGCCTGGCTTTAAAAAGGACAAGTGACTCGTCCACGGCAATATTTTCTTTCATTTAAATAATTTATAACGGGCCTAATTTTATAAAGCCTGTCATGGCTGGGGGCATCACGTGGGGGGCACTGTGTGTTGTCAGCGAAATGAAGAAATCGCAGGATTCTCTCAAATCACTGTCATGTCATTACTTCCCTGTACATGGGGGTATTGTACAACACATCAGATGACCAATAAGATCTTATAGTGTTTTTTTTTTTATGAGACCCATATTTAGAAGTAGGCCCCAAAATGTTAAAATTTCCGCCACAACAACAGGGCACCATACGTCATTCTTGGCGTAATATGAGGTGGGGTGACTAGCGATGAATTGAGCAGCGTATAAATTGGTCTGCTCAACCATCAAATTTACCAGTTCTTCTCATAAGAAGATTTAAAAAAATTCCACCCCCCCTAAACCCCATAACATCATAACTGATGCCTGTGACAGAATTAAATTCTGGAACAGATGTAGCATCTGATTCTGTGGGCATCCATTCGGGGTCAATGGCGCTAGTGCAAGGCAAAGAGTCTTGTCTGCGACTTTGTTGTGGCTTGTCATCACTAGTGTTAGCGGACGATGATGACATTTATATATATATATATATATATATATATACACTCACCTAAAGAATTATTAGGAACACCATACTAATACTGTGTTGGACCCCCTTTTGCCTTCAGAACTGCCTTAATTCTACCTGGCATTGATTCAACAAGGTGCTGATAGCATTCTTTAGAAATGTTGGCCCATATTGATAGGATAGCATCTTGCAGTTGATGGAGATTTGAGGGATGCACATCCAGGGCACGAAGCTCCCGTTCCACCACATCCCAAAAATGCTCTATTGGGTTGAGATCTGGTGACTGTGGGGGCCATTTTAGTACAGTGAACTCATTGTCATGTTCAAGAAACCAATTTGAAATGATTCGAGCTTTGTGACATGGTGCATTATCCTGCTGGAAGTAGCCATCAGAGAATGGATACATGTTATCATTCTGTTTACGCCAAATTCGGACTCTACCATTTGAATGTCTCAACAGAAATCGAGACTCATCAGACCAGGCAACATTTTTCCAGTCTTCAACAGTCCAATTTTGGTGAGCTCGTGCAAATTGTAGCCTCTTTTTCCTATTTGTAGTGGAGATGAGTGGTACCCGGTGGGGTCTTCTGCTGTTGTAGCCCATCCGCCTCAAGGTTGTGCGTGTTGTGGCTTCACAAATGCTTTGCTGCATACCTCGGTTGTAACGAGTGGTTATTTCAGTCAATGTTGCTCTTCTATCAGCTTGAATCAGTCGGCCCATTCTCCTCTGACCTCTAGCATCCACAAGGCATTTTTGCCCACAGGACTGCCGCATACTGGATGTTTTTCCCTTTTCACACCATTCTTTGTAAACCCTAGAAATGGTTGTGCGTGAAAATCCCAGTAACTGAGCAGATTGTGAAATACCCAGACCGGCCCGTCTGGCACCAACAACCATGCCACGCTCAAAATTGCTTAAATCACCTTTCTTTCCCATTCTGACAATCAGTTTGGAGTTCAGGAGATTGTCTTGACCAGGACAACACCCCTAAATGCATTGAAGCAACTGCCATGTGATTGGTTGACTAGATAATTGCATTAATGAGAAATAGAACAGGTGTTCCTAATAATTCTTTAGGTGAGTGTATATATATATATATACAGTATATATATTATTTTTGTATATTTTTTGTGTATATACAGTACAGACCAGAAGTTTGGACACACCTTCTCATTCAAAGAGTTTTCTTTATTTTCATGACTATGAAGGCATCAAAACTATGAATTAACACATGTGGAATTATATACATAACAAACAAGTGTGAAACAACTGAAAATATGTCATATTCTAGGTTCTTTAAAGTAGCCACCTTTTGCTTTGATTACTGCTTTGCACACTCTTGGCATTCTCTTGATGAGCTTCAAGAGGTAGTCCCCTGAAATGGTCTTCCAACAGTCTTGAAGGAGTTCCCAGAGATGCTTAGCACTTGTTGGCCCTTTTGCCTTCACGCTGCGGTCCAGCTCACCCCAAACCATCTCGATTGGGTTCAGGTCCGGTGACTGTGGAGGCCAGGTCATCTGGTGCAGCACCCCATCACTCTCCTTCATGGTCAAATAGCCCTTACTTTCAAAGTTTTCCCAATTTTTCGGCTGACTGACTGACCTTCATTTCTTAAAGTAATGATGGCCACTCGTTTTTCTTTACTTAGCTGCTTTTTTCTTGCCATAATACAAATTCTAACAGTCTATTCAGTAGGACTATCAGCTGTGTATCCACCTGACTTCTCCTCAACGCCACTGATGGTCCCAACCCCATTTATAAGGCACGAAATCCCACTTATTAAACCTGACAGGGCACACCTGTGAAGTGAAAACCATTTTAGGGGACTACCTCTTGAAGCTCATCAAGAGAATGAGAAGAGTGAGTGTGGCGAAACCAACCTCGCCACTGGGTTTTGGAGAGGACTGGCTCCTGGCCTCTTGCCCCAGGATTATGGGACATATACTAACTTTTAAACCCCTGAACCGATTCAAGTGAATTTTGGATAGGTTTGTCCCCAAGTTATACTGTTTAAATTGATGTAAGTTATATGTATGGCCAATGTAAACTCACAAAGTTGTAACAATTTATAATAAGTGTAACTTGTCAGTTTGGGAGGAAATGCTGGGTGTGTTTCTATTGTGCCATTGTCCCATTGTGTGTTTAAAGGGTGATGTCTGTCCTATTGTCTGCACATGTGTATTGGTGACTTCTCTTAGTCTTGAGAGATAATTGGATTATGCCTCGGGTGTCTCGAGGGCAGAGAGGAGGAAACCATGATGCATTGTGGGGATGTGTTGTATCTGTGTGTCCTAAGTGCTGTTTATCTGTCCTATGTCACAGTCTTCATTCTGGTCCCCTAGGGGCGTGTACACCAGATGGGCTGTACTTACATTGTATGTGTTGTAAATTACTGATTGGTTGCATTTCAAATCCCTGTGGGCAGTACTATGTTTGTGGTTTATGAATAAAAGAGGCTGTACGTGAAGTACAGTCAGACCACTGCTTGACCCTCAACACGGAGCCTTGTCTCGTTATTGGGGGGATTCGCTGTATGCTGTTAGAAGACCGATTGCCAGAAGTGTGAGCTGATCCCTGTTCGTCTGCTAGCAGCTATTCGTGAGGTTCCAGTTTGGAGTGCTACTTTGTATCCAGTTCGGGACATTGGTGTTCTGCAGTAGCTGTGCCTGTCTCTCAGAAAGGGGCTTATCGCCTAAACTGATTTTAACCCCTTGTCTGCGGAAACGTGCCGTTACATTGGTGGCAAGCAGCGGGATCGTTCCTACAGCCAGAAGGACAGCTACAGGAGACACCATTTCTGTGGATTCTACAATTTAAGGACAACGCATGTCCCAGTACAGCGTCCCTGACAGCAGCAGGATGGAACCAGCAGTGTTATACGAGGAGGAGGACCTGGATGCATTAAGGAAAGGCATCTGGTACCAGGCCCTGGATAATCTACAATACCAGCGGGGTGAGAGTCTCCCCAGTGAAGAGCAGCGGTTGCAGAAGCAAGTGGCCCTGCGGATGCCCTTCCTGGGAGAGCAGCCCCTGGAGGAATGGGTGAAGGAACTAGAGCACCGGGTATGGCAGGAGCTATGGCTGGAGGATGCCTACCAGGCGCTTTGGTGGTATATGGCACAGTATATACCCTGGACAGCCGAACATGACAAGCCAGAGGGAGAGGAGTTTTATGGTCCTGGCTTGTTATGGGAGTCCTTTGCAGAGCCTGACTTCGGGAGCCCTGCACAGTCCAGACTTCAGGACATTTTCTATGAGAGGGAGGCTAGGCATGAGTGGGATGACCCCCATGAGGTAGAGCAAGACCTGGCTCATCTAGCAACCCTGGAGTGGGAACTGGAGCAGGACTACCGAGATCTCTTCCACTCCATTGAGAAGGCTCAGCAGGACGGTAAGGTGACAGACCCAGATCCAGACCCATTCAGCTGGGCAGATATTGTAGAGTGTTACTGGGAAGGACCCCAGGTGGCCGGTAGAGATGGGACCGAGGTCTCTCCACCGGTCCTGCAGGGAATTGGGAGCCCAGTCTCCATTCCCCAGCGGCAGTGTGAAGTGCAGGGAGAGGAGAGCAGCGTTCTCCCTCCCCAGTGGCAGGCTGAGTTACAGGGGGCAGAGGTAGTTGTTCCTGCCCCCCAGCAGCAGAGTGATATGCCGGGAAGGCAGTGTGAAGTGCAGGGAGAGGAGAGCAGCGTCCTCCCTCCCCAGCGGCAGGCTGAGTTACAGGGGGCAGAGGTAGTTGTTCCTGCCCCCCAGCAGCAGAGTGATATGCCGGGAAGGCAGTGTGAAATGCAGGGAGAGGAGAGCAGCGTCCTCCCTCCCCAGCGGCAGGCGGAGTTACAGGGGGCAGAGACAGTCGGTCCTGTCCCCCAGCGGCAGAGTGTCCAGCAGGGAATAGAGAGCCCAGTCTCCTTTCCCCAGCAACAGGACACTGTATTGGGAGCGGAGACGGTCGGTCGCCCTCCCCAGCGGCTGGAAGTATTTATGGGAGAGGAGCTTGTTACCCCCTCTCCCCAGCGGCAGCTTAACGCACCAGGGGAAGACAGTAAGCCCCACAACAGTGCAGATGGGACCGTGGTCTCTGCACTTACAGCACAGGGGGTAGAGACAGTCGGTCTCCCCCTCCAACAACCAGGCTCCAACCAGGCTTCTTCCGTGGTAGCGCTGGCACCAGGGCAGAGTACCGCTGATACCTGCCCACAAAGCAACCTCCACTCCAAGCCAGGGAGCAACACAGAGACCGGGAGTACCAGCTTCCAACATAACCTTGGTGGACTCACTGGACAGAGACAGGCTACTAAAGTCAACAGGTCCAGTATTTGGTTGTGGGTGGGCTGCCAGACTAACTCAGGTACCGACTGGCGTGAGGTCAGGTATCTGGTTAGTCTTCCCTGGGGGGGGAAATGTGTGGCGAAACCAACCTCGCCACTGGGTTTTGGAGAGGACTGGCTGCTGGCCTCTTGCCCCAGGATTATGGGCCATATACTAACTTTTAAACCCCTGAACCGATTCAAGTGAATTTTGGATAGGTTTGTCCCCAAGTTATACTGTTTAAATTGATGTAAGTTATATGTATGGCCAATGTAAACTCACAAAGTTGTTACAATTTATAATAAGTGTAACTTGTCACCTTGGGAGGAAATGCTGGGTGTGTTTCTATTGTGCCATTGTCCCATTGTGTGTTTAAAGGGTGATGTCTGTCCTATTGTCTGCACATGTGTATTGGTGACTTCTCTTTGTCTTGAGAGATAATTGGATTACGCCTCGGGTGTCTCGAGGGCAGAGAGGAGGAAACCATGATGCATTGTGGGGATGTGTTGTATCTGTGTGTCCTAAGTGCTGTTTATCTGTCCTATGTCACAGTCTTCATTCTGGTCCCCTAGGGGCGTGTACACCAGATGGGCTGTACTTACATTGTATGTGTTGTAAATTACTGATTGGTTGTATTTCAAACCCCTGTGGGCAGTACTATGTTTGTGGTTTATGAATAAAAGAGGCTGTACGTGAAGTACAGTCAGACCACTGCTTGACCCTCAACACGGAGCCTTGTCTCGTTATTGGGGGGATTCACTGTATGCTGTTAGAAGACCGATTGCCAGAAGTGTGAGCTGATCCCTGTTCGTCTGCTAGCAGCTATTCGTGAGGTTCCAGTTTGGAGTGCTACTTTGTATCCAGTTCGGGACATTGGTGTTCTGCAGTACACTGCGTGCAGAATTATTAGGCAAATGAGTATTTTGACCACATCATCCTCTTTATGCATGTTGTCTTACTCCAAGCTGTATAGGCTCGAAAGCCTACTACCAATTAAGCATATTAGGTGATGTGCATCTCTGTAATGAGAAGGGGTGTGGTCTAATGACATCAACACCCTATATTAGGTGTGCATAATTATTAGGCAACTTCCTTTCCTTTGGCAAAATGGGTCAAAAGAAGGACTTGACAGGCTCAGAAAAGTCAAAAATAGTGAGATATCTTGCAGAGGGATGCAGCACTCTTAAAATTGCAAAGCTTCTGAAGCGTGATCATCGAACAATCAAGCGTTTCATTCAAAATAGTCAACAGGGTCGCAAGAAGCGTGTGGAAAAACCAAGGCGCAAAATAACTGCCCATGAACTGAGAAAAGTCAAGCGTGCAGCTGCCAAGATGCCACTTGCCACCAGTTTGGCCATATTTCAGAGCTGAAGCATCACTGGAGTGCCCAAAAGCACAAGGTGTGCAATACTCAGAGACATGGCCAAGGTAAGAAAGGCTGAAAGACGACCACCACTGAACAAGACACACAAGCTGAAACGTCAAGACTGATTTTTCTAAGGTTTTATGGACTGATGAAATGAGAGTGAGTCTTGATGGGCCAGATGGATGGGCCCGTGGCTGGATTGGTAAATGGCAGAGAGCTCCAGTCCGACTCAGACGCCAGCAAGGTGGAGGTGGAGTACTGGTTTGGGCTGGTATCATCAAAGATGAGCTTGTGGGGCCTTTTCGGGTTGAGGATGGAGTCAAGCTCAACTCCCAGTCCTACTGCCAGTTTCTGGAAGACACCTTCTTCAAGCAGTGGTACAGGAAGAAGTCTGCATCCTTCAAGAAAAACATGATTTTCATGCAGGACAATGCTCCATCACACGCGTCCAAGTACTCCACAGCGTGGCTGGCAAGAAAGGGTATAAAAGAAGAAAATCTAATGACATGGCCTCCTTGTTCACCTGATCTGAACCCCATTGAGAACCCGTGGTCCATCATCAAATGTGAGATTTACAAGGAGGGAAAACAGTACACCTCTCTGAACAGTGTCTGGGAGGCTGTGGTTGCTGCTGCACGCAATGTTGATGGTGAACAGATCAAAACACTGACAGAATCCATGGATGGCAGGCTTTTGAGTGTCCTTGCAAAGAAAGGTGGCTATATTGGTCACTGATTTGTTTTTGTTTTGTTTTTGAATGTCAGAAATGTATTTTTTTGAATGTTGAGATGTTATATTGGTTTCACTGGTAAAAATAAATAATTGAAATGGGTATATATTTGTTTTTTGTTAAGTTGCCTAATAATTATGCACAGTAATAGTCACCTGCACACACAGATATCCCCCTAAAATAGCTAAAACTAAAAACAAACTAAAAACTACTTCCAAAAATATTCAGCTTTGATATTAATGAGTTTTTTGGGTTCATTGAGAACATGGTTGTTGTTCAATAATAAAATTAATCCTCAAAAATACAACTTGCCTAATAATTCTGCACTCCCTGTAGCTGTGCCTGTCTCTCAGAAAGGGGCTTATCGCCTAAATGGATTTTAACCCCTTGTCTGCGGAAACGGTCCGTTACAGTGAGCAAAGCAGTAATCAAAGCAAAAGGTGGCTACTTTGAAGAACCTAGAATATTACATATTTTCAGTTGTTTCACACTTGTTTGTTATGTATATAATTCCACATGTGTTAATTCATAGTTTTGATGCCTTCAGTGTGAATCTACAATTTTCATAGTCATGAAAATAAAGAAAACTCTTTGAATGAGAAGGTGTGTCCAAACTTTTGGTCTGTACTGTATATTTTTTTATTTTTTATTTTTTTCAAACCTCTTACCCTAACACTACTCCGACCTATTTCTATCTAACTGCCAGTACTCAGGCTAACTACTGTAACTACGGCTAATTACTAGTACCGTCATTTTATATACGGTATATTATTTTTGTATATTTTTATTTATTTATTTATTCTTTTTTGTCAAACGCCTGAACTATTTCTAGCTAACTGCCAGTACTCTGGCGAACTAACTAACTCTACTTTCACACTTACGGCAGGACGGATCCGACAGGCTGTTCACCATGTCGGATCCGTCCTTCCGTTATTTCGCCGTGTCTCCGGACCGCCGCTCTGTCCCCATTGACTATAATGGGGACGGGGGCGGAGCTCTGGCGCAGCACGGCGGTGCGCGGCGAAAGCCGCCGGACTAAAAAGTCGAACATGCAGGACTTTTTAGTCCGGCGGCTTTCGCCGTGCACTGCTGTGGTGCGCCGGAGCTCCGCCCCCGCCCCCATTATAGTCAATGGAGACGGAGCGGCCGTTCGGCGGCGACGGCGAAATAGCGGAAGGACAGATCTGACATGGTGAACAGCCTGTCGGATCCATCCTGCCGCAAGTATGAAAGTACCCTAAAACTATCTAATTACCAGTAAATTTTATATATTTTTTTTTTATTATAATATTTTTTATTTTTTGACAAGCGCCTAAGGCTGAGTTCACACGGGTGAGATTTCCACGCGGGTGCAATGCGGGAGGTGAACGCATTGCACCCGCACTGAATCTGGACCCATTCATTTCTATGGGGCTGTGCACATGAGCTGTGATTTTCACGCATCACTTATGCGTTGCGTGAAAATCGCAGCATGCTCTATATCAGTGTTTCCCAACCAGTGTGCCTCCAGCTGTTTCAAAACTACAACTCCCAGCATGCCCGCACAGCCAAAGGCATCTTATTCTTAATACTTGAAGTAAAGACTAGACCTCTATCATTGGTGTTGAGATATATCAAGAATTCTTCCAATTGTGGAATTCCCTCTCTCCAAATAAAAATGACATCGTCGATATAACGCCGCCATAGGACCAGGTCCGCACCCAGCCTGTGGTCGATGGCAGATGACTCCCATTCGGCCAAAAACAGGTTCGCATAGCTGGGGGCGAACCTGGTACCCATGGCGGTGCCCCGCTGCTGTAAATAATAATCTTCCTCAAAATAAAAGTAATTGTGCTGCAAAATGTACTCGATTCCTTCCAATATAAAATTAATCTGGAGATTTTCCAAAGAAGCATCCTTGGTCAATTGCTTCTTTATTGCATCAAGTCCCTGTGTATGGTCAATCACCGTATACAGGGACTGAATGTCCAATGTGCCCATGATCCACCCAGGCTCTACCTTCAAATCTTCCAAAATTCCAATAATATGTGTGGTGTCTTTTACATATGATTTGGATTTCTTCACCAGTGGTTGAAGATGAGTGTCAATATATTTTGAAAGATTTGAAGTAATAGAGCCTATTCCAGAAACTATGGGGCGTCCTGGGGGATTTTGTAAATTTTTATGGATTTTGGGCAAACAGTAGAAGACGGGTAGTCTTCCCTGTGTGCCCAATATGAATTCTGATTCTTTCTGGAGGAGGATTTGATCACGTAATCCCTTTTCACATAATTTTTCCAATTCTTGTTTGAATTGGTTCAACGGATCCTTTGACAGTTTTAAATACGTTGTGGTATCCGTTAACTGCCTCCAGCATTCATTATTGTATTTTTCAGTGTCTAATAGTACTGTGGCACCCCCTTTATCTGCAGGACGTATGGTAATGTCCGTCATTTTTTGAAGTTCTTTAATAGCCACAATTTCCCTCTTGGACAAATTATTTGTTGTAGTTCTATTTTTCATTTTCCTTAGATCGCCCTCTATACATTTCTGGAATGTGGCCATTTCCTTACTGATTTCGTTCCGTGGGTACATTTTAGACTTATTTTTAAGTGTTGTGTGCTGAGATTGCTTGATAGATTTATCAATCTTAATCTCCACAGGATTTTTCATAAAATATTTTTTTAGACACATTTTTCTAATAAATTTTTGTATACCTATATAGGTGGAGAATTTATCCATTTTTGCTGTAGGGGCATATTTTAGGCCTCTATTTAACAGAGAAGTTTGTGCTTCAGTGAGATTGGTGGAGCTAAGGTTTATGATAGAGTCCTTATTCGGTATTAATGGTGTTTCCTGTATCTGGTTTCTCTTCCTTTTGCTCCTCCTTGTTTTTCTCTTTCTTCTAACTGTTTGTAATACTGGGGCTTTTGGGTATGTATTTGTTCGTCGTTTATCCTCGAACGATGATTCCGAGATGGGGGAGTGTCGTAATAATTCCCCTCTCTCGGTATCTGATGTGGGGGATTTTTCTGTCTCAAGTTGTAGTGATGAGTGGGTGATTGATGGCGATAATAATTCGGAGACTGTTCCCTTTGCCTCACCCGAGTTCTGTGGTGTGCAGGGGTATGATCTAAAAAATGCTGTTCTGATAGTAGGTCAAATCTATTATTTGTTGGTATAGGGTATAAATGCTCCCCACTCTCAACCTGCCCATTCATTGTGATATCTTCATCGATATGTAGATCTCTTTGTGATATCGCAGATTTGAGATTATTCTCTCTATCTCTAGTCCCCTGGGTGTCTGTATATTTCTTAGTTTTTTTATTTATAATATCTGACTCCGTTTTATCTAGACCCTTACAGATTCTCTCCTGCCACATCGTATATTCATCATTTTTTGGATATTTCTCTAGTTGTTCCTTCAGTTTTTCTATTTTCTTAGAGAGTTCTTCTAATATTTCAGTTCGCCTCTTAATAATTAAATTCATTAAGGCAATAGATTGGGAGAACAGAAGGGTATTCCATTCATTCTCAAAAGATTCATTGAGAAGATCCTGCGCTGGGATTTTATATATAGATAAACCTTTCGGAATTATCCCATGTTCTATGTAGTGTTGTAAGGATCTGATCTCCCAAAATTGTCTCAATTGTTTCTGAAGTAAGCCTTCTAATTCCCTAAAGCTTGTTGTTATTGATTTCTCTCCCTCACTAGATAAATGTTCATTCGTGGTAAATCTATATGATTCTGCTTTCAATTTTTTACTCTGAATGTGATGCCACAGGTCCATCCTACAGCCAGAAGGAGCTCACAACCAAGTGGGTGTATATAACGAAAGTAATCAATAGAATGGAGTGGCTCACTGCTGATTGTGGGTGGTAAGGTGCTGCAAACTCAAATTGAGGACACCCAACCTCAATTGATGAAATTAAATAAAAGGCAAATTAGAAGAGCGAGCACTCACACTATGGCATCTACTAATATTTATTGGAATGAAATAGGATAAAATAGATCTGTCTATTGGCTAAAATAGACTAGCACATGAAAACATATAATAACATAGAATAAAATGCATAAGATTTGATCAAATCAAGGCTAAAATATAAGCAATAGTAATATACAATAGACCGCAACAATATAAGCAATAGGAATATGCAATGGACCGCAACAGATTAGCAGCAAGTAGCAACAAAGTAACTTCTGATGAGTGCTCGCTCTTCTAATTTGCCTTTTATTTAATTTCATCAATTGAGGTTGGGTGTCCTCAATTTGAGTTTGCAGCACCTTACCACCCACAATCAGCAGTGAGCCACTCCATTCTATTGATTATTGTGTATTTTTACCCTTAATAAAGGACCGCGGCCATATTGCACCATATTTGGGTTTGGTCATTATTTTAGTTACGTTTTAGATAAGAACTATGCTCATATGACACCATACCTTGCTGCTCACCCAGGGGGTCAGTCTGTCATGTGCCTTACTGGGTGTAGCCCCTTGCTGCTGACCCAGGGAATTTTGCCATCTGCCCTTATTTGTGGTGTCGCCTGGTAAAGCATTGTTGTCGCGTTGCCTGTTCTTCTGTACCTGTTCTGTGATGATGTTGTTATCGTTATCCTTGTTTATGCCTTGCCTGTTCTTCTGTACCTGTTCTCTGTATGGATCCACTCTGTTCCATGTCTAGCCTAGCAGTGCTCTAATGCGTCTGATAACCTGGCAGTGCTAAACTGCTTCTGATCCTGTCCTATGTCCAGCCTGGCAGTGCCTACTCCTTCTGATCTAGTCTGTTTCTTGTCTGTCCTGCAGTTCCTTACTGCTTCTGTTGTCCTGCCTTCGTGAGAGGGCTCCTGGGTTCTCCGGAGGGAGAATCTCTAGTCTGTGTGAATCTCTAATTTGTGTGCAGCTCTGCCTGAGACTGCCATGCTTCCTGGAGATGCAACCAGTCAGCCCTCGGCCCAGTTCATCCCCACCACCAGGGGCTCTGTGAAGAACGGGGCTCACTGGCTCTCCGCCCTCTGGTTTTGCCTCTGGTCTTCGGGTGCACTTGGTTCTGTGGTAGTGCTATCACTATTGCTTAACCTGCTGTACTGTCATTTTCTTTTATTACATGTGTAATAAAGTACTCTGTTGGTCCCTGGTCTGTTTCTGCCTGTTTCCTGTTGGCAAGATGTCCTGGAGGTCTGCCTTTGGGCCTCCGGCACGGGACAACATGCAGATTGTGACAGTAACAAATTGGCTAGACTATTAGACATTTATGGCATATCCTGTGGAGAAAGATCAGAATACCACTGGTTGTGTTCATGGTGTCCAATAGGCCTGGAATTACACTGCAGCCATAACATGGTTGCCAAGAGCTTACCAAAATGGGTTTTCAGCCACGGGATATAAACCAGAAAGTTTGAATTTATATACAAGAGAGATCGTTAAACACAATTATATTAGAAAGTTGTTTAACTTTCCATTATACAACTTAAGGCCATCTGTTATCAGGAAATTTGCTATAAAACCAACCATAATGGCTGCTAGATGGCCGTGTTGCATCACAACTGAAATACACTGCACTGCACAGATCCGGTGCTGTGATCAGGCTCCATTTTAGCTGAGAAGTGTGACACAAGTTATGTGGCATGAAGTCAACTCCTCTATTGGGGGTGAGCGTTGAGAAAGGCCTGCTGCAGCAGGTGGTTGTAGAGTAGCAGAAACAAAGAGCGGTAGGAAAGGGAGCCTCCCTCCCACATGTGCAAAGAAGAAATACCTTTGTGTGGAGGCCTGAACTGAAGTCACTGGCTAGCAGCAGCTGCAGTGACTAAAAGACAGCTGCTTATAGCAATCATGGCCCACAGAGCATGTGGGGGGAGAGTCGTCCTCCCTGCAAGCCTGGATGGAAGTGGGCTTGACTGAATGGCCAGCCTGTGTCACGGCCATGGCTATGACCGTGACTCCTGAACCGCATGCGGTTGTCAGCGGTTCTCTTTGGTGTTCAATCACAGGTGAGGGCTGTGGTATTTGCCTCACCTGTGGTTGCCGCTGGCAACAGTGTGTATGGGCAGCGTAGCAGTCGGAGCTGTGCCATTGCAGCTTGCTACGTTGTGCATGCGGTTTTGTGTGATGTGTGTATGTGTGCACTTGTTGTTAGTTATTGTGTGCACTTTCCCTTTATGTATGTTTGTTTTCCCTTCTGTGTTACTGGAAGGGTTAACTTCCTTCCCAGTGTGTGTGTGATGTCACTGGGTGTGTCCAATCCTTGGGTGTGGCCACTTGGGCCTATAAAGACCCTCTCTCTTGCAGAGCTCAGTAGGTTGCTTCAGCATGCTTGCTGATAGCAGCCTCCTGTGTTTGTCATCCGCCAGTGAGAGCCACCACTGTGGTCATAGTTTGAGTTTACAGTTCATAGTATAGTTTTATGTTTGCCTATGTCTTTATGTGTGTGTTGTAGCAAGTTTGTCTGTTGGGATTTTCATATGTGTTTGTGCAGCATAACGGTTCTGGATCCCTGTCTGTTTAGGGATCCAGTCAGCAGGGCT
The DNA here is from genome assembly GCF_905171765.1 of Bufo bufo. NCBI lineage: Eukaryota > Metazoa > Chordata > Amphibia > Anura > Bufonidae > Bufo > Bufo bufo. The sequence continues at coordinate 610,423,779 of NC_053389.1, read as the reverse complement.
GTGGCAGGTTGGTGAATGTCTGTTCACCTGCCATTTCCGTATTGCTGTTTTTGTCCCCCTTTTCCCAACAGCTTGGCCATTGAGGCTCCTGCTCCTCCGTGTCAAGGAGGAGTAGGTTGCCTTACCCAGCTCCTAGCTCAGGGATCTGCGGAGGGTAAGATAGGGCTCCGAGGTTCCGGCGCATGGGCCCTCCTACCTTAAAGGTCGGCCCATGCAGGTTAGGAGTTAGGGTCAGGGTAGGGACGCTGTAGGAGGTGACCTGCTCCCTGTCCTGTGGCTTCATGGCCGAGTAGTTACATCAACACCTGGCTCCTCACGGCTGAGGGTTTCCCCCATCCTCGGCCGTGACAGCCTGTGAAGTTTAAAGTGCTGTATTTGCAGGAGGAGAGGAAGGCTCCTTCCTGCAGAAGATGACTTGCAGATGAAACCACTACAGAGACAACCAATGAGGTGATGCAGAGTGTGGGAGGAGAGGGAGTCTCCCTACCCAACAAAGTGGCAGACGAGGAAGCTGGGTTGGTTTGAGAAGAAAAGGCAGCTGGGAAGAGCAGGATTTGTGCCACTGAGCCTGAAGGCCTATGCTCTGGCCTGTATGTCACTTGACTCAGGGGGTGGGTACAGAACAGTGTAGCGACTACACGCCACAGCCGTGAAATATAATGAGGCAAAGCTGCAGGAGATCTCCAGCCAACTGCACTTTAAACTAGTGGAGCACCAGATGGGTTGTGTATAGTTAAAAGGTTATGTGTGAAACCCCCTCCATGTCTTTGTAATCTTGCTTCCTCTACTTTTCTGAATCGTATGAACAAGTCCGTTCACCAACTGGCAATGTACAAGAGGATAAATGACAATGTATGCTGTGTAATAATATAATTTGTCCTCTACTGGATTTCCAAGAATGTTCTAAGAACAATGATGTTATTCAGAAATAATTGTTCAGAGGTCACAACATTAACCTCTAGATTAAAGGCCATGAGAGCTTGTGAGTCAAAAATACCCGTGTGTGAACACAAGGATATGAAGGCTAAACAGCATGTCAGGACAGTAGGATCTGTGCTCCTCTATACAATCTACAGCATTATATCCTGTGGAAGCCATTATCCATAAACTCAAGCTTTCACATGTATCCCAACAATTCTTCCTGTCTTACAATGCTCCAGGCAAAAAAGACCCAACAAGGAGCCATTGGCTCCTAATATGAAAAATTTAGGAGCCAAATGAAATTTTTTAGTTGCCAAATTTTTGTTGTAACATAAGGGTCAGAAACGGGGTTTTGTTTAGCCTCTTGGTTATTAGTTTTTCCATTCATAAACCTTCACATTGAGCTCCCAGCAGGAGATAGAAGCCTGCAGGGCCCGCTGGCACTTCTGGTGTGACATCACCTGGGCACATGGTCTTTACTCAGCAGAGGCTCCGTTCCCGCCATGCTGTCCCTGGCACTTCATGAGCAGTCGGCAGTGGCGCGTGCTCCCCTGTTTCATGAATGGCAGTTAAATTATCGTGCATATTCATACGCATTAGACATTTTTTAGGGAGATAAACTGTCTACAGGTGTCCATGACGCTTGTACAGTCGTTATTGCGCATAAAACTTTGTTCCCTAATTGTGACCTCTCCCACTCACCATGTCTGCGATGCTGCATGCCTAACCCTGCTGTTCTGTCGAGACTCCACCTGAAGCCTGGCAGGTAACAGCCATATTTTAATGAGGAGCGCCGTTGGACCTCTCCTGCACATCAGCCGTACTGTGCATACAAAAATGATGGACTAAGTGCAAAAAAAAAAGAGGGGTGTAAAGTGGTTGTCCCAAATGGCCATTTATTACATAACCACAGGTTAGATAAGTCTGGGGCTACATGGTGACTTTGGCTCCTTGCAGACGAGCTTTACTCCCGCAGCGAGTCCGCAACACAGCACCCGGCCTGACCTCCCAGCACTGATGGGAATCACATAGCATTATATTGATTTATGATGCTATGTAACCCTTACAGTTCTGGAATGTATTGGATAACACGGACAGCATTATGTCAGTGTTATCCAATACATTTCAGAACTGTAAGGGTTACATAGCATCATAAATAAATATAATGCTATGTGACCAGGGCCGACCTTAGGTGTCCAGGCGCCCTGTGCGAGCTAACCTTGTGGCGCCCCCCCCCCCCCCCCAAAAAAAAACAAAACACTGCTTGTTGCTGGCATCATGGCATAGGCTGGCTGACTATCCAACCAAGTAGTTACCAGCCCGCACACCCCAAAGGCCGGTGTAATGTTATACTTCCCTACTTCGTGAGATTTCCCTACCCTTGTCACTTCCGGTCGCACCGGACATGACGTGAGGAGGTGTGCAGCGCCGCGCAGGCGCACAACGCCAGGTTAGGGAAGTTTCACAGCAGAGTGCGCATGCGCCAGGAGCCTCGCCGGCGGTTAGGGTAGGGAAAAACTATGGGCCAGTGCGCAGGCGCAGTGATCGGATGGATGTTCTCAGCTGGACACCGGCCGACACTGCGCATGCACCGGGAGCCTCACCAGCGGTTAGGGAAGGGAAAAATTACGTACGGGCCAGTGCTTTTTCCCTACCCTAACCGCTGGTGAGGCTCCCAGCACATGCGCAGTGTTGGCCGGTGTCCTGCTGAGAACATCCATCCGATCACCGCACCTGTGCACTGGCCCATAATTTTTCCCTACCCTAACCGCCGGCGAGGCTCCCAGCGCATGCGCACTCTGCTGTGAAATTTCCCTAACCCATCGTTGTGCGCAGTGCGCCCCCCCAATATAATAAACATTGGTGGCACAGTGCGCCCCCCCCAACACCCCAGTATAATAAACATTGGTGGCGCAGTGCGCCCCCCCAACACCCCAGTATAATAAACATTGGTGGCGCAGTGCGCCCCCCCAACACCCCAGTATAATAAACATTGGTGGCGCAGTGCGCCCCCCCAACACCCCAGTATAATAAACATTGGCGCAGTGCGCCCCCCCTCAATATAATAAACATTGGTGGCGCAGTGCGCCCCCCCTCAATATAATAAACATTGGTGGCGCAGTGCGCCCCCCCTCAATATAATAAACATTGGCGGCCCAGTGCGCCCCCCCTCAATATAATAAACATTGGTGGCGCAGTGCGCCCCCCCTCAATATAATAAACATTGGTGGCGCAGTGGGCAGTGCCAATGAGGGTTAAAAAATAAAAAAATAATTAACTCACCTCCTCCAATTGATCGTCTTCTGTTCTTTCTTCATGACCTGTCAAAGGACCTGTGGTGACATCACTGTGCTCATCACATGATACATCACATGATCCATCACCATGGTAATGGGTCATGTGATGAGCTCAGTGACGTCACCACAGGTCCTGAAGAAAGACCGGCAGCTACGCGATCAACTGGAGGAGGTGAGTTAATTTTTTTAAATTATTTTTTAACCCTCATTGGCACTTCCCACTGAGCCACCAATGTTTCTTATACTGGGGGGGGGGGGGGGGGGGGCGCACTGTGCCACCAACGTTTCTTATACTAGGGGGGGGGGGCGCACTGAGCCACCAATTATGTTTCTTATACTGGGGTGTTTGGGGGGGGGCGCACTGTGCCACCAACGTTTCTTATACTAGGGGGGGGGGGCGCACTGAGCCACCAATTATGTTTCTTATACTGGGGTGTTTGGGGGGGGGGCGCACTGTGCCACCAACGTTTCTTATACTAGGGGGGGGGGGCGCACTGAGCCACCAATTATGTTTCTTATACTGGGGTGTTTGGGGGGGGGGGCGCACTGTGCCACCAACGTTTCTTATACAAATACAGGAGGCGGGTGCCGGAATCAAATAGCCGACACCCGACCTCTGTGACAGGGAGCTGCGATCAGCGGCAGTTAACCCCTCAGGTACCGCACCTGAAGGGTTAACTCAACTGCAGCTGATCGCAGCTCCCTGTTACAGAGGTCGGGTGCCGGCTATTTGATTCCGGCACCCGCCTCCTGTATTTGTATTCAGGTCAGTTTTCTTCATTGGTGGCGCAGTGGCCACAGCCCCTCCCCTCCTCCTCCTCCTGTCTCTCTTCTTATTGGCAGCGGCGGGGGCAGCAGGCAGGTCAGACACAGGGGAGGGGGAGATGGAGGGGGCGCCCCGAGGGAGAACACAAGTACAGCCTCGCCTGCCGCAGATTACATTGCGAGCTGTCGGCCGCCCAGCGCCCCTGTTACTATGGCGCCCTGTGCGGCCGCACAGCCCGCACACCCCAAAGGCCGGCCCTGTATGTGACCCCTGGCAGCGCTGGGAGGTCAGGCCGGGAGCTACATTGCGGACTCGCTGCGGGAGGAACGCTAGTCTGCAAGGGGCCTTTGGCTGTGACAAACATCACATGGCCAGAGATCACAGTGTAGCAATGCAGCATTGCCACTAGTGAGAGGGGTCATTTTGGGACCTGCACATTGTCATGACAGCCCAATAATTCTCACAACTGTAGGGTTGCAATGCGACCCCATTCCCTGTCACGATTTGAAACCCTGCACTACATTACGATGATTGGTCGTGCTGGCAACAGTGCATTCCTTTCTTTTTATTTAGCACACAGACATAAAGTGCACCAGGTCCTGTGAAAAAATTGCGTAAACCAGCTATGGAATCAGTTTCATCTGCTAGTGTGAGGAGACCTAAAGCCCAGCGTTACTGGCTGAGGGCACTGCAGCTGTCCACCATCATTGCCCTCTCTTCTCCACCACTTACCCCTTACATGGCACAGGGCACCCTCAGCACATGGCGCAGTGTACGCAGAACGCTCACCTCCGCGCGCCGCAGGACTGAAAAACTCGTCTACTTTAGCTGCCCCTTGTCTATGGAGCAGTCGGCAGTGAGCGCACTCCCCGTTTTCATAACTGAAAAGCAAGCTGCTGTGTTCAGCGTGGGAGAAGGGGGTGTGAGAGAAACAGCCAATGGTACGGCAGCACGCTGATACTGACAAATCAGCAGCCTCCTCACTAATAACAGAGCTCTGCACTGTACGGAGCTCTGTTATTGGATTGCTGTGTGTCTGCTGGATGTAAGACCTTTCTTCTTAAAGCAGCAGAGCAGCGGAGGGTCTAGGCGCAAATGGCGACAAGATTTGTCGCCATTTTGCAATTCTAAGTCGCATTGGCGACCATTTTGGTCGCCAACTGGAGACCTGTCTTACCCATTGTACCCCACCATACTCCTACCCAACTGCCTCTGATGTATGACTACTGTCATGGTTGGGACGTGGTCGTAAAAGCCACAGGGGAATCATATTAACTGACTAGAACCAATTGATATTCATTGTTCATTGTTAATGGCTGGATGGTAGTCAGCAAAACCTCATAGCCATGAAAACAAAATAAACAACTGCAGCATGGCCATAGGATAAATGTGATTACATTTTTAAAAATCTGAATGTCACGGCGGACATGCACTCAGACTCACAGGTAAACCACCAACCAGGCTCTGGGCGAGAGACAGGGGAAGGGTCACCTCCTAGCTAATCCCTGACCTCTTTCCCTGCACTGCTCAGCCCACATGCAGACCTTGGTGGTAGGTATGATGTGTCCCCATGCCTCGGCTGAAACACCCTAAATTCCCTGAGATGGTGAAGAGGGGAAATAGGAGCAGCCAGCTCGCACAGAACCTGGATGGGAGAGATGACACAAAACAACCAAACTTGAAACCACACTTATCTTTCTGAGCTGGAACAGATAACCTTCCTTCCTAGCTTCCAAGACCAAAGTGATTCCTATAATCCGCTCAGAGCACTGGGATGGTGTGCTACCTTGCGCGGAGGGAGCCCTATACCTCTCTCTGATACGTCTATCTAGCCGTACTGCTAAAGACATGGCGTTCTCCAAAGAGTCTGGGTATTTATGAAAAGCAAGGGCATCCTTCAATCTTTCAGATAACCCCTGACAAAACTGACTACGTAACGCAGGATCATTCCACTCTGATTCAGTAGCCCACCTCCTAAACTCAACACAGTAAGCCTCTGCAGTATGTTCCCCCTGAAACAAATTACGTAATCTCGACTCTGCCATCGAGACCCGATCTGGGTCATCGTAGATTAATCCCAGAGCCTTAAAAAATTCCTCCACCGACCGGAGGGCCCGAGAACCAGGTGGCAGAGAAAAGGCCCAGGATTGCACGTCCCCTTTAAGCAGAGAAATAACTATACCTATCCTCTGACTCTCATCACCTGACGACGATGGACGCAGCCGAAAGTACAATTTTCAGGATTCTCTAAAACGGATAAAGTCATCCGTACCCCCTGAAAATCGATCAGGAAGAGCCACTTTAGGCTCCACACAAATTTGACCTGCACCAGCTGCCAGAGCATTCTGACACCGTGTGACCGAACTACGTAGCTCCACAACCTCTAGGGATAGCCCCTGCAAACGGTCAACCAGTGCTTCAATTGACGCCATCAAAAAACCGCTGAGTAATGGCAGTCACAGTATGGCGGATTATAATGTCACGGCGGGCGTGCACTCAGACTCACAGATAACCCACCAACCAAGCTCTGGGCGAGAGACAGGGGAAGGGTCACCTCCTAGCTAATCCCTGACCTCTTTCCCTGCACTGCTCAGCCCACATGCAGACCTTGATGGTAGGTATGATGTGTCCCCGTGCCTAGGCTGAAACACCCTAAATTCCCTAAGATGGTGAAGAGGGGAAACAGGAGCAGCCTGCTAGCACAGAACCTGGATGGGAGAGATGACGCAAAACAACCAAACTGAAATCACACTTATCTTTCTGAGCTGGAACAGACAACCTTCCTTCCTAGCTTCCAAGACCACAATGATTCCTATAATCCGCTCAGAGCACTGGGATGGTGTGCTATTTAAACTAATGACCCCACCCAGTGCACCTGATGAGAGGCGGATCCAGCACGGCTCCAAAACAAACACTAAACTCGTGCTGCTATCCTGGCTGACCTTCGCACATCGTCAGAGCGGGGCATGAAAGTACCCCCCCTTCTACGGGTGACCTCCGGAGATCCTGGAGATCTCAAACTCCAAGTTTCCCTCGACTAGAACAGGAGGAGGCAATGGCGATGGTTCCACCGGTCTCACGTATTTTTTTAGTAAAGACCTGTGGAACACATCATGGATCCTCCAAGTCTGCGGAAGATCCAGCCGAAACGCTACAGGATTGATCACCGCAGAAATTTTATACGGACCAATAAATCTTGGACCCAGTTTCCAAGATGGCACTCTCAATTTGATATTCTTAGTGGACAACCACACCAGTTCACCCACACACAGGTCCGGACCAGTCACACGTCTCTTGTCAGCCATTCGTTTATACCTTTCACCCATCTTCTCCAAATTCCCTTGAATCCTCCGCCAGATTGAGGATAAGGCAGAAGAGAATCTCTCCTCCTCTGGCATCCCAGAGGAACTAGTCCCAGAAAAGGTACCAAACTGAGGATGTAAACCGTATGCGCCAAAAAATGGCGACTTACCCGTGGACTCCTGCCTACGGTTATTCAACGCAAATTCTGCTAAGGACAAGAATGAGGACCAGTCCTCCTGATTCTCAGCCCCAAAACACCTCAAGTAGGTCTCCAGGTTTTGGTTAGTACGCTCCGTCTGACCATTTGACTGCGGATGAAAAGCCGAAGAGAATGAAAGTTGAATGCCAAGCCGAGATCAGAACGCCCTCCAAAACCTGGAGACAAACTGTGTGCCCCTATCAGAGACCACATCCGAAGGAATACCATGCAATTTCACAATATTATCCACAAAAATCTGCGCAAGAGTCTTGGCATTAGGCAGACTAGTTAAAGATATAAAGTGAGCCATTTTACTGAAACGGTCAACTACCACCAAAATCACTGTTCTCCCGGAGGAACTCGGCAGATCCGTAATAAAGTCCATAGACAAATGCGTCCAAGGATGAGACGGAATAGACAATGGAAGAAGTGAACCAGCCGGTCGAGTATGAGCAACCTTTGACCGAGCGCAGGTTTCACAAGCTGTCACGTAATTCTCAATGCTCTTACATAACCCTGGCCACCAGAACCTCCGGGATACTAGATCACAGGTGGACTTACCACCAGGATGTCCAGCGAGGACAGTATCGTGATGTTCCTTGAACACCTTGTATCGCAGGCCCTCAGGAACAAACAACCTCCCTGGGGGACAAGAACCAGGAGCCCCCTCCTGGGCTCCCAACACCTCCATCTCCAATTCAGGGTACAGAGCGGAGACCACCACCCCATCTGCTAAAATTGGCGCAGGATCCTCTGAATCACCTCCCCCAGGAAAGCTGCGAGACAAGGCATCTGCCTTGACGTTCTTGACCCCTGGGCGAAAGGTAACCACAAAATTGAACCTGGTAAAAAACAGTGACCATCTGGCCTGCCTAGGGTTCAGACGCTTGGCAGATTACAGGTAAGCTAAATTCTTATGGTCTGTATATACCGTAACGGGGTGAGACGCCCCTCCAACCAGTGACGCCATTCCTCAAAGGCCAACTTGATAGCTAACAACTCTCTATCTCCAACATCATAATTCCTCTCGGCGACCGAGAGCTTCTTGGAGAAAAAGGCACACGGGACCCACTTGCCAGGAGATGAACCCTGTGACAGCACCGCTCCAACCCCCACCTCTGATGCATCAACCTCCACTACGAATGGCTGAGACACATCCGGCTGCACCAGAATGGGAGCAGACGCAAAACGCTCCTTAATAGCCGAAAAAGCCTGCAATGCCTCATCCGACCAGACAGAGACGTCGGCGCCCTTCTTGGTCATATCAGTGAGAGGTTTTACTATGGTAGAATAATTCGAAATAAATTTTCTATAATAATTCGTAAACCCCAAGAACCGCATCAAAGCTTTCTGATTCTCTGGTCGGTCCCACTCCAGAACTGCCTGGACCTTTTCGGGGTCAATACGAAAACCAGAATCAGAAAGCAGATATCCCAAGAACGGAAGCTCTTGCACCGCAAAAAACATTTCTCCAATTTGGCATATAATTAATTCTCCCGAAGGATCGTCAAAACCTGTCTCACATGATCCTGATGGGTCTTCAGATCAGGAGAATAAATTAAAATGTCATCCAGGTAAACTACTACGAACCTCCCCACCAAATGATGAAAAATGTCATTGACGAATCGCTGAAATACTGCTGGCGCGTTCGTCAACCCAAAAGGCATAACCAGGTTCTCAAAATGACCCTCCTGCGTATTGAAGGCCATTTTCCACTCATCCCCCTCCTTGATTCTGATCAGATTGTAGGCCCCTCTCAAATCCAACTTGGAGAACACCTTGGCTCCAACAATCTGATCAAAAAGATCAGAGATCAAAGGCAGGGGATATGGATCCCGGACTGTAATACGGTTCAATTCCCGGAAATCCAAACACGGTCTCAGTGATCCATCCTTTTTCTTCACAAAGAACAAACCTACTGCCACTGGAGACTTAGATGGTCTAATATGACCCTTTGCCAAACTCTCGGCGACATACTTTCGCATGACCTCTCTTTCGGGTTGAGAGAGGTTGTAAAGCCGAGACTTTGGCAACTTAGCCCCCAGAATGAGATTAACTGGACAATCATAGTCTCGATGAGGGGGCAATTCCTGAGCCCCACCCTCCGAAAAGACATCCGCAAAATCCGAGAGATACTGAGGTAAAGCCGTAATGGACACACCAGAGATAGATGTGCCAAGACAATTATCCGAACAAAACTCACTCCAACCAATGATTTGTCTCGCTTGCCAGTCTATAATTGGGTTATGTCTAGTCAACCATGGCAACCCCAAAACTATAGGAGCTGGCAAATCCTTCATGACAAAACAAGACATAATCTCAACATGTGAATCACCCACCCTTAAGTGAATACCATGAACAATGTGAGTAAGGCTCCTTTGAGAAAGAGGGGAAGAATCAATTGCAAAAACACAAATCTCGTTCTCTAAAGTGCAAGTACTTAGTCCTAGGTTTTGAAGGAAAAGAAAGTCAATTAGGTTTACCCCAGCACCACAATCAAGGAATACTTCAACAAAAACATTTTTTGACTCTAGCGCCACCATAGCTGGAAGGAGAAAATGGGAACTGCAGGGAGCTTGCATACCTGCCTGCTCCACCACACCATTCATACTACCAAGTGTCAGGGAAGTTTTTTTTTCTTTTTTCTTTTTCTCTTCCACCTGTGGTTTAACATAAGGACAAGCAAAAATAAAATGACCCCTTTTTCCACAATAGTAACATAGTTTGTGCACTTTCCTAAAGTCTCTACTATCAGAATGGCAAGAAACCTGACCCAACTGCATGGGTTCCTCCGCTACCCCAGAGTTACCTGTAACATCACCCGGGGAGGCAGTAGAGACGAAACCACTCACAGAAGGGATACCTTGCGTGGAGGGGGTCCTATACCTCTCTCTGATACGTCTATCTAGCCGTACTGCTAAAGACATGGCATTCTCCAAAGAGTCTGGGTATTCATGAAAAGCAAGGGCATCCTTCAATCTTTCAGATAACCCCTGACAAAACTGACTATGTAACGCAGGATCATTCCACTCTGATTCAGTAGCCCACCTCCTAAACTCAACACAGTAAGCCTCTGCAGTATGTTCCCCCTGAAACAAATTACGTAATCTCGACTCTGCCATCGAGACCCGATCTGGGTCATCGTAGATTAATCCCAGAGCCTTAAAAAATTCCTCCACCGACCGGAGGGCCCGAGAACCAGGTGGCAGAGAAAAGGCCCAGGATTGCGCGTCCCCTTTAAGCAGAGAAATAACTATACCTATCCTCTGACTCTCATCACCTGACGACGATGGACGCAGCCGAAAGTACAATTTTCAGGATTCTCTAAAACGGATAAAGTCATCCGTACCCCCTGAAAATCGATCAGGAAGAGCCACTTTAGGCTCCACACAAATTTGACCTGCACCAGCTGCCAGGGCATTCTGACACCGTGTGACCGAACCACGCAGCTCCACAACCTCCAGGGATAGCCCCTGCAAGCGGTCAACCAGTGCATCAATTGACGCAATCAAAAAGCCGCTGAGTAATGGCAGTCACAGTAAGGCGGATTATAATGTCACGGCGGACGTGCACTCAGACTCACAGGTAAACCACCAACCAGGCTCTGGGCGAGAGACAGGGGAAGGGTCACCTCCTAGCTAATCCCTGACCTCTTTCCCTGCACTGCTCAGCCCACATGCAGACCTTGGTGGTAGGTATGATGTATCCCCGTGCCTGGGCTGAAACACCCTAAATTCCCTGAGATTGTGAAGAGGGGAAATAGGAGCAGCCTGCTCGCACAGAACCTGGATGGGAGAGATGACACAAAACAACCAAACTTGAAACCACACTTATCTTTCTGAGCTGGAACAGACAACCTTCCTTCCTAGCTTCCAAGACCAAAGTGATTCCTATAATACGCTCAGAGCACTGGGATGGTGTGCTATTTAAACTAACGACCCCACCCACGGCACCTGATGAGAGGCGGATCAAGCACGGCTCCAAAACAAACACTAAACTCGTGCTACTATCCTGGCCGACCTCCGCACATCGTCAGAGCGGGGCCTGACACTGAAGCTTTAATTGACCTATAGTAGAAATTTTAAATCCACAGCATGTCAACTTCCTCCATGGATTTCACCCTTTGCAATGCACAGGGTATACAAAGAGATATCTCTCAGGGAAAGAGAGACATTTCGCTAGTGCCATCTTTGGAAATTTGCTCCCTATTAAAAAAATTGTCAGACATTTTAACAAGCCTTGGAACATGACAAGGGAAAATAGACAATCCCAATATTGATTTGTAGACAGCTGTTTCGGGGTGCTTGCCCCTTATCAGTATGGAGTAGGATCCTGGCTGGCTAAGTGCGATGCCTTGATTCTGGCTCTCATTAAAGAGACCAGCATTGTATGCTGGCTGCAGCCAGCCGCAATCCTACCCTTTGCTGAAGAGGGGCAATCACTCCAAAACAGCTATGGATGGATATCAGGCTTGCCTATGTTCCAAGACTTGTTAAACAGTTGGACTTTGATTCGTATAGAGCCACTTCCAGAAGGTGGCGCTAGTGAGATGGTTCTCTTTCCCTGGGAGATACATCTTTGCACATTTTATTTTCCATGGAGCATTGCCAATAAGTCTTCATACACAGCTGGTCTCTAATGTAACGAACATTTTGTTTCTGATCACTGGCCATGTAAATGGGCTCTAAGACTTAAAGATGTTGTCCAGGTTCTAGTGGGTGTCCAACAATCAGTACTCCCATTGACCAGCTGTTTTCAGCCGGCACTGGGTCTGCTTCAGCTGATTAGTGGGAGTGCGGGGTATCTGACCCCACCAATCTGATATTGATGACTTATTCCAAGGATATGAATTAGATAAAAGTAGTAGGGCACACCTACACTTGGTTACACATGGAGACCTGGGCTTATTATTTAAAACGATGTAAATTTATTTTATAACCATTCAGAATATTTAAAGAAATATATATATATATATATATATAAAAAAAAGCTGTAATTAAAATACAAAATATCTTGTAAAACTCACATGTAAAACATATATCACATAGAAAACATATATCACATAGAAAGGTAAAGTCTCTCTATTTCCTTAGTGCATATAGGTGGTGATCCTAGTAAAGTGACTTGATGCAAATAGCGACGTCTGTCCGATGGTCTCACCAACATGGCTGGTATTAAGATGAGACGTGCACTTGCTTGATACTGATAGTCTTTTTTGAGTACTCAGTTGTAAAAGTTATATTTACCATATGAAAACAATTACCTTTACGATAATCTACAGTGTTTCATATGGTGTCTTAGGTATCGCTGTTTACATGTAAGTTCAGCATTAGTTTACTCACTGTTACTGGATTTGCCGGCTTTTACTGCGTGTATCGTGGCGTCCCACGTGTAGCTCAATCGTTGCAGGCAGTGGTCTGGCCTCCAGAATTATTATCAGCGGTATGTATCTCATATGGGGCTTGGGGCCCCTCGGTAACTATCTGCGGATGTGCCGATACAGTGGTTCCATGGTAGCGATCTTGTGCATATAGTCGATTTAGCGCAAGACCAGGTTTCACTGAGTATGCAGGTTTTTGGCGTTTCCCATGTAAATCACGTCACCGATCCCTCTCCCTTTTGGTTACTTTAAGCGCTTCAATTTCCAATTTTGTTGTTTATTTCATGAGAATTGTTGATCATATTACTATACGCGTTTCGAAGTTAACTAAGACTCCTTCCTCAGTGGTCAAGGATAGGTCATCAATATCTAGAATGTAGGCAACCCCTTTAAGGGTGGGAGATGATATTTTTGGCCTTTTTGTTATAGCCAGGAAACTCATCTTTGTTCATTGACCTTATTTCCAGAAATTTCATAGAAACCTAATGAAATACAATGAGATAACATTACACTGTCTATCTTTCAAACATTGGCACTCCTATACAGCCAGATTTCATACGACTTATCGGTAGCACTTGAATGATGAATTTTTCTATCCGTTTAAGTAGTAAAATTCATAGTAGATGTGAATGGTGATAATCTCTGTACAGTGCTGCAGAATATGTTGGTGCTATATAAGTAATAGTAAGAAAATATTTCTTTCAGAACACAGATATCTTAAAAAAGTTGGGAAAGATCTGAGTACAGTGAAAGATTCACAAAGCCAGTCCACCACCAGTCTCTTAAGGTCTCTTCCTGACAATCGCCTGCTTATCAGTGAAGGAGATCCCTTCATTTACATGCAGCGATCTCCTCCACAGAATGAGGAGAAACAATCATTAATACCATTGCTGGTCCCATAAAGAATCATTGTTTGCTGGCAGCAGAGGCTGTTTAGATGGCACAATTTGCTGCCGGCGAAGAACAATTTAGGTAACCGCATGAACGGTCCTATTAACCGAAAACTGGCGTTTTGCTCGGCAGGCAGCACCTTTACACCAGAAGAAGCAGCACCTTTACACCAGAAGATTATCGCTAACGAGCATTTTCTAGGAACACTCGTTAGCAATGATATAGCCAATATTCGGGCAGTGTAAAGGCCCCTCAAGCCGGGTTTCAGATGAGCATGTGAGGTCTGTGAAACACACTCTATGTGATGGCTGTGTGATGGCTGTATGATAGTGATCTACTGTATGATACTGTTTAGTAAAAATAAGGATAAGTTCCCGTCATTTAACCCCTTCTTGAACCAGGGATTTTCTATTTTTACATTTTTGTTTTGGACTCCCTACCTTCACAGAGCCATAACTTTTTTATTTTTCCGTGTACATAGCCGGATGAGGGCTTGTTTTTGGCGGGACAAGTTCTACTTTCTAATGCCACCATTTAATATTGCATAGGATCTAGTGGGAAGTGGGTATAAAATTTCAAACGCGGTGGCATTGAAAAAAATATAAAACCCATAATTCCAGCAGTTTCACAGGTTTTGTTTTTATGGCGTTCACTATGTGGTAAAACTGTTGTGCTCTTCATTCTCCAGGTCAGTACATATCTAGTAATATCACATATGTGTAGTTTTTCTTGCGTTTTAATACTGAAAAAAAATATTTTTTTGGGGGGGGGGAGGGTGACTTTTTGATCACTTTTTATTCAAGTATTTTTGGAAGGTAAAGTGATGAAAAAACTGCGAATCTGCCATTTTTTTTCCTGTTACGCCAGTGACTGCATGGGATAAGTTTTTTTGTATTTTAATAGTACAGGCGTTTTTGCAGGCGCATCTCTGCCCTGTCGTGCGTCTGAAACTCAAGTCTGGGCTTCAGCTATAACATACACCAGTGTCACAATAGTGGCATAAAGGGATTAGTAAATGTCCCTTAGTGAGATTGGGTCAGCTGTACAGTGTTTATTTTAGGACATGGTCAGATATCATAGTCAAGTATCAGAATAATGCCAGTGTGACACCCGACCCCGACACCTGACTCTGACACCTGACCCTGACACCGACACCTGACTTTGACACCTGACTCTGACACCTAACCTTGACACCTGACTCTGATACCTGACCCTGACACCTGACTCTGACACCTGACCCTGACTTTAATATTCTGACTAGTCAGCGTCGTAATGACTTTTAGCTTCATTGTACTTTTAACCACCTCAGCCCCCAGTGCTTAAACACCCTGAAAGACCAGGCCACTTTTTACACTTCTGACCTACACTACTTTCACCGTTTATTGCTCGGTCATGCAACTTACCACCCAAATAAATTTTTCCTCCTTTTCTTCTCACTAATAGAGCTTTCATTTGGTGGTATTTCATTGCTGCTGACATTTTTACTTTTTTTGTTATTAATCGAAATTTAACGATTTTTTTGCAAAAAAATGACATTTTTCACTTTCAGTTGTAAAATTTTGCAAAAAAAACGACATCCATATAGAAATTTTGCTCTAAATTTATAGTTCTACATGTCTTTGATAAAAAAAAAATGTTTGGGTAAAAAAAAAATGGTTTGGGTAAAAGTTATAGCGTTTACAAACTATGGTACAAAAATGTGAATTTCCGCTTTTTGAAGCAGCTCTGACTTTCTGAGCACCTGTCATGTTTCCTGAGGTTCTACAATGCCCAGACAGTACAAACACCCCACAAATGACCCCATTTCTGAAAGTACACACCCTAAGGTATTCGCTGATGGGCATAGTGAGTTAATAGAACTTTTTATTTTTTGTCACAAGTTAGCGGAAAATTATGATTTATTTTTTATTTATTTTTTTTCTTACAAAGTCTCATATTCCACTAACTTGTGACAAAAAATAAAAAGTTCTATGAACTCACTATGCCCATCAGCGAATACCTTGGGGTCTCTTCTTTCCAAAATGGGGTCACTTGTGGGGTAGTTATACTGCCCTGGCATTCTAGGGGCCCAAATGTGTGGTAAGGAGTTTGAAATCAAATTCTGTAAAAAATGACCTGTGAAATCCGAAAGGTGCTCTTTGGAATATGGGCCCCTTTGCCCACCTAGGCTGCAAAAAAGTGTCACACATCTGGTATCTCCGTACTCAGGAGAAGGTGGGGAATGTGTTTTGGGGTGTCATTTTATATATACCCATGCTGGGTGAGAGAAATATCTTGGCAAAAGACAACTTTTCCCATTTTTTTATACAAAGTTGTCATTTGACCAAGATATTTATCTCACCCAGCATGGGTATATGTAAAATGACACCCCAAAACACATTCCTCAACTTCTCCTGAGTACGGGGATACCAGATGTGTGACACTTTTTTGCAGCCTAGATGCGCAAAGGTGCCCAAATTCCTTTTAGGAGGGCATTTTTAGACATTTGGATACCAGACTTCTTCTCACGCTTTGGGGCCCCTAGAATGCCAGGGCAGTATAAATACCCCACATGTGACCCCATTTTGGAAAGAAGACACCCCAAGGTATTCAATGAGGGGCATGGCGAGTTCATAGAAATTTTTTTTTTTTGGCACAAGTTAGCGGAAATTGATATTTTTAATTTTTTTCTCACAAAGTCTCCCGTTCCGCTAACTTGGGACAAAAATTTCAATCTTTCATGGACTCAATATGCCCCTCACGGAATACCTGGGGGTGTCTTCTTTCCGAAATGGGGTCACATGTGGGGTATTTATACCGCCCTGGCATTCTAGGGGCCCTAAAGCGTGAGAAGAAGTCTGGAATATAAATGTCTAAAAAATTTTACGCATTTGGATTCCGTGAGGGGTATGGTGAGTTCATGTGAGATTTTATTTTTTGACACAAGTTAGTGGAATATGAGACTTTGTAAGAAAAAAAAAAAAAAATTCCGCTAACTTGGGCCAAAAAAATATCTGAATGGAGCCTTACAGAGGGGTGATCAATGACAGGGGGGTGATCAATGACAGGGGGGTTGATCAATGACAGGGGGGTGATCAGGGAGTCTATATGGGGTGATCACCACAGTCATTGATCACGCCCCTGTAAGGCTTCATTCAGACGTCCGGATGCGTTTTGCGGATCCGATCCATCTATCAGTGGATCCGTAAAAATCATGCGGACGTCTGAATGGAGCTTTACAGGGGGGTAATCAATGACAGGGGGGTAATCAATGACAGGGGGGTGATCAGGGAGTCTATATGGGGTGATCACCACAGTCATTGATCACGCCCCTGTAAGGCTTCATTCAGACGTCCGGATGCGTTTTGCGGATCCGATCCATCTATCAGTGCATCCGTAAAAATCATGCGGACATCTGAATGGAGCTTTACAGGGGGGTAATCAATGACAGGGGGGTGATCAGGGAGTCTATATGGGGTGATCACCACAGTCATTGATCATGCCCCTGTAAGGCTTCATTCAGACGTCCGGATGCGTTTTGCGGATCGGATCCATCTATCAGTGCATCCGTAAAAATCATGCGGACATCTGAATGGAGCTTAACAGGGGGGTGATCAGGGAGTCTATATGGGGTGATCACCACAGTCATTGATCATGCCCCTGTAAGGCTTCATTCAGACGTCCGGATGCGTTTTGCGGATCGGATCCATCTATCAGTGCATCCGTAAAAATCATGCGGACATCTGAATGGAGCTTTACAGGGGGGTGATCAGGGAGTCTATATGGGGTGATCACCACAGTCATTGATCATGCCCCTGTAAGGCTTCATTCAGACGTCCGGATGCGTTTTGCGGATCGGATCCATCTATCAGTGCATCCGTAAAAATCATGCGGACATCTGAATGGAGCTTTACAGGGGGGTGATCAGGGAGTCTATATGGGGTGATCACCACAGTCATTGATCACGCCCCTGTAAGGCTCCATTCAGACGTCCGGATGCGTTTTGCGGATCCGATCCATCTATCAGTGGATCCGTAAAAATCATGCGGACGTCTGAATGGAGCTTTACAGGGGGTTGATCAATGACAGGGGTGTAATCAATGACAGGGGGGGTGATCAGGGAGTCTATATGGGGTGATAACCACAGTCATTGATCACGCCCCTGTAAGGCTTCATTCAGACGTCCGGATGCGTTTTGCGGATCCGATCCATCTATCAGTGGATCCGTAAAAATCATGCGGACATCTGAATGGAGCTTTACAGGGGGGTAATCAATGACAGGGGGGTGATCAATGACAGGGGGGTGATCAGGGAGTCTATATGGGGTGATCAGGGGTGATCAGGGGCTAATAAGGGGTTAATAAGTGACGGGGGGGGGGGGTGTAGTGTAGTGTAGTGGTGCTTGGTGGGACTTTACTGAGCTACCTGTGTCCTCTGGTGGTCGATCCAAACAAATGGGACCACCAGAGGACCAGGTAGCAGGTATATTAGACGCTGTTATCAAAACAGCGTCTAATATACCTGTTAGGGGTTAAAAAAAACACATCTCCAGCCTGCCAGCGAACGATCGCCGCTGGCAGGCTGGAGATCAACTCTCTTACCTTCCGTTCCTGTGAGCGCGCGCGCCTGTGTGCGGGCGTTCACAGGAAATCTCGGCCATCGCGAGATGACGCATATATGCGTGACTCTGCGCAGGGCTGCCACCTCCGGAACGCGATCCTGCGTTAGGCGGTCCGGAGGTGGTTAATACGCTCAATCACATACATGAAGAAAATTCTTCAGATTGCTGTCTGAAGCTACAGCTCAAGCTGTAGCTGACTAGTGAGAAAAGAAGAGTCAGGTCAGACATCAGGGTCACACATCACTTGAATTTGTCTCTTTTCTAGGGCTCAATAAAATGTAAAAAAAATTTAAAGTTTGATAGGGGTTTTGAACCCAAGAACACTACATGTGAGGCAAGCATCTAAACCACTGAGCTATAGCTTCAGACAGCAACCTAAAAGATTTTCTTCATCTAAATGATTGAGCATATTAACAGTACAATGAACCTAAAAGTCATTGCGATGCTGACGCTGAATAGTCAGAATATCAAATTCAAGGTCAGATGTCAGAGTCAGGTGTCAGAGTCAGGGTCAGGTGTCAGGGTCGGGTGTCACATTGGCAATATTCTGATACTTGACTATGAAATCTGACCATGTCCTAAAATGAACACTGTACTCCAGGGCTGGCTGCCACCATTAGGGGCCTCTGATTAGCAGCACAGGACCAGATCGGGAAAGTTTGGCTGCTTTCTCTCACGTTTGGGAATTGTTTTGCTGATCTTTATTTTATTTATTTTTTCTATACAATGTGAGAGCTGTGTGTGACCTTCTGCGGCCACCGAAAATCTGGCTCAGGTGCAACACTCAACCTCCTTCAATGTCAGAATCCTAGGAGAAAGTGAAGAAGGAGGCTCCATCTCCCTTGAAGGGCCAGGGCCACAGAGATCCAAGAACATTTTATAATAAATAATAAAGTTTTTTTCTGTGTGTTTCTTTAAAAAAAAAGATTGTTGTGTTTTTTTTCTTAAATATTAAATTGTGCCATTTCTCCTGCTCCCCTGTTTTCTATAGGCATCCTAGGGGTGTATTAAACGGGTACAGGGCTGAACCCTAAATGGATAGATAAACAAGGAACTCCAAAGAGGAAATTAATTAAAGGGAGATTTTCCCAATTGGGACATTTATGGCATACCGCTAGAATATGCCATAAATGGAAGATAAGTGTGGGTACCACCTGTAGGACAGGCCCTGAAGTGAACAGATAGCACCCCGCACATACACAGTGTCCTCTCCATTAACTGGTATGAAACTTCCAAAAACTGCCAAGCAGGTGCTCTGTGTATCGAATCCCATCATATGTGATACTGCCTGCGGAGCTGTTGTATCTCATCCTATCATATATGATACTGTCTGATGAACCCTGTATCTAATCTTTTAACAGAGCGTATTTATAATGTCCACTGTAGTTCCCCCAATAATTACACTGTCTCTTGTTATTGCCCCCAACTTTTATAATGCCCCCTTAGTGCCGCAATAGTTTTACTGTCTCTTGTAGTGCTCCCAGTATTCATACTGGGGGCACTAAAGGGGGCATTATAAATACTGAGGGGCACTAAAAGACACAGTATAAGTATCTGGCAAACTTATGTCTATGATGTTATGTGTCTGGATGGGTTAAAGGCAGGGTGTGTAGAGTGTAATGGTCAGTGTATGGTGTAGGAGTCAGAAAAATAGCCCAGAGGTAGATAAATAAATGTCTCCCTTTACTGTACAGCAAAATGGGAATTGTAGTACATCTAACTATAGCAAAACACAGTTCCAACTGAACAAAGTGCAATTCTCTCCCAGATAGTGGTAAGTGCATTTAGGAAAGGATAGGAGTAATGGTCCTCCTTGTACACTTTCTTGCTAAAGTCTCTCTCAGTGGAATCTACGGCTGTCAACAGTACCTTAGCAGTAATGGCTGTAATGTCCATTGCAGGAGACAGGGGTTTGATGGCATGTCTGGCCAAGGTGTGTACAGGTGTGAGGAGTGTCCTAACAGTGTCCCTCAGTGCAGCAAAGTCTGAATGGCTGTAGTCACAGATTACCTTGCTGACTCCTGTGCTTGGCCATGCAGACTCTAAATTCTCCCTTTCTCTCTCTGTCTTTCCCTTTTTCTGTGGATCTTGCATATACAGTCAGGTCCATAAATATTGGGACATCGACACAATTCTAACATTTTTGGATCTATACACCACCACAATGGATTTGAAATCAAACGAACAAGATGTGCTTTAACTGCAGACTGTCAGCTTTAATTTGAGGGAATTTATATCCAAATCAGGTGAACAGTGTGGGAATTACAACAGTTTGCATATGTGCCTCCCACTTGTTATGGGACAGAATAATAATCATAAATCAAACTTTCGCTTTTTAATACTTGGTTGCAAATCCTTTGCAGTCAATTACAGCCTGAAGTCTGGAACGCATAGACATCACTAGACTCTGGGTTTTATCCCTGGTGATGCTCTGCCAGGCCTCTACTGCAACACTCTTCAGTTCCTGCTTGTTCTTGGGGCATTTTCCCTTCAGTTTTGTCTTTAGCAAGTGAAATTCATGCTCAATCGGATTCAGCTCAGGTGATTGACTTGGCCATTGCATAACATTCCACTTCTTTCCCTTAAAAAACTCTTCAGATGCTTTTGCAGTATGCTTTGGGTCATTGTCCATCTGCACTGTGAAGCGGTGTCTAATGAGTTCTGAATCATTTGGCTGACTATGAGCAGATAATATTGCCCGAAACACTTCAGAATTCATCCTGCTGCTTTTGTCAGCAGTCACATCATCTATAAATACAAGAGAACCAGTTCCATTGACAGCCATACATGCCCACGCCATGACACTACCACCACCATGCTTCACTGATGAGGTGGTATGCTTAGAATCATGAGCAGTTCCTTTCTTTCTCCATACTCTTCTCTTCCCATCACTCTGGTACAAGTTGATCTTGGTTTCATCTGTCCATAGGATGTTGTTCCAGAACGGTGAAGACTTTTTTAGATGTCGTTTGGCAAACTTTAATCTGGCCTTCCTGTTTTTGAGGTTCACCAATGGTTTACATCTTGTGGTGAACCCTCTGTATTCACTCTAGTGAAGTCTTCTCTTGATTGTTGACTTTGACACACATACACCTACCTCCTGGAGAGTGTTCTTCATCTGGCCAACTGTTGTGAAGGGTGTTTTCTTCACCAGGGAAAGAATTCTTCGGTCATCCACCACAGTTGTTTTCCGTGGTCTTCCGGGTCTTTTGGTGTTGCTGAGCTCACAGGTGCGTTCCTTCTTTTTAAGAACATTCCAAACAGTTGTTTTGGCCACGCCTAATGTTTTTGCTATCTCTGATGTTTTGTTTTTTCAGCCTAATGATGGCTTGCTTCACTGATAGTGACAGCTCTTTGGATCTCATCTTGAGAGTTGACAGCAACAGATTCCAAATGCAAATAGCACACTTGAAATGAACTCTGGATCTTTTATCTGCTCATTGTAATTGGGATAATGAGGGTATAACACACACCTGGCCATGGAACAGCTGAGAAGCCAATTGTCCTATTACTTTTGGTTCCTTAACAAGTGTGAGGCACATATGCAAACTGTTGTAATTCCTACACCGTTCACCTGATTTGGATGTAAATACCTTCAAATTAAAGCTGACAGTCTGCAGTTAAAGCACATCTAGTTCGTTTCATTCCAAATCCATTGTGGTGGTGTATAGAGCCAAAAATGTTAGAATTGTGTAGATGTCCCAATATTTATGGACCTGACTGGAGCATAAGGCATACATTTCTTCCTCTCTCACTAATCACTCCCTAATCGAGCTGGGGAAAGATCCTGGCTACCCACCCAACCTCCTGCAAAGGACAGAGCAGGATTATTAACCCTTGGCTGTGCCATCTATACATGGCTATGCTGGGTCCAATACATGGCAAAACAATGCTTACCGTAGCATTAAATAACATTAGATTAAAGAACAAACCATTTGCAGATACCCCCTGCTGTGGGGCCCTGCAAGGATAAAGTGCTAACCCATTAGCTGTAGTCTGTACCTCATTATATTCAAAATGGCTGCTGTCATGTTGAGACCTTGCCTGTGATGTCATCATCAGAATCCTGGTAGATGATTCACTTACTTGTGGCATCATAATGGGAGTCATGGCTCATTTACATATGACGTCATAATTGGCGGTGGGTATAAATGGAGGTGACGCACTGACCCCAGCCTTAGTCTCCAGGGCTGGCTGTCACTATTAGGGTCCTCTGATGAGCAGCACAGGACCAGATCGGGTAGGTTTGGCTGCTTTTCTCTCATGTTTGGGAATTGTTTTGCTGATCTTTACTTTTATTTTTTGCTATACAATGTGAGCGCTGTGTGTGACCTTCTGCGGCCACCGAAAATCTGCCTCAGGTGCAACACTCAACCTCCTCCAATGGCAGAATCCTAGGAGAAAGTGAAAAAGGAGCCTCAATCTCCCTTAAAGGGCCAGAACCACAGAGATCCAAGAAAATTGTATAATAAATAAATAAAACATTTGTGTGTGTTTCTGTAAAAGAAAACTGTTGTGTTTTTTTTCTTAAATAATAAATTGTGCCGTTTCTCCTACTCCACTGTTTTCTATAGGTATCCTAAAGGTGTAATAAATGGGTACAGGGCTGAACCCTTAAAGGATGGGTAAACAAGGAAATCCAAAGAGGAAATTAATTAAAGGGAGATTTTCCCATCTGGGACATTCATGGCATACCGCTAGAATATGCCATAAATGTCAGATAGGTGTGGGTACCACCTGTGGGACATGTCCTAAAGTGAACAGATAGCACCCTGCACATACACAGTGTGCTTTCCATTAACTAGTATGATACTTCCAAAAACTGCCAAGCAGATGCTCTGTGTATCAAATTCCATCATATGTGATACTGCCTGCTGAGCTGCTGTATCTAATCCTATTATATATGGTACTGTCTGTTGAACTCTGTATGTAATCTTTTCCCAGAGAATACTCATTAGTAATGGTGCCCTCAGTATTTATAATGTCCCCTGTAGTGCCCTAAATATTTATAATGTCCCCTGTAGTGCCCCCAATATTTACACTGTTTCTTGTTATTGCCCCCAATTTTCATAATGCCCCTTAGTGCCACAATAGTTTGACTGTCTCTTGTAGTGCTCCCAGTATTTATACTGGGGGCACTAAAGGGGGCATTATAAATATTGAGGGGCACTAAAAGACACAATATAAGTATCTGGCAAACCTATTTGTGTGATGTTATGTGTCTGGATGGGTTAAAGGCAGGGTGTGTAGAGTGTAATGGTCAGTGTATGGTGTAGGAGTCAGAAAAATAGCCCAGAGGTAGAAAAACAATGTCTCTCTTTACTGTACAGCAAAATGGGAATTGTAGTACATCTAACTATAGCAAAACACAGTTCAAACTGTACAAAGTGCAATTCTCTCCCAGATAGTGGTAAGTGCATTTAGGAAAGGATAGGAGTTATGGCCCTCCTTGTACACTTTATTGCTAAAGTCTCTCTCAATGGAATCTATGGCTGTCAACAGTACCTTAGCAGTAATGGCTGTATTGTCCATTGCAGGAGACAGGGGTTTGATGGCATGTCTGGCCAAGGTGTGTACAGGTGTGAGGAGTGTCCTAACAGTGTCCCTCAGTGCAGCAAAGTCTGAATGGCTGTAGTCACAGATTACCTTGCTGACTCCTGTGCTTGGCCATGCAGACTCTAAATTCTCCTTTTCTCTCTCTGTCTTTCCCTTTTTCTGTGGATCTTGCAGATATCTGTTATTCTAAGTAGCTTTCTTAGGCCTAAGAGGAGGGAGCATACATTTCTTCCTCTCTCAACTCTCACTAATCACCCCCTAATGGAGCTGGGGGCAGATCCTGGTTACCCACCCAACTTCCTGCAAAGGACTGAGCAGGATTATTAACCCTTGGCTGTGCCATCTATACATGGCTATGCTGGGTCCAATACATGGCAAAACAATACTTAC
Organism: Bufo bufo; assembly: GCF_905171765.1. Classification (NCBI taxonomy): domain Eukaryota; kingdom Metazoa; phylum Chordata; class Amphibia; order Anura; family Bufonidae; genus Bufo; species Bufo bufo. Next base: position 610,399,476 of record NC_053389.1, on the reverse strand, counting down.
CATAACATTAAATAACATTACATTAAAGAACAAACCATTTGCAGATACCCCCTGCTATGGGGCCCTGCAAGGATAAAGTGCTAACCCATTATCTGTAATCTGTACCTCATTACATTTAAAATGGCCGCTGTCATGTTGTGACCTTGCTTGTGATGTCATGATTAGAATCCTGGTAGATGATTCACTTACTTGTGACATCATAATGGGAGTCATGGCTCATTTACATATGACGTCATAATTGGCGGTGGGTATAAATGGAGGTGACGCACTGACCCCAGCCTTAGTCTCCAGGGCTGGCTGTCACCATTAGGGGCCTCTGATGAGCAGCACAGGACCAGATCGGGTAAGTTTGGACGCTTTTCTCTAATGTTTGGGAATTGTTTTGCTGATCTTTCTTTTCTTTCTTTTCTATACAATGTGAGAGCTGTGTGTGACCCTCTGCGGCCACCGAAAATCTGCCTCAGGTGTGACACTCAACCTCCTCTAATGGAAGAATCCCAGGAGAAAGTGAAGAAGGAGCCTCCATCTCCCTTAAAGGGCCAGAGCCACAGAGATCCAAGAATATTTTATAATAAAGATTTTTTGAGTGTGTTTCTTTAAAAAAAAACTGTTGTGTTTTTTTCTTAAAGGGAACCTGTCGTCAACTTTATGCTGACCTCACTGAGGGCAGCATAAATTAGTGACAGAAATGCTGATTTCAGCGGTGTGTCACTCATGAGCAAAAAGTAAGCAGTTGCCAAGAAACAGCATCATAATCATTGCATCATAAAAATTGCAAATTTCCAAGTTTCAATTTCTCTACTTCTATAATTCATAGTAATAGCTCCAAAAATAGTTATTACTTTACATTCCCCATAAGTCTAATTCATGTTTGGATCATTTTGGGAATGATATTTAATTTTTTGGGGATGTTACAAGGCTTAGAAGTTTAGAAGCAAATCTTGAAATTTTTCAGAAATTTTCAAAAACCCAATTTTTAGGGACCAGTTCAGGTCTGAAGTAACATGGTAACATAGTACATAAGGCCGAAAAAAGACATTTGTCCATCCAGTTCGGCCTGTCATCCTGCAAGTTGATCCAGAGGAAGGCAAAAAAAAACCCTGTGAGGTAGAAGCCAATTTTCCTCACTTTAGGGAAATAAAAAATTCCTTCCCGACTCCAATCAGGCAATCAGAATATCTCCCTGGATCAACGACCCCTCTCTAGTAACTATATCCTGTAATATTATTACACTCCAGAAATACATCCAGGCCCCTCTTGAATTCCTTTATTGTACTCACCATCACCACCTCCTCAGGCAGAGAGTTCCATAGTCTCACTGCTCTTACCGTAAAGAATCCTCTTCTATGTTTGTGTACAAACCTTCTTTCCTCCAGACGCAGAGGATGTCCCCTCGTCACAGTCACAGTCCTGGGGATAAATAGATGATGGGATAGATCTCTATACTGACCCCTGATATATTTATACATAGTAATTAGATCTCCCCTCAGTTGTCTTTTTTCTAACGTGAATAACCCTAATTTTGATAATCTTTCAGGGTACTGTAGTTGCCCCATTCCAGTTATTACTTTAGTTGCCCTCCTCTGGACCCTCTCCAGCTCTGCTATGTCTGCCTTGTTCACTGGAGCCCAGAACTGTACACAGTACTCCATGTGTGGTCTGACTAATGATTTGTAAAGTAGTAGGAATATGTTCTCATCACGGGCATCTATGCCCCTTTTGATGCAACCCATTATCTTATTGGCCTTGGCAGCAGCTGCCTGACACTGGTTTTTGCAGCTTAGTTTGCTGTTTATTAAAATTCCTAGGTCCTTTTCCATGTCAGTGTTACCGAGTGTTTTACCATTTAGTATGTACGGGTGACTTGCATTATTCCTTCCCATGTGCATAACTTTACATTTGTCAGTGTTAATCCTCATCTGCCACTTATCTGCCCAAGCCTGCAATCTATCCAGATCCCTCTGTAGTATTATAGTGTCCTCTTCAGTGTTAATTACTTTACACAGTTTAGTGTCATCTGCGAAAATTGATATTTTACTATGCAAGCCTTCTACAAGATCATTAATAAATATATTGAAGAGAATAGGGCCCAATACTGACCCCTGAGGTACTCCACTAGTGACAGTGACCCAATCTGAGTATGTACCGTTAATAATCACCCTCTGTTTTCTATCATTGAGCCAGTTACTTACCCACTTACAGACGTTTTCTCCCAGTCCGAGCATTCTCATTTTATATACTAACCTTTTATGTGGTACAGTGTCAAATGCTTTGGAGAAGTCCAGATACAAGACATCCATTGATTCGCCGCTGTCAAGTCTAGAACTTACCTCCTCATAGAAGCTGATTAAATTAGTTTGACATGACCGATCCCTCACGAAGCCATGCTGATATGGCGTTATTTGCTTATTTCCATTAAGATGCTCTAACATAGCACATCTCAGAAAACCTTCAAACAGTTTACCCACAACAGATGTTAAACTTACCGGCCTATAGTTTCCAGGCTCTGTTTTTGGACCCTTTTTGAATATTGGCACCACATTTGCCATGCGCCAATCCTGTGGGACATTCCCTGTCAGTATAGAATCTGCAAATATCAGAAATAAGGGTCTGGCTATGACATTACTTAATTCCCTTAGGATACAGGGGTGTATGCCATCCGGTCCTGGCGATTTGTCTATTTTAATATTTTTAAGTCGCTGATGTACTTCTTCCTGGGTCAGACAGGACACTTTTAATGGGAATTTATTTCAACATTCAGCATTTCATCTGACAGTTTATTTTCCTCAGTGAATACATTGGAGAAAAAAATATTTAACAGCTTTGCTTTCTCCTCGTCGCTCTCTACGAATCCCCCCTCATTACTCTTTAAAGGGCCGACACCTTCAGATTTATACTTTTTAACATTTATATAATTGAAGAACATTTTAGGGTTAGTTTTACTCTCTTTGGCAATTAATCTCTCGGTCTCTAGTTTGGCCGCTTTTATTTGTTTTTTACATGTTCTATTTTTTTCCTTATAGTTTTTCAGTATTTCCGTGCTACCCTCCTGTTTTAGTGTTTTATATGCTTTCTTTTTGTCATTTATTGCTTTCTTTACAGTTCTGTTTATCCACATTGGTTTCTTTTTGTTCCTTAACCTTTTATTCCCATACGGTATGTACCTCTCACAATGAGCTTTTAGGATGCTTTTAAAGATATCCCATTTTGTGGCTGTATTTTTATTTGTGAGGACTTTATCCCATTTAGTTAGGCCTATGGCCTCTCTTAGTTGCCTAAATTTAGCTTTTTTGAAGTTTGGTATTTTTGTTCCTCCCTGTAGAAACGCTCTTTTGAATGATAATTGGAAGGTTATTACTTTATGGGCACTATTTCCCAGGTATCCCCCAACCTGCACGTCTGTTGTTCTGTCAGGTCTATTGGTTAATACTAAGTCCAGTATGGCCGTCCCTCTAGTCTGGTCCTGAACCAGTTGGGAGAGGTAATTGTCTTTGGTTATTGCCAAGAACCTGTTTCCCTTATGAGATATACAAGTTTCAGTTTCCCAGTCTATAACTGGGTAGTTGAAGTCCCCCATAATAACCACCTCATTATGATTTGCCGCCTTGTCTATCTCATTTAGTAGTAGATTTTCTGTGGACTCTGGTATATTAGGTGGTTTATAGTAAACTCCTATTAGTAATTTATTGTTCTTTTTAGCTCCATATATCTCTACCCACAGTGACTCCACATGTTCATGTCCCTCACTTATATCTTCACGGAGTGTGGGCTTTAGACAGGACTTTACATAAAGGCAGACCCCTCCCCCTCTCCGGTTTTGACGATCCTTTCTAAACATACTGTAACCTTGTACATTAACTGCCCAGTCATAGCTATCATCCAGCCATGTCTCAGTTATTCCCACTATGTCATAGTCCTCCTCACACATCACTAATTCCAGCTCACCAGTTTTATTAGTCAGGCTTCTGGCATTAGTATACATACATTTGAGAGGTTTATGTATATTTTTTACCCTACACCTTTCCTTCTGAACTGTTCTAGTCCCTCCTTCCATTCCTCCCCCAGTCCCACTACCTTGCCCCGGTCTCTATCTGCACTATCTTCCCATCCTGTAATGTAATTACCCTCCCCAGTCCCTAGTTTAAACACTCCTCCAACCTTCTAGCCATCTTCTTCCCCAACACAGCTGCCCCTTCCCCATTGAGGTGCAGCCCGTCCCTACGATAGAGCCTGTAGCCGATAGAGAAGTCAGCCCAGTTCTCCAGGAACCTAAACCCCTCCTTCCTACACCAGTTCTTGAGCCACTTGTTAATTTCCCTAATCTCCCGCTGCCTTTCTTGTGTGGCCCGTGGTACAGGTAGTATTTCGGAAAATACTACCTTTGAGGTCCTTGCCCTAAGCTTTTGACCTAAATCCCTGAAATCATTTTTAAGGACTCTCCACCTACCTCTAACTTTGTCATTGGTTCCAATATGGACCATGACTGCTGGATCTTCTCCAGCCCCTCCCAGTAATCTGTCAACCCGATCCGCGATGTGTCGAACTCTAGCGCCAGGAAGACAGCACACTGTTCGGCGATCACAGTCTTTGTGACAGATTTCCCTATCTGTTCCCCTAATAATTGAGTCTCCCACTACCAGCACCTGTCTGGCCTGCCCTGCTCTCCTGCTTACCGGAGATGACATTCCCCTGACTGGCAGAGGAAGTGTCCGGCTGCAGCAGTGCCGTACCTGGACTGATATCCCCCTCATCTGCCAAACGTGCAAACTTGTTGGGGTGTGTCAGATCAGGGCTAGCCTCCCTGGCACTCTTCCCTCTACCCCGCTTTTTAACTGTTACCCAGCTAGCTACCTCACTTTCCTCAGCCTCCTCCCTGTCAACCTCCCCCTCATCTACCCCAAAGAGTGCTTGCTCGGTGAGAAGCAAACTCTTTTGCAAATTGTCAATGCCTCTCAATGTTGCAACTTGCCCGTTTAGAGACTCGATTTGCGATTCCAAACGGGTAATTTGCTCACATCTTGAACAAAGATATACACCCTTGAACGGCTGTTCCAGGACTGCATACATCATGCAAGATGTGCACTGGACTGCGTTGTCAATTGTGCAACACATACTAAATGGGGATTACACCACAAAAGCGAAAAATACAATATAATGTAGTACTAAGAAACTGGCTAATTGCAGTCCCCCACTGAAGTCCCTGAATCTAAAGTCACTTAATCTTAAGTCACACACTTACGCAACCACACTTAATCAACCATGCGTTGCGGTCAAACTCGCGTTATATATCTCCTTCTATAAATATAAATGCAGCTCACTACACCAGCCTGGTTTGTTTTCCCTCTGGATTCAAAAAGGTTGTGCTGCTCTCACTGCTAAGTTTTTATAGTCTCCTAATTAGACAGCCACACCCTAATTTGACAGCCACACCCTAATTGCTCACCTGTGCAACCCCTGGAGAAGAAAAAAAAGTGTTATCACAGGACACAATACAGTCAAACACAGCCACTCATCAATGTCCACAAATAATTTAGCTCTCAGATACCCCCTCACTTAATCTTAAGTCACACACTTACGCAACCACACTTAATCAACCACGCGTCGCGGTGAAACTCGCGTTATATATCTTCTTCTATAAATAGAAATGCAGCTCACTACACCAGCCTGGTTTGTTTTCCCTCTGGATTCAAAAAGGCTGTGCTGCTCTCACTGCTAAGTTTTTATAGTCTCCTAATTAGACAGCCACACCCTAATTAGACAGCCACACCCTAATTGCTCACCTGTGCAACCCCTGGAGAAGGAAAAAAAAAGTGTTATCACAGCACACAATACAGTCAAACACAGCCACTCATCAATGTCCACAAATAATTTAGCTCTCAGATACTCCCTCACTTAATCTTAAGTCACACACTTACGCTACCACACTTAATCAACCACGCGTCGTGGTCAAACTCGCGTTATATATCTCCTTATATAAATATAAATGCAGCTCACTACACCAGCCTGGTTTGTTTTCCCTCTGGATTCAAAAAGGCTGTGCTGCTCTCACTGCTGAGTTTTTATAGTCTCCTAATTAGACAGCCACACCCTAATTAGACAGCCACACCCTAATTGCTCACCTGTGCAACCCCTGGAGAAGGAAAAAAAAGTGTTGTCACAGCACACAATACAGTCAAACACAGCCACTCATCAATGTCCACAAATAATTTAGCTCTCAGATACTCCCTCACTTAATCTTAAGTCACACACTTACGCTACCACACTTAATCAACCACGCGTCGTGGTCAAACTCGCGTTATATATCTCCTTATATAAATATAAATGCAGCTCACTACACCAGCCTGGTTTGTTTTCCCTCTGGATTCAAAAAGGCTGTGCTGCTCTCACTGCTGAGTTTTTATAGTCTCCTAATTAGACAGCCACACCCTAATTAGACAGCCACACCCTAATTGCTCACCTGTGCAACCCCTGGAGAAGGAAAAAAAAGTGTTGTCACAGCACACAATACAGTCAAACACAGCCACTCATCAATGTCCACAAATAATTTAGCTCTCAGATACTCCCTCACTTAATCTTAAGTCACACACACTTAATCAACCACGCGTCGCGGTCAAACTCGCGTTATATATCTCCTTATATAAATATAAATGCAGCTCACTACACCAGCCTGGTTTGTTTTCCCTCTGGATTCAAAAAAATCATGATGGACCATGTGATTGGAGCATGTGATCTGACGTCACCACAGGTCCTTTAGCCCACAGCTCATTATTAAAGAAGTAAAGAAGAGACCGGTAACTACGCGATCAAGAGGAGAAGGTGAGTTAATTTTATTTATTTTTCTAACCCTCAATTGATTACCTACTAAGCATTCAGTATTCAGAATGCTATTATTTTCCCTTATAACCATGTTATAAGGGGGGGGGGGCGTGGCTTGGCGATGGAGGAGTGAGACGCACATTGCTTCAGCTCCTGTGCTCCGCTCTGTAAAGGGACGTTACTGCGCTGATCAGAGACCAGACTCACCATCAAAATGGTCATTAAGAAGAAGAAGCCGACCCAGGCGACCTCCAGCCAGCCGGAATCCACTCCATCTGCCCAGAGCATTGAGAAGTTATTTTCTGCGGGAGATCAGCGTTCCTCCCTGGCGGCTCCAAGATGGCCGACGCACGCACCGGAGCAGACAGAAGCAGACGAGCCTCTGCAATAGTCGGGAGCGGAATCCTCAGATGAGTCAGCCGGCGCAAGCGGGGTGAAGCATATGAATGAGGTACTGGGGGGGGAGACACAGACGGAGGCTTGCTCACCACCTCCATGTTCCCCCACCACAGAAAAGCGGGAAGGCGCAATCTCAGGAGAGTGGAATGAATGGGAGCAGGACTTCCCCCCCTGGGCCCCCCAGATGTACCGTTAGCTCCCTCAGCTTTACCCCCCACGGTGGCACATACCTCGGTTAGAGGCTTTGCTGAGGTGGCAGCACGCAATACCCTTTCTCATTCAGAGCCAGTAACTATGGCTGAAATAAGGGACATTCGCAATCAGATCTCATCTATGCCCACTAAGTCTGACATGGAGTCTTATATTGCCAGGCTGGAGAGAGTCTATAGGGCAGAAATGAACACCATTAAGCATGAATTGCTCGCAATAGGAGAGAGGGTCACAGAGGTAGAGCATTCAGTGTTATCTGTTAGCGCTAAACCTGATTCACAGGAAGCCATTTTGGAGTCCCACACCTTCCAAATACAGTATCTCGCGGACATGGTAGATGATGCAGAAAAAAGGGGCAGGCGAAATAATATAAGAGTCAGAGGCCTTCCAGAAGAGGTGACTCCTAAGGATCTGGACAGCACACTGCAACACATCTTTAATGATATTTTGGGATCCCCTCCTGACGCCCCTCTAGAGCTGGACAGAGCTCATAGGGCCCTTGGTCCCAAGCCCACCGACTCTGACAGGATCAGAGACGTCATATGTCGTGTGCATCATTACAAACAAAAGGCGGACATTATGCAAAAAGCAAGAGAAGCAGGGCAAGTGCTTTATAAAGGCGCCCCAATTCAGATTTTATCTGATCTCTCACGCCGCACATTGCTGAAAAGGAAGGCTTTACGCCATTTGTTATCTATTCTACAACAACATAGTATTGCTTACACTTGGGGATTCCCCTTCCGCCTACAGGTCCGAGTTGATGGGCGAATGATTTCTCTTTCCCATCCTAGAGATGTTCCATCTTTTTCTGCTGCAGTGGGTGTTCCACCTGTAAAGATCTCCGACTGGCCTTCCTTGCCGGACAGCACCAGGATGGACTTACCGCCCAGACCACAGAGGGAACCCAAAACTCCTCGCCGCAACCCTCACCGCAACATAAGGAGCCGGGGTCCGAGGGACTCTCATGATGGAATGGACGTTGCTTAGCGGATCTGAGTTGGTTGTTGTTCTTTTTTATAATCACTAGAGGGCGTTTTTGTAGGAATGTTCTCCATGCTCACAATGGAGGGTGACACATTGTCCTCAAACTCAGGGTCGTTTTGCCATATATAGTGTTTCCATTTATAATGTTTATGTTTGCAGGCAACTTTTGTATTGCTCCGGCATGCGTTGGTCCCGTGGTGGCTCTTCTCCTATGGTTCGGCCCATGGGCTGGTCCAGTGGGGGGGGGGGCATCTAGGAATCAGCACTAACCGGGGGGAGTCGGGGTCCATGGGACCTTTGGGATGGAAGGGTTACTGCTTAACAGATTAGAGTTGGTGGTCCTTTAGGATTGTTGGGGGGCTTGTTGGAGGAAATACCCTACATGTTCTTGATAGTGGACGACACACTGTCCTCAAACCCAAGTTTGTTATGTTATGACTAGTGCATTTATGCGCATTGTTTATATCTTCAGTTAACATCTAACTCAACTCATGCGTACGTGGATCCCGTGGTGGCCCATTCTCTAGGGATCGGCCTCTGGGCTTGTCTGGGTGGATGGGTCATTGCGGAATCAGTACTGCTTCAGATAATATTATTTCACGTGCAGATACCCCTCCGGCATTCTAGGTTTGCATTTCTGTCCTTGCCGGTTCTCGGGTATATAGTTATACAGGGGACTGTCTTGGCTGGAGCGGAGGTGATTCGTGCGAACCATAAGCGTGGTGTTAATGATTTATATTGTTGCTTATGCACGGGCCTCCTCCCTCAGCATGTAGACACTTCGAGGGGTTTGGTCGGATGAGGTAGGCCTGTCAGGTCTAATCGGGCCTTCTGATTACTGGAGTATACGAATGGTTTCATATGTTCTTCTGGTTTATTATTTTTCTGGTTCTCTGATTGATTAGTTCACAATACGTTCAGCTTTACATAAGTCTCTTATAGAGTCGGAGCCGAGAGCGGCTCTTCTGTCGAAAACTCGTTTCCTATTGGGACACACACAAACCTTATTTGTGTAATACAATTGTCCCAGTATTCTTTAGTAGATCACTATTTCACAAAGTGTTTTTGTGTTCTGCTTCCTATTGTCTCTCTAATAGGTGACATTTCTAACTTCTCTTTCTTTTCCTTCCTTCTTATCTCCCATCTTTTCCTTCCTAACTTTCCTTCCTATTTTTCCTTTCCTTATCCCGATCCACTTTCCTGGTAAGATGAGTACTTTTAAAGTGGCATCCTTAAACGTCCGGGGGTTCAGTACCCCGCAGAAAAGGTCCCAGGTTCTCTATCATATGCACAAACAAAAGGTCAATGTTTTATTGTTGCAGGAGACTCACTTTAAAATGGGACATGTGCCGACGCTTAGGAATAAATATTTTTCTCAGTGGTATCATAACCCTAGTCCGGATTCGCGCTCTAGAGGGGTTTCTGTGGCCTTACATAGATCATTTCAGGGAGCCATCATTGATGTTTGCATGGATGGGGAGGGGCGCTATATCTTTATCAAATTGAAGATCAACTCGTCAATATTCACGTTAGTAAACTGGTACTTACCTAATGTAAAACAGCTTTCTACTTGCAGATGTTTCCTGAGCAAATTGGAAGACTTTATGGAGGGTCAGGTGATTGTCGGTGGAGATTTTAATTTCACTCTGAATCCGGCTATAGACTCCTCGGCAAGACAGAGCACTACCCCTTGTAGACAACTACGTTCATTACTCACACGCTTTCACTCTCTCCAACTCACAGATGTATGGAGGATTTTGCATCCGCAAGGTAGGGATTACACTTTCTTTTCGCCTCCACATCAGTCATATAGCCATATTGACTTCTTTCTTGTCAGCCATCATATTTTGGCTTGGAACCCTGAAGCCTCCATTGGGGACATTTTGTTTTCTGACCATGCACCCATTTTTTTTGCGATCCAGTTGCCCAATTCTTTGGCCAAACCATGGAATTGGAGACTAAACAATAATCTCCTGAAGGATGTGGTGTGCATGGCGGACGTGCGAAATGTCATCAATGAATTCTTACAAATTCACTCCTCCGACCCCACTCCCCTTCCGGTCCAATGGGAGGCATTGAAATGCGTCCTTAGAGGCACATTCATAAAACATGGCTCCAGATTACAAAAAGAAAAGGCGCTATCGCTTACGAAGTTACTTTCTCAAGCTCATGAGCTTGAGACACTACATAAACAGACACTATCTAACGCCACGTTCGTGGAACTTCTCAAGGTTAGAGACTCCATTAAAACCCTATTAGATCAGAAATTTAGGAAATACCGTGAATGTGGGAAAATACTTTTTTATGAGTTCTCAAATAAGTGTGGTAGACCCCTAGCTCGCTTATTACATCCCAGAGGCCCGCAAACTTTTATATCATTCATTAAAAATGGAAGTGGTCATAACACCCATAAACCTAAGGACATCTTAGAGGTCTTTCGGGACTATTATTCTAAGTTATATAACCTTAAAGGCCAGTTCTCTGACATGTCACAAACTTCTTTAGAAAAGCGTATCGAAGACTATATTGCAGAAACTGCTTTACCTACAGTTTCCACTTCGGATAGAGACTCTCTAGACCAGGGGTGGCCAACCTGCGGCTCTCCAGCTGTTGTAAAACTACAACTCCCACCATGCCCCGCTGTAGGCTGATATCTATAGGCTGTCTGGGCATGCTGGGACTTGTAGTTTTGCAACAGCTGGAGAGCCGCAGGTTGGCCACCCCTGCTCTAGACTCTGACTTCACTGAGGGAGATGTTAGACATGTTATTAAAAATTCTCCTGCAGGGAAATGCCCAGGCCCAGACGGCTTTACAATGGCCTTTTATAAACAACTAACGGATCTCTTGTCCCCTTTCCTTGCAAGGGTTTTCAACAGCATTGGCTCAGACACTCTATTCACCAGGCAATCGCTAGAAGCTCATATTAGTGTACTTCATATTTTTTTCAAAATAATAAAATATGATTAAACATAACCATGTTATAAGGGAAAATAATAACATCTACACAACACCTAACCCAAACCTGAACCTCTGTGAAGAAGTTCGGGTCTGGGTACCACAGTCGGTTTTTTATCACGCGCGTGCAAAACACATTGCACCCGCGCGATAAAAACTGAACATCGGAACGCAATCTCAGTCAAAACTGACTGCAATTGCATTCCTACTCGCGCGGGTTTGCCGCAATACATCGGGACGCATCCGGACCTAATCCGGACACGCTCGTGTCAACCCAGCCTTAGGTGTTTCAAAATTCAAAATTTCACTTTTTTGGCAGATTTTCCATTTTAATAATTTTTTCCGGTTACAAAGCAAGGGTTAACAGCCAAACCAAACTCAATATTTATGGCCCTGATTCTGTAGTTTACAGAAACACCCAATATATGATCGTAAACCGCTGTACGGGCATACGGCAGGGCGCAGAAGGAAAGGAATGCCATACGGTTTTTGGAAGGCAGGTTTTGCTGGACTGTTTTTTTTGACACCATGTCCCATTTGAAGCCCCCCTGATGCACCCCTAGAGTAGAAACTCCAAAAAAGTGTCCCCATTTTAGAAACTACGTGATAGGGTGGCAGTATTGTTGGTACTAGTTTAGGGTGCATATGATTTTTGGTTGCTCTATATTACACTTTTTGTGAGGCAAGATAACAAGAAATAGCTGTTTTGGCACCGTTTTTATTTTTTGTTATTTACAACATTCATCTGACAGGTTAGATCATGTGGTATTTTTATAGACCAAGTTGTCACGGATGCGGCGATACCTAATATGTATACTTTTTTTTATTTATGTAAGTTTTACACAATGATTTCATTTTTGAAGCAAAAAAAAATCATGTTTTAGTGTTTCCATAGTTTGAGAGCCATAATTTTTTCAGTTTTTGATCGATTACCTTGGGTAGGGTATGATTTTTGCGGGATGAGATGACGGTTTTAGTGGCACTATTTTGGGGTGCGTGTGACTTTTTGATCGCTTGCTGTTGTACTTTTTGTGATGTAAGGTGACAAAAAAATCGTTACGAATGCGGCAATACCAAATATGTATACTTTATTTATGTAGGTTTTAAACAATAATAGCTTTTTTCAAACAAAAAAAATTATGTTTTAGTGTCTCCATATTCTGAGCCATATTTTTTTTTATTTTTTGGGCGATTGTCTAATGTAGAGGCTAATTTTTTGCGGGATGAGGTGACGGTTAGATTGGTACTATTTTGGTGGGCAAACGCCTTTTTGATCGCTTGCTGTTGCACTTTTTGTAATGTAAGGTGACAAAAAAATGGTTTATATAGCACAGTTTTTATTTTTAATTTTTTACGGTGTTCATCTGAGGGGTTAGGTCATGTGATATGTTTATAGAGCCGATCGATACCGACGCGGCGATACCTAATATGTATATTTTTTTTCTTCCTATTTTTTACCAATTTTTTTTTACTTTATTTGGGGGAAATGAAGTTTTTGTTTATTTTTACTTGAAACTTTTAATTTTTTGGGGGGAAAACTTTATTTTTTCACTTTATTTTTTGTCCCACTTTGGGACTTGAACATTTGGGGGTATATTCCTTTACAATGCATTCCAATACTTCTGTATTGGAATGCATTGGCTGTATTAGTAATACTGTGTGTATTACTCATACAGCTTCCGGGGCCTGTGAGATCCAGGGGGCTGGATCTCACAGGCTCTTCACCGGAAGGCAGCGCAGATGCCTCAGGAAGGTATCGCGCTGCCTTCCATGCCATCAGGTCCCCGCCACAGCCCCATGGGGACCCGATGGCACCACCGCCGCACCAGGTAAAAGCCACAAACCGCAGGTCTGAATTGATCTGCGGTTTGCGGTGATCGCCGACACGGGGGGGTCACTGGACGGCGGTGATCGTAACAACACATGACGTACCGGTACGTCATGTGTCCTTAAGGACTCGGGAAACATGCCGTACCGGTACGTCATGTGTCCGTAAGTGTCACGGAACCATGAACCAGACGTACAACAAGAGATAAGTGAAAATAAGAAGGCTTTATTGAAAATAAAGCTGTAAAGCAAAAGTCCAAACGGATGGCGAAACCGAAGCAGAGTCTTTGCGAAGCCAGAGGTCAGGAACCAGAAGGGTAGTCAGACGAAGCCAGGATCAGGAACCAGCAGGGTAGTCAGACGAAGCCAGGATCAGGAACCAGCAGGGTAGTCGGACGAAACCAGGATCAGGAACCAGCAGGGTAGTCGGACGAAACCAGGATCAGGAACCAGAAGCAGCAGCGCTCTAGAAGCATGTGAACACAGGAGGACCAAGCAAGGAACTGAAGCCACAGACCTCCTATATATATGAGCTAGGCATCCAGCTCCTCCCAGTGGGAAGGAGGAGCCGCAGGGTGGGAGGCTACAAGAAACCCAGAAACCAAGATGGCCGCCAGCACATGTCAAACGAAGGAGAACAGCAAGAAGGTAAGACCATGACAGTACCTCCCCCTCAAGGGCCCCTCCTCCGCGGAGTAAAGAACGGTTTCTGAGGGAAGCGTGCGCTGAAGGCTCGGAGCAAGGCAGGAGCATGGACATCTGCGGAGGGAACCCAGGAACGCTCCTCTGGACCATAACCACGCCAATGGACCAAAAACTGCACCCGACCGCGGACCAGGCGTGAGTCCAGGATATTGCTCACCTCATACTCCTCACGATTGCCCACTTGGACCGGACGAGGCCGAGGAACCGAGGAAGTGAAACGATTACACACCAGTGGCTTCAACAGGGAGACATGAAACACGTTGGAGATCCGCATGCCAGGAGGAAGCGCAAGGGCATAGGCTACCGGGTTTACCCTGCGAAGCACTCGTGTCACGGAACCATGAACCAGACGTACAACAAGAGATAAATGAAAATAAGAAGGCTTTATTGAAAATAAAGCTGTAAAGCAAAAGTCCAAACGGATGGTGAAACCGAGCAGAGTCTTTGCGAAGCCAGAGGTCAGGAACCAGAAGGGTAGTCAGACGAAGCCAGGATCAGGAACCAGCAGGGTAGTCAGACGAAGCCAGGATCAGGAACCAGCAGGGTAGTCAGACGAAGCCAGGATCAGGAACCAGCAGGGTAGTCAGACGAAGCCAGGATCAGGAACCAGAAGCAGCAGCAGTCTTAGAAGCATGTGAACACAAGAGGACCAAGCAAGGAACTGAAGCCACAGACCTCCTATATATATGAGCTAGGCATCCAGCTCCTCCCAGGGGAAGGAGGAGCCGCAGGGTGGAAGGCTACAAGAAACCCAGGACCCAAGATGGCCGCCAGCACATGTCAAACGAAGGAGAGCAGCAAGCAGGTAAGACCATGACAGTACCTCCCCCTCAAGGGCCCCTCCTCCGCGGAGCACAAAACGGTTTCTGAGGGAAGCGTGCGTGGAAGGCTCGGAGCAAGGCAGGAGCATGGACATCTGCGGAGGGAACCCAGGAACGCTCCTCTGGACCATAACCACGCCAATGGACCAAAAACTGCAACCGACCGCGGACCAGGCGTGAGTCCAGGATATTGCTCACCTCATATTCCTCACGATTGCCCACTTGGACCGGACGAGGCCGAGGAACCGAGGAAGTGAAACGATTACACACCAGTGGCTTCAACAGGGAGACATGAAACACGTTGGAGATCCGCATGCCAGGAGGAAGCGCAAGGGCATAGGCTACCGGGTTTACCCTGCGAAGCACTCGGAAGGGACCAACAAAGCGAGGCGCCAGCTTGGGAGTGGGCACTCGAAGGTTGAGGTTGCGGGTGGACAACCATACACGGTCTCCGACCTGGTAGGAAGGAGCAGGCGCTCGTCTGCGATCAGCCTGGAATCTCTGGCGCTGCGCAGAGACCTCAAGGGACTTCTGGATCTGTACCCAAGAAGCACGTAGGACGGAAAGGTGATCCTCCACAGCCGGAATATCCTGGGGAGAGAATACCTCCGGTAACACGGCAGGTTGGAACCCATAATTGGCCATGAAGGGAGACGTCCCAGAGGAAGAGTTCACCGCCGTGTTCCTGGCAAACTCAGCCCAAGGCAGGAGGTCAACCCAATTGTCTTGGTGATCGGAGACATAGCAACGAAGGAATTGCTCCAAGGCCTGATTGGATCGTTCTGCGGCCCCATTGGACTGAGGGTGGTAGGCCGAGGAGAAGGAAAGATGAATCCCCAACTGGGAGCAAAAGGCGCGCCAGAACCTGGACACAAACTGACTCCCCCGATCCGACACAATCTCCTTAGGCAAACCGTGCAACCGGAAGACCTCCCTGGCAAAAATCGTGGCCAACTCTTGTGCAGAGGGTAACTTCTTGAGAGGAACACAGTGGCACATTTTGGAAAACCGATCCACAATCATGAGAATGACCGTATGGCCTCGGGATGCAGGGAGGTCCACAATGAAATCCATCCCCAGGTGTGACCATGGGCGCTCCCCGGTGGCTATGGGTTGCAGAAGGCCCAACGGAAGGTGCCGAGGGGACTTACTCTGGGCACAAACGGAGCATGCCGCTACATATGCGGCGATGTCGGAACGTAGGGAAGGCCACCAGAACAGACGTGAAACAGCCCAGGACAGCTGATTCTTTCCAGGATGCCCCGCGGTCTTGGAGTTATGGTAGGTTCGCAACAACCGAGTGCGCAACTCCTCAGGCACAAAACATCTGCCGTTGGGTCTCCCAGAGGGAGCACCAGATTGAGCCGCCAAAATCTGCTCACCCAGGGGAGAGGTCAGGCTGGTGCGAATGGCGGCCAGGATCTGATTCGGAGGTATGACCGAAGTCGGAATCGACTCCTCCCTGGACAGCTCGGAGTACTGCCGTGATAAGGCATCCGCCCTGATGTTCTTGGAACCGGGTAGGTAGGAGACCACGTAATTAAAACGTGACAAGAACAGAGCCCATCTGGCCTGACGTGGTGTCAATCTCTTGGCCTCAGAAAGGTAGGTCAGATTCTTGTGGTCCGTCAGGATGAGAACCGGAACCACCGAACCCTCGAGCAAGTGCCTCCATTCTTTAAGGGCCTGCACGATGGCCAATAACTCCCTGTCACCAATCTGATAGTTGCACTCCGCGGAAGACAGTTTCCGGGAGTAAAACCCACAAGGAAGCAGAGGACCCTCTGGTGTTCTACGCTGAGACAGAAGGGCGCCTACTCCCGTCTCAGACGCGTCCACCTCGAGGACAAAGGGCAACCCAGGGTTGGGATGCGACAGAATCGGAGCCGACACAAAGGCGGACTTTAGGGCCTCAAAAGCTCGGATGGCCTCGAGCGGCCAGACCTGGGAATTACTGCCCTTCCTGGTCAGATCCGTGAGAGGCTTGGCCAGCATGGAAAAGTCCCTGATGAACTTCCGATAATAATTGGCGAAGCCCAAAAAGCGCTGCAGGGAACGAAGACCACTGGGCTGGGGCCACTGTAAGACAGCCGAAACCTTCTCAGGATCCATGGAGAACCCCTCAGCGGAAATGATGTAACCTAAGAAGGTTACCTGGGATCGGTGAAATTCGCATTTCTCAAGCTTACCGAACAGCTTGTTCTCTCGTAACCGTTGCAACACTCGTCTGACATCCAGAATGTGGGCCTCCATGGATTCAGAATATACCAAGATGTCATCCAAATAGACTACCACACACTGCTGCAACAGGTCACGGAAAACATCGTTGATGAATTCCTGAAAGACTGCGGGCGCATTGCACAACCCAAAGGGCATAACCAAGGATTCGTAATGACCGGTCCTGGTGTTAAACGCGGTCTTCCACTCATCGCCCGCCTTGATCCTTACCAGGTTATATGCCGCCCTCAGGTCGAGTTTGGTAAAGACCGTGGCCCCTTTAAGGCGATCGAACAGCTCGGAAATCAAGGGTATCGGGTAAGCGTTCTTGATCGTGATGCGATTGAGACCCCTGTAATCGATGCAAGGCCTCAACTCACCGCCCTTCTTTTTCACAAAGAAAAATCCAGCCCCTGCCGGGGACGAAGATTTGCGAATGTGTCCGCGTGAAAGCGCCTCCCTCACGTACTCCTCCATGGCCTCATTCTCCGCTACCGACAGTGGATAGACTTTGCCACGAGGAGGAACGGCACCAGATTGTAACTCTATGGCACAATCGTATGGGCGGTGCGGAGGTAGGGCAACCGCGCGCACCTTATCGAATACATCCCGGTACTCCTCGTATTCAGGAGGCAACAGAGAGTCCGAGGAAGTACACAGCAACTTGACAGACCCATGGATGCAACTAGCCCCACACTGCGGTGACCACGAGAGGATCTCGACCGATCTCCAATCGAAAGTCGGATTATGCTTCTGGAGCCAGGGGTACCCCAAGACCACCGAGTAGTGTGGAGACGAAATAACCTGGAGGCAGACCGACTCTCTGTGAACGGCACCAATGGCTATCCCCACTGGAAGGGTCTCATGAGTCACGTGTGGCGGCAGAAGGGGTCTGCCGTCTATCGCCTCAAGAGCCAGTGGGGAACCTCGAGCCTGCAGAGGAATGGAATTGGCGGCAGCGAACACACTATCAATGAACAAACCACCAGCACCAGAGTCCACCAACGCCTGGGTCGTCACCGAGCCCCCGACCCAGGAGAGGACAACAGTGATCAGTGGTTTGTCAACACGGGAAACCGGGGACGAGGAGACTCCACCCAAGATCTGCCCCCGACAGGATCTCAGGGTACGAGCGTTTCCCGGACGGTTCGGACATGCCAACCGAAAATGCCCACCGAGACCACAGTACATGCATCGGCCCTCGCGTCTCCGGAGTGCCCTCTCCCCCTCGGACAGGCGAGCAAACCCCAGCTGCATGGGTTCACCCCCAGACAAGTCATCCCCAGGAGGCGTGGGAGGAGAGGGAGGCACGGGTGGGACAGCAAACGTAGGCACCAATCTGTTAGAAGACCTCCGCAGGTTCTCCTTAAAGGAAGGTCTCTCCCTGAGTCTGGTGTCAATCAAAATCAGGAAAGAAATAAGAGACTCGAGCTCAACTGGTAGGTCCTTAGCTGCAACCTCATCCTTCAAGGCATCCGAGAGACCATGAGAGAAAGCAGCGACCAGAGCCTCATTATTCCAGCCCACCTCTGCTGCCAGGGTACGAAACTCAATGGCGTATTCAGCTACGGATCGTGAACCCTGTCTGATGGACATAAGGAGCTTCGCAGCAGAGGCAGCACGAGCCGGCACATCGAATACCTTCC